>NC_088887.1:20158848-20758848 GCF_037157495.1 Lathamus discolor | reverse complement strand
CAGACAACCAATTTTTGAGGCCAAACACAGACACTAAAACAGTAGTATCAGAGAGATTTTATAGACTCTTTACAAACATTGCTATCCCCACATGCAATCATTACTGAGTTTAATTCTCATTAGGTAAAATAGTAACCTGAAGCACAAAATGTATTAAATTAGAACCTAAAGATAAACTACAGTCAACATTAGGACTACCATCATGAACACTCAGGTAACTCTTCTGCTAAGAAAAGGATTTGGGAAACACATTTTTCTGAAAAAACACTACTGTTTTGGTCTTCCCACACCCTTTGGTATCTGCATATTAATAGCAATATATTCATGGTGCTCATATAGAAAACAGTTTGTTGGTACATGCATAAGTAAAACCACTTAAGATTCCGCATTCTGTGATGCAATCAGTGTCTTTAAAGCAATTAGTTTGTGATAGAAATATGTACATCAGGTCATACAGAGAACTGGCATGAGGAAGACTGGATCTAAGAAAGCAGCATGATCATACACACTCTTATAAGCAAGCTTCTCTCAGAAACACCATGAAAATTTCAGAGAATAGTGAGGCACTAAGTTAATATTAAACTGCAGAATATTGAATATTCAAATAATAGTTTTCAAATAATTTAATAGTATGTTATCTACTGTTCCTTATATGGTGACAGCTGATGAACCAGATTAATCTCTGTTGAAGCAGCTTCTCTACAGTACGCAGTTCTGCATTGATGCTTTTCAGGTCACTCCCTCCAATTCATCTTTTTTGCAGTTTTAAAAAGAAAGCCCAGCACATTACAACCATCATAGCATTAGCAAGTATATTACAAGTCACTGCAGCTGAAGTGCCAGTCCTCCAATGTTCTTGTTTTTTCTTTCCAGTCTCTCTGAATGACGTTTCCAGTAAAATCTCGCACAGAGAAAAACGGAGCTCATCAGGTAAGTCATAGGTGCTTCTTTCACAATTCTGAAATTGTTCTGTGACTAATGCAGAAAACACTAAATCTGCATTACTGAAGTGATAAGGCAATTTTTCATACTCAACTGAATATAGGGTCTGTAGTACTTAGAAGATGCAGTCTGCAAAATAAAATGCAGACAAGTTTCCTTGGTGGAATTCATCTAAGAAACTACCTTCATAAAATATACTTGAAAATAGCCCATACCTGTAATAATTAAAGAGAGATCACCATATTTCAGTTATGGCAGGCACGACATTATTCGGGGAAAAAAAAAATGAAAAAGTTTAGTTCTCATCAAAGCTTCTCAACATTGCACTAACTAAAAAGAAGCCTTATTCATATATAAATATTATTTTTGTTAGACTGTTAGCACAAAACAAATGCCATCTTCAAGGCCTAACATTACCAAAAAAATATCACATAATAAGTCAGGTCCTGTAACTACTATTAGTTGATACATCTCATTCTGAGTTGATTCAAATCAGTTTTAGCAATAGCATTACTTTTAAAAATCTCTGCTGCATGCAGAAAGACACACTAAATGTCAGTCTTCAAAAGCCACCATGGCTGTACTGTAACTGCATTTCTACTGGTAATTTTTTAGAGCTGTTGCCTAATACCAGCCCCATGATGTTTGGGTAATAACATGATATATAGGCCTATGCAGTCTGCTAAAGGGAAAAGCTAAGGAGTTTTCTTCTCTCTATTTTCTCTATATAATTAAGTATAGAAAGCCATCCTACACTTCTGATTTAAGCCTTCTGCCAGTTTCTGGTATTTACATTGAAGAAAAAAAGTTTTACTGTGCTGCGTACTGTATCATGCCTCCACGAAATCCCTGCTAAGCGCTTTTGCAGTCCCAAAATAACAAAAAGGCAACAAAATTCCATTACATTATCGAATACAGATCCTCAACTGTTTTCCCCCTAAACTCAGTCCCTAATTCAGAAAGGCTTTAGATGCTTTGCAAAAACATATTTTATCCTCATTAACAAATGGCTCAAAAACTGTTTCTGGTCATTTTCAGGACTGGTTCTGATCAGTGGAGTGTTGTTGTAATCAATAAATCAATTTTCACCTTTGAGCTGGAAACACAGTGCAGCTCAGACATCGGTATTTTAACTTATGCCACAACTCTACTCACATTCCAGCTCTCAGTTTATTTATTAAAACTATTTTCATGATTCTATTCACAAAGGAGGATTAACTTTCCTCCAGATTCTAGCACAATTACTATAAGACTAGGTGATTCTACCATCAATGGTCCATTTCACCATGGCATTAGGTTCATGTCACCTAGAAAATTATAACACTCAGGAAAGAAGACTTCAATCTATTACACCTTTAACTTTATTTTTTTTTTCACTGAGAATATTCACAGATCTTGAGGCCCTGGGTGTTTAGCCTCACACAGACCCAAATGTAGGCTCCTACAACTCCTACCTCACACTTCCCTGGTCTATATGCACAGGATTGCCAGTATGCAAGTGACCCTTATTTTAAATAATATTTCCAGCATAAAATGTGTAATATAAATGTGTTATGTAATGTTAAATTAGGACAATGAAGACTGAAAGTTCTCACAGTACCTGATCTAAACCCCTGCGAAACACTACTCAGCTCTTTACCAGAGACTAAGGTATAGTCCCCCTGATATTTTCATTGAAGTGGTAATACACAAGCAACATCATCCAAGCAGTAGCCTCCAAGTGCCTTGTCTCCCTCATAGTAGCACCCAGAAGCTGGTCACTCCAGATAACTGGTTTCTTTCAGTTTTGTCATTGAAAATAAAACGAACAACATGACAGCAACAGCTTGCCTTTCTTTTTCATTAAAACAACTCTGTACCAACATAAAAAAAACCACAAAAAACAAGCCCACATAAAACTCACAGCTTTCTCACACTTAATATGTTGGTATGTGTGACGCGAACCACGGACAAGATGAGGGGCTGCCCTCACGGCCCGGGACGGCAGGCAGCCGCAAGCGCTGCGGAGGCGGGACAGTGTGGGCCCCGAGGGCAGGGGTGAGGTGGCTGTGGAGAGGCAGACGGGACGGCCATTTCCCAGGCAAGCGGGGACGCCCGCAGCGTGGCTGCAGCATACACTGTCACTGTCAAAGGGAGCGGGTGCGCTCTGTAGGGCCGCTTACCTTCGTAAAATACGAAAATCATGCTATCAGCCTCAGTTCTGAAACAAGTTTTCCTCGGTCTGCCATAATTTTGTCTGAGCTTTTCGCCATTAAGTGATCACCCACCGCCCCACTGCCATCTTGCTCATCCGCAGGGAGCACCACTTCCCCTTCTGCCCTTGGCCTATGCCTGTGCCCATTCCCGATTTAGCTTTCCACCAGGCAGGCCTGTGCTTTTTCTGTTCTCCCTGGCACTTTTGACAGACATCTTCCTTACAGCTTGAACAGGCTTGGGTGGGGTTAATAAATATGAGAACCAGGGTGAGCTTTTTAACACCTTGTGTAACTGATGACCCTCAGCTCATAGCTGGCTGCTGGAAGGACTCCATCGGACACCCTGCATTTGTTTTGAGATGTGTATGTCTGTGAAGTGGCAACTACCATCACTGGTATTCTTTAGGCACCATGGGGAGAAGAAAGAGAAGCACTCACTCAGCAGGTGGCAGGAAGTGGGTTTTTATGTGGTGATGCACCATCCTATGCTGGGAAGAAGATGGTCATGGTGCACAGGTAAGTGCAGGGTATGCTGGTGCTGGTTTTTTGTCCTTAGGGGAGTAATACTTACTTTTGTGATTGGTACAATATTTTCCTGGTTTCAGGATTACCAAACTGTTCCCTAGTCTCTCTTTTAGAAACAGGAGAGAGTGGACTCAGTTTGGAAAATGGGTGAGGAGTTGCATTTTTAATATGTTGTATATCATGTTATACAGTATAACTATGGATGCCAGTTTCTGTTGATGTTATAATTCTAACAGAAAAATATTTGTGAGTATTGCATCAGTGCAATATGATTGCTTATGATATGCTTGGGAAATCTGTGCCTGCTTGTTTTATTCCATATATCTGAGTATTATTTATATTAAACTTCCTGAATTTCCCTTACTTTGAAATGCTTTTTCACTTTCTGCTTCAAGTGTTAAAAAGCCAAACTGTTTTTACTTCTTGTGGTTGCTGTTCTCTGCGTTCTTTTTAAGAGGAAAGGTAATTTCCATTATGTTCATGTAGATGGAAACCAGGCTGAGTTTGAGATCATGTTTAGCTGCTTGGGGTGGAGCAGAGCCTGGGGGATTTGGAAAACCCAACTATATTGTATGAGAGGTGAAGGGAGGAAGAGAAACAAAAAGAAAGAATAAAAAACAGAGGTAGGGGTAGAGGGAGACTTATCATACTGCTAGAGTGTGTTTTGGGGAAGGAGAAACAAAACTGAGACCAGGTATTGTAAAAAGAGTTAAGTGACAAAACAGAAAGATGTGCCCTATGTGCCACCTCATAGGGGAGCTGCTTTCTCATCACCTACTTGAGAGGCCTCTTTTCTTTTTAAGGTGCATTTGCAGGCTGTATTTGAAATTTGTATGCATACATGTGCTTTCATGGTTGAAATGTAAAGTCATATTCTCATTGTACATATAAAAAAGAAACTATATAGATTTTTTTAAAACTCTTATTTTTCTTTTCCACCTGAATGCTACCATTTCTAATGCCTGCCTGTAAAATATTTATCCATTTTATAAAATGCAGGTCCAATAGAAACTTATATGAGAGTCTTTGAAAATAGGCTGTTACTTTATAATATAGATTGCAAATCTCATTTGGAAGACTAGTTCTTTGTTTGAATGTCTAAACAGGTAGTGTTTAAAAAAGTTGAATATACTGCTGTTTATGTATCTCGCAGTGTTTAGAGAGTCTGACTTCAGTCTTATGCAGGTCACTGGCATACCTGAGCTATTTTTCATGCTTTTCTTTGCTTTAGACATACAGAGTTTTAAGAGTGATTGAGGGTTTAAGAATCTTTACAAAAGTGTAGAGAATAAAGAGCACATTATTCTTTTTCTAAATATTAATAGTATCTTTTATTCATATTCAAATTATTTAGAGTATTTTATGTATTCTAAAGTAGATAAATATTTAAAAAAATAACTTTGTTACAGATATTTTAACAATGTATTTAAATTTTATATTAAAATCAGTTTTATTCTAGCAGCTTCTGTGGAGAGTTAATGGTCTAAAATTTTATGACAATTCACAATATGTAAAACCATTTCAAGCTGATTTCTGTAATGGAAATTAAGATCATGTGGAAGTAATAAAGATTTTATTTGGTTACTGTAGAGATAAGGTGAAAGACTTGTGCTGTTCTATAGAGACAATTTCTAGTGCATTCAAAAGCTCCAGTGGCAATGTCTAAATTATAGGAAATTCTGTTCAGCATCCCATGCGGTATGGCCTCTGCCAAAAGAACTCCAGGCACAAATCAATAATTCTATTCTAGGATCAGTCTGGTATTTCCATGCCACCAGATTACTGTATCAGTATTTTGCTTACAATTATTACCTTACCCAGTAAAAAGCAATTAATTTCCTGGCTTAATGTTGCTACCCTGTTATATTGTAACAAGGTGCTTCTGACCTACAGCAAAGGAAGGTGCATGAAAGTTGCCATACTGAGCTTAGCACTGTGTCAGGAGAAAGTCCAGCCTGAATTCCTGAAAGCCAGCCGCACTTTCAGAGACGTTAAAGCGAACAGCAAATTTGTGCTTTTAAATACCAAAACACTTTTCTCTGTGGGTTTGGTGGGGGGGTTGGGTTTTTTTGTTTCTTTTTGTTGTTTTTGTTTGTTTGCTTTGGTTTGGGGTTGGTTTTTTTTGTTTGTTTGTTTTTTGTTGGGTTTTGGTTGGTTTTTTTTAACCATAGTTTTCTTACCTGAGCTGTAGATCACTTATATTTTTGAACATGTCTTTTCTTTTATGTACCTTTTCCTGCTGTGTATGTTCCCAACTGGCAAACCAATGAATGCATGGTGTCTGGTACAGCGTAAGGCCCTTTGCTCTTGCACATAGCGAGTTAAATTCTGCATATGCAGCTCTTTGAGACCCCAAACTCTTATGATGCAAACTTAATAGCCTTTCTGCCTATAACATAATATTTATAATTAGCCACATTGTGCTTAATGTACATAGTTTTTGTCCACTGGGAAGAACAGACATGGATGTCGTTTGCAATCTTCAGAATAAGAGGAATACTTCATAAATGTGCTTTGCCTGCCAAGTGTTAGAATTTTGCACATGCATTATATTTTCACAAAAAATACAGAATTTACTACAATCCCATGATATCACTGCAATTTTGAAATGGCATTTAGTATTAATAAAAAACCTGTGCTTTATCAGAGGCTTCACAACTGCCTACATTGCCCAAATGTTGACACTTACACTGGCAGGAGCAAGCAATGCACAAACTTGCAAATTGTAGATGATTTATGGTGAATGAAATACATTTTAGAGCAGAACAGTTAATGAAATCTATGTTTTGGATTTATTATGAGTGAACTTATAGCTATTTTGTTGGAAAGATTATTATAAAACTTTTCAGCTGTGAATCACAACTACAGGCAAACAACGTAACGGAGCTTGCAGATGTCTGTGAATGATGATTCAATGTGTATAGGCTCAAATAACCAATTTTGTATTTCTTTGAACTTGCTCCTGTGCAGACTAAAAAGAATTCCCAAATGGGTGCAAGCAGTTAAAAAGTCCTATAAGGAAAAATGGGCTATGTGGCTTAACAACTCCAGCCATGAAGCTAATGCCCTTATCTGCAATTCTGAGAAAATTTCAGTGCTGAGCATTTCCAGAGAGGTACTGATGCAGTTTCAGAGAGATACGCACACAGATGTATACGTATGGCCTACATAGTTTATCTACCCACTGTATGTCTGAGAGCTAGTTGGTTGCTTGAGTGTGAAAGTTTGCTCATTACTTGTCAAACTTGATGGTAAAACTCCAAAGCAAGAGGAGATTTGAGACCAGTCTCACTTTGCTGTGACTTTCAACATGCCGCTAATCTGTTGATTTTCCCCTATAATATGAGGAAACCATCATCGTTGTAAATGGGCTCTGGCATGTCTCTGTAGCCTCCTGCTGGATGCTTTTTACTTCCACTTTATTGTATGGTGGATAAGCCTTTTCATTTGCATTGTGGTTTTCAACCAGTTTGTTACATGAGTTAGTTTGTATTACAGTTCTGTTAGGGGATAAACCTTAGCCCATCTAATTCACTGCAGGTTTTAGGAGGCCTCTTTTACTGACATGAATGCTTATGTTTTCACTGCCCTGTTTCTTCACTGTGATTTTACTGCTGAATAGTGTTTCATTTAAAAAATAATTTGATATGGAGAAGGACTTGGGGGTGCTGGTCGATGAGAAAATGAATATGAGCCGACAGTGTGCGCTTGCAGCCCAGAAAGCCAACCGTACCCTGGGCTGCATTAAAATGAGTGTGACCAGCAGGTCGAAAATGGTGATCCTGCCCCTCTACTCTACTCTTGTGAGACCTCACTTGGAGTATTGTGTGCAGTTCTGGTGTCCTCAACATAAAAAGGACATGGAATTGCTGGAACAAGTCCAGAAGAGGGCCACGAGGATGATCAGGGGACTGGAGCACCTCCCGTATGAAGATAGGCTGAGAAAGTTGGGGCTGTTCAGCCTGGAGAAGAGAAGGCTGCGTGGAGACCTCATAGCAGCCTTCCAGTACCTGAAGGGGGCCTATAGGGATGCTGGGGAGGGACTCTTTGTCAGGGATTGTAGTGACAGGACAAGGGGTAACGGGTTAAAACTTAAACAGGGGAAATTTAGATTGGATATAAGGAGGAAGTTCTTTCCTGTAAGGGTGGTGAGGCACTGGAATGGGTTGCCCAGGGAGGTTGTGAGTGCTCCATCCCTGGCAGTGTCCAAGGCCAGGTTGGATGAAGCCTTGTGTGGGATGGTTTAGTGTGAGATGTCCCTGCCCATGGCAGGGGGGTTGAAACTAGATGATCTTGAGGTCCTTTCCAACCCTAACTATTCTATGATTCTATGATAAGACAGTGAGGTAACTGTTACAGTATATTACTTATCTGTGTCATGTCATGATAAACAATTCCCATGTCATTTCCATGACACCAGAATGGCACACAATACTCCAGGTGAGGTCTCAAATGAGCAGAGTAGAGGGGCAGGATCACCTCTTTCGACCTGCTGGTCACACTCCTTTTGATGCAGCTCAGGATACGGTTGGCTTTCTGGGCTGCGAGCTCACACTGCCGGCTCATGTTCATTTTCTCATTGACCAGCACCCCCAAGTCATTCTCCACAGGGCTGCTCTGAATCTCTTCTTTGCCCAATCTGTAGCTGTGCCTGGGATTGCTCTGACCCAAGTGTAGGACCTTGCACTTGTCGTGGTTGAACTTCATGAGGTTGGCATCAGCCCACCTCACAAGCATGTCAGGGTCCCTCTGGATGGCATCCCTTCCCTCCAGCGTATCAACCGAACCAGACAGCTTGGTGTCATCAGCAAACTTGCTGAGGGCGCACTCAATCCCACTGTCCACGTCAGTGACGAAGATGTTAAACAAGACCGGTCCCAACACTGATCCGTGAGGGACACCACTCATTACTGGTCTCCAGCTGGACATTGAGCCATTGACCACAACTCTTTGTGTGCAGTCATCCAGCCAGTTCTTTATCCACCGAGTGGTCCATCCATCAAATTGGTATCTCTCCAATTTAGAGACAAGGGTGTTGTATGGGACAGTGTCAAATGCTTTGCACAAGTCCAGGTAGATGACATCAACTGCTTTACCCTTGTCCATCAGTTCTGTAGCCCCATCATAGAAGGCCACCAAATTGGTCAGGCAGGATTTCCCCTTATTGCAGCCATGCTGGCTGTCACCAAACACCTTGTTGTTTTTCATGTGCCTTAGCATGCCTTCCAGGAGAATGTGCTCCAAGATTTTGCCAGGCACAGAGGTGAGACTGACTGGTCTGTAATTCCCCGGGTCTTCCATTTTCTCCTTCTTGAAAATGGGGGTTATATTTCCCTTTTTTCAGTCATTGGGAACTTCACCTGACTGCCATGATTTTTCAAATGTGATGGCCAGTGGCTTAGCAACTTCATTCGCCAGCTCCTTCAGGACCCGCGGATGGATGGTAAATGAACATTGGGTTGAAGATTCCTCTGTCTCTCTGTTTGTTGTGTCCATTTAGATCTTTGTGTGAAGGAAACAGACTATGATACTGGTTTAGGAGATTTATGGAAAGCTGTGTAACTTCAAAGGCAATTTTTAAAAAAATTAGTCACTTTCAGAAAGTCAGACAATAATGTTTACCCAAAAGTGTTTGGAAGTACGGTCCTTGTTTGATGAACTGTTAACCACCAGTAGCGGCAACTGAGGACATTTCCTTGAGAGGGGCAGATTGTCACTCAGTGAAAATGGTATCTTTGTTGCAAAACAGTCGGTAGCACAGCAAGACTCTTACGGTTTCCGGAGTAATATTCACAGGGTCTTAGCAAGTCCGATCAAAGAAATCTGAAAAATTATATGTTCTCTCTTCTTACAATGCAGTGACATAATGACATACTCAAGATACATGCTTACCCTTAATGCTGCATGGAAATCCAGATGAAACAAAAATTGGGGATTAGTTTCTGTTCTTCATGAATAAGGTCTTGTATTAATAGTTAGAGAGCCAATTGAATTGGTGTGAGATAAGAAAGAAAGGGACAGAAGGGAAGAAACCTGCAAAAAGTTCCTTCTCCAGTATTGAAATGAGGGAGCAATACTGGCCCTTAAAGCCTGGGGTAAATATCCTAAAGAAAAACATATTTATATTATTCAGTTTCAAACATTTTAGGAACATACTCCTTTATTGTATGAAAGAGAATACTTGAAAACTCAGTCCAAATAAAGTAAAATACACAAGCTTAGTCAGTATTATTGGAGACAGCTATCTTTAAAGACATGTAAGGACAAATATGGTTAATAATTTTCTTTGTAAAATTACATTGTGCTAGTAAGTTTATTTTAAAAAATTTAAAGACCTAGGTTAGGGCTTTTGGATATTTGACCATCATTTATTTTGCTGTTACAATTTCCCTGTGCACTTGCATATCTCATCAGCGTTGCCTTGTTTTACAGAACAATTGCTTTTTTCTCTTGGGCAAAGCCCAACAGAACTCTGTTCAACATCTGCCTTACTTCACAGATGTTACCCCTGGAGAACTGGTTTTTATATTTAATTATGTTTATATTCTAGTCTTACTGTCTTTTTCTCTACAGCCGGTAGTTTTGAAATAAGTTAGTAGAATGGCATGAATGTAATAAAGCAGAATCCAGCTTTGTGCTATAGACCCAGCAGTTGTTCTTTGTCTACCTAATAACAGCTTCCTGGGCAGTTACAGCATTTGGCTGTCTTTTGTCACCTGAAGCTTTTGCTCTGTCATCTTAAGGTCCAAGTGTCAGGATGTAGGTCTTAGTATTGTAAGGTGTAGATCATGCATGTAAATGCAAACCTTCTTATGAAGAACTAGTTTATAGTTGGTGTAATGACTGTATCTGCTGGCCATATATAGTGTATCTGTCATTATTCTTGGATTTGTAAACTTACCTAAAATGAGGAGCAAAGAATTATTTGAAGTTTACTTACTAATACTTATTCTTGGCAGACAATTTTGTTACCTATAACTAGACTTCTTGAAGTTTTATAAATCTTCTTTATTTTCTAAACTAATGCTCTGACACAGTAATAGTGATTCCTAGCACCAGTTTAGGCTAACAATTGTGATATAGAATTTGGACAAATTAATATTAATTAAGTTCAGAACTACTGAAATTCAGGTTGTTCCTGGAGGTAAGCTTTGCTTCCTTACTGACTTGCCCCACTGGCATCAGGTTATCATTTAAATTTCAGATATAATTAGGAAAGACATTATTGTCAGTTCTTCCCGATTTCATTACTTTTCAGCCTCATAGTAAACTTCCAATCCAAACTTGCTCAAAGTAGTAGAATCCTTGGTTTATAATTGAGTTCAATATTCTGGTTATGAGAGGGAATAACAAACTTGTAATAAGTTTGTTGGGTTTTTTTCTCTCACCTTCAGTCTTGCCAGTACATTGTGTGTGCTTTACTTCATGCACTTCCTTTAATAAAAGAGCTAATGAAATACAAAAATATAACAGTCTTAATTCTTTGCTGAGTTTAGAATAAGCAAGTCACACATGCCTGTGATGGTTAGCAAAGATGGGTATGATTCACTTCAACTTTCACTTCTCTTAGGGTCCTCTTACTTTTATTCTTCTTTTACTTAAATTTATATTTTTATTTAAAGTTTATATTTATATGTATTTATAAATATAATGTAATTTATATTATAAATATAGTATATTTTATATTTATAAACTAATTTTTTATTTATATTTTTTATTCTTTTATTCTTACTTTTATTTAAAGACAGGGAAATAGTAAATTGATCATACTTCATAGTAGAGGATTTGTAGTTTGATAAGCCATAGAACTCGAGTTTTGCAGAATTGCTGAACTGTTGTGTAAACATATCAGTTTTTTGAAAGCCGTTTAAATATGCAAGTAAAACATTACAACCACAAACAAACTGCAGTCAGATAGAAAATTTCAGTTTCATGATTGGCTCCAGGATTTAAAATAAGCTGCATCTAAGGTTGTAATTATTTTTTCAGTGCTGTCATAACTGAATGATTTTCCAAATACTTTCTCAACTTAGAATTAAGAAAGTTGCTTTTTAGTCTGTATGGGAACCAGTAAAGAAATGCTTTATTAACACTGGTTAAATAAAAGGTCTGTTTAACTGTCTAATCCATGATAATTAAAATGGGCCATTGTAGGTGCTGATGCAGTAACTTTTTCTAACAATGTCTCTCTAATTGACCCCTTTTCTCTTAATGTATTTGTACATAGTATTTCCCTCTACAAATGCAAACAGGACTGCTCATGTATTTATGGTTAGTTCTCTCATAGAAGGCTGTAAATCATAGGGCTCATAACTAATAAATACTTTGAGTCTCCTTATGGAAGCATTTTTGGTTCTGATATCCACAGCAAGCTGTAAAGTGCAGCTGACAGTGCTAATGTTTGTTTATGGAAAGATCATTTACAGATTAATCTGATTCCCTCTACTCAGCCCTTAAATGAATAAATTGGAGGTCTTGTTATATATACAGGCCAAAGATGTTGCAAGTACTTGAAGGGAAACATTTTCAGCAATATTTTTACATTTTTTGAACCTAGTTGCCCTCTTTAAATAAATATCTAGCAAAACTATAATGGCTAAACATGTATTGATAATAAAATGTATTTAAGTACTATCTATTTCTCTATACTGATATTTCACTGATTTATAAGGAAATTAAAAGCAGAACTTCTTATTAGATGACCTTGCAGAAATCTGTTCCAAAATGGTTTAATGGTAATCAGCATATGTAAAATTGGGCTTAGTTACAACAGAATAGAAGGAAGAGTATCTGGCCAAGTATACTTGGCCATGTATGTATCTGGAAAACTGTCTTACACTAAACCTGATTGGTTTGGACAAAGGCAGTAAATGACCATCCCATCTGGTATAGTTTTAAAGAAAAACAAGCCCTGTCTTTTCTGAGCATCTGTACTCTTTTACTCAGTGGCAGGCACAAAAGGAAAGTAAGCAAACAAATTCAGTACTGGCAGGATTTTGGAAGAAGTAATGGAGATTCCAACATCTGCAGTATTTATTGAATCCGTTGAGAATTTGTATACTGCACTCGTGTTGTCCTTTCACCTTTACTGTCTTCTGCTACAGCCCTTCGTGTTCATTTGCCCTGACAAGTTGTTCACAGAAAGATGGCTGTGTATGATCAAATCAGAAAAGCAGTATAAAGAACTTTAATTAGAAGACAATATGATGATGGTAAATTGAGAAGATTTACCTTAGTATAGCTTTAAGTTTTCCACACTAGCTGAGAAAGCCATTGTAATTAGAACATTTTAAGTCCTTGGTTTAAGCCAGTGAAATTTTTGTGCTTATATTGAACGTATTATCAAGTGTTAAGTGTAGTTACAAAGACCAGTAGCCAATACTTGTGTTCTAACTATAATATTTAAGAAGGTTGATTTTATGTGATGGTAGTACCAGACTGGGCAAGTCTCACTTTGGTGCTAGGCAAGATCATGGAGGAGATCCTTCTGAAAGCTATGTTAAGACATATAAAAAATGACGAGGTGATTGGTGACAGCTAACATGGCTTCACTGAGGGTAAATCTTGCCTTCTATGATTAAGAGCAACTCAGCAAGCTTACTGATGACACCAAGCTGTGTAGTGCTGTCAACACACTGGAGGGAAGGGCTGCCATCCAGAGGGACCTTGACACACTTGAGAGGTGGGCCAGCCCAAGCCTCATGAAATTCCACAAGGGCAAGTGCAAGGTCCTGCACCTTTATCAGGGCAATCCCAAGCACAGCGACTGGCTGAGTGGAGAATGGTCACCATTCAAGTCATAAGGTTTTGTAGCTTATAACCCGTAACTCTTACTATCATGGACCAATGAGCCAAATAAGAGAATTAGCTACCTAGCCAGCAGTGAGAGTGCTCATTCCTCCTCTGTCAGGTTGCAGGCATCCCCTGTATTGCACCAGGAAGCATAAAAGCCTTAGCAGTCCAGCTGTTGTTGCATCTGTTTCAGAAGCTTTTTGGGTACCTTTTTTTTTTATACCCTCCAGCTTGGAGACTTGGTCTATACAGTTCGAGTAAGTGTGGATTTGGAGGAAACTGCTAGACAAAAAACAGTGTCTGACAGAGGCAGCAGTTTGCTGCTGATCATGGCTGTATAATGGCCCTTTTGCTCCTTCTGCACTTGGATTGGTCATGTGCCAGGAAAGAATGTTTGTGGGGCACCTCGCACCACTGCTGTCCTTGCATTCGAAGCCTGGAAGGAACCTGAACTGAATGGGCTGGGCTTGGCCAGGGCTTTCCAGAGTGTCCCCACACTTCTTCTCCAGCCCAAACCTGCCGTGCCTCTTTTGGGTCAGAGATGCTTCTTATTTTTTTCCCTTTGTTTCTTCAACATGGATATACAGGAATGTAATAACTAAGTATAAAAAAACAAGGGCACAACATATATAACTATATAACTTTTGTACCTGCAACTGGGGACAAGGGTATGAAATTTTATTTTTGATACCAGCAATTACTAGTCTATCAACAAGGATGGCTTCAGGTATTGCTAACGTTTTATGCTTAGCACAGGTTGACTCTAGCAGTAGGATTTTCACTGACAGACTGCTAGTATGTTGTTTCTGGCTTAATAGCTTGTCCATGTGAGAAAGACCAAGTTCTAAGGCTAATTCAGATTCTGACTTTGATAACTGAAGACTAACTGGACATCAATATACCTGATAGGTGGATTTAACACATTTTATAAGGTTATTGTCAGACCCACAGTCTGATTAAGCAGTTTTGAAGTAGACTAATAGATTGACAAACCCACACTGTAGCCCTAAGTAGAAGGTGAGGTCTGAAAACTAAAAATGACATTGTTTAATATGGTGGGGGAGCTGTTTGGTCCAGCTTTTCAAATAACAGTAACTCCTTCAGTGTCTCACAGTAACTATTATCTTCAGTCAGTCTTTTAATCTTTTATGGCTTCAGTCAGACCTTCAGTTCATGGGTTTTTATTGGGACGATCAGAAGCTGCCTGTTTAATCTGATTGGTGATTGGGACAATTATTTAAAGCAGAATTTCTAGGTAGGATTAAAGAATAGATGCATAATCTGTCTCTTAATAAGGTCTGCTTAACAACTTTCTGGCAGTTTATAATAATATGTAAGCTCAGAAAATTTATGAAGTCTTCTTTCAGTATCCACATCTTTGCAGAAAGATTGCAGGATTTGCACATGGCGATATTGAAGTTTCTTAAATGAACTATGCAGGGCTGACCCTGTATGAAAAAAAATTATTCTGGCTACACAGACCAAAGCCCAAAACATTCGCAATGTACAAACTGGGTCAGCCTAACTTAGAGGGCTTTTGTTTGTCTTTTTCTTACTTATTAAAAGCATTTTTATGGAAAGTCTTTATTGACAGAAAAGGCTGCTCTTGTGAAAGTGTTGGCTGCTTGGAATTCGATCTGGAAAGCCAGCTGACACAAGCAGGTTTCTGTTTCAGCATTTCTGTTAACAACTGTAAGACTTATATCTCTTGCAGCAGAAAAAATATCATCAAGTGTAGGTTCAGCAATATGGTTTCAATAAAATGTTTCTACTAATCACGCTAACAGCCACATAGGAAATTTATTTGAAGATTCACTTGAGGCATGCTTACATATATGAGTAATACTGTGACATAGTTATCTTGGCTTACTTTTAAAAGTATTTCAAGCCTGAAGTCAGGTGAGCACTGATAGTCTGTTACATCTACAGTTGGAATTGCACAAAAGACTTCAGAGTATGATTGTGATCCATTGGGTCCATTCTGGATGTGTTGCATCCTCCCCAAATAAGGAGAGTAATGTGTCATTACTCTGAGCTGACTATTGAGACCTATTGACTCTTAAGGCATCTTACCAGAGTCACCATGGTGAAAAATCTAGACTCTGGCTAAGTGAAATGAAACCTCAGTATTGCAGTTGTGTTACTTAAAGCCTTTGCAAAGGCCATCTGTACGGAAAAGCTATTTGTGAGCTAAAATGTCCTCAAGAGGATGTTTAAACATTTGAAATACCTTGAGTTGGCCAGGAATGGACTACAGCCAGTGTGCTTCTTGGTCCCAGTTCCATGAAGGGGTGGCAGATAGATAAATACATGGGTGTGCACAGGACTGGTGCTGGATAGGAAAAAAATAAAAATAGAAATAAAATTGCTGGGATCTACTGATACCAAGGGAAGTTTGAGATGCATTCATCATGGTTTTGTCCAAAATCAGAAGCTACAGTAGTTTCCTTCCTTGTCTCATGGAAGTAAATTGGGTTAACGTGATATCTGGCTGTTCAAAAGGAATTACGCAATGTCTATTCCTAGTGGTTTTTAAGACAACTTGGTATTAACTGCTTGAACTGGTACAGAGCTTTAAAATTTACTTTATAACTTTCCTGCACCCATTCTTAAGAATAACTCTATGGAAGGGACAATTAACTTTGGAACTAAATATGACTCAAATATGACTTGAGTAGGTACTCAATCGTTATTATCTGTAGGAGTCGGTGATATTTCCATTCGGTTGCTTTAAAAATGACCAGGAATCTCCTCTTCAGGTATTTGGGAAGGTTTTTGGGAACAGTGTAGTTCCACATCAAATCAAAGTCTTCTGACAAGCTCTGTGTTTTTAGCCATGTCTCCTGTCACTAACAACTAGAAGCATCTGGGTAAGAACAGAATAGAACTGAAGGTGCACAGAGTTTAAAATAATTGTGGGTAACCTTTTAATCACAAGTTTATTTCAGAGAGAGCAAGTAGTGCATGTTAAGAAATAACATTTGGTGCCCTGCGGTTGATAAAAGTACCTTAGAATTAGCCATGAGACCTGCTTCAGTTTAACTGAACAGGTAACAGTTTGGAGTAACATACTTGTATTTTTATGTATTAACTGAGGTGGATTTCAAAGCCAGTAAGCTGTAAGATCGTGTATGTTGACAGAATACTTGTGTGCATGCACAGTCAGGTGAATGACAATTAGCATTCATATTGAACATGCACAGACTTGATTCGCACAGAGGTGTGCATGTTAGAAAGTCTGGCTGCTTGAGCTGGGGCATAGCTTTACTGACAAAGATGTTTCTCTTAGTAATTTTTTACTGGAGATTATGGGCATGTGCTTCCACTTTTATCATTGCTAGATAAGTTCCAGTTGCAGATTTCTTTCTGTGACTTTTAAGAAACAAGTGAAAAATATTGTAGCTTGGCGTTCAAGGTCCTCTGCTGTAATTTTAGGGCTGCTTAATATGCATCCACTTGTAAACTGATCTAGTAAAAAAGCCATTAAGCAGGGAAGAGTAATGAAGTCCAGAACATTGTTCCAACTATCTTAGCAAAAACCCCTCAATGGTTTACTTGGTGAGGAAGAAGCAAGAAATAGCAGGTGGGTTGCCAAACACTCCTAGATGATGCCAGCTCTGACTAATATTAGTACTTCTTATCTTCCTAAAATGCCCAACTGTCTTCACAATTAATTGTTTCATCTGTAACTGTAGCCATGTAAGTATGTATTCATAAGCTTTGGAGGTCATGAAACAAGCAAGTGGAAACTTTGAGAAATGGTAATAGGATTATATAGAGGGGACTGTGTTTCAGTATGGAGAACACTTCTTCTCACAGACGCTGTGCAGTATGCTGCAGAGCTTCATTTTGGTGACTAATGACAAGTCAAATACAGCCCTATTAAACTAAGTCTGATGGAAGCATGGTGAAAGACAGGAACTTTTTTAGTTGTGTTAGTGGGAAAATAGACAGCTCTGGGAGGTGCCCTCACCTGCCTCCCAGGTGGGTATCTTGTTAACAAGTGGGAAAATAGACAGCTCTGGGAGGTGCCCTCACCTGCCTCCCAGGTGGGTATCTTGTTAACAATCTGATGACAAACTGTTTAAAAAGCAGCGTGCAGTTGAGGACTGATAGTAAGCCAGTGCAAATGCTGTTGGCTGTGGGCTTCCAAGCAGCTCAGCAGACAGCCTTTCTTGTATTTTTCTAGCAGGTCTATGGCTGTGGCGCTAAGTCAGTAACTTCCTAGCGTCGTGAGGGCTGTGAAGGGACTTGAGGATTGTGGACTAATTATGGTCCAAGATTTGTTTTCTTTCTGACACACATAGATCCTAAATAAAAGAGCTTTTTCCTCAATATTATTAGCAGTACAGGAGGACAGCAAGACAGGAGGAAGCAACTCTTTGGTAGATTGAAATAAAAGAATCTTCTTTACTAATTTATCCCTGTGTTATAGTGCTTTAGTGGGTGACTCTTTGGTAGGTGCTCTAAAAACATTTAAGATAAAGACGAGATTCTAAAGTCTTCTTAGAAACCTTTGCTTGTATAAGTGTATTCAGAACTGTAGTCGTAGTGGCAGTTTTTCTGAAGTCTGTGTGGTGAGGTTAGTTGCAATGGGCTCATAACAACTTCGGTGTTTCCATTCACGTACCATTTAATCTTCCTTTCCAACTTAGTGAGTGTTCATTTGTTACCTCAAAGAGAGTGTAAAATTAGTTAAAACAGTATGGATATAAATGTCAGTATGCCTGTGATGCTTGCTGATAAATCTGCATTAAGCTTCTAAAACACGCAGTAGTATAGAGCAATACTATACAAATAATGATTCTTCCCCATTGCTTCTTCATGAGTAACAAAAAAGCAAGCATTAATTGTTTCTGTTCATTCATTCATTCATGGAGATTCACTGAGATACGTAGCATCTTCCTTGCTCTTCCCCATCTGTCTTGAATAATTAGGTGCTGTCGTAGACAAACTACAGTTAATCTCTCTCTATACAGTGCATAGCACTTTAGCATGTAATGCAAAGCATTAAATAGTATATGGCATGCCATGAAGGCTTAATGTAAGTCTGTGAAATGCATATACACTATATTCTGAATTTGAACAAAACAGTTTAAAAACATGATCATGTTAAGCCTTATGCCTATTGAGAGATCTTGGGTTTGTTGTAGTTTTACCAACTTTAGGGTTCCTTTTAGGGCTGAGTAGTTTATTTCAGTATCCAGTTCTTACAAGGGGTTTATCTTACCTCCTTAAAGAGTATCAGGGCTTTCTTAGAACAAAACCATTGCTGGCTTTTGGTAAAACTTAACCATTGAATGGTTTTTTTTCCTAAAGTTTGGGATTATTAATTTGCTAAACTGTACTGCACCTTCTAGTTTCATAAATTTTAATTAAGGATAATGATACTAAATACTTTTTTTTCACACATTAAAGATCTATTCTAACTCTTCTGGGGTACATATGATTTTTGTTCATGGCCTACATGTCTCCAGTTTTCACATTACTTTCATGTCCTGAATAGTTCTTTAAAGATAAACAAATTTCTTGTATTTCATGCATGTTTGTTCCTGTTACCATATGGTTTTTGTAGGTGTCTCCTGTTACTTCTTTTGGTTTAAGTATCAACAGTAATAATAACTATTTAATTATAAACAGTAATATTAACATGAGATGTTGAATGAAGAATAGAATAATACTGCAGTTGGACTGGAACACATCTTCTGGTTTTACTAAAGAAAAAAAATGCTTAAATTTCTATTACTGTCAAGTATAAAAAAGAAAAAAAGCTGAACCTCTTTTAATGGAAAACTGGGCTTCTCAGATGAGAAAATGTTGGACAGTGTGCTTATTATTTTGTTTTGTCAAAATGAAAACTTCTGAGAAAAAAACTTGTTTTGAAAGGATCTGTCCCAATAATATTAGTCTTTTGACATTAGTAGTAAAAATGGTGCTGTGTAGTGTAAAATGGCCATCTGCTTTGTGAGATTTTTATTTAAAATGTCTCATGCCTATATTTCCTTCTGGATTTTCAGCCAACTTGAGTTCATTTTGAGGCAGACATTTTGGGGGTTTTGCTTTTTATGTCAAAGAAGCTGGTGAACAGGATGACAGGTTTATTTGTATCTAGTGCAGGTTTATAGTATCAAATTCCAAATGACTTCATGTCTGATCTCTGCTGTTTACATAGTGCTTTTATACCCCAAAAGGCTACTATGGAATCTCTACTATCATTAGAACCAGTGTTCATCCCCTATTTTTACATATGGATAATCCTGTTCATTTACTCCCTCTTGAATCTTTCTGGATGTTACCTGCACCTCTTCTGTTTGGTGTCTGTTTTCTGAGATTCTGCTGTTGGCCAGTCTCTGTCCTTCTCTAGTTCTTGCAGAATATTTTCCACTTTCTTTCCTCACTACTTCATCAAGAATTAGGTTTTTTATGTTTTCTTTCCTTGTGTTCCCTTCAAAACAGCTTGAATTCTTTTGAGGTCTGCCAATATGTGGTTATCACAGAGAATATGCAGACTTTATGAACATTCCTTTTTAAGACAGTCAATGTCTTTTTACTTAAATAGTGGCTTGTATTTAATGTGCAGGATGTCTTTGTGGATAGGAGATGAATATCTTCCTATCATCTACTGAGTGTCATGGCTGCCTATACAGAGCTATATCAACTGGACAGAAGTAATTTGTCTTCTGTCTTTCTGTATACCCAGCACTACTGGTTGTGACTGCTTGTTCCAATCTGTTGTCTTCCCTTAGTGTTGCTGAAACAACTCTCAAAGTTTCCCATTAAGTTTTCCGGTAAAAATGTAAAAGTGGTGTTTCACTCTTCTCCTTGTTTTATCTTTTGCTTTTAATACTGTCAGCATAGTATTCCTGAAATGTCGCATTCATTTTCTTGGCTGATGACTGTATTGTTTGAGTTTCTACATCTCTAATCACTCTTCAATCAAAGGATTTTATTTTCCTCCAATTTGTGTCACTTTCCAATACAAATTCAGCTTCCTCCTCTCATAACAAGTCATAGATTTACCTTTAGACCAGAGATCTGTGTCCGTGTCAATACTGAAATCTTACCCCATTACTTCATTAGTTTCTCATGAATGGGCCACAGAAACATGTAAAACCTGAGGTCTTTCATCCACTGCCTCTCTGATTGACAGCACAGATTCACTTTCACAGTTAGGGTATTTTTCTTTAGTGAAAACCTTTTGCCAGGACCTTACATCTAGGTTACATCTGTCATCTGTCCTTTATATACCCAGTCCCCGAAGACAGACTGAGAAAATTGGGTCTGTTTAATCCCTTTTAATCTGGTCTGTTTAAAATTGGGTCTGTTTAATCACTGTTTGATCCCTTTTAGTGGTGTCCTTCATTTGCTCGCACTCTGTAGTCATACCCAGGCTGCTTGTCTTCATCTTCATAGCCCTTTCTAGCTGGTTCTTGTGTTTTACTTAATTTTTAAAGTTTGTTTCCTCCTTTGGGAGTGAACTAGCCTAAAAATACAGTGATACAAGCATAGTTATATTACTATTGTAGAAAGTACACCTAATAACTATGCTAGTGAAACTTTTAAAAGTAGACTTGGCTTAGGACAATGTGGATTTGTGGAGGTGGAGAGAAACACAGGGAAACAGGCAGCACTGGTCAGCGTGATTTCATTAGCTGTCTGACCTAAGATTTAAGACAACCTGACAGGTCTTGTTGTTGGTTGTTGACTGGGTGTTTTGAATTAATCGTACAGGCTTTTAAGTGGGTGCCTAGTTAAGTTTTGGACCTTTGTGATAGGCAAATATGTATTTAGTTTTTGTTGCATAGGTGATTGATATATTTCCAACAGAAAAATTCCTAGCCATAACTTTCATTTTCACAATATTGAGAATTGGCTTCAGGATTCCAGTATGCTTTAATGCAAAGCACAAGCTTGGTCCTGAGTCACTTTTTTTTTTTTTTTTTTAATACATCTGAGCTGGGTTGGCCATGATTCTTACTGGAACAGCAGTGCTAACAGATGTTATCCCTTGTGTAATTTCCAAAGACAGCCACGGCGATTGACACTTTCAAATAATAAAAACAAAGCCAGTCGTGCTAAGTTGTTAGCCATCTTAAAACTGAATGTAACGCAGCTACATAGAGGGAGAGAGGTTTTCTTTAAGTATGCTCACATAATCTAATGGGAAGTTACTACAGCAATAATTTACTTTGGGGACAATAATTGTGTTTGCTGTCAGACTTATGGAATATCATAATAACAAGTTGTTCTCAGTAGTCATTCATGTTTATCAAGCATAAATAATGAAAGCACATTCTTTTTCTACATACAAGATGCTTTACACTTGTACAGCTGTGAATGTACTTCTGAAGGTAGATTTTTCTGACATAGAGATTATCTCTTAGGACTCAAAGTAAGCAGGGATCTGTGTCTGTATCTGTGAGGGTTTTGCTGTTTTTTACTGCTAGGTCCATATTTTCCTGAAATATTGCCCAGATTTGATCACTGAAATGTGAGGTTTCTGTTGTTTTCTGCTGATTTTCTGGTGCTGGCAATTGTCAGCCAATATTCCAGATTAAATAGCTCATTTCTATATTTATTTGTCTGTATCTGGTGTGGTAAATCAATCAGAAAGTAGTTTGGCTTCCAAAATACTATTCTAGCTTAAAAAAGAAACTGATCCTGTTCAGAGCAGACAGGAGTTTTTTTCCAACACTAACCAAGATTTGTTTTGGCTGCATCACTTTGACTGCATCACTCATTAAGCCATAGCACTTCTCTCTCAAAGCCACCACCTCAAGAACGTTCCTACCCGCAAGGAAGAGAATGATTTAAAGAGTCAGAATCATAGAATGGTTTGGGTTGGAAGGGACCTTAAAGGTCATCTAGTTCCAACCCCCTGCCATTGGCAGAAATAGCTGTCTTTCCCTACTTCCCATTGTGGGACAAACAATCTGTAGTTCATTGTGTGTAAAGCACCATTCTGTAGTTCATTGTGTGTAAAGCACCATTCTGTAGTTCATTGTGTGTAAAGCACCACAATCCAAGAAAATTCAGATTGAAAAGAATAAACCTTGCAGAAGGCTTATTATTCTGGAGTACTGCTGCAACTGGACTTGAGATTTCTGTGAAATTGCTTTCTTAACATCTGTAGGACAGGGTAAAGAGAGTAGTACATCCAGACAGCATGCCTAAGAAAGTAAACTGTCCTTTCTGTTTATTTACCTTTAAAACCTGTCTGCTAAAGTTCTGAGCGAATGCTCCTGTGATAGGTGTATTATAAGTAATACCTTTTTACATTTCTAGTCAAAATAGAATATGTCCTCACTTACCCTTTTCGAATTTATTCAAATGCTAATGTCCTACAGAAGCATGAAAGACCAAATTAACAGATTTGGAAAGTTGCTGACATTACCAATATTTAATGAAAAGGGTGAGTTTTGTGTTTAGTAAGGCCTATTCCTCCTGAGCAAGTGACATAGACAAAATCAAGTCCAGAGGAAAAGCCTGGCTGCTGTGATAAGTTAGGTGGAGAATTTCCAGTTCATACTTACAGTAATGCCCTCTGCATCTTGCCAGGCTAAATGTGCTGCACTGGAAAAGGCTTATAATGGTTAATACGGGAACACTTTATCTACAGCAGTTGGACTTGGATTGATACTGGCATAGTATACTCGAGCATATGTTGAATAAACTGAGCTGTGCCATTTTAACAAGCTGGTGTCTTTAGATCAGCAAGAAATAGTTGCTACTTAATCTTGCCTAAGTCACTTTGCTATTCTTGTTTTCTCTACTTTTGGAATGGAGAAAATACTGTTTGTCCATAAATCTTACAGTATTCTGGAAGCTGGTAAATATAGTAATGCAAAACTGCTGTCATGGCCAACATACAATAGCTAGACATGCAATGAAAAGAAACACCGTATTATTCAAAGAGGCCAGTTCCTCCCTCTTCCAACTCTTTGATACAGGCAACAAACTCAAACTCTGAGACAACGTGTGTTACATTTGGGAGGGTAAGATAGCCCTCTAGCAGTCTACCTCAACAGCAGTTTATATGAAAGTGTGAGGGGTTTTATTCTGCACAGATTATTTCTTTTTACAGAAAAGATGTCTAGTTCTTGATTGTTTTTTATCTGACTTGGCCCTTGTCAATATACACAAGTTTGTTTCTCTTTTGTAATAGAAGTGAAATAGACCTCCATCACCCCAGCACTGGTATAGTTACAGAGCAATGATGTATGTCCTACAGCTTATCTTTGCAGAAGAGAAACAAGCAATGTCATAAAAAGGCACTTGTCTTCATGATGATTGGGAGCTTCAGTCAGGAGAGGTGAACAGTCCCTTTAGTAGTACTTCCAATAAGGATGGCAACCTTGATTGGTTGCCATCTGGGTTTTTATACATACTCTAGGTTGCCCCCAGTGTATGTATAAAGAGCACATATTCTGAAGAGTGAGCAAGCAATAGGACTCTCAATACTATCCTCTGAACTGGGCAAAGGAATAACTTTGTTAGAGGTGTGGCAACTTAGTTAGCTGTCCTCATTGGCCAAACATGTGAAGTAGTGGAAGTTTTCAAGGTTCTTAAAACCTGAAACAGACTTCCTGTGTAAAACTCAGACGGTGAAGACCCAAAGACTAAGCTGCTTGTATGTTCAAAGATACTACAACTGGTTGTTGAAAGGTGCAATCTGGCTACACAGTTTTCAACACAGTTACCATTTGAGGTAAAACTCTACATTCCTGTGGAAAGTATGAGAGGTTAGGAATACAAATTAATGAAAAAAAAAAAAAGTTAAACATAATCCACAGCAATTTGTCTTTCTCCTTATGCTTAGCTGGTGAGCAGCTAATGAAGTGAAAGTTGTTTACATCTGAAGCTGAGCTGTATGTGTGCTAACAGAATTGTTACTTTCCATGGAGTGCAGAATGTCAGCCAAATTGTAGCAATTTGCCAGCATGCTAGGCAAGTGCACTGCGCTAGTTACCTCTCAATCATCACTCACAGTTTAAGCCTCTAATCAACCACTGAGGCCACGGGCAATTACTTGCATTTTATGTAAGGTTTTGTGCTTATTCTAATAGCAATTTTACAAAAATTCAGTGGGAGTCCATCCTACTGCCATGCAGCAGGATAGTAGAATAAAATGTACTCTAATCCATAGTACCTTCAGTCCACCATCATGAATGCAATTCAGCTGATATATATTGGCTATCTTGAAACCTCTGCCTATACTGTTTTTATTTTTACTGTAGAATGATACTCTGTTCATCTTGTGTTCTTGGACAGTGTAGTCCCTTTCGTACCAGAATGTAAAGGGTAATTTGCATGGTATTTAGCAGACTTGCCCTTGCCTGAGCCTAGTGCCAGATGGATGCATGCCAGCTCTGAGCAGAAGCAATACATAGCAGAGATGAACCTCAGCTAGCACACTCTTCTGAGAAGCAGGTGATAGGATCTCCGGCCATATGGGCGCACTAGGGTGGTGCTGGATTACAACATGCACCTGCAAATGCAATTATGTGCTGTGCATAAAATCCAAGGTCTGAACTTAAATAAGACATTTTATTTAGTGGTGGAACAAGGCTAGTGTGCAAGATGAATTTCTCCTTTGCCTCGTTTAATTTCAGTAGATGTTAATCTTAAACCACGATCCCCTCCCTACTATAAAGTCTTTCCTGGTTAAGTGACACAGTTGCTGATTTGAATTAATGTGAGTAGGGTTCTTGTCCAAGGGTTAACATACAGAATGATTGTTAAGTATTAAAGACATATGCTATAACTGACCAAGTTTCCAAAAGAGAGATAATGCAAAGAACGGTTAGAAAATCTAACTCTTGAATTGTGTTGTGTCCAGGTATCCTAATACAGCTGTTTCTTCAAGTAAAGTGACAAAAGCCTCTTTTTGGTGGGATCAGAAATGCCTAATGTTTTTCTGAAGTATGTGTGGGTTTGAGTCACCCTTTGTTTCTTCCGGATGATGGTAGTTATTACTTCTTTTTTGCCTGCTCACAAGAAAAGTTTTTAAACCTGACTGAAAAATAGTAGTTTAACTATGAAGCTTAAGCTGGTTTGGGTTAATTGACACAACTAAGATTATTATTTTCATTTATCTGGTCACTGCTTCTGTATCTATGACAGCTTGCGTGACATCTTCAAAAGATAAAACAAGAAGGAATGTAGAAAAGAAGATCAAGATTAATTCAATTTCATGTTAAACCTTTACTTCTTGTGTGAGAATATCAGGGTTACTCAGGACTGAGCATGGGATGTTTTTAAGCTTTGGTTTAACTGAAAGGGTTTAGAAATATATGGTATTCACTGGAGGGAACAGTTGTCCTCCTTTTTAAGGAGTAGTGAAGTGAAGGCTGAGATTTCCCTGACTTTTGTCTAATACCACAGCTTGGGCAACTCAAAATTGTGGTGTCTGCAAAAAACATTTCCTACCTTGCAAAGAGAATGAACTTAGTGTTCTTTTTTCAGCTGTATTCTTTTTTTTTAGCTGTCCTACTGCTACTGAGGAGGCTGATCTTTACAAATTACCACATACAGAGGAGATTCCCTTGTGAAACGTCATTTGAAGTGACATTGTGTATTTACTTGACAGCACTTCTTTCAATTCTGCTGTCACAGGTGAATGCATTGAGTAACTTATCCACATGAAGTTTCACAGGCGAATCAGGTTTATTTTCAGTTAAATATTTTCCATGTTATAAAAGAGTATGTATAGCCCATGTGCTCATTTGTGTACACTGAGCAGCAGTGCTTGATGTGATTTTTGCACAGGTAGAACAAATTAAGTAGAATTCTGTCCCAGACATAGAGAAACAAAGGTGATTAAATAGTAGTGATAGAAATATTATGAGGCTTGAAAGAATGAAAATATTGCAAAGAAACAGGAATACAGCTTTCTGGAGTTGGGTGACATAGTGGAGTGTATGTAGTCTGTGGCTGTTGTAGGAAGATAGGTAATGACTTTGCATGTCTTTATGTTGCAAAGACTTTTAGTCAGACATGAGTTAAGACTTCATGTCATTTTACTTTTTACCAAGGTAAATAACCTCTGGAGTTCAATGCCATTAAATACTTGGTGCCAAAAGTTTCTTATAGAAAAACTGCTCTGGAGCAGGTGGTATTGCCAAATGAGCGGGTAGGATAGGGAGTTGAAGTTTTGACTCCTATGAAAGCATGATTTCATGAGAAGTTATTAAATATATAGTAATTTTTTATAATTATGTACAAAAATTTATTAAAAGGTATTTTAATGTGTAGTTAATATGTAAGTATTGCTAGTAGTATTTACGTAATGCAGTATATTTGGCACTTTGCACTGGAAAAGACTTTTCAGCCCTGTGGCCGAGAACGTGGAGCTCCCTTAACCAGCGCTGCGTACCTTCCCTACCCTGTGCTGCGGGTCGGCCTCGTCCGCCCTCTGGCGACTGGAGCGCGGCACCGCAGGGCCCTTGCGGCGGGCTCGGCCCTAGGTGCGGGCTCGGCCCCAGGGCGGGCCCGGCTGCCGGGGGCTTGGTCCAGCCAGGCCCAAACCCCAAGGGTGAGTTTCCCCGTGGGCAACGTGCACCGTTGCTTGGCTGTGGGAGGTGGCAGCTGTCCGGCTGCCACCCCCTGCCCTCGGTAAGGACGGTTCCTGCAGGCCGAGATGACCAGGACGCTACAGCTTTTGGTTCAGGCTTGGCCATTCTAGGCACTTCTGTGTCAGTGTCTGATTCTGAGGACACCATGTTGTTGCTCCAGCTTTGTGTGCATGTTGTTTCTGCTTCAGAGATAATTGAAGCAGCAGTAATGAGGTGTGTGCTCAAGTGTCTCCAACACAGTCTGGATTGCACATTAGGAAAAGGTGCCTCACTGGGACTGTGGGTGGTCACTGGAGCATGCTCCCCCAGGGAGGTGGGCACAGCACCAAGTCTGTCAGAGTTAGTCAGATGGTTTAATTCTAGGTAGTCTTGTGAGGAGCTGGGATTTGGACTTGATGACCCTTATGGGTCACTTCCAACTTGAGCTATTTAGTGATTCTATTCCTAGTTAAAATCAAACGTGTTTCACCTCTCATAGCAGCACTGAGAGGAGCACAATCAATGTAGCAGAGGTAACTTAGGGAAGATTCTGGTGTTGGATGTGACTGGGGTAACCGCAAATGAAGAGAGGTCCAGATAAACTACAAGGTAAATTTGTTTTGCATGGCTGCCAGGTATACATTTGTTCTAACAAGTTTTTACCTGATAGGCATATATATATGTGTGACACTGTTCAATGTAGAGCATGATGAGAAGGCAAGAAGTAATTGGAACAGAACCTGCCAGAAACAAACCACTGGCCAATAATATAACAGGGCAACAGTACACACGTACGTTAATACCAGAATTCTCAAGTGCTTGTCATTCCAGCCTTTCTTGGTTTTAATCTTAGATTGGGAGAGAAAAAACAAGTTTGAAAAAACTTTTTTTTTTCAAAAAGAAAAACCAAGACTTTGGTTTAAGCTATCATGCTAGGAGTCATTCCACAGGAGTTTCCTCTCCAAGATTTTCTGTCACTCACGGGAATGTCACAGCTGGGTGAGGGATTCTCCTGACTAGTCACAGTCATTTAGGACTTTGTAGGTCAAAACTGCTAAGCATGTTGCACTGGCACTACATCTGACAACACTGTGGTAACCCCGTGCTGCCCTTCTTTTGACTTGTGTGAAAGTTACAGCAGTTTGAGCTCCCATGCTGTTTACACATTGGCTGAATCTCTTTTTTGAAATGCATAGGATGCACTGCTGACTTTCATACACCAATATGAAGAGTGTTTCTTGGTTCTGTCCTTGCAATTTGTCAAACATACCATCCTTGACTAGCTTGCAGTTGAGGTGAGCCTTACTCACTGAAAAGTCTCAGTGAAATCAAAGCAGGGATTCTCTTCAGTTCTATTTTGTTAAGTTTGGGTTTCTTGTGGTGTTTGTTGTTGTTTTTTTTAACCAGAATAAATGAAATTGTATCCATGCAGTGTCAGTACCAACACAAAGGGAATATTTTAATGAATGCAGGCAAAGTGAGAGTGATGGGTAATTCAGCTAATTTTAAGGGAAGAAAACAGGAAATAGCAAAGGCAGACACTTTTTCTTTTAATAGGGTGAACATGTTTGAGGTAACTTGTTTTATGGGCTGTCAAAAAAGCTACATCTGGTTGGGCTTAATACACTTCAAGAAGTTGCAGGGAGAAAGCATACTGCTTGCTGAGTGTGTGTTGAACACTTTTTTTCTTTTTTCTTAACTACTATGGCAAAATGAAGCTCAGCGAGTATGACAGAAAGACTCTTCATCTTTTTGTGGGAGATGTTAGAGCTTTGAGCCTGCAGAGGACAGAAGCTGGGTCAATAAACCTTGGAAAAGAATTTGAAGCAAACTTAGCAGTCTTGGAGCAGAGAGAAGGTAGTGAGAACAGTGGTGGTTTTGAGAATTACAACAGCATCTCTATATTGTAGGGAGGACAGTTAGAAGCATGAAACTGCATGGAACAAAAAGACATGAGAGTCTTTAAGAGAGGTAGCAGGAGTGGGACTTTGTCCCTTTATTACCATACTTCCAGTACACATGTATTTCTGAAGTCTCTGTCCCTGTGTGCAACTGGAAACTGTGTGAAGAAATTTCCCAGCACTCAAACATCTTCAAGTGGCCAGAACCAGGACTGATTTGTGTATTCTTCACATGAAGTTCTAATTCAACAAAACAAGATTGTTTGGTTTTGTCCTGAAAGCCTGTGCTTTTAATCCCTAATATTTGGGGGATTGGATTAAGCTCTGAATCATTAGGTTTCTTTTCTGTCTGGTGCTTTGCTGCTGCAGGCTTTTCAATGTGGGTAATGACAGGTGACTTGGTGAGTTGGGTCAGAGGCTTTGATCACTGAGCCTGGCTGAGTACCTGGCATCCCAGTAGGCATGAGTGTATCATGCTATGGGGGCACAGTGTTCCCCCTCAGGTGGAGACTGTACCCATTTTGGAGCTGGATGCACAGTCTCTGTTAGCCCTGGATGTTACACTCTGCTGTTCTGAAACTCTGTGCAGTCTCTCTGGGTGAGAGCTGCAGTCTTGTCATGGTACACCACCGCTTTGTCCAGAAGGGCCAGGTATTTCTGCACTGGGCTTCATTGTGTAGTACAGGCCTAGTGAATAGTCCAGTGAATAAGAGTCCTTTTATTGCCCTTGAATATGTAAAAATATGATCTGAGCCTCCTAAAAATCCCTTGGGTTAATAAAAAAGGGTGAAGCTTAAAGACAGGAGTCATTTTTAAATTACAAGAAAGGTGTAATGGAGTCCTTTGCCATACTAGGTTTTCCTGTTCTTTCAACTACAATGTGACAGCAAAATTTCTTGGTTGTTTGGGGGTTTTTTTATGTTGTGGGTTTATTTAATTATTTTTTTATATTTGTGTGTGTCAGTTACAAGAAGAATTCAGCTGCCAGAATTTTGAGGAAAACCAGCAGAAATGTAACCAGTATGAGGCTGTGGAGCAATCACTGCCCTGCTGTGTAATTATGTAGGAGCTAAATGCTACTTCTGTGTTGATGTTGGCCCTGAATGCCCAATAGACATGTAGAACTTCTTGGAAAGTAAAGTAAACCTCCCAGTTATCGTGGAAGGTAGATCTATAGGTCAGCAAGGCATTATCTCAAGTGCTACTTCAAACATATCCTTTTGAAATAATGACTACATTACTTGATCAGGGGCTTATACATTGCCAGGATGCCACATAGGCTTCCTAGGCTAGTGTATGATCGAAGTTACTGAACTTCAGTTTCTCGCATGAAATCCCTATCACAAAATTACCCAGGCTGATGACAGGAGATGTTCCTTGTAATAGATCTTTTTGCCCAGCCACTACATGATGGTCACTCAGACTGAGAATAAAAAGGTTAATGGTCAGTCTGAACTAGAAGCTTAGCTTTGCTTGAAAAGGATAAAACTCTTCCAATTGTTCTTACTTGTATGGCCATCAGACACCCACCTTCCACTCTCCTCTCAACTGCCTATCAAAGCCTATTGATGAGTGCAGCTTTGAGAACTGGTGGAAAGCACCCCACCCCCCCACCCCCCCCAAAAAAAAAAAAAAAAAAAAAAAAGAGGTGCTAAAAGAAAACAGAAAAATCAGCAATAGGACATGCACTTTCTACTTACGCTGCTGAAAGCTGAGAACATGTTACAGTCGACAAATCACATATCCCATCTTCTCAGGCTAGGAGATAGTTAGGACTCAAGTTCTCATGCCAGCATTCACATTTAAGTAAATCCTTGCAGTTTATACTTGTGCAGGTTAACTGACATCACTTGTTCAAATCCAGTATACCAGCACTCATCTCCCATACACACACTGTCATACCCTGCTATAATTAACTCAGTGGTTACAGGGTTTTTTACCCTACATGTTCATTTGATCCTCTTCAAATGCAGTAATTTAGTTTGACTGCATGCAGCCCCACAACTAAGATGCTGCTCTTAAAAGGAAAAGCATGGGTGAGGAGGAGGCTCCCAACTAATGGAAAGTATATACTGTAGTAATCCTAAAGTTACCTTTCTTCTAACAGATTAGAGTATTTTATAGAGGACAGGGAAGCTCCCATTTTGCTGTGATCTGAACGTCTCTTCCTTTTTTAATATATGCATTTGCTCTTTACAGCCTTCCCTCTTCTAGGCAGCAAAATGGGATTATTGGAAGAAAATTATGAAGACACTCCTTTTTTGTTATCCCATTTTAAAAAAATGCATATATGGACCAAGAACTAATCAATACATTTAAAAAGAAGTTTGAACTTTGCATGTCTGCTCTGGAATCTCAGGACATGTTCTCTGCAAGATATGAAATATCATTCAATAAAATAGTATGGGGAGTAGGCAGAGTAGGGAGAATACAAATTTATTGTTTGCATCAAACCAGTTGCTAATTCAGTAGAGGACTGAAAGATACATGTTTTCCTCTATAATCTACCTTGTTCTGAGTTACTGTAAATACATGATAGTTTTCTGGAGATGTGTTGAATTAGTTGTTCACCTAGTCTTGTTGAGGACCATGACACATCTCCAAGATGATCTAGTAATAGGGGAGTGAGTGATAGTAGCAAACTTTCTTCTCCCCACTCTTCCCCTCAGGTGTGGATCATGGTATGACATAAATGAATTAAATGAACACTGAATTAAAATGAATTAAATCTCCTAATTTCTCTGGGAAACTCTCATATCTAATATAGCAATTTTTTAACTTTTTCTTGAAAGGTGTCACTGAAGTGGAGTCTTCCATAGTAATGTAGAGATAGCACTCTAGGGGTAACAGTCTGGCCTGTGGTCTGTCCTTAAGGCAGTACATATTGACTACTTCCTTGAACTTTTCGTTCCCTGATGCACCCATACTTATGCTACTTCCTAGCTAAAATAATATGCTGGTTCTTTGAAGTGCAGTTACCCCACCTAAAGGCACTTCTGGGGCAAAATAATAACACTCAAAAATAAAAGACTTTTTATTATAATCATTACTTATAGAAGTATAAAAGTAAATTTCTTGGAGAAGAATGAGCAAACAGATATTGCAGTTTCTCAGTTAAGTATCAGGTCAGAAATTCCAGTGAAGATAACAGTGCTGTAGGTTATCTGCTTAAATACACTTGACAGCCAAGAAGTAGAAGCAGTGTTAGAAAGGCAGGTGAGTGTTTCTCTCTAGTCGAAAATGTAGAGTTCAGATAGTGAAGCATTACGTTAATGAATTATGCTCTGTATATACTCACATAAAAAATTTCTCGGAGAGTAGGCTTTGAAATAGTTTGAGTTTGTTAGTTGTAAAGTCATTCTTCTCAGCTACCACATATTTTTATTCAGCCCAAAGTAATAGAATAGATTCAAACATCATCATGTCAGCAGAGTTGCGCTCATTTAACTTCTTTCCTCAAGGTTACCCAGTTCAAAAGACTAAACTGATGAAATATGTGCTGACCAGAAGGGAGTCTCTTTCGCTTCAGTTACTTTATTGACTCTCTTTAGCTTATATTAATGATTGATTTTTGAATTATTTATTTTTTTTTATTTATTTTAGACATCAAAAGTTTCTATCAATGAAACCAAAATACTCTCAGTACTGTTAGGGTACCATGAAATATTTTACTATCAGAAAAACTGATCCATATTTGTCCTATTACCTTCCTAGTAGCCAAGAATAGTAATTCCTGGATGCCAGTCTGGCAGACTGGTATGCATTACATCAAACAGTCTTTACATAGAAATATTTTAGGCCTTCTGAACTGTATTTGCTTTTTAGTTTGCTGTCTTTGCCTGTTCACTTTGCCCAAAAAGTGAAAGGGGAGAGAGAAGCACAAAAAGTTAACATATTTCTACACAGAACTCCAGGAGAAGGCTCAAGTTAACAAGCCTTCTGTAAAAATAGGGAAGTTAGAGCCACTCCAAAAAAAAAAAAAAAAAAAAAAAAAAAAAAAAAGAACAAAACAAAAACACCCAAACAAACAAAACAACAAACAAACAAACAAAAAACCCACAAAGTCAATGTTTGCTTTCAATTTTTTTTTTACTGTGCTATCGAAAGAAGTCTCATATGCTTCACCAGCAGTCATAAGGTATTGTGGAAAAGCATCAGGTGATTAACTAATATTCAGATCAGTTGCATACCAGCATGTGTCTTTCAGTTTCACAGTTGCTTAGTCAGATGGCAGTCTATTTTTATCCAAGGTTTGTGGCCAAATGAGATAAAGGGGCTCATCTGACTGACAGGAAAGCTTAAATTTTTCCAGGCTTGTCTGGAAAACATTCTTGTAATAAGGGGAAACCTTGCAATATGCCATTTCCCCAACACACGGCTGGCAGGAGGTAAGACTTAAATAAATGGATCGGCTCAGCTCTCTTTACTCAGAAGCTGTGCAGAAATTGTAAACCATCTGCTCTCCTGCTTGTCCTTAAAGGATAAATGAAAATTGAAGAGAAGTTTGGCCAGGTTTGAGCTGGGTTTGTGGGAATGATGCAGAGTCCCTGGTACCTCCAGTAGCTCCTGGTTTATCTTTTGCTAGAGCAGTCCAAGCTTGTGGTGTTTTGTGGTCCTTTTTCAAGCAAACTTTGTCCCTTTACCTCTTTTTCAAGAGTCTGTCTAGTTTCAGCCAGCTTGTAATTGCATTTAAACATGTGTCAAATGGCTGGCGCTTCTTTTGTCCTTCTCCTGGGGAGGCACACTGCAGCAGTCCGTCAGCTGACAAAGAGAAGCTATTCATTTTGATGAGAGACAGGAAACCTGTCAGGACCGACAACTAAGGTTATCTGAAAGCAAGGCTCAAATTAAGCAGCCTTACCTTCTGTCTGTGCCACAAATACACAGAAGAATCTAAAGGATAAAGGATGTGGATTAAAATCTTAAATGGATAAGTGACAAGCAAACCCTGAACTGGGTTAAGTCTTTCTAGCAGGCAGAGACTGACATGACAGCATCTGCGTCTGTGAAATTCTGGTCCTTTTGAAATTCTTGAGTAACTGTTACACATTGCACTTATTTTCAGAGAAAGCATCCCTTGAAACCTTGGTCATTAATTCACCCAGGATTTGCCCTATGGTTCAGCAGCTGTGTAATCAGAAGCATACAAAAACCAGAAGCGAATGGAGAAGCTGTTGGAGAGACCTAGGTGCATACTATATTTGAACTAGGTCCTGGAGCTTGATCATTTTGAAGTGATGCAAACTGTTCTCTGTTGTATAGGGCAACTTTTGGCCCTGGATGTTTAGTGACATAGTGGTCGCCAATGCTTTATTTTAGTATGTGTTTATTTGGCAGAGAAAGGATAAAAGCTCAAAGAAACCTTGAATGTCTTATAGATGCATGAAAATTTGCCCTGGGGAGCCCTGACAGACAGTGCATCCAGACATGGGTGGTCAGACAGGGAGCTGATGTGACTGGTGTATGAAAAGACAAAATACGATTTGTAGGTTGATGCTTCTAGCAGATCTTTGGTTTAACAAATCTCTGTTATTTCTAGCTCTGTCTTACTTGAGTGTTAATCATACTGATAGAACAGTCAAGGGAGGAATAGTAGAAAGGCTTTGGTTTGTGTTCCCATGCCTTTGATCTGTAGCATTCAAAGTGTTATGTGGGGTAGTGAAATGAGAATACTTTTTGATTGTGAGGCTACAAAGCAACAGGTGCAGATTTGTCAAAGAAACTTGAGAGACTTCTCTGATGTGATTTGTGCTCCTGGCTGTGATGTGAAAGTAGCTGCATTCAGACTTAGCCAAAAAAACACTACTTCCTCCGGGATAAAAATAGAGCTTTAAAGAGGAAAACCAAATTATCTTCTGGCTATTCCAGTCTCCAGTTATTCAGAGAAGCTTCCATATGCCACTAACAAAGATAAGATGTATTAAAGAGCCAGTAAATTCTGCTATGCAAAAAGTCATTACCACATAAATTGAGAAGATGAAAATCAGACAATATTTCTTTACCTGTTGCTATTAACTTTAAAATTAATAGTAACTGCTTACATGCTTCATACGATACTACTACTACTAATAATAATAATATAGCCTTTCTAACTCGTAGGGAGAATTTGAAGCATGGGAGAGCATATTGATAAACCAAGTAATAGCACTCAGTATTCTGGAATAAAAAAGGATAATGTTCAAATAAACTCACTGAAGTATGGATGCCAATTACTACAGACTTCTTTGTTGAGATGCTAAATGTGAAATATTTTATAGTAGAGCTGTCATAGCAGTGGTGGTCTAAGAATATAATCAAAGTAAAGCTTGTAGGGAAGGAGAATATTGTTACACCTGCTGCTTCAGGGTGGGGAGGAAAGGGGGAGCAGCAGATGAGATTTTGATTTGAAAGCCATAAATCATGCTGTTCTCTGGAAAATGCTATTGCTGGAAACATGGTAGATCATATTTTAAATTCTGATAGTGGGTGGTGGTAGTATTTGGCATCCAGCTGTCCTCACTCCTCACATAAATAGACTATTTGTACTAGTTGTGGGGAAAGAGAAGAGTATTCTGACCTTCTTTAATCTCTCTACTGAGAAAGCCAACAAGACTTACAGTGATGGTGGTGGATTTTGTGCGAGTGTGAGAGATACAAACACCTGTTTATTTTCCATAATGTAATAAGTCACCAGATGGTAAAGGTTTTTAGCCAAGCTGTTCTAGCTGGATTTGTACCAGTAAGTTGGAGGTGAAAGGTGCCATAAGGTGCTGTTAATCCCCAAAGCATTCATTATTCCTAAAATAATTTTCAACACCTTTTAGTGCTGACATCTCTCTTTCATTAATGCCCATGCTTATTTATGTGGACAATGTTCAGATGAAGTGTAACTTAGAGTAGTTGGGTTTATGTTCCTTTTATGTGAGTGTTCCTGAAATGCAGTGCCAACTAGAAAATTAGTTGTCCTTGGATAGCAAGTTGGGGGCTTCTGTGAAATAAGTTGGTCATCTCATTGCAGTTTCCAGTGGATATGGACTGCCATTAGCAGCCTCTGCAGAGAGGCAAACTAGAGTTAAGTGTGATAACTTGGGAAGTGTCCTGGTAGATAACATCTAATCATTACTATAAAAATGTTTTACTGTGAATAAAGGCCAGTGCTTATTGGCAGTGCTGGCAAGAATCTGCCAGACTGGGTTGAGACTGTTCTGAGACTCTGGGAGCAGGGTTTGTTTAAGATACAGGATTGGACCTTGGTGACTGCTTGGGTAGGTGGCAGTTTTGGAGAGAGATGCTAAGGAAAAGATCAGCATTGAAGGAGTTCACCCAGACCACAAGATTTCTAGACTGGTCTGTGATCAACTCTGGAGCAATAGGACACATTCAGTGATTTAATGGCTGGATGTTCTTCAGGCTAGTAAATGTCCAGAGGGGGAAATTCAGCCAGCTTTCTGCAGAAATCATCCTGACTGCAACACACTGTCTCTAGAATGGGGCTGAAGCATGTTTAATTTGATCATAATGAGGAAATATTTTTAACATGACTGCATCACCACTGAAACAGCTTCTGCTTCAGCAGATACTGCAGTGGTAGCTGCAAAATACTAGTGTTTGAATTAAGACTGTATGGCTGAACAACTCTGTCTTCTGGGGAATGTTTTATATTATAAAAGCATAGTCATAAATACCATTTATGTGTAAAGAAACAGAACCAGAAGCTTTTAATCTTCAGAAACACGTTGCAGCAGGTATTTTAGAAATATGTCAGTATCTGAGTTGACATTAAAGTTGTTTATTAAAAGCTTATTAAAAGATAGGCCTAAACATTCCAGTATGATTTTATGAAATAATTACAAAGCAAAAAAATTGTCAGAGCTTATGCTGACACTTTGAATAGAACTGCATTTATTCAGTCTTCCTTTAAGAAACAAAGACTGTACTAGTAGTTAATGTCTAATGCAGGACAGCCAGTCATGGAAGCAGTTTCTGTAGTAAGCTATGAGGAAAGCTGTCCTCAGACCCTGAAACTAGAGAACACTTTTGTCTTTGTGGTTCTGTCTGCTCAGGAGAGACTGGAAAATGTCAGTTTTGCAGCTGCTGGTTCACAGTTACCATCCTTGGCAGTGAGCAGTGTCCAGCACCCTTCCAGCCTGCCCTGTCTGGAGAACCAGCACAGCACTGTAAGTTTGCCAAGAGCGAGTACCCACAAACATATAGCACCTATCAGAGCTAGGACACCACTTCCCAGCCAAACTGAACTGGGGAAACGGGCTTGGTCTCCATACTCATGGGAGGGCATAGATAAGGGCTCTTGTTGAGAGGACACCCACTGTCAGTGATAGTGCAATGAGGTGGATGCTGACTGCCCCATGGAGCCACCCTTTCCAGTCCAGCAGTTGCCAGCTGCTCCAGCAGTTACTGCCACCAGTCTGGTTTTCCAGAGCTCTGTAGCTGATCAAGGGAACGAATCATCACTGATGAAGCTGTTGCTTACATTGTCCTGTGTGCTCCCATGCTACGGACCTGGAGCCAGCTTTGCTGTACAGACTTAGCTCAGCACTGGAAGCAGCTCAAGTGGCCTCAGAGTCCATGCAGAATAGCTTACCCAAGAAGGCGAATTACCCTGCACTGAACTTCTGTGTGCTGCCCTGCACAGGATCTTTACCTGGATCATGGGCCTGAATCCAAGCTAAGCTAATAGTCTTCACTTTTAGTGTGGTGGTGACTACTTGTGGTTCGCATATTTTATGGCAGCTTTACTGAGCTGACAGTTGCTTGACAGGCTGCGATTGATTCTGGCTTTCTTGCTGATGCTCAGGAGAACCACTTATGTCCATATGGTATTTTGGAGACAGCTGCAAATGAGATTTAGTCAGTTTGAGTCAACCAAAAACCTTGTAACCGAAGTAGGTTGATACATCTCTTCTTGCTTCTTGGGATGTAGAGTGAGACTCCACACATGACTATTCGGTTACCTTTGGTACCATAAAAAGTGGACAAAGTGTAGTATGCCTTCCTCACATCAACAGGTGCAGAGTGTCAACCATTACCTTGAATTGGAATGAATATGAGAAGGGCTTCATACATCTGGCATCTCACATAGTTACTGACAAAACAATCCTGTCTTCTAGTGAAGTCCTCTGCTGCATTGTGATTTTAAAAATAAACCAAAACCCACTATACCTGCTTTGTAAAAAGCTCTTGCAATATTTTATTACAGAAAGATTGACCATGAAGACATGAGTGGATTGACAGAATGACATTCTGTTCTCAGCCTCTGGATAAAGGAAATGCAGAGGCAGAGTTGTATCTGGAAGCTGCTACAGATGAAAGGTTTGACATAGTGACATGCAGCATTGGAGTTTGGGGGTAGGTGTCTGAGTAGGTGGTAATTATGGATAAGGGATAATAAAACCAGCAAAGTTCATTTGGGAAGTTGAGGAAAGACTGTATTTTGGAAAATACGAAACAGTGTTTGTTTTTAATTTATGTATTCGTAGGAAAAATGTGGAAAGGTAAAGTGATTTCAAATTGTGAGTCTTGGCACTAGTAGGAAACTTGAGTGCTCTTCCCTGCAGCCCTTCCTCCCCAGTTTCAAGGTATTCTTTGCCTCGGTTCCAGTAAATTTCGTAGTTCATTTCAGAGGTTACATTTTTTTTAACTCCGGTTTTACCATGCTCTGGGAGTGGAAATACAGAGCAGATGTTTCAGTACACATACCAAGCAGACACAAAGTTGAAATAAGTATTCCCTAGTGTCTCACATCCCACAGTGGAGATGCCCCTCCAGGCTTCCTTCGAAGCTCAAGGAATTCTGCTCCTGCTCTTCCTTAGTAAGAGTCTTTCAAACCGGAGCTGGACAGGACTGCTTTCCATTCTACAGTTTCACTTACACTTTTGTCTCTGACTTGCTGCTGACCCAGACTTTAGCTAGCCTTTGTCTTTTGCCCATTTTTCTCCCCTTATGCCCCTTCTACCCACCCCCAAAAGCATCCTGAAGTGGGATCCAGCTGACACCTGTGTGGAACAGTTAATATTGCTGTTGCTAGTAAGCTGGGTTTAATGCTGCTTTAATTTGAAATAAATTCCAGTTAGGCCCTTCCAAGGTGAAGCCCTTTGATACAGTTTCCAGTAAGCAGAAGGAAGAAAGCTCAGAATGGCAGGGTTTTGAGGCAAGCACGGTGTCCTGAAGTGATCAAGTAACTCGGGCTTAGTGAGACAGCTGATGATCCTAGAAAAATCCCATCGAAGAGTAAGTAATTTATTTTGCTGTACCAGGGAGTGTTTTTCAGAATGAATTGCATGTAGGCTTTGTATGGTCTGATATTTCAAACTGTATACTTCTGGTTTTCAGGTTTGATCCCTGAATGTGTCCTCCATTTGCTGACTGATCATTGCTAGATTTGAGGTTTCCGATTTCCCAGAGTGGAACAGGGACTGTGCATGACTGTTTTGACATCATACATCAAGAAGCTCAGTTAACTAGAGCTGATTTTAAAAATATTCATGAGAGAGTCACACAAGAATTGAAGAATTTGCCTATTTCTTTTTCTGTATTACAGGGCTGAACAGATCTCTTGTTGCTGGGTTTTCACAAGAAAAGGTTGGGGTTTTCCCATGATCTGCCTGCTCAAGTTTTTCATGTTGTAAAATAAATAGTCTGGGTTTTGCACACAGTGAATAAATAAAGTGAGCAGTGGGAAGTTTTGTTGTATGTTTATGGAACATACTGGTCAGCAATGCTAATCGGGTTTTTATATCATGATGATAGGAAACTCTGCAATGCTCCACCTGGAGAGAAATGGTTGATGGTGTTTTCACAGACAGCTGGGAGTACTGGGTAGAAGACAGTTCTCGCATAGGTGCTGAGCAGTGAAGCTGCAGAACATCAGCTGTGCTTGGTCACATCCTTCACCAATATTTCAGAAGTAAAATTTTCCAGTTAACCTTCTTTGCCACGTACATATGCTGTACTTAATCCTTCATCCTTATCTCTGGATGTGGCAGTGGCAAGTTCCAGAGGGTCTCACTGGGCAGAGTGGTCAAAGTTCTGCCCTCCCCTCTCCAAAGCAATGTTAAGGATACTCAACAAAGAGTAGCTTATTGACTTGAACATATATCAAGGTGATTATGGGATACTTCTCCTCTTCCTTAAATAGAAACCTAAAAATAACCTGTTCGTTTACTTTGTTGCTCCTAACATGACTTTCTTTCTCCTTTCCATGCTCAGTGACTCCTTGTGATGCCTGCAAACCATGGACTAGTTCTCTGCTTTAAATGCCAGCAGCTTCCATTCCCTTTTTTTCTGGGCAGGTAAAGTGCAAAGCCATTATGTGCTTTGCCCTTTCAAAAATGTCAGTGGAGTCACGTAGTGTGCTGAGAGATGGCCCTGAAACACTTACTTACCATCAGCGTTTCTCTTCAGTTATCTGCACTCTGATTCTGCTTTCTGTTAGCTTGGTGTATTCAACGTTGCATTAAACATGACATGCCCCATCATGAGCTAGATGCATAATGCCAAAGATTTGACTCTTGAAAGGTCAATCTCTGCGGGTATGAGGCTTCCTGTCATGTTCACTGCAAGCCTTGGGGGAACATTTCACTGTGGGGTTGGTTGGGTTTTAAAGTAGTACACTTGAGCAGACATTGTAAGTGCTGGTGTGGTGGAGAGTGGGTTTCCATCTATAGCTAAGGGGGACAGGTAGAAAGCAAACCCAGAAAGAGTACATGTCAGAAGGTTGTTTTTTGGTTGTTTTGTTGTTTTTTTTTTTTTTGTTATGTTGTTGATTTTTGGGGTTTTTTTAATCAAAACTTTAAGAAATAACAAAAGAAAAAAAGATAAAAGAAAACAGATAAAAGAAAAAGCTGGAGAACTGTAGAAACCATTTTTGTGGATCAGAGCTCTCTGATCTTCCCATCTGAAAATAGGGATGGGAACAACAGCCACTCCCAAACTAAGCAGATGACTGGAACTGTGAACAGTGAACCGCAGCCAGCAGTTACCTGTAGGTCATGCTGGAAGACTTAAACCCCATGCTGCTGCTAGAAGTGCTTTGCATCTCCCTCCCTTTCTGGGACAAGAGATCATATAGTCACTGTGTAATCCTCTAGGTGGAGCTGAGTGAGTTCCCCTATAGCTGTCTCCCATGAATAGACAGAGGTATTTCACTCTTGGGATTGCTCACTGCTGAGAGTCCGCCTGTTCCCTTGCCCTCTTAAGCCAGCCACATGTCCGTGTTACTGAATAAAGTTTTGATGTACGGCCGTACCCATTATTGTTCCAGCTTTCATTTCTGTTAAAGCTACGTCATCCTTTCCAGAAAGGCATAGTTTCCCCATCTGGTAATCAGCTGTGGATATGCAATTGCAACTCCGGTTAACACTAATTCTAATTCATGTTCAATATGAGACTTTTGAAAAACATTTAAATCTCCAGCGATTCAAGACAGATAGGATTTTTTGTTGGTTTTGGTTGTATAAATGAGAGCTGGAGAGGAGGGGGTCCCCTTTAAATGGTCAAGCTTTAAGTGTAGGTTTCTCCAACTTCTATGTTTAATATAGAAACATACTCCTTAGACATAGTGATGGTAGAATTGATTTTTAAAAGATAATAAATGGGCATGCATACCACAGAATTCCAGTATTAAGGGTATTCTTCATCCTGAAACAAGTAAGAGTCAAAATCTGGTTTTGTGTTGAATCGGAAACTCAGTTTGATCTAAAAGTACAGGTTTTGAGGTGGTGTTCAGCTGGCTCCTTCTAAACACCTGTAGCACCTCAGGCAAGCTGTCATTTCAGTCCTGCAGCCTGCTGTCATCCTCCAGGCAGAGCTGCCTGCCATGAGTGCTTTTCCCAGTGGCTGCCCCAGCAAAGAGAGTGAGAAGCAGCACGGGCAAGAGTCCAAGAGGACAGGAATGCAACTAAAATTCCTAGGGGTCATTAATAATCTGGAGTAGGAGAGTGTTGAACGTGGCAAAAACAAAACTATCCGATTTGGGCTGACAAATAAAAGAATTTCCTTTACTGGCCCAGAAATATCTTTGGATATGTTTATATTTTTCAGTTGAAAACCCAAAGCAAACGGGTGGATGTTATATAGAAGAGAAAGTACCTGTTCCCAAACTGGATCAAGTAATGGAAAGACAGAACTCCTGCTAGTGTTATAGTATACTTCAAGTTAACTGGTTGAAGGGGGCTTTAAGCAACCTGGTCTAGTGTGAGGCATCCATGCCTGTGTCAGGGTTTTGGAACTAGATTATCATTAAGGTCCCTTTCAACACGAATCATTCTGTGATTTTATGATTCTAAGCAAAGTACTATGAAATTCCTGTGTGCTTTCTATTAATATTTAAAAAGCAGTAGTGTCACATCACATTTCTTATGCTATACAGTCACTCTGTCCTGCAGTGCTTACAGATAGACATGTACAATGGTATTGGTAAGTATTTTTGCTTTGTGTTTCAATAGCATGAATGACTGTCCCTGCGCTGGGGCTCCTGCACCTTAGCATGCCTGCTGTCCACACTCTGAGTGTGGAAGAGTACTCAGAATCCTCTCATGCTCTTTTTGCAGCCTTTCACAAGAAGGACCAATTCCAGAAGGTGTAATAAGGAACATGAGTGAAAAGTTTTGATTGTTGAAGGCTTTTTCTATTTTAGCAATTGTATCTGTGCTTCCTTGTTTCAGAGGACGTAAGAGGAAATTGTAGTTTCAGCTATCTCTGAAGACCTAAAGAAACCTGTTTTCTGGGACCAAGTTGTTACCCAGTGGTACACGAGCCACACAAAACTGATCCTAACAGAATAGCTAAAAGAATATCAGAGTAACTGAGTATCTTCTTGCTGCTCAAGGCTCTGTCCTTTGCTGAAAGCTATCAATCAAATAAAAGGTAAGCACACAGGTCCTGAAGCACTGTCAGTCTTTTAGCTCTGCACAGTTGTTCTTTGTTTGAATTTCCAGCTATGGTAGAATTCTACTGTGGACCGGTGCCTTGAGGTGTAAAAGGGAAGGCCTTGAGACACCCTAGAAATAATACAGGCAGAATTTATACCCAGTGGTTTGTGCAGTACATGGCACTGGGGTCCAGTATGGGTTTCTGCATGTTTGAGATCTTTTGCTAAAGATCTTTTTGCTAAAGTTGTTAGTGACCTGCAGGGTCTTGTTTTCAAGCCTTAAGGGGGGCCACAGAAGCCAACAGACTCATCAGTTTTCAGGAGACAGTAACTGCTTTTGTCTATGTTCTTAAATTAAGCCAGTCCTTCAAACTTGCACTTAGCAAGTGGAAAAACTGAATGTTAACTGATAACAAGTACTGGTTGATTCATACACAGAGCTAGTTTGGATTGTTGGGGTTTTTGTGGGGTTTTTTGTTAGGGTATTTAGAGTTCTTTGTCTCTGACTTGGATTAGGAAGGTGTCTGAGAAAGCAAGTTCATTAAGTGTCGCAAGATGGATCATCAGTTTAGATGAAGAGGCTTGAAGGGCATGGGGAATATGTGTTTTGTTTTGTTTGTTAACACTTGAAGATCCCCTAAGTAATAACATGTTTCAGCTCTTTGATTAGAACCAAAATATCTTCAAAATGGGCAGAGAGCTTAACTGAAAAGAAAGCATTCAGTTATGTGCTTTCCAGCATAAAATTTTCAGAATATAACCTTACAAGTGATAAGGAACTACATTTGGCACTTTGTCAGCAAAGGGGTTTAACAGCTTAACAAGCTGTTTAAAAAAAACCCACCCAAAAATCAACAAACTTTCTGATCCTACGTGCACTAATCATCATGGTTAAGATACCTTCTGTCTTTGTATCAAGCTCATAGTCTTGACATTAACTTTATAGAAAAAAATATTTTGGAAATATTTTTTTATTGTAGTGAAAATAAGATAACATTGTGCTCATACGTATACACACACACAAAAAAAATTAACTGTATATATGCACTGAAATACCTCATACTCAGTGTCACCAAGACCCTTCTCAGTTTGTGCACAGCAGATACTACAATACCTTTAAAACATGTTTGATACCAGCCACTATCCACCACTGTGCTTAGCAGGAGCAGCACCAAAGCTCCCAGGGCTGGCAGCCCAGCTGCACAGAGACAAGTCACAAGTTGCTGCCTACCCTGAGACCTTCTTCCCTGTGTTGTACAGTTACCATAATCACAGTCCCCAGTGCTCCAGGATGGCTTAGCTGTGCTGCTGCAGGACCAGGAGGCAGTGGACTGTGACTCAGAAACTCTGGACCAGCTGCTCTGAGAGTCCTTGGGTCACCCAGCAGAATGGGGGCTCTGGTCACAATGCTGTTTGGCAGCGCATATTATTTCCTGCTGTGTCACATTATTTGGGTTTGCAGTGGTTTATGTAAGCATTTCTTTGCCAGATGTTTGACTCAGATACCCATTCCCTGCCACTCAAGGCAAGAAGATACTACACAAGTGATGCAGTGAGGTTCTCCAGAAGATGTAGAAGAACTGCTTTGAAACATTCACTTGTTTAGCTAAGCTGCCCACAGACTAGTAATCAATTCTCACTATCACTTAACTCTAAAAGTATCAGGTGACTGTTGGCACGTGTGGGCCAAGAGCTAGACTGCAGAAAGAACAAACTTGGCCTTGTTTGCTAGCAAAAGCTAATGTGAGGCTATGAGTGTTCTAACCTTGACAGCCACATGAATGCCTTAAACAAGAGACACCGGATGACTGAACAGAGCCCACCTTAACAGGTGGTCAGAACTTGCTTTGTAACTTGAAGATAAAACTCCCTTTCTGTACCTCAGAGGTCCCCATCTCAATTCAGCTATTTTAAAATGCTTCAGGCTTTTTTGGTTTAAGGAATTCTACACTGACTTACACTAAGCCAATAATACTGTCATTTTTTTCCCTTCCCCATAAAAAGTGCTACCATCTACCAAATATACATACACTTCAGTGGTACAGCCTGATTTTGAAACACAGCTCATGGCAGGGTATTGCCCAGATGAGCAAATAAAATTCAAAAATCAGTTGGCTGAATTGAACACTGAGTCAAAACTAACATTTTTTTTAAAGGATGGGCACAGAGGGCACAAATTTTATCATTAAACTATCCATCTTTCTATATAAACTATTAAATCCAATACGAAGGTGAGGATAGGGAAACACACAACAAATAATAATGTGTATTAACTTAAAATATCAAACAAATTCTCCACATAAAAAAGGTCAATGTTAGTCACTTAAGCTTCACAGAACATTTTTTTTGATAGAAGCCCTCTATGCCCCAACTTGTGTGTCTGCCAGGAACAGCTGGAGAATCAACTGCCCTGGCTTTCAAAACAGGGTTCTATGCTGCAGCAGTACTGTGCTCCCTTGCTGGGGTGCCCCATGGGGTCACTGGCAGGCAGGGTGATGCTTCTTGTCAGAGCCTTTAGGAAGCCTGCAGGCTCCCTGCTGCACTCTGTTTTGCTAATGCTAGTGACAGAATGTACCTCAGGCATCTGTAGAAAGAAGAACTTTTCTGGTGAGGTTATGGCTGCATTTATAATGGGAATGCTTTAAAATAATGCTAACATAATTCTAGCACAATCATGCTCCCCTACAAATAATTCACAAAGTATTTCTTCCGCTAGTGCTGGATACATGTGAAATTGCTACATACCTGGATACCTGTGAAAGCCTCCAGTGAGGGGGTAAATGCCAAAGAGGGATTTTAAATGTGCATTTTATTTTGGTAGCGCATGTATCTTCTCTTACCTGATGAGATTTTTTTGCCTTGGTATACAAACTTTTGCTGTCCATTTCAGAGTTAAAGGAAAATGAACTTTCATAACCTCTACCACTTCTGATCACCTCTTGAAAACATCACTTACACAGAAAAGCCAGAAGTAATTGAGATAGACATCTGTACATTTTAGCCACTCATGCAAAAAACATCTGTATCCATCCCTGCAATGTTAAGACTATAAGTAACTTTGCAGTTACATCTGAGCCCATTGCTATGGCAACAAGGTAGTCTTTATCTTCCACATGTATTCTACTGATTTCTTTTTTCTTAAAGCAGCTTCCTGAAACAAAAAAACAGAGAAGAAATTATTAAGTTAGTCTCTTTCAAACACTGTGTTCAAGGCTTGTATGAGGCAGCCCTTACTACTTCCAGCTGTGGAAAATTTAGATGCTGATCCTTTTCAAGATGAAAAAATGAACAGCTGACAGGGGAACATGTGAACTGCTGTTAGTTTCAATCAAAAAAAAAAAGGATAGTGGATGATCTTAAATTTTTGCTACTGTAGCTATTTTTAAAAGGATCCCATAGTATCTTTCAGACTGCCCCAGTTAGCTGTAATTTGCTGCTTGCTACAGGGAGAGCAAAGTTCGTAAGAATGTGTATGCTACTAATTCATTCCTTGATGGCCTTTTCCATGATTGGCTCTCACCAAAGCACACAGCTCAGTTTGCTTAGATGTTTGGAACTGTAAGCTTTATGTTCTGGTAAGTGCCAGACAGGGCTGTACTACTGGTCTGTCAGCTTATAGTTAGTTACCAAGTCTTGAGAACTCCAGATAAACACGCTTTTAAAATTTCTATTTTAAATAGAGCACTGTGCAGTAGTAAGTACACTACAAGAGTTAAGAAGGTTCAATCTGTGCTTTCAAGGACATAAATTAATGTCAGTGCTTCTCCAACACCCCTTAATTCTGGGATTCCTCTTCAATGCTTTTAATATACCCTCTGGGGTTATCTATTTTTGACACTGATTATTTTAAGTACTTTCAAAGGATTTACCTTCTTCAGAAATAATGGTGAAATCTTAACCTCTAGTGCTCCATACTAGCATAGACCCTTGATATGAAAAAATCCAGGAATGTAGTAAAGGGCACATAAAAAACCAGCAAAGGAGTTAGTTATCCAAGTAAGACATTTCACTCACATCTGATGCTGCCTGACAAACTCTGCAAACTGACGGTCTTTAGCATAGAGCTCTATAATTCGAATTCTGTCCTGAATTTCCTGGAATACAAGAAACACACTGTAAGTAGATAACAGAAATTAGAATACTACTGAAATAACTGATTTATGGGTTTTTGAAAATAAAACTCCCATGTTTTGCTGTTTCAAGGAGTAGAGTTTGAAAAGGGGCACTCCCAGTACTAAAATTTGACTTTATGCTGTTTTCATTTTTAAATGAAGCACTTGGAATCAAGTAATGCTTTACTTTTAAATTGAGACCTAAGCTTGGACAGAGTGAGACGTATCAGCAGGCTGTTATAAACCATTTATTTCTCATAGATCCTTTGCCTACAAGCCCAGCTACAGGCTGGATTCACAACTTTCACAGTTGCTTAAGGTGTGGTTAGTTCTTAGATGCAAATCCCCTCTCTTTAGCAAATCCACTTTAGCGTAAACCCTGGATACTGTGTATACAGGAAGAAAGGAGAGGAGGTGATCTAACTTGCAGGTTATAGAAATATGTATACTTTAATAACAAAAAAACCAACCAAACAACGAAACTGTAGAAATGCCTGGATGCACAAGGTTCTCACTGTAATACTAGTCTTACATAAGGTAGTTGGCACAAACCTGGCCAGCTCTCATGAAGTCATTTAAGAAGTCAGTTCCCTCATCATGTGATATTTATTACAGTGGAGAACACACCCATTTCTTTCTCTGTCCCTAATAGCAAGTGGGGTAGGGAATCGTTTCTCTCTTCTCTTTAGTAGTTACAGTAGCCATAGTTCCAGCCTGTTTTTCCAGAGCATAGACTTTGGGAAAAGAGTGGGCCCACCTCTTGGGTTACAATTTTCCATGCCACCATGAAAACAATGCAATTTACCTCCTTAGTAAGCTCACTGTTTTCATAAATGTGCCTGATCTCTTCACTGCTGTAGTCTGTGGATGTCTCTGCACTGGTGGAGCTGTAGGCTGTTAGTTGTGGGTATCTCCGGTAATAATGGCTGTAGCCAGTCGTGTCACTTTCGTACATGGGGTTGTATTTAACTGCATTCTCAACGGATGAGAGGCTGTCACCCTGTCTGGGGAAGCAAGAAACAAACTGTGATCTTCTCTGCAGCCTGGAAGGGCAGCAGGCAGATTAAGGAAGCCTGGCATATGGAAGCACTTGTACATCCTATTATTATAGCACATGTGTTTTAAATTATTAGATGATGTCACTTACCCCTGTGAGTCCTCAGTGTCACTCTTTGTGTACTGGTCTCGAAGGGTCCTGGCCAAGAAGAAGATGACAGCAGATGCCACAAGAAGAAATCCTGCTACAGAAGCAATTGCAATACCCACAACCAGTGGCTCTGACACATATTCTTCACAGTGCTCCCCTCTGTACCACCAGTTCTCTCCCACACGACACCTGCAACAAGGAAACACGGGGAAATTAAACACCAGCAAAAGCTTTGGTTAATGTAAATGTATTTGACTTTCTGTATGATGTGCCCTCAGTTAAGGCACCTCAGTAAATACCAATATGTGTTCAAGCACTATCATACTTTCATTATTGTGAACAGCCTTTTTGGTATAGAATCATAGAATAGTTTGGGTTGGAGGGGACCTTTGTTATCTATGTTATCTAGGCCAGCCCCCCTACAACAGGCAGGGCCATCTTCAACTAGGTCAGGCTGCCTTGAATGTTGCCAGGGATGGGGCATCTACTGCTTTCAGGCAACCTGACAGTGTTTCACCCTTGTAAAAAAATTCTTCCTTATATGTAGTCTGAATCTACCCTCTTTTGATTTAAAACCATTACCCCTTGTCCTATTGCAACAAGCCCTGCTAAAAAGTTTGTCCCCACCTTTCTTCTAAGCCCCCTTTAGGTATTGGAAGGCTGCTCTAAGGTCTCCTGGGTGCATTCTCCAAGCTGAACAACTCTAACTACTGGATTGAGTGAAGACAGGTAAAATAATAAAAAGGATAATGCATTTGTGATGGAAGAAGCCTGTGGGGCTTTTTTTTGCAATTTAGAGTATCTTGTGATGTGTTAAAACTAGAAGGCGTTTAGCCTAAGTAAAAAGTTAGGCCTTGACTGAGCCTTGCACATGACATATGGAACACTGTAAAGGTAGAAAGCAAGTTGTCTTAAGTATCTTGTGAGGTAAATATAATTGAAGGTGTGTTAAACAAGCAGAATGTTTATAGTGTCATGAACTCCATGATAATTAGTTAAATAAAAACAGAAAATAAATTGCTAGAAAGAAGTGTGCGTCCAAGATTCGTATCCTTAGACAGCATTCAGTATTTTTCAGAGTCATATCTGCCTCTAGTGTTGAACATAAGAACCTTAATACTGACTTTAAATATACCATTAAAACCATATTTGCATTATAGAATCATAGATTGGTTAGGATTGGAAAGGACCTTAAGATCATTTAGTTTCACCCCCCTGCCATGGGCAGTGTCTGCCACACACTAAACCGCATCACCCAAGGCTCTGTCTAGCCTGGTCTTGAACACAGCCGGGGATGAAGCACTCACAACTTCCTTGGGCAACCCATTCCAGTGCCTCACCACCCTCACAGTAAAGAACTTCTTCCTTATATCTAACCTGAACTTCCCTTATTTAAATTAAACCCGTTACCTCGTGTCCTCTCTTCATGCAGTCCCTGATGAAGAGTCCCTCTCCAGCAAGTTTTCTATAAAAACTTAAGGAATTGTAAGGTGTTCTCACTATTCAAAGCAATTAACCTTATTAATAAGAAACATCCCTAAATTAAGTCTTCTAACATAAGTATAGAAAAGAGTTTCTGAGAGTAGTAAGCAATACTTATATACCCCACTATTAAGTGGGACCTCCACTCAGCAGCATAACATGAATGATAATCCTTATAATCTCACTTACTACACATAATCTTAGGGTATTTTGCACAAATCTCATAGAATGCTACAAGAGAGGAGACAGAAAGGGCTTTTCATACAGGCAGCGCATGCTTCAAGCAGTGGGATGACCTACCTGCAGATGGCCCCTTGCCCAGGGCTTATGTCGCACTTCCCATCATTCAGGCAGAAGTTTGGTTGCAGGTCACAAATGCTGTTGCATGGCAGCCCATCAATGCTTAAGTAGCCAGGATTGCAGACACACTCGGCTTCCCCACTCCAGCGATTTACTAAGCACTCAGAAAACTCATTGCAGGCCTGGAACTTGCAGGGATCAGCTTGTTCACCTGAGAGTACACAGAGCAGAAAATACTACTGCTAGGCGAGAAGCTTAACTGAGGCAAAGCACTCGCTGGCTGCTGCTGTTTTCTGTAATGGTCTCTGTTAAAATAGTCCCCCAAAATCCAGCATGTGTCCTTCTTGAAAAACGGAAGGTTCTGCTGAGGTGAACAAGCACTAGGGTGCATGCCTCTGTCCACATATTGCGTGTCTGTGTCATGGCTAAGACCACCCACGAGGCCAATTGAAAATGCAAGTATAAAGTGTTCTTTTTCTTACTGGAATGTGCAGTACCCCAGATGTTCTCTGCCTGCTGGAACTGTAATGAGTAAAACACAGCTGATCTCCAGTATTTCTTGCTACAGAAAACCTAGGCAATGTACAAGAAAAGGGCAAAGGGACTTTGGGCACTTGTCACCTCCTGTGCCGGCGTTTGCCTTTTTGTCTACTAGGAGCACAAACTTGTAGTATTTGAGATACCTCACTTGGACCAAGTGTAAGAGGCTGGCATACAGTTAAATGATCAATATTGGAAGATTTGTCATGCTAATTAAACCACCTGTATTGAAGAGCTACCTCAGAAGAACAGTTACCAATTGCCAACAGGTGAGCACTGCTATTTTTCTTTAACCTTAAAACAGGAAATATTTCTGAGTTGCCTTTATGGTAAACTCCTGGCCAACTTGGAACAGGGAAGAACTTTCTCCTTGTATCAGAGGAGGGAAATAAGAGGGCCTGTAACTTTTTAGTGCAACCAAGGCCTTGCCACAAGAATAAGGCAGCAGCTGTTGCCTGTGCAGATGCCCACCTGGCAGCTAAACTGGCTGCCACCTGTGGGAATAACCACATGGAGTAAGGTCAAACTGCACATGAAACTAAGCACAAGAGAGATGAACACCACTGTTCTTGCTGAGCAGCCTTCCTTCTCACTCCCCAGTGAAAGTGCAGTAGCATTATGCAGAGTATTACTTCAGTCAACTTTGGCTCCATATTTCTATGTGGGCCCTATACAGTTTGCTTAGCCTGGGTCCCACTTTGATTTTTATCTCTTTAGTCCCTTAACAGGGACTGTCCATCTCTCTGAATTCTGTCTTTCTAAAGCCTAGCCTGTGAAAAGCAGTTGGGCTGTGTCTGAAGTGCTGGGATCCTTTTAAGTCCTTAAGGACTTAAAAGTCCTTAAGGAAGTTGCAGAAGTTTAAGGAAGAAGCAGAAGTTGCTCTAAATCCCTTGCACTAAAATGCATTTCCCTTCCAACCTTACCCGATTCCACATCCAGGGAGTATTTATCAATGGCCAGATTCATGGTGTGATACGCAGTGTTGCAAAAGTCTTCCAGGATCATGTAGACAGCATTGGTGACATTCCGAGGCACAGGTTTGGCAAATTTCATCCGACTGTTCACCACAATGCTGCCATTTCTGAAGTTGAGGATTTCCAGATTCTGGAAGCCTGTCAGATTTGACTGGAGGTAGGGCACCAGCTGTAACACAGAGGACACAACAGAAAAGCTCACTCTTTGACTCTGCTCAAGCCAGTTGCATTGGTGTTGTGTCAGACAGCAGGAGCCTGAATTATTTTATCCAAATCCCACAGAGCAAGAGCATTAAAACTTTAGCCAGTTGAGGCCTGTGCTGGCAGCCTGCCAGAAACCCAAGTACTTCAGGAAGTTCTTAAGAGTATCCCAGTTTGCAGGCAGCTTCTAAAAAACCTACAGTTCAGAAATGCAGTTCTTGGGATATACAGAGTGCTCTCCCTTGGTCAAACCATTGGGCACACTTGCCATTTCACAGGGTATTTGCTTCACACAAGTCCCCTTTCCCTCTCTCTCCCTTGCTCCCTTCATCTCCTACAACAAAATGTTAATTTCCGTCAGAAGAGAGTAATTTCCTGGTTAAAAATTGACAATTGCAGTTCTATAACCCCTGTGGGGCTCTGCTAGCCATCAGCCAATTTAGGAATAGCTTAGTTCCCTGAACCTGACAGACTTGAGAGATGGGCCAGTGCAAATCTGATGAAGTTCAACAAGGCCAAGTGAAAGTGCCTACACCTGGATCCAGGCAATCGCAGGCACAGCTACAGGTTGGGCAGAGAATGGATTAAAAGCAACCCTCCAGAGAAGGACTTGGGGGTATCTGTTGACAAGAAGCTCACTGTGACCCGGCAGTGTGCGCTCACAGCCCAGAAAGCCAACCAGATCCTGGGCTGCATCAAAAGGAGCATGACCATCAGGTCAAGGGAGGTGATTCTCCCCATCTACTCTGCTTTCATGAGACCCCACCTGCAGTACTTCATTCAGCTCTGGGGGTTGGAACTAGATGAGCTTTAAGATCCTTTCCAACACATTCTATGATTTTATGATAACTACCTCTTATTTAGGATGGGTTGAAAGTTTTACAGGAAGTTACCCCATCACAGTCCAAATTTATTTACTTCCCTCTCCCTATAGACTAAATACAGAGGACTCCGGAAGCAAGTAAGGGAAGGGTTGTAGTGACTTCAGCTATACTGCTGCATTTATTAACAACAGCAGAATATCCAGCCCACAGCACTGAAAAGTTACACTTTAGAGAAACTACCAGCTGAGTAAAAGACATACAACACACCCCAGCCCACTGCCCATTTCCAGGCAGAATTTTCCCGTAGAGTGACACAGACGGTATCTCTAAACACCAGTCTTGAGTTGCTCTCTGCAAAAGACAGCCAACAAACTATTGTTTACCAGCATTTTTGTTCTACCTGGTAATAGGCATTTGGAACAGAAGTGGCCCTTACCAGTTCCAAGAATCGCTGCTCCAATGCTTTATATTCAGGGGAGTTTTTATTGAACAGGTCCTCTGAGAACATCATGTTGGTAACCCGAAGACTGAAAAACACCACTAGAGCTCTTGAGGGGACAGGAGTACTATAGCCATTTTCACGTGTGGCCCAAGCCACACTGGCCATCTCTGTGGACTGAACATGAGTTGGTAGTTCCACATGACTTTCAGTCATGCTCCTTCCCTCCTCAGTCAACTCAGGAGAAAAGTCGACAGGGCTCACATGATCCAGGTCCACTGAAACATCCAGGACGTTTGCAGTTTCATCTCCCAGCTTTGTTGAGGTAGCCACAGATGATGACACCGTGGATCCCACAGGAGGGAAATGGGAGGGAAGCTCAAGAGTGCTGCTTGTTGCACTCACATAAGAGTTCATAACAGTGCTGAAGCCCATGGTAACATCTGCACTGTGGTCTGTGCCACCCTGTCCAGCAAAGCCCTCTAGAGCAGTGGTCTGATCTATTACAGAAGGAACTGCAGTCACAGCTTGAGTGACAGGTGGCATTGCTGAATGTACTGTCTGATCTAGTGAGTTTTCTAGTGCTCTGTCAGTAGGCCAAACATCAGCAGGTTTCTTCACTGCTGACTCAGTAGTGTCTTGGCCTGCCAGTGATGAATCTAGGGTTTGCTGCTCTTCTGTGGAAGCATCAGTGTCTTCCATGGAAACATCAGGGTTGACTGTGGAAGCATCAGGGTTTATCATGGAGAAAGTTGCAGTGAGAATAGTTTCTGAGGAGCTTGTGTCCCAGTGGTCTATTGTAGCAGCTTCAGTTACATTTGACTGCTCCACTGTGAGTACTTCTTCTGTCATTGTCCTATCTTCATTCTGGTGTTCAGCTGCTTCAAAAATTATGTTCTGACCTATACTGGACTCTTCAGGCTGCTCCATACTGACAGTCCCTGTAGATGCAAGGAAAGTGTCTTCAACAGAATGACTAGTATTGTGTGGTGAAAGAGGGGCCTCTCCAGTTGGCTTGTCTACAAAGGAATGGTCCACTAAAGGCTCCAAAACCAAGGATGGTGTAACAAAAGAAATGTACTTGCTCAATGTTTGTGTCTGTGTAGATGGTTCCACCGGTGATGGTTCTTCTGTCTGTAACAGAGGTACCTGCTGAGTTGTAGTCTCTGGGAAGACAAATATTTCAGATTCATCAAGGAAATCTTCTTTTAGATTGGCCATACCTTCATTCTCCTCTTTGGAAGGACTGTTTTCTAATTTATTCTTAGAGTTAAGAATATAGTCTAAGATCATGTCTTCAGGAATATCATCAGTTCTAATTAGCAAAGACTCATTGGCATATTCAAGCCAGTTGTCAGCACCAGGGTAGAAAACTGGTTCCAGTGTTGCATCTTCCCAAGGCCAAATACTTGATTCCATTTCTTTTCCTGAACCATCAAAAGCTGAACCAGACCCATCTTCATATATATCTCTGTCTCCAAGATATATTCCGTCTTCCATAGGGTGGTATTCTAAGGGAAAAGGAATTTCTTCCACAGACTTGTGCAACACAGAGTCTGCATTGTTACTGCCTGCAGGACTACCCTGAGTTACTTCTTCCTTCTCAGCAGATTCTATTTCTTTAATACTAGTCTCTATGACTGAGGAAGAGGCCACTGTTGGTGCAGAAAGCAAAGGAACTGCATAATCATCTGTAGATGGAGGTTCTTCAGGCACGAGGTGAGGAGGACTCAAAGGCAAATGGTTTTCAGATAGACTAGTATCTTCAAACCACAAGAATAAAAATAAATTTCCAATTAGTTATGATAAATATGATAAATAATTTCCAATTATTGTGATAAAAAGTGTGAAATTACATTCATTTTACTGTTTGCACATCTGTATTCAACATGTTTCTGTGATACCTTGCCCATGGGAGGGGGATTGGAACTAGATGATCTGTAGATCCTTTCCAACCCTAATAATCATAGAATAGTTAGGGTTGGAAAAGACCTCAAGATCATCTAGTTCCAACCCCCCTGCCATAGGCAGGGACACCTCACACTAAACCATGTCACCCAAGGCTTCATCCAACTTGGCCTTGAACACTGCCTCACCACCCTAACAGGAAAGAATTTCCTCCTTATATCCAATCTAAACTTCCCCTGTTTAAGTTTTAACCCATTACCCCTTGTCCTGTCACTACAGTCCCTGATGAAGAGTCCCTCCCCAGCATCCCTATAGGCCCCCTTCAGGTACTGGAAGGCTGCTATGAGGTCTCCACGCAGCCTTCTCTTCTCCAGGCTGAACAGCCCCAACTTCCTCAGCCTATCTTCATACCAGCCTTTGTATGCCGAAGTCAGAAGGATACCTGATGACCTCTCCCACTTTTCATTCAGATATTCTATGGGCTAAGTGAAGAGATAAGAAAATACTTCTATGCAATTAAATATCATGTGGGTACCATTTCCTGAAGGGATAAACATTATTAGCTGTTACAAGCATTTTACCTTAGCATATTATTCTTGGACACATACATGCAGGAAAGGTAAAAACTATCAGGGAAAGACATGCAGTTTTTTAGACCTTTGTGAAAAGTCATTTGGTGAACTATACATTGGTGAGTATCAGAAAACACTGGCATCCAAATTTAAGCTTCAGTCAATAGCATTAACTTACCATCTAAAGAAGTGGAGGCTGAAAGCCATTCCAGAGAGTCCACAGAATCATGCCTTAACTCTGGTGCAGTGACCAAATGAAGAGTTAGATTTGCATCCTCTGAATTCAGCCCATCAGGCAAAGAAGTGATGTCAGTCTCTGAGGAGAGCAGAGCTTCAGGTGCCAAACTGGCTTCAGAGTCCGAATTTCCTGGTCTTGGCTGGATTTCATTGCTGTTGGGCTGTTCACTATCTGAAGTGGAATCTGGTTTGGTGAAATCAAAGGGCAATGTATTGCTGACAGTTGATTCATCTGCTGAAGGGCGTTCAGCTAAAAAGGTGCTGTCCTGGAACATAAACCCACTATTAATATTTCCACTATTACAGGGGAAGCATTGGCTGTCTGTGTTGGGCTGCACACACAGAGGGTGTTAAGAGCAGCCAACAGCAAAATCTGGTACTACTGCCTCTGTAAGAACATAATGGGCAGCAGCAGGAGGGGCTAAACTGGGAGGATTGGCAAATATACACCCTTCGCTAATCATGTGTAATGTACATGTGAAATGCACATCCTTGTAACATATATTTCATGTCCAGTCATGTCTACTAAAAAGGGAAGGAAGCAATTTGGATTGTTGGGAGTGCAGCTTCCCTTAAGGTACTAAGAAATTTACTGTCTACACCCAGCCCATTTCCTTTCCTTTACTGAGAAAATGGATCTGTCTGTTTCTAATTAAACCAAAGAGAAATGCCTGCTTTCCTAAAGCATAAAGAGCTCTTAACAGCTATTATTCATCAGCTGCATAATCAATACAGTAATTATAGTTATTATGACACATAAACCAGTTTAGGAACTGAACATGAATGTATGCATGCCCTGTGGTCATTTATTGCTGTCTTTTAGTATGTGGGTGCCAGAACCCAGGGGGGAAACAAAGCCCATAATGTAAAGAAGGAATAACTGGAATAACTTTAGTCTTGAAGCCAAGATGCCTGTACAGATAAATCATTTGTAAGCAGTAATGATGAAAAAAAAAGAACATGCACCATGACTTTGTGAATTGTTTGAAATGTGAAAAAAGAATTTGTTTGTAAATGTTCAATTTGCACACCATTACTACTCCATATCCCAATCATTATTTGGTTTACAGCTAGAATACTTGGCACATTTCATCTTTGAATATTAATCTGTCTCTCATGCGGGAATTATATTGAGAAAGAACAAGAATAGATTAAGTTATTTGGTTAAGGCTACAAAAGCAACCTGACAGCCTAAAACTGAGGGATTCATGTGGCTACCTGCCCAAGTATCAATGCTCTTTCCTTTACTTGACCAGCATGAATAACAGGAAGAATCCAAATACTTTTCAATTTGAAATTTTACTCCTTGTTGAAACATGGGTGAAACAAAATTTCAGCTTCATTCAAGCTGCATTTTAACGCTTTGGAAGCAAGTAATTTCACGTATCTTCATTAAATTATTTGTCTACCTGGATAGATCACATTTTTATAGCTGGTTATTATGCCACCACTAACTCCTCACATTTTTTAATTTATATGGTAACAATCAGTTGAAAAGTATATATGCACCATATAGACATGTGCTCCAGCAGTTACCTTTTCTTGCAAAACTGATCAATATAAAGCTGTAAAAAAAGTACTGTGCAAAATTAGAAACAAATTACACATATAAATTCCATAAAGAATGAATAAGGACAAGCAGCAATAGCTTCACAATACTTCCATTTATTAGGTGAGCATTTAGTTGCCAGGGATTGCACTTCATTTATTTCAATGTGGATAGATGTTCCTATGACAACTAACATTATTCAAAGATTCTTGTTACAGTGCAATATATTATATTAACAAGTTTAATATCATATTGGCAAGCTCTGGTTTTTGCTTATGTCTTTTGAAAGCCTTACAAATATGACAGAAGACTGCCAACACAGAACCCCCTCCCTGATTTTCCATTTTCTGCTGCCAGAAGGGCATTGTGTTTAGCAAGCCAGAGCATTCTACCTGTTACAGCTCAACAGAAATAACAATAAAATAAAGGTTTCAAAACTAGACTTGTTTTTTTCTTTGCTTTTTAAGAGAGTTGTACAACTCTAAGAAAAGAACTGATGATTAGTTGGTACCATCTGCTAGCAATCAGATGGTGAAGTCATGACAGCTCCACGTTATGTCATAAGTAATAGAAGTGTGATAATACAAATCCATTTATTCTCAAATCAGATAAGAAAAATAGCAGTAAATTTCTTTTTCAGAGATGACAGTTGTAGTTAACGCTATCTATTTGAGCCCTAACGGTTTGACTTCTGTGGAAGTAACTGACTAATCATTTCAACCTTGTTTAATCATGTTTATGATTTTCTTAAATATATCTGAGTTTACTTCCCAAATTATCTATGTATTGCAGTTTCCACACAGCAGGTTTTTGGGCATCTTCTACATAATTAAGAGGTTTTGTCTGAAGGCACAATGACATTATTATTCATAGTCTATGATTAGAAAACAGAAATGTTTCTTGTACATACTATTCCATAAAACTGGCTTAACATTTATTATTGCAAAGCTACCTCTGCTCTAAAATCTTCTTGCCTGCACATCTGTCAGAGTATCCACTGATAGAATGTGAAGATGGCAGACTTCTGTATCTTACTAAAATAAACACCTGCAACATTTCAATCTAGCTAGATAGCTCCATATAAGAGAAAGTCCTTTCCTCACTTTTAACCTAAATTCATCTTTATCCACACCATGTTTAAGCCATTATGGCTAATCCATATGAATCTGCATTTTAGAAATCAATGATTCACTTTTAAAACTTACGGAATACTGGCAAGAAATTAAGGATATTAATCTTGCAACCATTCTAACAAGAATATTTGGGTTCTTTGAAGTGACTATGAATTTTGCTTCCATAAAGATTTCAGAAGTTGATCTGAAATTAAATGTATTACATCATTATCTCATAATAAACTTGGTGAAAGTCTACCACCAAGCATAGCTGGACCTGGGTTTTTTGGCACCAGTTGAGCTCTTGGAAGCCGCATCTGTGTTACACAACAGAGTGCAGAACAGAAACCTCCTGCATAAATCCTTGAGCCCAGACAATGCTCCATCATTCAGCAGTTCTAGCTATTGGCAGACCAAGTTTACTTGATCTCAGTGTTGCTGGCACCTAACTTGGTATCTCTGCTTAAAGTCTGTTTGCATTGTGCAGACATGGTCAGGGATACTAAGTCTCCTGTCCAGCGGAGAACTCCAGTCTATGTCCTAGGTTGTTCCAGAGGTAGAGGAGATAATTGCAGATTCAGGGGGAAAAGAAAGAAACCACAGCCTACTATTGTTTCCTTTGCTGATGTTAAGGGAATGGATATAATTTTAAAACTGAACTGAGAATTTCTGTTAAAGCAATACAGTAACAAAAGGAGCATATGACACTTAACATTATATCTCTTATAACAATCAGCTTCAGTGCTTACATCTATTTCTCACTTTCCAAAGAAAGGTAGTGTTGTGGGAAGAATCATGTCTTTAGAGCAATTTACAGTCCAAACGTAAGAAGCAAGGCCTGGCTGTAGAGCTGGGAACACAGTACTGGCATGTAATATAAAATGATAACAGAAAACTCTTGTGCAACAGAGATCAAATTATCAGATGAGAGATTTCACCAGGTTTTACTCCAGTATAAGATGTGCTTTCATTACTACATATTCTGCATGAACAACAGGATAGAGAAATTCTGGGCGCTGACTGCATTTCTGCCTTGCTAAGTTATTCAAACATGTCCAAAGGCCACTCCTCAGAACCGTACTTACATCGAACTCTGGGCGCTCCAGCACAACTGAATGCTCAGTAATCCAGGATGGGTCTTCTGGTATAGGGTGTAGTATTTCTTTCACTGTGGAAATATAAATTCTTTCGATATAAAGGCTGCAGTAGCAGTGTGAGGAAGCTGGTTTGAAAGACTAACTGGAAAAACTTCCCTCATGTCAGATTCATGAGCAAAATCTTTTCAAACTGTTTTCCAGTGAGATTTCATTTCTGGAAATGCCCCCAGCTCACTAATAGGAAGGACAGAGTAGTTATGAGAACAGAAGGGTGGACAGCACTCCTCTGCCACTTTTTGCAGGATTGGTGAATATTCAACAGTAAATCAGGTATTTGCTTTGTGCTGCTCTAGGCTACTAAGCTAAAGGTCATCTTGGTGCAACATTCATCATGTGAACCATATTTCCCCTTCTATTCCTGTTAATTTTTGGAAATACTACTGATATTTCATACCACAAAATTCAGTGTCAAAGGAAAAGAAGACACTAGTCTAATGGAGTAAGAATTAAATACCACTGCCAATGACTTGCCCTGGTTAAAATCAGAGCAAAACAAGCTGCAACAAAGTTGTTTTATTGCTTCTTTTTAATTATTCAGAGGGCAGCTGAATAATTTACTCATCTGAGATTTACTTTATAAAACTTCAGATGTGTGGCCCACCGATGCATCATAATTAATACGCACCATTAGTAAGCTGGAGAGAGTTAGGGTCCAAAGACAGGGAAGTGTTTCCAAGCAAGGGATTTTTCTGGAGGATGTCAGCAATATAATCTTGGAAATCACTGATGCTGTACACAACTGTTGGATTATCTTCTATGTCCATAAAGGAGTTATCCTCCACCTTGTTGGAATGAAGGTTAATCGGGTCCCAGGTGGCATTGCTGATGGCTTTTCCATCAAAAGTAACAGCAAAGTGAACTACCACCTCACTTCAGTTGTACAGAGAAAGAGAACATAGATGAGAGATGCAAGGTTTTCTAATGTATAGCAAACGCTGTGATTTTTTTTCCTAAGACCCTGTGTCAGTACCTTTTTAATAAAAAAATTATTGCTTTAAAGGATTCTGAATAAAAATTATTTCTTCACACCTGTGTTTGGCTGCTTGTGTTTTCCACCATTGCAAAGTTCTCCAGAAAAGACTACCAGAACCTGACATCTGGTCTGGCTCCAGCCCTGTGTTTCTTTCTACTAGTGAATGATAGACAGAACACAAGAAGACCACAATGTTGATTTTCTCCCAGCATTATTAATTGGCCCGCCAGTGTGAGTGACGATTTTAAGATCATGCCAATGATGGGAATGGCTCTGAGGTATGAAAACAGCCAGGAAAAACAGGCTGTATATAGTAGTAATCTACAGTAGCAAGAGGGAGCCCTGATCACTGTCACTAAGCAGGGTCAACCTGCTTTACATTGCATCTTTAATAGCAACAAAATGGTATTTAATACAGCTTATAATTGGTAACATTTTTCTAGACCCATTTTTCTAGACTCATTTGATCATTTATTCTTCAAGTGTTGCATCTGTGTACAGCTTAGCTTCTCCACTTCCTTAATTTTCTTTTCCTTAATATGTCTGGATGGCCTTTTCTACGTGGCAGCATAGTCAGCAATCTGATTTTCCATACAATGGGCAAAAGCACGAGGGAGCTTTAGAAAATATAACATATTCTACTTGTACACAGGGCACAGCGGGAAAATGAAGTAATCTAGGAAGTGTTGAAAAATGTGCTCCAAAGACAGGTTTTCCTCATTCCACACAGCTGGTCTGGATTGCTAAAGTAATGGCTCTGTTCAGAGAAGTCTGCAAAGCCCTAGGCCCAGATACAATGGAGACATAATCAGCAAACACACTGACTAAAAGCAGGAGCCTGATGGAATTTTATTGCTGGCTCTGTCACTGAGATGAGCCAACTATAGGCTCACCATAGGCACTCACTGTCAGCAGAGGAAATAAAAAAGGAAGCAGTAGTGAAAAGGCAGGGCAAAGATGGAATACAGTATGCTCCTCAAAAGTAACTTTTAGATCTAATACAACTGTGCTGTCAGTTGCAGTTAATAATTCCTAACTAATAACTGCAACACCATCATCTGTCTAGAAAGGGCTACAATATCTGGTGCTTGGAACACAGTCTGTGTGAATAATTGCATGCATTTTAGCCTGCAGTAGTGTAGTAGAGTATGGCTTTAAGTCACCATTGTTTGTGAAGAGATTTGTGTTGTCTAACATGTATCCTGAAATTAAATGCTTGTTCTCTGTAAACTGTGAAAAATGGTTATGCCTTTGGAGAGAAACACACAAAACGAAACATCTGGTAAGCTAAAGGCTGCAGTTCATTTTCTGTCTTGTGAAATTGTTAAAATCCTAAAGGAGGAAAATTTTGGATGCTTAACCTGCATATGTCTGACAAAAACAAGTTCAGACTGATCCCATTTTCTGTAAGGAACATTTATAAAGCTACTGCTAAGATGTGCAGTAGCAGAGCCAACTGCCTTTGCTGGAGAACTGTGGCTTTTCTATCTACTGTAATTTCTATAACAATAATAATCTTGTATCTAGTCAAGACTTTCCTGCAGACTAAAAAGACCTTTAGTCATCATTAAGCAATTTTGTTCTCTTCACAGAGGAGACTCCTATGCCCAAGTTAGCCCGGTAGCTTTTTCCCCAAGTGCTTTTTTTTTTTTTTTTTTTTAATGATTAGGATTTAAATAAGCAAATTGGGTTAATCCGTAATCAAAACAGCTCAGTTACTTGCAGTTTCTGGTAGAATCCCCTCACATAATGTTTATGCTGGATAATTATCTTGCTCTACAGCCAAATACACTACAAATCCCCAAACCTGTATCCTCCAGCTAAACATGTTTTTCCATCTGTATTATAACAGTATCTATAAAAAAGTTGTCTTTACCTGTCCTCCTCAGGAAAGCTGAATATAAACACAAAACAAAACACAACAGCAAAGTATATTAAATCAATATTAATATTTCCTTTAAGTCTTCTAACTTAAAAAAAAAAAAAAAATTGCTTTTCTGTTTTACAGGGAACACAAATTTAAAAAAGCAAACAGCAAAATAGTTGTAAGTTGCATAGTTACTCTGCTACATACCAAACTGTTGTGCTTTACTGAGCTATTGCCTGTTGATCACAAGGAATCAGCAGAGCAGAGCTATCTCAACTTATTGCAAATAATGCAGTTACTTTGCTGTTGGCACCAAGAAAATCAAGGCTGACTAACTCTACCTGAAGGTTTAGTTCACAAACATGGTGGTTTTTGTCATGAAGAGCATAGGTCAGTGCTTTGGTACTTTGCCAGAAATATAAACCTTTTATTTGTCTTCTCAAATGAACCAACAGCTTGCAGATATGTTAGACTGCAGATACCAGAACAGAAGGTTTTGCGATCTTCCAGGCTGGAACTTAACACAGTCTAGGGTTCCAACCATAAAAACTTTCTCACCATGGCTGCTTTGTTACCTGCATGTTTACCAAGTAGGATACCCCAGCTAGTATGTTCTAAGAAACAGTTTACAAAGTCTTAAAAACTACACAATTTGTATTAACTCATGAACAGTCTCATTAGATTCTGAAAGTTATACTCAGGAAAAATCGTAACTTGTGATTGAGGTACCCCAAAACGCAGACATCAGATGTTTGATACATAATATGCAGGCTCTCTCTCCCCCCTGAATTAACTTAAAATGTAATTCTGAAGCACAAATTGATTTGAGGGAACTAATCTTTAAAAATAATATTATTTAGTAAATATTTTTATTAATTATTACATTTTTGTAATTTGTTAAATAACATAATTTATTAAAAAATAATAAAGAGAGTTAAAACTGCATATCATTTCTCAGATTATTCACCAATTTATGCTTTGATCAAGGAAAGACACATATCTCAAATACCAGTTTTCAGAGTCATCCCATATTAAGTTGGAAAAAAAATTAAATACACCACATTTTCCCCAGAAGATTTCTTTGTTCATCCTTGTTTAATACTAGGACATGTCAACAGTACTGAAGAAATATCAGATGCTAATTTTAAATTAGAAAATATCACTCTTAATTTTAGGATAGATGTTGAACAAGAATGCCTTGTCTTAAAATCAAGGCAAGCGTATAACAAGAGTTCCTCTGGTGGATGCCAGGAACAAAAAAGAGACAGTTCAGTATTTCTTTTTCAGCCTCTGTATAGAGAGGTACCAAATACGAAAGTACTTGTCCTTTGGTTAGTACATCCTAGGAATTCCAACAGACATGCCTGCCATTTTTCCAAGTATGGTACTAGCACATCACACCATCAGACATAACCAGTTTTAATTACCATGTATGCATCAGTATCTTTTTACCTGTAATCCAGGATACGGATGGTTTTGTATCCAGGTAGTCCTTCAAATACACTTTCAATCTATTTTGAGGAGAAAATAAAAAATTAACACAGAAAATCCTCCACCTTACTCATTTAGTGAAAAATAAGGAAGTATTTTCAACGTTTTCTAAAAATGTATCTGAGCTATTACATCTAATAGGAGAAAAACTGTTGAATATTCTCTCTCTCCTCATGGAAGAAGAGCTTTGGTAACATTGTTTCATTATTAGAAAAGGAAAATTATCAAGAACAGCATCCAGCATTCCCCAGGAACAGTATAGAAACACTCAAAGGGAGGGGAAATCCAAAAAGACTCTGCAAGGATCTGCACTGCCCATAGCAGAAGATATTTTTCCTCTTACCTATACAACACAAACTTTTCTCTGCTGAAAATGTTTCCATTACTTCCCAAACCTCTCTGGGTTAAAAAGAATTTAGGAAAATGCTTTGGACCTTAGCAAGTGAAACAAGAAGGGCAGTAGTCACTGTAGGAACAGGGACCAAAGCAGCACTAATGCATTACATAGTTAAAAACACACCTCATCTTTATTGCCCTGAATATACAAAGGTCTGAGGAGTGATTGGCAGTGCTACTCAAAAAAAAGACAAATGGGGGCAGCAAAATGGCAGCACATGCAGGCTTAGTTCAAATAGTCAACTGTGTTGTATAAGACAAAAAAACAAGAAATAGAATATTAAAGGTCCATGGTGGTTTGGGTTTGGTTTGTCTCCCTCCTAAAAGATCCTTGCCAGTTAAGGATTATTTTTTACTCCTCAAATTCTTCTTCCCCTCCCCAGTCTCCCTCTCTATTTTTAAACTTTCTAGTGAGACTTAATCAATCAAAGTGCTGCTGACTTTCTTTTTTTCAGGACCTTCTTCATCCAAGCACAGAGAAAACCAGGCAAGGGATCAAAGCAGTGGAACATCCATGTGGCAGGAGGCCTCTGTCCCATCTGGTGTTTCTTACACTCTACAGCATTGCTACTTGGCCACACAACTGGGAAAATTAAGATGTCTAGTCTATGGTAGCAACTTCTGACAGTTGCAGTAATGCTTTTTGGATGCAGTGAAGAGTACATCTCTTTCCCATCTGGCCTATGATCTGGCACAGGTTTAGCCCCATTAAAAGGTATTCATCAGAGAGCCCCGACTAGACGGGACTAAGAAGGAAGCAAAGCTAGAGAAAAGATAAGCCTCATGAGGCACCCTGGGTTTCTCTCTCAGGAGAAAGGAAAGACAAACTCTGCCCCAAGAAAATTACGGTAATTAGATTACAAAAATAGACAAAAAATAAAAATACAGGAAACAATAGGGAGAGGAAAGTTAGGAGACAGCAGTATGATCATATTTTAAATATGTTTTTGTGTATAGGTGGGCCAGTAACTTTGTAATTAAAACAGTAAATTTTAATTAAAATCAAATTAACTTGAAATCAAGTTTTAATCATGCATATATGTGTATATATATTTATATGTGTATGCACATATGTATTTTCCCTTTAGGTAGGTGCCTAACAGTCTAATCTATGGATCATTCCCACTGACTCCAGTGGGATTTAAGGACGTGTTTAAAAACTGGCTGGAGGATTTTAAAACGTGCTCACATGCATTGCTAATTCTGGGCATAAATAAGAAGCAAGAGGTGTCTTGGCAGCCTAAATTTCAGAGAGCCTCTCACTGCAGTGCAGCAACCTTATAGCCTTCTATGAGGAAGTGACTAGGTGGAGGGATGATGGTAGAGCGGTAGATGTAGTTTTTCTTGATTTCAGTAAGGCATTTGATACTGTCTCCCACAGCATCCTCATAGATAAGCTAAGGAAGTGTGGGCTTGACGATCAAGTAGTGAGGTGGATCGAGAACTGGTTGAAAGGAAGAAGGCAGAGAGTTGTGGTCAATGGCGCAGAATCTAGCTGGAGGTCTGTGACTAGTGGAGTTCCTCAGGGGTCGGTGCTGGGACCGGTGCTGTTTAATATTTTCATCAATGACCTGGATGAGGGAACTGAGTGCACCCTCAGCAAGTTTGCTGATGACACAAAACTGGGAGGAGTGGCTGACACACCAGAGGACTGTGCTGCCATTCAGCGAGACCTGGACAGGCTGGAGAGTTGGGCGGGGAGAAACTTGATGAAATTTAACAAGGGCAAGTGTAGAGTCTTGCATCTGGGGAAGAACAACCCCATGTACCAGTACAGGTTGGGGGTTGACCTGCTGGAAAGTAGTGAAGGGGAAAGGGACCTGGGGGTCCTGGTGGATAGGAGGATGACCATGAGCCAGCAATGTGCTCTTGTGGCCAAGAAGGCAAATGGCATCTTAGGGTGCATTAGAAAGGGAGTGGTTAGTAGGTCAAGAGAGGTTCTCCTCCCCCTCTACTCAGCCTTGGTGAGGCCGCATCTGGAATATTGCGTCCAGTTCTGGGCCCCTCTGTTCAAGAAGGACAGGGAATTGCTTGAAGGAGTCCAGCGCAGAGCCACAAAGATGATTAAGGGAGTGGAACATCTCCCTTATGAGGAGAGGCTGAGGGAGCTGGGTCTCTTTAGCTTGCAAAAGAGGAGACTGAGGGGTGACCTCATCAATGTTTACAAATATGTGAAGGGTAGGTGTCAGGATGATGGAGCTAGGCTTTTTTCAGTGATATCCAGTGATAGGACAAGGGGCAATGGGTGTAAACTGGAACATAGGAAGTTCCACGTTAACATCAGGAAGAACTTCTTTACTGTAAGAGTGACAGAGCACTGGAACAGGTTGCCCAGGGGGGTTGTGGAGTCTCCTACACTGGAGATATTCAAGGCCCGCCTGGACAAGTTCCTGTGTGATGTACTGTAGGTTACCCTGCTCTTGCAGGGGGGTTGGACTAGATGATCTTTTGAGGTCCCTTCCAACCCTTGGGATTCTGTGATTCTGTGAATGATTCATTTGAAGGAATGTCACTCCTGAGCAGAAATAGTGAATGAGTTTTGCTATTTGCCACTTCTTCTGATGTCCTCATCTATCACCTACTCTGGATAGACAGATTCTCTAGAATGATGCCAGAGTTTCTTCTGCAGTCCTAACTCCAGCCACTGCAATCATTAAGATGTCCTATATCCCATTTCAGATCATCTCCTATAGAAGACCCAGAACATGCTGTTGTTGTTTAAGCCCAGCTGTAAATCAGAACCACGCAGTCTCTGTCTCACTCCTGCCCTTCCCCCCTCCCGCTCCTGGAGGGACAGGGAGGAGAATCGAAAGAATGTAACTTCCACGGTTTGAGATAAGAACAGTCCAGTAACTAAGGTATAACACAAACCACTACTGCTACCATCAATAATGATAATGATAAGGGAAATAACAAGGGAAGAGAATATAATCGCTCACCACCCGCTGACCGATAACCAGCCTGACCCGCCAGTGATCTAGCCCTTCTGGGTAACTGCCCCCTTCTACACCCTGGGCATGACATGCTCTGGTATGGAATACCTCTTTGGTTAGTTTGGGTCAGGTGTCCTGTCTCTGCTTCCTCCCGGCTTCTCGTCCTCCCTGGCAGAGCATGAGACTCAGAAAGTCCTTGGTCAGAGTAAACATGACTTAGCAACAACTAAAAACATTGGTGTTATCAGTGCTGTTCCCAGGCCGAAAGTCAAAACCACAGGACTTGCACCTGCTACTAAGAAGGAGAAAAATGACTGCTACTGCTGAACCCAGGACACATGCCCACATAGGCAGATGCTGATGGACCTGTAGGCCTTCTCCCTGCACTCCATGTTGATGCTGTGCTATACCTGAATTGCTCAAGCTGCCTTCCAGCACTGTCCCAGCACAAGGTGATGGCTCTGAACTGCAGTCATTTCATGCCCTGGCATTTAGAATCATAGAATCGTTAGGGTTGGAAAGGACCTCAAGATCATCTAGTTCCAACCCCCCTGCCATGGGCAGGGACACCTCACACTAAACCATCCCAATGCTTCATCCAACCTGGCCTTGAACACTGCATCTCATACAGCCTGTGATGTGCTCAGCTTGGCCACGGAGCTTCTCTAATGCTTCTCTCTGCAGTGATTGTGTGAAGATGCAGGGTCAGAGACTGTTACCTTCGGCCCTGGACACACACAGAGACACTCTCTGAAAGAGTTTGACTTGTTTTAACTCTGCTTTGTACTTCCCACCTGAGGATTCAAATGTCATTTATACGATGCCTAATCATCTTTGGGGCAGCCACTTTCTTGAGTTCTCAGTTTCAGGAAGTGACATGTCTGTGACCTGTGTGGGTACCATTGCTGTCCACCCCACATCTTTCCATCACTCCTATATCTGCTTTCTCTGCAATTGTACGGAAAGGTACAATTTAACTGCAGAAGAACAGCAGTGCACAGAGCGATTGGCCAGACTGAAACATTTACTTAAGGCTGTTTGCTCATAGCATCCTTTCAGTCATAGAATCATAGAATCATAGAATAGTTAGGTTTGGAAAGGACCTCAAGATCATCTAGTTCCAACCCCCCTGCCATAGGCAGGGACACCTCACACTAAACCATGTCACCCAAGGCTTCATCCAACCTGGCCTTGAACACCGCCAGGGATGGAGCACTCACAACCTCCCTGGGCAACCCATTCCAGTGCCTCACCACCCTAACAGGAAAGAATTTCCTCCTTATATCCAATCTAAACTTCCCCTGTTTAAGTTTTAACCTGTTACCCCTTGTCCTGTCACTACAGTCCCTGATGAAGAGTCCCTCCCCAGCATCTCTATAGGCCCCCTTCAGGTACTGGAAGGCTGCTATGAGGTCTCCACACAGGCAGGCTGGTTTGCTAAGACCTTCAAATTATCTTTTTCACTCCCCAGTTTCAAACCAATTACATTATGGAAGTATTCAAATTGGACAATGAGGTTAGAAAGCACAGAAATAAACTCTTTGACAGACTAGTCACTAGAGAGATGTTAGATGCATCTTTAAAATGCAAGATTGTCAAGTCCTACAACTTTAAGAACTAATGATGTTGCATCAAGTGGCTAACAATCTTGTCACTTCTCTCTGGGTTTAAAAGCTCTACTGCAGTAGCACTGACAGGGGGAGGTGCTGAACATTTTTGAAAGGATAGTAAGGCCAAAGTTAGCCCTGGTAGAAATATATCTTTAAAAGGACTCAAGTAAGTGGAAAGGTTTTTCTTTTATTATTCTTTTGCTAACATGAGGCAAAGTAAATCAAGGAAATCAGAAAGGGGGGGGGGGGGGGGGGCAGGGGAGAATGAGAGAAAGAGCAGCAGTTCTTTAGAAAGGTCCTCTTTAGAGTATATCTCAGTTCAGGGGTTCAGCATAATTTGCTGAACCACCCAAAGCATTCTTTTACTTCTTTTGCCTGCAAAAATTATAGCATGCTATTTCGTGAGAAACACAAAAGGAAAACTAGAGTAATTGGTCTTTGGTGACTGGCATTGGTCATTGACGCCACACAAAGTATGCCACTCTGCTACTCCAAAAAGGTAGCATGTGAGAGCAGTCTATTCTCATGGTAGATGGACGTTTTCCAGCCTGCCTCAGGCAACAAAAACCCTCAGCTGGTTTTGCAGAGCCCCTGAGAAAAAGGCAGTCCTCACACAGTTGCTACTATTGCTTTGAAGAGCCAGCAATAAGAAAAAGGAAGCCAGGGAAGGTAATGACCTGTGAAATGATTTGTTCAGAGAGCAGCTGACGCCTCAAGGCAGTTGGATCCTTCAGCTCCTCAATGTACGTCTCACCAAAAAGCACAATGCTGAACTCAATCATCTGCTCAGTTACAGGTCTCACTAGCTTCTCATCCTGCTTCTTTATCTCATTATTGATCTGGAAGGGAAGAAAGAAGTGAGAAAAAGAGGTGATTTAATGCTTTTATTTTTGTTGTTGTTTTGCCCTTGTTTTTTTCCCCAAGAAATAAATCCTCATTACTTACCACAGACTAAATTCCTACCTGTCCTGGATTTACTCCATGTAAAAAGCATCCCTAGATCAGCTGCACAGGGTGCTGCAACATCTAGTGTAGGTCATGCTTCGCCTAGAAGGGTTGTACCAAGATGATCCTGAGGTCCCTTCAAACCCAGTATTCTATGATTCTATGATTGATTCTATGATATGAGTATGTACGTATGGTCTGCTATCTGTCAACAGCACACTACATTCCCAAGCTTCAGTCCAAACATCTTTCTTACATGGGCCTTAAACTTCTCCCACTACTGCACACCTGGAGGTTTCTCTGCCTCATGATGGGGAAGAAAAGCTAAGCCTTCTCTATAAAATGTATAGACAGGAACACCTGAGGGCACTACTGGTGGGCTGCACTGATGGTCATGGTACTTAATGACCTGAGAAAACCTCAGTCCAAAGCACAGCATGCTCACCTGCTTGCCTTGCACTGTAATGGAGTGCTAATGAAGCCTTAGGGACAGAAGCTGCAATTAATTATACAATCTACAAAGCAAAACCATTCTTAGAGAATTTGTGTATTTCAGATAATTCTGTTTTCCATTTGCACATCTTTACTCCAGTGTGAGGCCTTTTAGTTGACCTCAGCTACAGACAGAAATCCGGTTGTATGAGATGTTCATGAGGCAGTTTAATAGCGCAATTATTCAGACATTAACAGCAAACTTGAGCCCAGTCAGAGACTGATTTACCCGAAATTTATTCATTTATAACAAGGCTCCTACTTACTATTCCACATGGAAGACAAGTTACCTTTGCCAAGTTCTACATTCAGAACAATGTCCTGTGTTGTTCAACCTGAGCAAGTGAAGAATTCCCCTAGATATACACAACAGGCACTGGGAGATCTGCAGGGACCTCTGTTGAGCTGAAGTGATGGGCTTCAACTGATAGGTCAACAGTTGCTCAAGAAGCCCCCTAGCAGTGGCTGCCCAAAGCGTCAGGGAAGCATGTATCTACCAATTGTGCCTGCCACGGGCAGCAGTGAATTCCAAGTTTTAATTTTATTTGAATGAATGAGCAACACAGGAAGAGTACTTCCTGCTTAGTTCCCTAGTATTTTACAACTAGCGCAGTATTCCTTGTAGTATACTAAAAGACATGAGGAAAACCAGATCTTGTTTCATGGTTTTGTTCTAAAACAAAAAATTGCTATTTGTGAGGGAGGGAAGGGAAGGCTGGCTTAAGTTAACTTTAGCCAAATAGCCAAGTGTCTTTGGCTATTTACATGCAGTTATTGCTTTTTCCCTGTTAAAGAGAAAAAAAGAGAGCCAACAAAACAGACCTTTTTAGCAAAACTGCAGCCCGTTTTATGTATGGTGAAGGAAATGGAAAAACTTTTCCCCAGAAAGCTTATCAGCCACCAGTGAGCAACTTAGACATTGTTTACAGACCCTCTAAAAATTTTTAGTTAAATTCTCTCCTTCCCCTCCATCCCTTTTTTACTACACAACTTTTTAAGGACCATAATGACTGTTACACTACTTAAAGCTACTTATCATTTGAGAGATACATACTTAGCAGGCATATATGTGCTGCTACTATATAGCTGTTTGCAATACCATGTAGTTTCAATCATTTATCAGTCCTCCAAAACCAAAAGTACAGTCAACATCTGAGTGCAGAAGGTCTTTCTTGGTCATGTAATCTGCTATGCATTTTGGCTGCACAAAGCAACGATGAGGTGTGATGTAACTGTATAGAGTGAAAACCACTGTATTAGCAGAAGCAATCTGACTCTGATTTCTTTCTGATTTACTGAGTGATCCCATTCTCTGTCCAGGCAGAACCTGGCAGTTCTGTTTCAAAAAAGAATAGAGGTGTTCATGGGACCAAACCACAAGCATTCTTGGTACATAATATAAAGTCAGACCCTGGACTTGAGTCAGAAGCTGTCTGCCTGTTTCTTATTCAGTATTTATTCTTGGAAGCACAGTATCAGAGCTCCACAGTCAGCCCTGAAAGCTGTAGAAAAAAGGACAGTTTGGCCCACCTTTGTTTCATGGCCATAGCAAGTAACAGAACAGTGTACAGTGAAACCCAGTACCATAAATCAGCTCCTACTTATATGCAGCATCTACAGCTTTGTAACCTTCTCAATAATCCACAAAAAAATTCATGTTTCTAAGAAAACAAAAGCCAGCTGGTTCATACCACTGGTTTGCAAAATTTCCTTCAGTCCTGTAGGCCCATGAATGCTGCAGTTGGATCTAGAGTTTGGGTTTAAATGTAATTCAGAAAAGCTGTTTCCTGGAAACAAGTAGTTCTCTGGGACCTGTGTGGTGGTCAACGCTTCTGGAAGCCAACTCACTTCTGAAGAGACATTTTAAGTACTTGCTGAAGGTCTTCCCTGTGTCAGGAGGTTGTTTGAATATCAAAACAAGGGTGACTGTAAGATGAAAAATAAAACTTTGCCTATGTCAGCAGAGGAAAAGGAGCAAGAATCAGAAGGAATCTTCAAGGCTATTCAGGCGACCTCTCTGCTGTCCTACACAATTGTACCCCATGGACCTGAACCCCCAAAACATTATTAGAGCAATTAAAGGTGTGTTGTGTTTCCCCAGGAATAATAATGCTCTGCATTCTTCCTGGAGCTCACAGAAGCCCTAGACATTCCCTGTCTAGCCCTGTGTCACTAACAAAATCCTCACCTCCTAGCACAACTGGTTTGCTCTCTGTCACTGTTGGGGAAGAGGTATTGGAAAGCCTCTGCAAAGGAAAAATACCTACCCAGGAAATTATTTTAAAACTTTCTGAAGTTGATGCCCTTCTTTTATGAAATCTGTGTTAACATGCTATGCTAACAATACCTTTAAGTAGGAAATGCAAATAACCACAAACAGGATTATTTAGGGAAGGCAACAGAATGCTGAACCAAAAAAACTCAAACAAACCACTCACATTAGTGTATGCATCTTCGATCTCACGAATGGTACCAGCCGCAAGACTTTCAACAGAGATCTCATGAGGGGGAGAAACATTGGCAGCTGCATCTGAGTTTGAAAGAAAACAGTATTATTTTGTTCGGTTGTTTTTTATACCCATGTACCTGTATATACACACAGAAGCAGCTCAGCAGGCATAACTCAACAGTAAAATTTGATTCCTATTCCCATCATCATGACAGAAACAACACAGGAAACACCTGAAGAGTCTAAGGAAAAAGTATCAAATACACTAACTGGAATAAAACGCTAGCGTTCTGTCTAAGCAGATGTATTTTGGGGAACATGAAGTTAAGTGCAGTAAAAAGTTCACAGAACTAATTTCTCAAGTAGCATTTCTATAATTCATACAATAAAAAAATAATTTCAGCATATAAATTGATCTCCATATCACAAACAGCATTATCTGAGATGCAGAAATTTATGGCTCTTTCTGAAATCCAAACTCAACTGAATTTCTCAATTCTCTAGTAATTCAGAATCAGCCTTGACAGGAGTTAGGTAAAAACTGACCTCTCAGTGTAGTAACATCAGCATCCGAAGCTGGAGTTGGGGTCCCACTACTGCTAAAGAAAAACACAATCAGAAATTGAAGTTTGGACATGCTGAGATGGATTTATTAGGTTTTGATTTATCTGTGATTCTGCTGCCACCCACAAAAGCATATTTGCAGAAGAAATTTGTTATGGTACTACTTTGCTGATAACCTCATAAAAATTAGACTTTGCAATATATTTCAGTCCTGTTTTGTAACTTAGATATTGGGTCACTTGCATCACTCAACAGTGTGCCCCTGTGGGTTGGTGACCACCTTATATTCCAACTGACTTGGAATCCCACCCAAAAATACGTTTCGCCTCTTGCAGGTCTGTAAAGGAATCAAATGCAAAGACCAGAGATAAAATACAAAGATAACCTCTAATATGCTATAAAATGCTCAGTCTTTAAAATACTCTCCAGTGCACTAAAACATCATAACTGTACTGAAATCACTGCAAGAAAATGGGTTCTTTTCATTGTGACTTTTATTCTGCTTATTTAGAAATCTTCAAAAGGCGTCAGTTTCCCAATCCATTTATTGCATTCACACACACATAACACAACTCTAGGCCAAATGTGAAAAAGAAAAACATTTCAGATAAAAATCAGATGAAGACTGTCAGCCTGAAGAAAAACTAACAGCTTTGATATGGCTCTTACAGTAAACCCAAGCTCCTTGGTGCCAATTCTGTAAGCCCTGAGCAACTGTCAAGTTACCAAGAGTGGGAGGCATGCTCTGACAGAAACAAGTCTTTCCTGAATGAAGAAAAAATGGGTTTTTTTCAAGTTTGCCATATTTTTAATATATACAGCCCAATCTGTAAGATTGCAAGTTTAAGTATTGGACAGAAACTTCATTTCAGATTTCAACAAATCATTGAAATTCATTGCACTGAGATATTTCTCTCACTTCTAATGGAACTCCTTTTCTTTTAAGTGTTGTATTTGTGCCATAAAATAAGCACTGCAGCAAGGAATCTTCACTGCAATACATATGCAAGTGCTGATACCATGTGAGCCATGGTTCCTAGCCTTGCCAGCTTTGAGGTTTTGATTCACATGATAGATTACAGGGCTTGCAGTGTGTGCTCAAGAAAAACTCCACTGAGTTGATGGATACTTTTTCTCCTTCAGGATGTATTATCAGACTCTATATCACTGCAAAACCCAGATGTTTCGAGCACCAGCCAGACAACCAAATCCAAAGTTACATACTAGAGATACTGGGGCACAAGTATATGATCAAACATATGGTAGCTTCACTGAGTTAACATCTCAAAAACAGTTTCTTCCCCTGCCTCTCACAGACACATAACACTTGCCAATAAACAGACCTGAAGACAAATCTGATGAATTTTCTATTTGAGCCAAGAAACTTCTCACCCATCCTAGCAGGATCAAGAGTTTAAACAGTACCGTCATGTATTTTCTTGAACAACTCAATGAGCTCTATGCAAGATTTGAAATGTACAGTTACTTGTGTCTGCTTCCATCTCATGGACACCGGTACCTCTTTTAAGCCAGCACAGTGTAAAGTGACTCTCTACGGATTCTTTGGCAACCTCAGTAAATCTTGGAACGATTTTCAAAACTGGGAAGCCAAATTTTACTAGCAAGAATAATTTAGACAAGATATCATCTCTTATACTCTCTGCCACTGCTGTCACATGTATAAAGTCACAAGAAACTCATTTGAAATGCATCAACTTCTTTCTGCTAAAAAAACCCAACAAAAACAAACAAACAAAGCCAACACAACAAAACCCCACATTAAACCGGTTCTGGCTATATTCTGGAGGGATTTAGTTTCCTTACTCATTCACCATCTTAGAACTGAAATAAATACTATTGCTCAATTATTAATTTGTCAGATGAAATATTTTCCAATTAAATTCACCTAACTCCAAGGATGCATTACTCTTACCAACTGCAACAAATTACATCTATACCAGAGTCTCACCAAATGACATCAGTAAATAAAGCATTTTAGTGCATCATGGTTAATGATTGCTCAGCAGCAAATATGATTCTGCTTTTCAGGAGAGTTGAAACAACCTGGGATTTTACTTACTACGAACTGTTTCACATAACTAAGGTCAGAATAAAAACACAAAACAAAAGCAAAGTGATGTGCAGTGAAACAGATCTGCTACAGGATTTGTAATGTTCTGATCAGCTGAAGTGCTCAAACACATAAACATGAGCTAAGCCTTTTCTTTAGAAGGGACAGTGAGGAACTTGCTGTGGCAGGCTCCGAGTTCAACCTGAGACCCACAGGACTCAGTCCAGCTGCCCACAGGTTGGTGCCTGGTACACTTGGAGGGGCCTCCAGGCACTCCTGACCTCAGCTGCTGCCCCAGGGAGGTACCAGGCACCCATGTATCCCATGTCACCTCTGCCAGACTTCTGCAGATGTGTGGTGTAACTTGGGGCATCTCAAAAGGACCTCAATGACTACCTGAGCAACTGAATTGAGCACTCAGTTCTGTGGCAGAGTAGCCACAGGGTAAGAGGGTCTCTCCCTTCTCTGTAGGATGGGAGAAAACAGGATAAAAAAAGCTACTGGGTCTAGATAAAGACAGGAAGATTGCGTACCCATTACCTCCACTGGCAAAACATCCTCACCTTGACGAAAATGAATTTATTGTGCATCTAAGTAGGTTTGAGTAGTGGGAAACAGACAAACCTTGCAGCACCACCTCTCCTCACCCTTTCCCAGGCTCAGCTTCACTCCTGGTTCCTCTGCAGGTCAACAGGTCCTGCACAACTATGTCTTCCTGCTCCAGGGTGAGCCCTCCTGGTCTGCAGGGAACACCTGCTCTGCCATGGAGCACCACTTTGTCCTCTGCCTGGGACCTTTCGGTGCTCCCTGTACTGCCATTCTCATTCTTTCTGTTCTCTCCTCCTCTCCCCATGCAGTGTTTTTGCCCTTCCTTACACACACTTTCCTGAAGTCCTGCCTCCATGACTGCAGGGCTCAGCTGTGCCCTGCAGTGGGTCGGTTGGTTGGGTCTGGCTAGAACTGGCTGTGCCCAGCTAGGAGCAGCCCCAGCCCCTGGGTACCTGCACACAGATTGCTTCTAACTAAGTTGCTTGAGTTCTTTGAGGAAAAATCATCAAAGCAGGCAAGAAAAACCAGAGAGAATGTTATGGCATAAATCACACTTACAAACAAGGAGTGGTTTGAAAATGGAAAAGCCTGAAATTAGCTTTTTGGAGTGGAGTTCTACTTCTAGATTAGATAACTAGCTATATATGTATTGAAATAAAATTCTCTACGTTTCAGAGGTCCCGAAGGACTGTCTGTCACCAGCCCAAATGAGTGGCAGCTCTCCAACAAGGCACTTCAGTTTGTAATGCCAGCTAAGCACTGGGTAAACTGTATGGTAGCAACTATATGGCCATGCAGCCACCATGGGACTGCTGAAGAGCAAGGTGGGAAGAAGGCTGCTGTCATTTACCCATCACATCTCAACCAGCAACAGGCCATGGTCTTTGTCAGTGCCAGGTAATATACTCTTACTGGCACCAAGAGGCTTTTAAATCCATGCCTCCCAGAGCTAACCAGTTTTCTGCTCCCGGCTTATAGCTGGCTGAAAATTAAAAGCCAAAGGCTTAAATAATACCTCATAAAACCCTAATCAAACTAACGAAGTAAGAGCAGTCAGTATCAAATTTGGTCACATTAACAATTATCACTGTTTCTCAGGAGGATAAAAATACTGGTTTAAGACTCTGTGCTATAATCAACCTCACTTTATGAACAATATTGTTATTTCATTGCTTTACCAGAACAGCGGGGTTTGCTTTCTTTTTGTATCCATTTATTTCTGCCTTCTACTTCCCCTTAACATTTTAATTTTTCAAATACCCACTTCATTAATCTCCTGAACAAGTACTAGGTATCTCTATAGAAGTCACTCAAAATGCACTTGACAATGTATATACTGATTTGCCTGAACATACTGCTCTTCACAATAAACACAGATTCAAATTCCCCTTCAGTCACGCCAGTTAAAATATAAGGGGAAATACGAGATTAATTAAGGGCCAGGCTTTATTTTTAAGTATACCTACATGAGCAAGACACTGCAGGTGGAAGGACTATATTCCAACAAAAGCTTACTGTGGTTTTGAGACACATACATACAAAATGTAGTTTCTATTGTCCTACCTGCATGAGTGGTGCCCTGGACCACCTTGCCTGAGCAATAAGCTCATATATAAAAACACACATATGTATGGAGAGACAGGAAAGAATATGCACAAGCAGATGTCTAAGCAGCAGAACAAACAACACTGCACCATGTTTCCTTGGTAGAAACTACAGGTTTCAGAAGACACAGCTCTCTTAGACACCAGGATCTAGACAGGCATAAGACGAGGCCCATAAGGGCCTTAGAAGTTAATCTGAAGCAAAGAGTGCTTACAGACAGCCTGTATGCATTAACACTGCAAACACAGCTGACAGACAAACACAGCTGACAGACAAACACAGCTGACAAATGCAGCCTACATTCCCCCTTTTCAGACTCCATGGTATGTATTTCTGTGTGACATCAATCATGTCAGGAAGTTTCCAGTCCTCCAAAGCATATACAGTCCCATTGACTCATAGGCAACTGTACAGCCTAAACAAGTTCTTTATGTGCAGCCATACTGTGTTATTGAGGAGAAATAATACTCCAAATCTGTGAAATGGGGCACCAGTGATACCATTTCACTCCCGCAATGAAAATTTAATTAAGGTATTAATTACATTTTACTATACATTGCTTCTTAAGGTTCAACACAACCTCAACTCTGTGGTTGAAGGAGATAACATCCTCAGATTTGTACTGGATGCTCTGGACATCCATCAGTTTATCAGTGACTGATACCACTGTTTATCAGTCTCAGTGTCCTAAAGTCCAATTTGCTATGTCAAGCATTTATTTTTCTTAAACATTATTGTTTTAATGCTCATACTGCAAAATAAGGCTCTTAGTTTTCTACTGCAGCAATTTTGTGCTACCCCTTTGCCTTCAGTTATTCTTAAGATCTGCCTTTTGATCTCCTAGCAATTAGGCAAAACGACTGTCCTATTGTCACAAGACGTCGTACTCCAATGTTAAGAGAGAAAAATTCATTATGCACAGTCCCAGTGGCCTACTGAATAAAGCAATCATTAAAAGTCTTTAGCTGATTGTCCTGGGCTCAGCAGTAGCAGTTATTTTTCTTCTTCTTAGTAGCTAGTGCAGTGCTATGTTTTCATTTTTTGGCCTGGGAAGAGAGCTGATAACGCCGATGTTTTTAGTTGCTGCTCACATGTTTGGTCTGGCCAAGGACTTTCTGAGCCTCATGCTCTGCCAGGGAGGAGGGGAGGCTGGGAGGAAGCAGAGACAGGACACCTGACCCAAGCTAGCCAAAGAGGTATTCCATACCACAGCACGTCATGCCCAGGATGTAATGGGGAGTTACCCGGAAGGGCTGGGACTGCAGGGTTGGACGAGGTATTGGTCGGTGCTCAGCTGGGGGGAGTGGGGCAAGTTATCGGTCGGCTGGTGTTGAGGTGTTGTATTCTTTCCTCTCATTATTTCCTTTATCATTATCATTATTGGTGGTAGCAGTAGTGGTTTGTGTTATACCTTAATCACTAAACTGTTCTTATCTCAACCCGTGGGAGTTGCATTCTTTTTGATTCTCCTCTCCGTCCCTCCAGGAGCAGGGGGAGGGCAAGAAGGGGGGGAAGTGAGTGAACGAGGTTTGTGGTTGGGTTTAAACCACAACACTGATGTAGTGCTCTCGCACTTCCAACTGGGGCAAAACTCTGCTGTCCACTAGGCTGCTCTAGGCACATCTGGATTATTTCCCATGTATTACTTTTTCTTTGAGTTTTTCTCCTCAGTAGTACTTAGTTTAATCCTTAGTTCTTTTAAAGGCCAGGCTTCCTGAGCATTTAACTTGTGTGAATGTGTGCAGCCTTACAGGAACGAACTTTCATCCTGCTGTTACGTAATTGTCAGTAATACCAGATTGTGAGTTATTCTGGGAACTATATTACACAAGTAGAAGCCATCTTCCTGTAGGCTACACTATAACCATCCTAGCGTTTAACAAGTTGAAACTAGATTTTTCCAGATAGATAGAGACACGGTATTGATATCTAGGTAGGATTATAAGATGTATTAAATTAAGTCAATTCTTCATTTCTACAACTGCTTATAGCTTTCAGCACAGCTTTGCTTTAATCATAGTATCGTAGAATCACAGAATAGTTAGGGTTGGAAAGGACCTTAAGATCATCTAGTTCCAACCCCCCTGCCATGGGCAGGGACACCTCACACTAAACCATCGCACCCAAGGCTCTGTCCAACCTGGCCTTGAACACCGCCAGGGATGGAGCATTCACAACTTCCTTGGGGAACCCATTCCAGTGCCTCACCACCCTTACAGTAAAGAACTTCCTTATATCCAATCTAAACTTCCCCTGTTTAAGTTTTAACCCGTTACCCCTTGCCCTGTCACTACAGTCCCTGATGAAGAGTCCCTCCCCAGCATCCCTATAGGCCCCCTTCAGATACTGGAAGGCTGCTATGAGGTCTCCACGCAGCCTTCTCTTCTCCAGGCTGAACAGCCCCAACTTCCTCAGCCTGTCTTCATACGGGAGATGCTCCAGTCCCCTGATCATCCTCGTGGCCCTCTCCTCTGGACTTGTTCCAGCAGTTCCATGTCCTTTTCATGTTGAGGACACCAGAACTGCACACAGGATTCCAAGTGAGGTCTCACAAGAGCAGAGTAGAGGGGCAGGATCACCTCCTTCGACCTGCTGGTCATGCTTCTTTTGATGCAGCCCAGGATACGGTGGCTTTCTGGGCTGCGAGCGCACACTGCGGTCTCATGTTAAGTTTCTCATCAACCAACACCCCCAAGCCCTTCTCTGCAGGGCTGCTCTGAATCTCTTCTCTGCCCAACCTGTAGCTGTGCCTGGGATTGCTCTGCCCCAGATGTAGGACATCCAGAAAGATGGTTAAAATGACCAACAGATATCAAGGGCCTGTCTTGCATTCCAGATCAGCCCCAAACTAAGAAATTGTTTCACAGAAACAATTGTTACACAGTAAAAAAAAAAAAAAAAAAAAAAAAAAAAAAAAATTGGTCAAAGCTCATAAAAAGAAAATACTCCTTTAGTTTCTTGTGCCTTGGCTATGTTTTACAAACAAACCTACTGCAAAATTTCTTGTGTTCTCATCAGTGGGAAAACAGACTGAGAAATATGTCTACTGCTTGGCCTCTGAACTGAAATCACTGCTTCTGCACAATTATCAGAGCAACCAGAGCTCACCAGAAGCCAAGTCAGAACATTCCTGTTAGACCCCTGCTTCGAGACATCCTCTGGAGAAGCCTGTCCTTCCCTGACAGTGTGGGAGCCTCACCTAAACATCTCATCTAGATACCCAAAGTTGGTGGTTTAGGATAGTCCTGCCATCCCTTGAGACACAAGGCTAGCACAGTTCCCGGCTCTGACACAGGTGGCACAGCTGGGTGTCAAAACCCACATTCAAATCACAACACTGCCCTGCTCTGGACCAGCCTCTCTCTGCACATGTGGGTCAGCAGCATGTGACGACAGCACTGCCCGGGACATGCAGAACCTCACTAACATCTCCTTTTGCTCAGGAAGAAAATGATGCTGAATTTCCCACACTGTGGCTTAGGGATTGCTGTGATCCTGGGTTGGGACCTACTCTGACTTCTTACAAAACACTTCAAAAAGGTCTTAATTTTATTCTGATGTGCACTGGGAGGCCTAGCTTATTTTTGCATGAATTAATAAATGTTGGTTGTTGGCTCACTCAACAATGTTGGTTGTTGGCTTCCTCTTGACGGAAGAGGTCTGAAGTTAAATGAGACATCTTCTACCCATGACGGCCAATCATGGCTTTGACTTTATATGACCCTGGCTTACAAACCTCACATCTTAAACCATGGATGCTAAAAGATGTCCAGAACACTATTAGAAAAAATTTGGGATTTTTAATATTGCCAAAGTAATTTATAATCATTTATTCCTGATGCTCCATTATCCAGAGTAAATCTATTTCTGTCTCACTGCTCCAGTCTTGTATCATACTCTTTATGCTATAAAACAGTATCATATCCAAGCAGAAGACAAACAACTTTTAGGGGGAAAGATACAGTAAAACCAAAGTTTAAACTGACAATGACAACAAAGATCCCATTCGAAAGCTATGAACAATCTGAAGCAATATATACTGGGATAAAAGCAGTGTACTTTTGAGAGAGATGCAATACAGCCCGACAGTGAATTCAGTTGGGTAAATTTTGTCAGTTATCTACTGAAGTCCCTTTAATGCCTGTCATAAAGCACTTGATAAGATGGCTTCTCTACAAGTACAATAATCACTCTGATCCACCTTTCAATCAAATTTTGGGCTTTTCACATTGCTAAGTTGTTTAGCTCAATGTATGCAGTGACTCTAGATTAATTAGTGCTGACTCTAGTTCCTCTCACGTATCTCCACATTTTCTAATTTCCTGAATGATCACCTAGAGGGATACAGCAGGTTTTCAAACTCAAGCTTCTTCAGAAAGATTAATTTTTTCAGATCCTTCAACATTCAAACTGTATCTCTGAATTCACATTTTCTGATAAATAAGATGTGGTTCCGTTTATGTAAAGAGCCAGTCTATCTAGAGAATGGCTGCTGCTAACGAGAGAATAGGACTGGGTCCTATCCTTACACAGATAAGTTTTGTTTTGTCTGGGTTTGTTTTATTTTTTACTTAATCTCTCTTTGAAAAGAAAAGCATGTAAAGGTTAGATCAATGTTGCATTCTCAACAAAGTTCCAAACAAATGTATGCTAGCCAGTTGACCTGGAGGCTTCAGGGAGCGCCCCTGTCAGAGGAGTGTTCAGCTCAACAGGACAGTGACACACCAGTCTCTCAGGAATCACTTTTGCCCTTATTATGTTATTAAATTTAATAAACAATATTGTGGTCATGAAATCATTCTGAGGGTACCTAATTTGGGAAGATGGGTTATTTGAAACAATTACTCTTCTCAGTAAATTAATTTATCACAGCTTTATGTGGCCTGTAAAAGCAGGGAATTGAACCTGGCAATATTCCGGATGAGTTCAGCCCTAGGTTGTTTGCTTTTGAATTGCCCTAAAAAGAACAGATTAAATTCTGAGTAGGAATGGAGTAATAATAATTTGGATCGGTTTTCAATTCAAAAAAAAGACATGATAATAACAGGTCAAGTCCAGGTTTGCTTTGGTAAAAACAAGCCACAACTCAGAATAGTTTTCATTTTTACTGCCTTGTTAAAAATACGAGGAGCCCAAGCAGCCAATTCTCTTGTACTTGGTTTTAGATCACATCTCTCAACAGTTCTGGCTTCTTAACACATATCAAAAACATTGCCGTTTTTTACTTTTTGCAGTGATGACCAGGACTAACTTAAAGCCTTTGAGAAAGGTATGCAGGATAACTGGAATACTAACACAAGTAACTATGGATGCATCTCTTTCACATAATAGATTTAGCCCACTAAGCCTCTTCAGGTAAAGAGTCTGCATCTATGCCTGGCGGCCAACAAGCTGATGACATACTTTAAAAAAAGTACAAGTCCCAGATCAGCTCAGATATTTTGAGCATGCCAAGCATGCCAGGTCAGAGATTCACATGCAAGAACCACAGGATTTCTCCACCACACTTTTCTATATACTGTTTCGCACAAAGGAGAATTATGTTCATTTTCAGTGCACAAATCAACACCAACTGGAGAAAGGACCAAATCTGAAGCCTTTAAAAGAGGAAAATTACTTACCCACATGACCAGTCAGTGCAGAAGCTGACAAGAAAAAGAAAGAAAAGGTTACAAAATGTCATAACTCAGCCCCGTTGTTGTCTCCAGAGAGACTAAAAGACTAAAATGCAAGGCAAACCCTGATACTCACCTGCCCATTGCTTCTTTTGTATAGGACATTTTCTGGAAAACAAACAAACAAATTCTAAATATATTTACACATCATAAGGTGAAAGAAATTGAAATGCATCTTATATCACTTTGCTTTCTCCTCTGTGCCAAAATAATTCTCTTTTCTTTGTTCTGTGTTCATTTGTTAAGTTCAAAACTTATTTTAAAACTTCCTGCTGAAAAAAAAAATTGTCCCACATTTCCAAAATGCAACTGAAACTCAACAACAGACACTCCAAAGAGCACCAGGTTTATCAGGAGATGCTCTGTGTTTTCTTGCATTGTTCCCCACCTTATAGGAGGCTAGCAATAAGATCCCTTTCAGCAAGCAATCTTAAGAGATTCAATATTGCTTCTGCTACTCACCCATAGATTTAAAACCATCTTTTTGAAAGTACAGTTACATCTTAAAGTAACATAGTAAGATCAGTCTGATGACTTTGTTTACGATTATACAAGTGACAGGGGTGACGATTTTTCATTTACTGGTGTATAAAGACTAAGGCAAGGCCACTCAGATCACAATTTTTCATAAAAATTCTCATGGTATCAGTGCCATTGATTCTAGAGGAGAGTCATAGGAGTTTCTGTGAGGAGCCCCACAAGAACTGGAGGAGATCCTGAGCAGTTTGCAGCATGATAGCTGTTGAGGAGTAATGCTGTATCCTGCCACACTACTAATGTGAACAGAATATAAAATACTTATAGCAGATTATTGTCCAGCCGCAAAATTTCTTTTTCTTTCTGGTTTTGGGGGACAAAGGAGTTGTTTTGAGGTTTGTTTATTGGGCTGGCCTTCTTGACATAATCAATATAGATTTGTTTTTCAGTAAAAACTCAACCCAAAGTGGATCAACTCAAATATCTACTTTGAAGTTAAATTACAATTTACTTAACACATACTATTTCCACTTCTGAGACTTCTCAGCAAAACACCCATATGTATTTAGTGATCTAAGGACTGTCTCTCAAATCTACCCTGTTGATTCTTCTTGTGAAGGAGGGGTGAAGAGGCAAAGAGACTTTTTGAGCAGGTTAACCTGCTCATTCTTTTCACCTGTGTTTGTAAGCGTAGAAGCTCAGTCTTTATTTATTTGCAGCCATGTCAATGACTACCTTTCTCTTCTTTCCAAGACATCTGTGGACAGATAGAATGGCAGGCAGCTTGAATGTCAGCCTTGAGGAGGGCTTGCCAAAATACTAATTTCAGTTAGTTTGCTTTTCAGCATGTCCTTTGACAATCTTTATCATAGAAGCCCACTAAATGAAGTATTTGGAGGTATGTTAGTATGAAACACTAACAAGACACAGTAAGACCAGTTTAAGTGGCAAACAAAAAAATCTAGCAAATCTAGTTAGTCTACAGTAAAAAGTCCAACTCAGGGCCAGTAGAAATGGACTGGACTTTGGGTAGTTTTTTTAAGGGGTCATTACATAGCTTTATACAGTGCCTGTACTCAGCTTTAGTGTGCTGGGATCTGCAACGAACAGAGAGACTGATTCCCTTTCTACAAGCTTTTGGAAAGTTATATGTAAGTAGTAGCCCATGTAATAAATGGTGTTTGTTTATTAGAAAAAGAGACTTCAGTCAGTCAGTCAAGGCAGCTTGCAGGTGCCATTAAAACCAAACCTGGTTATTAGGGACCTTACACATCCTTTTAATACTGGTAGTCTGTACCCAGCAGCTTTACTCACTGGTACTCAAAGGCCATTGACAGCAGAGGTCAGCATAGTCCTGATCATTTCATACAGCAAGGAAACTGATATGCCCCAGTGATGGGTGCCTTGTCCAGAGCTCTGTTCTAGGGCAGCCTGAGGGGCTGGTTGCACCCACCTTTCCCCAGACTGGGTCCCAGAACTTAGCCACTATATCTTGTTATTTCCAAGTCTTCTATTCAATAGCTTACAAAAAGAATTTGCGAGAACCAAACCTTAAATGACAAATTAGTATTTCAATGGCCAAGGCCTACAAACATGACATACTGTCCTCACATCTACATTCTTTTAAAAAAGGCATCAAATTAACACATTCTCATCCAATTTTGTAGTAAGCTAGCAAAGCCTATATGATTGGCTTTGAATGACAGCCATAGCGTAGCTGGCTTATTCCTTAATTCGCCTAGTTCAGGACAGATGACTCTCTCTTCATTGCAAATCGTATCTTTCATGAAATAAAATAACTTTAAAGATTAAATACTTTAAATGACTGTTTAAATAACCTGACTTTTCACCATTGATTCTCAGACAAAATCTCCCACTGGGTTCAACAGCTTTGGGAAATACTGACAGTGTCACCTTTGCATTTGATTGCTACATAATGCCATGAAGCTATTGCAAAAACAGTCAAAAGCTGTAAATTACAAATGAGTTGCTAACAGAATTATCAGTCACCATTAAAACTCATATGCCAATGCAGCTTTATGTCGCAAGTAAAATCTTAGGGTTTACATTAATTTCTAAAGGAAAGTATGATCTCAATACCCAGTCTTCAGTTTCTTACAGTCTATCAACAAGGCTGAAAATGGATTTATGCATTTTCAATCATTCCATCAGGAAAAAAAGGTGGATGAAATGTCAAGAAGATCTTAAATAATCTCATATTAGTACAATCCTGTATGTGTAGGACTGGACCAAGCATGTTTGATTTACCACACCTGTACACATAATTTCCAACAGGAAAGTCATACCAAAAATTTATGCTCTCTTTGCCTGTCCTGATTCCCCAGCACAGTGTGTGGCAGAATCATGCTCTCACAGAGGCAAGACCAGAGCACTTGGAGGAATTCAAGGAAATGGATTACAATGTCCAGAACTGAAGCTGGAGGAAAAGGCCAGGATGCAGAAGAGTGCTCTGAGCCACAGACCTGACAGGTAAGGTGAAAATGATGGTCTACAGTGAGTAAGAGGAGAGATAGCAGGGAAAGCTTAGTGAAACAGAAATTGATTTAACCATGTTCAATTCAAAATGAAAGCTAGAGATCCAAGAAAAGGTGTCAGAAACAACTTAAGGGTCCAGTTTTTCCAGAAGAAATCATCTCCACAGTAGAGGTAAACTCTTAACATGGAAGTGATTCTTCAGTGTGTGTTAAGCAGAGCTATCTAGAAGCAAGGTGGAAAACAGGAAAAACAAGGAAGAAGTACAGCTTTGTAAATGAGCTGATCAGACAAGGATGATGAGGATGAAACATCGGTTCTGAGCTCTGCCTGGAAAGAGATGAGACAGGCTTCATGGCTGATAGTTTCTTTGCTGTGACAGGTGTCAGATACACTGAAAAGGAAGATTAAGGCTGGAACTGGAGGAGAGTGACCAGAGAGCTTAAGAGGTGAAAAGGAGATGAGACATGACCGGCAGAAGTAACTGGAGCTAATTACTCTATTTGCGTATGTCTGGTGAAGGTTTGGTGCGGTTTGGTGCTTTTTTGAATTGGAGGAGGCTTAAACTTGCAATGCAAAAAAGAACGAATCAAAGTCAACAGGATAATAATAAGTGTGGGGATAAGAAAGAGAGTGAAGGAAATCTGACATAATGGCTCAAAAGAAGACAACAGAAGAAATTCTTTTTTGCATCCATGAGGAGGAATCCTAGTCCCTGACACTGAACAGCTAGTCCGTGCTCTAAACACATTGAGAGAGAGCTGCTGATGGGTTGAACAGTCAATTCTGGGTCAACACAATTGCATGTTTTGTATCTTGTCCCAGGAGCTTTTTGCATTGACTGTTGGTAGGTGAGTACCTCCTGTCACAGTTTTGGGGATTCCCAGAGAAACTGTTTATCTTTGGTTCTTAGACAAAGCTTTACTACAAGCTCATTTCCACAGCTAACTCCCAACCTGCTGGTTCTCAGTGCCATGAAAAGGTGCACATGCCACAGATCTCCTTCTCACCAGGAACTGTTTCCTGAATATGAGAGATGGGACTAGAGCTGGTCTAAGCTCCATCTGATATGCAGTAAAAAGTATGTCAAAAGCAAGAGAAATTGATTTTTTATTTACATGAGCCTAAGCCATGCTGGAGAGGACATTGCAACACATCTAAGTGTGTGACAGTGATTACCGGGAATTAGAGGAAAGGGTAAGAAATCAAACCAAGAAAGAAGGCTAATAAAGTGTCATTTAATTACACTGCTCAAAACAGAAACTCCATGCTACCACAAAAAATAACCTGAGAGCAATCATTTTATCAAGTTAGAGAGCTGATTTTCAGATATGCTGAAGCCCTTTTGAGAGAGGCAATATTCATGGCATGCAGCACTTCTAAAAACTGAATTTCATATTGCCATCTACCACAAAGCAATACAGAAAGACACTAAGAGGTAGCAGATCAATGTAGCAGTAATAGCCAATATATACCAAAGTAAAAGCAGAAATACTTTGATCAGCTGCTGGCTCTAACTTAAATTTTTGAAATTAGGCACAGATGGCTCACAGACACTGGAGAGCAGCAAAGATTAGAAAGAAGTGGTATTTAATGAGGCATGTAATGGCGAGACAAAGAACTATGGCCAAACATAGTCAGTAATAGAGTTAGCAATTAAATCTGCACTCTGACCTATGTATTCAAAAATGCAACATACTCAAGGGTGGCTGACTGGGGGATGGGATAGAGAGCTGTTGCCTTCAGTCTTTGATTCAAATTTGAGTTCAAGCCTTTATTTCAAAAGGAGTCACTTGACAGATTCATGACATTTTTTGTGGAGCACAGTGGTGACAGCACTCAATCTCCTTTAACACAGACCAATCTCCCATCAAATCAACCCAACAACCATCAGCTTTTATCAACTGTGCTGAAAGCAAAGAGAAGGATGAACAGTCTTTTTCCATTATAGTGCAATGTTGAAGGGAATATATCCACCTACAGGAGAAAGGAAACCTAAATTACACATAAAGCATCTGACTAAATCACCAAACACAAAACACTTTATCTGATTCTGTGGTAATGCTGAAGTGACATACCCAAAAAGGTAAAGCAGCAGTGGGAGGTTAGATGCATCATCTTGCTTCCAAGAATTGTTTTGATTTCTTTTAATAAACTATAGATAATCTCACTGCCAAAATCCTTCATAAATCCCTAATACATTTACTGTGAATATATTCATGTTATTATTCAAATATTCAACTATTATTCAAGTATTATTCACTGTGAGCATAAAAAGGTCACATTAATTTTATTTATCTCCATCTTTTTGCCAAGTCTTCTAAGGACAAAACTACCATCAGACTTCACAGATGCAAACTGGCTAGCATCCACCTGTTGAGACTAACATGCAGACTCTGAAAAAAAACCCTCTCTCCATTATCCAGAACAGTTTTCATACTGATCCTCTAGTGCACATTCCTAGCATAGGAGTCCAAAAAAGGCAGAAAGGCAGAATGTCAGCATGTCCATACTCACAAAACATTACTGATTCTATGGGATCGTATATTTAAGAGTTATCATAAGTGTCATAAAACCACTCATCCATTAGTTTGCAAAAATAGAAGACATCGTAATCTTAAGATTATCCATAAATCACCATACATTTTAAGACAGCCTTTTATCCAGAGAAATTAAGATATCTACTGTATCTTACATGTGTACAAAGTTAAGCACTTAATTTGAAAATGCAAACTCCTGAGGAGACATCTTCATATTTCAGTTGAGATAGGCTTCTTTAGTTTAACTTACTATACTTTTTGTTTTAAGCTAAAATAAGCTTGTTTCAACTGAAACAGTAGAAAATATATGAAGATAATCAGCAATTTTAAAATTGTTTTACACTTGTACTTTGATCTTAACCTCTGCAGCTCCCTACAGTGACAATGTTATCAGTTGCCTTCATAGGACACCAAAGCTTTTTATATTCATAACCACACTTATTTCAGTCAGGCTGCAGCGCCCTAAGCATCACAAATCTACAGCAACTTACATCAGTCACGTAATTCTGCCATTTGTCTTGATAGCATCAGAAATACAGCTCATAACTTTGTGCTTTGAAGTGCATTTGGATTGAAGGGATCTCCATGTGCAGTTCAGAACAGGAAGGCTGCTACACACCACAGATGGCAATGCACCACAGCCTGCCTCATATCATGCTGCCTGCTGCCTTTTCAGGCAAGGAGTCTGGACGTCATCTACTTGTCAGGAACATACCTATTTAAGCCAACATTCTCTTTGTCATCGTTGCCTTTCTCTCTATTAGATTGCTAAAATTTGTTTTTGGAAATGGTCTCAGAACTATGGATCCAAGCACTGGAATTCTCATGCCTGTCCATTTTAAGGGCTCCCCATGTTACTGCCTGCGATATGCCAAGTTGCATGTTGCAGTGGGACATTATACCAAAGCTCATGAAAAAACACTAACCAGCTGCTGCACCCACCTTCACAATAAGATTTCGGTGCTCCTCAGACTGACTGAAGTTCATGCCCATTTCAAAGATACTCATCATTCCTTCCTCACACAGGCTCATCCAGGTGTGGTATTCTTCACGCTCTGGCAGTCTATCCCAGAACGTCTTGAACACCTCCCAGACTGTTTCCTGACACACTGACAGCACAAGAAAGGTCTGGTGTTAGTACAAAGAGAATGCTTCCACGGCTTCGGTGGTCCAGATAGTATTGTCCAAATGGTTTTTTGACAAACCATTTTGAAAACCAAATGGTTTTTAGACAAACCATATTGTCTATGGTTTTTAGTACATTAATACATAGAATGCAATGACTAGACAGCTAAATGCCTAAATAATTGATAGAATGCAGTGACTAGACAGCTGCAGCAAAATGTCCTATTTTCCACATACTACTTTCCTCCCTGGATTTTACTGAAAAGAAAGCAAGAGAGAGTGCACTTGTCATCTAAAAACCATCAAGAACAACAGTATTTTCACTGAGTGAAACTACTCTTGATCAGTGGGTCAAAGTTTTAGAAAACTAGAAAAAACAAATTAGTATGGCAAATATCCTCACAGAAAGTAGACCTGGAGCTTAACTTAATAAGAATTATAGTGGCACTGATCAAAGTTTTAGAGACTCAACCAGTAAATAATTCCTTTGGACTCACCTTTACACAGAACTTAAAGATTCAGAAATTATAATTACATTAGTCATTTGAAAAATGAGGATAATGACCCAATAACATGATATACAAATAAATAAGTTAATCTTTAACCCTACTATATGTATGCACTGACAAAGAACTGGGTATCTCTGACTGAACAGAGGGTGTGTGAATTAAGGGTTAGATTCTCTTGTACTATGCCAGCTGCTTTAACCTCCCAATCCTGCACATGTGCTCTTTGCCAGTCAGAGCAGTTGGTCACATAATGCCCAAAGAAGAACCTTCTATGACCCAGGATAACTGGAAGTAAGGAAGATTTGTAGGATTTTCCTTGTGTCCTGGAAGAGAAAAACATCAAAAGGAGAACAACTCTAAAAATCACTTGCAGAAAATGCCAGCCTGAAGTAGTGGCAGACAAACCTGCTGTTCAGCCTTAATCAGATTTCAGTTTTTATATAGTATATATAGTACGTTATACTATATATACTAGTATACAGTTATATACATAGTTCAGCGAAGGAATGCTTTGCATTCAGGGTAAGTCCTGACATTGCAAGCAAGACCCTACAGGAGACTGACCACAAATCTATCTTTAGAGAGTCACTTTCTTCAATCTGCTTAAAAATCAGCTCCAGGCTGCCAAAAAGCAGTACGTTACTGATATTTCTTCTTTATTCTCTGTGTTCTGAATTACAAAATTGGTTAAATGTACTTTCATAAAACTTAACACATAGAACTCACATGGAAACATACTTTCATGTAACCAAGAGATGAACATTTTTCTTAAATGCAAAGGCGTTATAAATAACAACCTTAAGGAACTGATTCACAGGCAGTAGCACCCATAAAGCTTCTCTGATTCTGGCACACTTGATTGCACCATACAGAAAAAGCTCTCTTTTCTCCACCCCTAATTTCAGTTTATCAGTTTATCAGTTGAGGCTATTTCTCCATTGTGAAATTCTACAGATACACAGGTATCTCTCATTTCCATGCCACACTCCTGACAGTTTTCCTACATGAAGAGCCTTGTAGCTCATTTGATATGTGTGACTAGAGAAGAATACAGACCTCAAACTCTGCATTATTAATTCTCAGCAGCATGTTACTGCTCTAGCACCCATCCAGCTTCCAGGTAGTTAACTTTATCTGTAATACACAGTAAGGAGTATTGGAGATGCTTCCAATCAGTTTTGCTTATGCATCTTTATTAATCAGAAAAAAATAGCCAAATTCACAAGCATCCATGCATCCTCTGACTTTCCGCCTCAAGTTATGCTTGCTTCCTCAGCAGCTAAGGAAGTAACTCTTTGAGGCATGGACTACATTTCTGTATGACCTCTGCACAGACCTCAGGCAATGAAGCCATAATCCTGCTCTGGATTTCTGGATCCTGCTGGAGTACTAATAAGTTTCCTGAAGCAGAATGAGATCTGTAGTATTGTCCTGGGTTCAGCAGTAGCAGCCATTTTTCTCCTTCTTAGTAGCTGGTGCAAGTGCTGTGATTTTGACTTTCAGCCTGGGAACAGCGATGATAACACCAATGTTTTTAGTTGTGTCCTGGGTTCAGCAGTAGCAGTCATTTTTCTCCTTCTTAGTAGCTAGTGCAGTGCTATGTTTTCATTTTTTGGCCTGGGAAGAGAGCTGATAATGCCGATGTTTTTAGTTGCTGCTCAAATGTTTGGTCTGGCCAAGGACTTTCTGAGCCTCATGCTCTGCCAGGGAGGAGGAGAAGCTGTGAGGAAGCAGAGACAGGACACCTGACCCAAGCTAGCCAAAGAGGTATTCCATACCACAGCATGTCATACCCAGGATGTAACCGAGAGTTACCCTGGAAGGGCTAGCTGACTGCAGGGTTGGATGAGGTATCGGTTGGTGCTCAGCTGGGGGGAGTGGGGCGAGTTATCTGTCGGCTGGTGTTGAGGTGTTGTATTTCTCTCCCCTTGTTATTTCCTTTATCATTATTATTATTGGTGGTAGCAGTAGTGATTTGCGTTATACCTTAGTTACTAAACTGTTCTTATCTCAACCCGTGGGAGTTGCATTCTTTTCGATTCTCCTCTCCGTCCCTCCAGGAGCAAGGGGAGGGCAAGAAGGGGGGGAGTGAGTGGACAGGCTTTGTGGTTGGGTTTAAACCACGACAAGTTGTTGCTTAGTAATGTTTACTCTGACCAAGGACTTTCTGAGTCTCATGCTCTGCCAGGGAGAAGGGGAAGCCGGGAGGAAGCAGAGACAGGACACCTTACCCAAACTAGACAAAGAGGTATTCCATACCAGAGCACACCATGCCCAGGATGTAAAACTGGGGGCAGTTACCCGGAAGGGCTAGATCACTGTTCAGCCAGGCTGGGTATCGGTTGGCGGGTGGTGAGCAGTTGTATTCTCTTCCCTTGTTATTTCCTTACCATTATCATTATTGGTGGTAGCAGCAGTGGTTTGTGTTATACCTTAGTTACTGGACTGTTCTTATCGCAACCCGTGGGAGTTACATTCTTTTGATTCTCCTCCCCATCCCTCTGGGAGTGGGGTTGGGGGGAAGAAGGGGGAGGGGTGGGGAGAGAGAGAACAGCTGCGTGGTTTTCTGAGTTAGGGCTGAGCTTAAACCACGACAACTATTCTCTCTACCATTACACTCATAAGGGCAGGGCATCCAGGAAAGACTAAATCTAAAATCTAGTTTCAAATCCAGAAGCCTACACTAAAGAGTATAATTTGCTTTCATTTCTTTTGGCAGTACTTGTATCCTGCATTCTGATTGATGGATCTTTCAATCCAGGTGCATTGTACAGCAACAATGCTACAATGAGATTATTCCCTGTGGCTGGGGTAAGTCTTCAGCAGGCTATCAGTAAGAGCTGAAGCTATGGCACTAGCTTGCAAACACATTGCAGTGGCACTGTCTAATCCCACAGTTTTCAAATAGCAACAGGCAAAGAACTGACTTTCCAGTTGCAAGCAGTAATTGGCAGTAATAATTGAAAGCAATTTTCCTTTATGCTCTGAAATGTTTAATCTCTTATATTAAAAATAAATGAGATGAGACAGTTTATTGCCTGAATACAAGCTGCTGCTCTATGAACAGTTGTCCCAGTCAGCTCCCAGTAGATTAAGGATTTGTTGTGGGTCCTTTCATTTGGAATTAGACACCTCACTAAATTCCAGCCCTAAAGGCTTTGTGCCATCTGTGGGCTCGAAGCTCATTAATCAGACCTAAGCTGTCAGAGCAGGGTCATATTTTCTGTGGAAGGAGGGAAGGGGATGTGGATAAGGAGTTACATTGTGTCCTCTTTAGCCTGGGTCCTATCCAGCCATTTCCATGGCCATGAGCAGTAACAAGCTGAACAACATGGTGCAAATGGCTTCAGTATTCAGAAGGAAAAGGTTGGCCCATTTCTTCCTCCTAACTAGTCTGAGAGTGGTGGCAAGGGAGTTTTTTCAAAGTTTCTTATCAACAGGTTCTGGAGAACTCCCATATAAGAAAAACATGTTTTTCATAACCTGATTATAAACATTGAGACTATGTAGACAAAACTCATTGACATTAAAATGTAAACAATGTTAAACAGCACTTGACTGGAAGCTTTAGTAAATAACTATATTTTACTGTATAAAAATAATTCACTATATTTCCATTCTGACTTTCCAGCAACTTGCCAGTATTTAAGCTACATATGCTATCTACATATGCTGACAACAAATGAAGTAACTTTTGACTAATATTTAAAATAGCAATTCATTTAAACAAAAATAGAAATAGAAGAAAATTAGAAGGGGAAAAGAGGGACAGACATAGGAACCAAACAAGTTTACCAGTAAGCTTTTTGACTAGCAATATAACTTTAAATTTTAAATATAAAATGTTTCAAGTAGATAGGGAATGGAAAAAAGTGCACTGTCAGAGCTTACAACAAACTGTCAGGAGCCCAGCAGTTCCAAGTTATGACTGAAGCTGCTTGCTTAATACAATGTGCCCTGTTAATGTAGTCACACTGTTACTATTAAGAAAAATAAATCTGCTGTACAGACTTTGTGTTATGATTTTTCCAGGAATCAGACTAGCTGCAAACCCCTTAAAAGCCAACCCACAGAGCAGCCAGCCCTGCCAGGATCAGGAAAGAGCTCCTGAGCAAACCCAGCAGTGCAAGCCATGTGCTACCTGAATAACCAACCAGCCCTCAAGGCATGTGAGAAAAGCCTGTCTTTATGGCTAGATCTCACACCAAACTTTCACCACCCTGCTGCAGGGATAGCCACAGGCACAGATATATAGGACAGCATTAGCAACATGAGGCCCTGGAGGAGACAGGATTTGTGATAAGGCCTCTAATCCCTGGCAAACAATACTGATTAAACGCATCAGAAAATCAAGATCAATCTTTTTAAGTCAGCAAGCTGAGAACCTTACCTTCCCCCCCGTGGGTGGGAAGGTAAGCTCCTCTAGAAAATTACTTCCTTCATCCCATGGCTGCAGTAATAAATAACCTGTATTTTAGTGTTATCTGGTCTCACTGTTACTCTGATACTCTGCAGTTTTCCCCTGAAGAATTCCAATGTTAACAAAATGAAGACTTACGAGATAAAGAGAGGCTCCCTGCTACAGAGATGCAATCATTCCAGCTCTCTACAGGAAAAGAAGCAGGCATGCAGAAGACATGTAACTGACTGACATGATAAACCAGAACTCAAACCAAGAATGAGAACCAGATGACTTGTTCTGCAGTTTTTCTCCAAAGAATATTATGCATGCATATACAACATTTTGCATGTAGTATATCTTGAAATGCCTGAGAAATGAGAAGTCATTTAACTCATCACTGAGATAGTCATCTTCAAGGTGAGAAAGGAGGTATGAAAAATTGAAAGATCAGCACGTTTGGCCCATGCCCTTGTGCAAACTTCCACCTGAGCAAGTGTTATAGACACTTAAGGTAGCCAAGGTCTTGACTTTTAAAGGTCGTAACAGGTTTCAAAGTCTGCCTCAGAAAGTCAGGCATGTAGGAAAAAACTGTGTCAATCCCAGCATATCTATTCTGGAAGCCAAAAAGCCCAGCCTTCAGGAACTTATTGCTTCAAATGAGGTGTTTACACTCAATTAATATTAATAAATAATAGAGAATATCCTGTAAAGCTCCAGATAAATTGTGGTTTAAGCAAAAAATATTACACACAGGCAGGCACAAGATTTTTCAGTCATATACATCTGCAGGAAGTGGTGAAAAAATCCTTTATTTGAAGCTTCCTTCTCTAACAACTTCTCCATTGTTTTCAAAACCTCCAGCTATGATCTGCGATTCAATGACCTCTCTCGCTCCCTCTTTCTCTCTGAAATTCTCCTGTATGGCTACCTTTCATGCACCTGGAGTGGATACAGTGTATCCATGGCTCCTGCCAGATTACCAGTCACGATGCACTTATCTCACATGAGAGACAATTAGCCTATTACAGTCAGTCTGTACTCACGGATTTCTGAGGTTAACAGAAGGAGCACCATATGACAGCACTGGGCACCTCGTAGAGGGCAGGGTGGATTTCTGGCCATTTGTGTAACTGGGCAGTGCTGGAGTTTAATCCCAGTTAAATCCTAGTTAAGAGCTGAAACATGTACAGTGACTAAGAGCACTGAATCAGGCTGAATATTCTATTTTGAGGCAACACGAGACCAACTCCTTCTCCTCTCTAACAATTTCTTCACAACTGAATGCCTTAACTGCAGTGAGTTTCAGTAAGGACTACAGTGACAGGGAGACTGACAGACACCTCCTAACAGATCTTTCTTGTAAAGACTTTGTTAGCACTCACTAAATAAATTAGTATACACACATGCACAGAAATCACTTCATCTATTCCTGAAATGCTGCTGTGTATTACCTATAACATAGCAACTCTTAAACAATATATACAACAAACCAGGATTTTAAATAATAATAGTAGAATGTGAATTAGCTAATCCACATGAAAGACTTTTTCCTTTGAAGTGTTTAAGAGAGTGGGTCACAGTAGGAAAAAATGCAAACAAAATTTAGGAAAGGTAGCCACCAGAGAATTACATCTCAGAGGCAGCAAAAAGCAGCAGCATTAAGCCTCAGCTATGGTGTCAAAATCCAGCAGCCTTTGCTTTACCCAGTTAAAAAGCATAGTATAGGGAAATGGTGCAAGCCATGCTACATTGCTTCTGTTTTACTGGCTACTTCAAGTTCCAAGTCTACTACAGTCCTCTGCCACCAGCATCTACCAAAGGAAATGAACAAATTCACTAAATTGTCTACAGAGGGTGACTGGTCATGACAGACTTTTGTTCTGAGAGGGCATGGCTATTTTTCATATAATAATTTTGATTTAACAGGGGCTTGGGCTACCATCTCACTATCAGCTGTAAAGAACACCTTTATTATGAATATTACTATATATAGTACACTCACTATCTGAAATCCTACAATTACATTTTCACAAAATCTGTTTTGTGAAATCTCCAGCTGCCCACTGAATACCATTACTTAGACTTTCATGTGCTGAAAGATGCTATTGATGTTTTAAGAAAATACCAATTTTTCTCCAAATCATTTTGCCTTCCTTTGATTTTTTAGGATGTATGATATATTTATCATATGTCTATATCTTGTATCTTTTTAAGGCTAAAAAAATCCAGATGTTGTAGTCTGAATAAAAAAAAAAAAACAACCAAAAAATAAAAAAAAAAAACCAAAACAACAAAAAAAAAAAAAAACAAACCCAACCAACAAAACAGCTGTACACTGTTGACCCTACAGTGATATGATATAGCCACTTGCTTGGAGCCTATGACAGAAATGGTTGTCAGTCAGTCTCTGACACTAATAGAGGCTTTAACAAGCTAGCAAAGTAAATAAACTAGGAGCTACAGATAGATAACTGCATTCCCATCTGTTTCCTTCTAAGGTAGATATAGGTGGAACAAATGCAGTCTGGATAATCAGCACATGCATACCTTTTCTGTTTTTCTAACGAGCTCTTACATCAAAACAGCAATCAACCTTTCCTTCCATGGTAGTGGTACTATTTATTGCTGATAGTAAAGTAAAACTAAGGAAATAATAGACTATATTGAAACCATCCTTTCTAGATAAAGTTTGGGATATTAAAATCATTCCTTAGTTCAGATACAGAACAAAAAGAAGATTCCAAAAGTGCAGACTGAGATTTAAAAATCAATAGATTCTGAGTACCTTCATATTTGTTCCCTTGTGGGATCATTTTTCTAATCACTGATAGTAGCTGGTCTCTGATTGATGAACAGTGACCATGCTCTTTCCCAAGACTGTTTTGTTGACAGTGCAGAGACAAGAAAGTCCATTTCAATATCATATCACTATGGTAATCCAGCTACCTAGTAAAAAGATGGTTTCAAGAAAAAGCTGGTATCTAAAGCGATAACACTTTGTTTGCTTTTAGACACTCAGAAACTCTTCATTTTAATTATTTTTCACTGCTCTAAATGAATAAATTGAGTTTCCAGTGGGAGTTTCTTTTATAGGCTATCAAGAACATCTCAATAAATATGAGTCTCTAAACACCTCTCCTTCTTCTATGACAGCAGCCATTTCCCAATTCACCAATTATGTGCAAACATGTTAAGACACTATGTGGCTTGAGTGCTACGATACACAGACACACAAATACCAGAAAGTACTGCACGACCTCAACACCCCATTCTATTTTGTTGTTAGACAGAAGGGTTTAAAATGTATCATATGCTGCAAAATTTCATCACATGGAAGAAGATTTTACTGTAAATATTTCAGCTATTCAGAAAAGCTCTGTCACACCAGCTTCTACATCCTAAAAGAAAGGTTTAATCTCTATTATTAATAATATTATATTTTTATTAATATTATTATTAATATATTATATTAATATTATTACTGCTAATAATATAATTACTAATTACTACAGCCTGATACACAAAGATTGGCTTTCTAGACAGAATATATACTACACTTTCCACAAGCAGCCTTATCAAAAGTCACATGGCTGAGACACTGATGTCTCAGACTTGATTCTTTTCTGAAAGATTCCTCAGTGAATTCTACTAGCACTGGAAGAACACTGTATAAAAACAAGAAGCTCTACCATTTAGCTAACCTGTACATAACATCTATTTTTCTTAGAATTCAAATTGTTCTATGATAAAGGATTAGTATTTATTAAACACTATCTGTGGTTTGAGGGACTGAGAGTTTTTATGACAGGAGTTTAACCAGAAGGTAGTTTTTTACAGCTTCTGCAGATTATGACAGAAAACTAAGTTTCTTGGGTAATAATGTATTTCTTGTGACGTGGTATTTTATTATGTTTAAAAGCTTCATCTTTTTCTTTTTTTTTTTTTTTTGTAAATTAATGTTCTTTATCAATTACTCATGAAACATACAGTCACTTACCTCTGAGCCTGAAATATTTCAGATGGTTGGCAATAGCCTGCTCAATAGATTCATCAGGGCAGATCTTAACTCCACTGGGAAACAGAATGGATCTCTTCCTTCTTAACAGCAAATGCATATTGACCTGTTCAGCCTCCATGATGCCATTAAGCTTTTTCCACTCAGGAGGCAGAGAAGGGTTTGCCAACTGCCAGTCACTGAGCTGAGGGGTTGGTGGAACATCTTTAGCCTGTCCTGCTTTTGTAGCTGAATAACCTTCCGCTGTAAAAATTAAAATGACACATAAATTTCTCAGATGAGATAATGATGCCATCTTATGTATCTTAATGCCATTGCTATGGTCTTTGAAAGACATAACTGCTTTTTTCTCTTAACAAAATCTGTCTGTACGACTGTACTATTATAGACAACCTTAAGCTTTTTACAGCATCCCATCAAATTGCAACACAACCTAAAGCTCTAACCTTTTGACTGCCAAATACTGCGTGTTTAATTTCCCTTCTGTGATTTAGTCTAAGCCAACGGGACTACACTTGTGAATAAACATGTATTTAGAAGCTTTCAGGACCAGAAATTACATAAACGATTATTTTTTATACTTTCTGTCCACATGAAACATTTATACCCCTTGGAAAAAGAAAGTTACTTGAATTGACAGCTAGCAGGTACACCTGTCCCCACCATGAGATAGGTCCCTGCATGAGTAGAGCAGCAAAATAAAGGCAGGGAAAAGGGCTCATAAGCCTTATTTTTTTTTTATTTTTTTTTTTTACATTTAATTTCCGCTTATAGTAGTTGTTCCACATCACTCCAGAGGAAACTTCACCTCTGAGAGGAGAATTTGTCTATTTGGTTTTAGTCCGACAGTCTAATTCTTTATCCTCCACAGTCAGCAGTCAGCTAACCTGAAATTAGTTAATTCAACTTTCTTCTTTTACTTTTTACCTGGAAATCATGCCTAAAGAAGAATCACAATGAATCATTTATTAGAGAAAGAACAATAATAAGTATATGGCATTTTTCATCCCACAGATTATGGGCTTATTCTGATACTTCAAAGTCAATAGCACCTTTGACTTTGATGACTGAAGGATAAAGAATGTGGTTATTTTTATGGTATGTTAATAGTCAGCTCTAGTGCAGAAGTCCACCATCAGATGGTACATCAGAAGGACAAGAGAACTTAAAAAAGTCACTAACGCAAAAGCTCAATCTTTACTCAAACTGATACATTTTCAGTGTCCCTCAGCAGAAGACAGAATCTCACTTTTTAAGATTTAATACAAAATTATTAGAGAAAATAGTAAAAAAATTACCAGTATTTAATGTCTCTCAAAGCTGGAAAAACTTGCCTCCTGTGGGTACATCCTACACTCAAAACAACACAAATGTACAATAATACCTCCTGGAAATCACTCCAAGTATTCCATATTTACACGGATATCATGGCATGGGTTTGACAAAATGTTTCTCTATATTAGCTCCCTTTGTTATAATTAAAGCAGAGAGGCATTTTTATTTCTACACATTGCCATAGGTAAACTTTGAAAACAAGAATACAAATGAGACTTCTGCATTACCTGTAACTATTTGAAGGTCGCCTTTGATTCCCAGAGCTGGAAGGCAAAAAAATATTTTCCAAAGGAAACCAAACATACTTGTGTAAAAAAAAAAAAAAATAAAAGAAAACCCAAACAATATGCAAGGAAAAAAAAACCCAAACCCTTTCAGCAGAAGAGCTGTGGTATTTAACGTGTCCAGGAACCAACCAAAAGCATTGTCCTTTTTGAAAATACCTTGATGTCACATATAATTACCTCTGGAAAAAAACATTAGGTAAAAAAAGTCAACCAAGACATCCTGGGCATGTTCTTTTCAAAGATAATATTCCGCTTTGGTGACGAACCAATGAAAGGTGATGGAAGTAAACTTCTTGGAGCTAGCAGATGGACCGAGACAATTTTTTAATTTTAATCTGGCCAGCTAAGCTCTTTACCAGAGCTTGTCATACCATTAAGAGACAATCCAAGCAAGGACAGCACCTTTCACATTTAATTAACCACGTTTTTAAATTGGCCTTTCAATTATGCCCTTTTTTTAAATCACACTGACCATGAAGTGTCAGAGGGAGCACGCTAGTCTCAAGTGCAAAGTCTCAGTGTGTTTTATCTTCTGCTTGTATGAATAGATGTATCTAATAAGGCAGTGACTCACTTAAACACTGGTGCTTACGTAGATAATACCAAAGCAACCTTTCTGTAGGACTGTTTCTTCTGGTGACAGAGCTAATAGAGCCCTGCTGCCCGAGTCTGTGCTAATGGAGAAAATCTCATGCTGTTACACCGCTGTCCCTCACATCCTAGAAGCAGTGCTTCACCCAGAGATAAAGCCTGGGCAAGCTGCAATTCTTTCATCTCTGTTCATGTATTATCAGACATAAGTAGCAGGAAGAAATTAGTACAGAAGTACCTGAAGAGATTTTCAGCTAAGTGCTGGAAAAAGGACAGAGTGAAGGAAAGAAGCAGCATTCTTAGCTCCCTTCCTGTCCAGGGTCAGCTCATTGTGGAAATGTGTATGGAAGCTGTCCTGCAATGGCAGCCTGCATTCAGACCACTAGAAAAACCCCATCAGGGCTCTCTCCTGGGTGGTGTTACTCAGGACTTGCTGGTTACTGACTTCAGATCACTCTGACCAAACTGCTGATTTGTCTGAAGGGGCTATTTTTGGTAGAGGTTTTGTGTGAACATTTCAGAGCTGGATTCCCAAGGCCTCAACAGTGATGGTCTGCAGAGCATTTGCACAGAGCTCCTTAGGTACACAGTGCCAACTCATCTCTTCTAGCTGCTCTGCTGAAGTCCCAGCAGTTCAGCTAACACGTAATTCCCGGTATTACTCACAGGACACACAGGAATCAAATAAACCTCCCTTTGTTTTTAGGCTCTGCCTCCTAAGATCTAATAGATTCTTGCTGGTATTTTTCAAAGCAACGACATATTTTCATTGGGTTTTTTCCCCCACAGGACTACTAAATTAACCTTGAAGTTAACCCACCAGGCTGCTTTAACACCCCCAGTGTTCTCAGAATCAGATATTCTGGATCTGTCAAACCAGTTAACTACAATACTAGCAGCAACACCAAGTGCAGTACACCACACAGGAGCTGTAAATTGAATGTCCTGATGGTATGAAGCACAGAACAACATTGCACTGGTGCCCATAACATTTTGGAGTCCTAGTCAGCATCTCTAGGTAGACAGAGCAACTTTTGAGGCTAGCATGGGTACCTGTATTACAATCCTGGATTCAATAACGCAGACCAGCCTTTACTGTTTTAAACCTCTGCAGAGACTGGTGCTTTCAATGTGGTGAATGTTTTTGCTCGTGTTACCCTGCAAAAAAATGAACTGCATCAAGATCAGAAATACTATACATACTTATAAAGGCAAACTCTAACTTACCTCAAGAATCATGCCAACTAATCCTTTTAGAGAAAATCCTCAGAATACATGTGCTTCGTGAAAATTGAAACCCAATTAAAAGTTTTCCTGGAGAATCTTCATATTTACAGCATTGCCGTTTTTTTCATATGCAAAGAACTCAAATGCATTCAGAATGTGAACAGTAGAAAAACTATCTGCTTTATATCTCTGTCAATGTTTTTCTTTTCTATGGTATGGCTATGTCAGCTTCTGTATGATTATGTATTTCAAACACTTAAATAATTCTTCATTTCCAGCAGCTAAATCATATCTGCTTTCAGAAAGTATTCAGGAAATTATATCCTTGCTAGGGAAAAAAGGTAAGTATAATCCTAGTGATGGAACACACCAAGATCACATGAGTACCTCCAAAAATAAAAAGGCAGCTTTCTGACAATTTGTGTCTGAAAAGGACATGCACTTTCATATTGCAAATGTGATAAGCTGAATTATAGTTCTATACAAGGTAATGGTCAATGAAATTCTGCTATAGAGCACATACTGTCCCAGATAATTTTTCAAATTCAACTTATTAAAAAAGCTAAATCCACTCATCTATAACCAAAAAATGCAAAATAAAGGTATACTTTACCTTTATGCAGACACTCCCTGCATTTCACCGTTACCACTTCTTGTTTATGCTCCTGGAGAGCTCTCTGCTGAACCATCTCCCATGGACAAGCAAGGTCCGAGACCACTTAGCCTTCCAGCTGAGCAAATTCAGCCCACCATCACTTGTTGTACCACCACCTCTTCCACCAAGTGATATTATTGTAAAGTATTCAGAGCAGAAAAATCAGGAAGTGAGGTCAGCCAAATTAAGCTAACACTAATTGAATACAATTCACTTCCTTGAAACCAAGATTACAGAGTGTAGGGTGAAGAGCTTTAAAAAGATCAGTTTGCTTTGAAGCATCATGCCACTCCACCATTTCAGTTAAACAGGGATTAATACAGGAAATGGAGGCACAGGATATGTGCAGAAAGGCCCTGATTCAGTCTGGTGCCTTATACATCCTAAAAGTTATCTTTGGGGAGTCCTAGCAAGGAAAAAAGGATGCATGAAGGTACCTGGAGTGTAAATTTTTCCAGAGACACATCCTAGCATTTACCACATCTCTGTTAAATGTGAATGGCTGAAAAGGAGTGGGTTACAACTCATGGGTCCAGGCATTTCCCAAGCTAGTCATTCAGACTGTCAAGACTGTTAGCCTACCTACAGAAAACAACTGTAAAGCTCTTGAGACAAAAAGCAGCCTTGCTTGCCACAAGAAGCTGTGAACTAGCTGTGTGCATTTATAAGGACTGGAGAACAAATACTCATAGAACCATAGAAGAGTTAGGGTTGGAAAGGAACTTAAGATCATCAAGATCCAACCCACCTGCCATGGGCAGGGACACCTCACACTAAATCATGTCACCCAAGGCTCTGCCCAACCTGGCCTTGAACACTGCCAGGGATGGAGCATTCACAACTTCCTTTTATGCTGGAGAGTTGATGAAAAGACTATCTGAGCTCCAGAGCCCCTAACCACCTCTCCCAGGGCTCTATAGTCCTTCTTAATGTTTTCCAGGCTACTGCTGTCTATGTCACTAACACCCACATGAACAACTAGAAGTGGGTAATAGTGGGACTTACTACACCAGGCAGCCTTTCAGCAACATCCCTGATCTGAGCCCCTGGTGGGCAGCACACCTCTCTTGAGACTGGGTCCAGCCAACAGATGGGTGCCTCTGATAAAAGGCACTCACTTTGATAGAAATTTAGGTTGAGACACATACTGTACATATACCCGAAAAGCAGTAAAATGGCCTATCTTCTGCTTAGCCCACTGGCTATTTATGGCAGCTAGGAGAAGAAGGATAAGAATCACATTCAACAACTTCTGGATATAATTTTAATATCAAATGTATTGGCATTTTCATAGCACATATCTAACAAATCTACAAAGGCAATCCTTTAATGTATAAAACCAATTCAGAAAAGTTTATACATGGATATTGCTTTTACATACCTATAAACAAGTCAATCTAAAAAAAGAACAAATTACTTTATGATAAAAACTAACTTTACCATGAGAAAAAGACCAAACTATTTTTCAAAAGGAAACACCGTAAATATTTATAACTAAAAAGGTGTAGAGAAAGGGCACACATTTCCACATTTTATTCTTCATCTGTCTTACAATAAATACACATATTATCCCTGTAAGTAATGCTCATGTTGTGATTTAGGTGCTGAAAGCCACAAAAATTCTGGGATGAGAGGGACAGATGGTGTGGGGATAGTGACAAAGTACAGAATTAAAGCAGAAGCAAAGACAAAAAACATACAGTAGTTGCACTAGGCTGCTCACAGCTATACAGAACGTAACTGCTCAGCAAATTATTTTGTTTTAAAATCATCTCTTGTCCAGAAAGAATGCTTCCTGGTTTGAGAAACAATGGTGGTGGGTTTTCTAGATGACTGTACAGAACCTGAAGTAATAACTGGATTTTCCAAATGCTAGGTTTCAGATTTGTATTGAGGGAAAGTGCCCTGAGAATTCTGCAATGCCGCAAAAATGTTCACATCTTTGGATTGCCCTCAATTTTTATTTTAACCCCCTAGCCTACTTTCAGCTTTAAGAGTTCTGGTTTTGTAGATATGTTTATGACACAGGTGGTTTTGGTGTTGTCTGATACATGGTCCTTATGAAGGGTGTGATAATACTTAAGTTTACTTACAATGGGGTGCTCCCCAGTGAGAAAGCATCGTCTTAAAACAGTAACCTTCTATCGTGCAGTAACTACAGAAAAAAAGTGTGCACATCAAAACATTATTAAAGTTTAATATGATTGCTGTTTGAGGAAAAAACTTCAAAAATACATATTAAGACAATGATAAACTTTTGCTACTTTATCAAATCAAGTCTGAGTTCAAACAAATATTCAGACATCTTTACTCAACTCTCCTAATGAAAGTATAAATCCTGATGTCTTATGTGCAAATTATGTATCTTAAAGATATATTATGTAGAACAGAATGACCTTTTTGAATTAATTTGCCTTACTTTTCAGTAAAACACCTCAAACTTTTAAGGTTGTTGAGTTACAACCTTCTTACCTTTCTAATGCAAGCGATGCCATAAGATTCATAAAAATAACTCCCCAAATCAAGGTGAATAGGATTAAAAATGTACTGCACTCATGTATTGCATTTGACAGCAAGATTTATTCTAAAAACTGCTAAGAAAAAATAGTAAGATATTTTTCATAAATCCACTCTAGACTTTGAAAGATTTTAATAGTCATTCTCAAGCAAATATTTTCCACTCATGAAGATGACTTTTCATGGTGAAAATGCTAGGGAGGAGAAAATATATAAATTAAAAAAAAAAAAAAAAAATCAAAACTCATCAGCCTCAAATCTTGACACATACAGACTACTTCTGTATATAATCAGAAAAAAAAATACATCTCTAAAGAAAGTCAATATTAGATCCTTAAATAAACCCAATACATTGTATTCACTGTATCTGCATGGGATGCAAAATCAAAAGAGATATAGGGTCAAAATCCTGTCTTTAAGCCTGACTCCTACATAATCATTCATGTTCATACAGAATTGTAAAAAGCAAGCTTCAAAAGATGAACATTTTTACCTCCTTGTGGTGCATACATGTATGCAGCTTTCATATGCCAAGTAAAGAATCAATTAGCAATCCATATGTATTAAGCTTATGTACTTACGCTTTTATCTACAACCTCTCCCCCACCCCTGCAATTCATTCCATGGCCACACTACCCAAATGGAAAAAAAAAAAAAAATCTTTAAATAAGTACACACTGAACAAACAAAACACTTCTTCACAGAATCACAGAATCCCAAGGGTTGGAAGGGACCTAAAAAGATCATCTAGTCCAACCCCCCTGCAAGAGCTTCTGGTTCTTTTGTTTTGTTTTTAAACTTGCAAGGCAGAAAGAGCCCAAATGCTGCTAAGTAGAGTTCCAGTTGCTTTATACAGCAGTGTTATTTGCCATGCATGGCTTATTAGATTTACTAGCTGCTGCTGCTGCCACCATGCTGTTGAAAGTGCAGTTGCAAGATCAAGTCCCGAATTTCTTCTCTTTTGCTTCTGATGAGCTGACGAGGGAACCACTTCTCCAGATGCAGTGGTTCTTCAAAGTTAACTATGGGATTCTGGTAACAAAAAAGGAATATGTAAAACATGAATTTCCTAAAGCAACCTTTTCAAGAAAACTCCAAACCCTTCCATTACTGCTGAGACCATGGAGGCATAAACAAGTTTTCATGAGACAGTGACACAGGCTTCAAAGTCAAATTCCAGCTCCTCCATGGTAATGACATATACACACACCCTTACTACAAGCTACTCATGATAAACACCAAACAGGTTATCACCACTTCTCTTAAAGATACACCAGTATCTTTATAAGCTCATATTCAAGGCAGGTTGCATGAATTCTGATACAGTTAGACATAATTTAGATATCTAACAAGGGACAGATGCACTTTGGTCACAACACACACATATACAATCGCACTATAGGGAAGGATCAAGCATACAGCAGATAAATATGCTGAGGTTTTGTTGCCTTAGACGTGTTTTTCTGTCATGAGCTGGTCTGTTTGATCAGAGACAACAAAGAAGCAAGAACACTGCTAGCAGTTTTAGCAGGACATAAAGAAGGGTAGAATTTGGTGGTTAAAAGTCCCCTACTGGGACCAGGGTCCTTGAACATGAGGCTGCTTCTAAGCTGTCTGTAAAAGGCCTCATCCACTTGTTCTTCCTGATCAGGTGGTCTACAGTAGATTCCCACTACTCTGTCACCCATATTAGTTTGCTCTTTAACAAGCTCTCAATTGGCCCCTCATTCAATCCTAGGCAGAGCTTCACGCATTCCAGCTGCTCTCTCATACTAAGGGCGACTCTACCTCCTCATCCTCCCAGCCTGTCTTCCCTAAAGAGCCTGTATCCACCCATCACAGCACTACAGTCATGTGAGCTATCCCACCATGTCCTGTGATCTCAACAAGATGACAGCCTCCAATTCCTCACATTTATTTCCCATGCTGTGTGCAGTAGTGTACAAGCACTTTGGAATGGCAATTTGTTCTACTATGGAAGTAAAATCTGTTCACTGCCCAAGGCCCTCCACACAGCTTTCCATACTCAGGACTCTCAGACAGACCGTGGACCACATGTATAAACATCAAAACTGCAGAGCTATTCAAAGGACAGAGCAAGAGGACAATGCACTGATCATAGAGAGGAGGAGTTGGGGACACCCTGAAAACCAATGCCAGAAGTCCAGCATCTGCAGTCTTTTAAAGGTACGTGCTGAACAGGAAAGAGTGCTCTGTGAATTCCCTTTGAAGGATTCCACCCTGCCTCTCTCTGCAGAATTTGCTGCCACAGAGCCACTCAATGCACAAGCTGACCACAGTTTTAGAGGCTACAAGACGAGATGCACAGAAAAGATGCCTTTGTAACACCTGTAGATCAGAAACGGGTAAACTAAATAGACCCCAAATACATCCAAAGTTAAGGATATTGAGTGTGTCAATATAAAAGCAACATTAAACTACGAGGTCAGAAATGTCTGCCAACAAACTCAGATAAAAAACTGTTTTCCACTTAAAAGACCCCTGCCACTATGGGTCTTATTGAAGAATGGGTTTTATTTCCTCTTTCTCAAATGGCTTTAGCACTTTTGAGGCTGAGCATCACAGGCTTTTGTGTCTGGCTATTTCCCTCAGAAATAGGTTTTTTGGGTTTAAGTTCATTTTGAGCAAAAGGGAAGGTAGTTTCCATTTGTACCTCAAAGAAGCTTTCCACATATTGCAGCAAATAGACCCCACAATCACTGCTGTTATCTTGTTTAGGCACTCTGGGATACAGGTCAATCATTGTTGATTTACTGAATTCTCGATGCATTTTTCGTTTAGCTTCCCATTCCACTTCAAGGTACCTACAAAAGATTTTGAAGATGGGATTGAAAGGGTCTAATTTTCAAAGGCAACAAACTTTTCTGCTGACTTTAGTCAGAGTTGCAAAGGCACAGAGCTTATCAAAAATCGAACATAACATCTGACTTAGGGAATAAAAAAATATACACATTAAGTCAGACCTTGTGTTGGACTTTTAAAAGCCCGAAGTCCTTATAACAAAAATTAGCTCAAGGAAACAGGAGGTCATGAAACCCCTGCATCAGTGTCCTTACACTGTTTCCAGAGTAAAACTGCAAACTGAAGGAATAAGAGGTCTGCTTCCCAAAATTCCCTGATCTCACAACTCCACCAATCACCCCTGTTTTCTGACTTTTCATGACATCTCTCTAAACTCCAGTAAACTACCCTCTCTGGAATTTCAATCCTAGGAGCAGCTTAAAGCATGGAACACTAGTTAATACATCCCATAGAGATTTAGAAAGAAACAAAAAAGAAATTAATTAAAAAAGTTGCCTTTTTTTTTCCCTCCCACGACACATACAGTGGGGAGGCCTCTCTAGGGAAAAGTGGCTTCACAAATATTTCTGATTCTCACCTAACCATCACTTAGCATTTTGAATAATTTACTTTTACAAGAAGGAGGTACTATTTGGTTTACAGATTTTTTTTCCTTTCAGAAAAGTGAATACAACAAAAAAAGAAAAAATCTGTTTAGCTTCAAAAATTTAATATTAGCAACTTTAAAAAATGTTAGTCATTAGGAGTGTGTAAAAGCAGTGAAACTTTGAAGACATTCTTCCAATACTTACAAACTTATCACATAAAATACTGAATATATATTTTACTCCCATGTTTCAAAACAAATACTACTGTTCCAATATAACTATACTGACACATCAAGCTTCTAGACAGCTTCAGTCTAGTTTCTACTTTTTTGTATATAGATAGGAGTGGATTTAACACTAATTCTGTAAGCTCCATCAAAGAGATGACGATCAGCCCTTTGAAAAATTAATTTTCAAAGTATTCAGTTTAAACAACCTGGTTTTCTACCCTTAAAAACACCCTCTATTACTGAATCAAAGGGGATTAAAAAAAAAAATAAAGTGCCACAAACTCCCTCTGCTTCCCCCCCCCCCCAGTTTCGGAAAGACTGTCCACTTTACAATTTTTGGCATTATATCTGTGCAGCAGAACAAAGACAGGCTTTTCACACAAGCCTCTGTATTACTATTACAATTTTCTTTGTTGTGACTATGGATTTTCCTTTAGCATCAGAAATGTAAACCTTTATACAAAAATTTTGAGCACAGAAATATCACCAGCAGCATCTGTTGCTAATAAATAGAAAATGTAGTTACTTACTCTCTCAAAACCTGAACTGTTTTCCGCACAGAAGCAGCTTTCAAAGAGTCTAAGATGAGTATACAAGGCCTGGACACAACAAAAACAAACAAATCAACAAATCATTGTGGTCTTTACCAACACAATTGAAGCAAATATTTTGTTTGAATACAGCTTAACAAGAGCATCAATATCTGAACAAATGCAGAAAAAAATTGGTAAGTTCCCACAGCTGTGGCTTTATGACACATAACGTACTCCAGAATTTCTTAATATAATTTAATGATACAATTTTAGTGTGAAAACAGAGACATACCTTTTACAAATCTGTCTTTTGGAATTGCTTAGGGAGATCTGGGAGAAAAGAAAATAAAAATAATATTAAAAAACCTTCAGCAATTATAAACCCTAATATCTCCACAGATTTAAAGGTAAAGCCAGAGAGGTTCCCATTTCAGAAAGGGAGAAACTAAAAAAATAATTTTTAAAAACACATGAAAGCATAGCATAAGCAACACAGACAAAGGAGGACTTTGGGCTAATTCAAAGTGCTTGCACATGTGTGGCAGCTGCTGCAAGAAAGATGATGCAAAATCACTTAGTCAATTCTCAGAGCCTTCAGAAATAGAGCAATACATGTTTCCTCTGTCAGTAGAAAAGTTACTTACTTTAGAAATAGCTGAATGCAGGACTGAAGCAGAAGCAGCAATTTCATTGCCACCTAGTTCAAAAGAACAAATTAAAAAGTCTTAAGAAAATATTTTCTACCTGAAATATTTCCATTTTCAAATTTGAAATTATTAGTATTCAAAATACAATAGTGAACTATTTTTGCTTCCCTTCTGAATGTTCAAATAGCAGAGTTACTGAGGGCTTGCCTTCCTGACAGAACTCTTGAAATCCAAGAACTTTCCACTTATGATGGGATTTGAGCCACTGATTTTACATGTCCCTTCCAGTATTTTCCATAATTTCAGACAGCAAGACTGCAGCACAGTCTTTGCTATGCATGGTAATACAAAAACAAATTACATCAATCTTGACACGAAAGATGCTTTTTTAGACATCTTATACCTCCTTCATTGATTAAGACAGCATAGAACCAGAAGAAAATTATGTCAAGCCATGTAAGATTACCTACCTTCAGAGGATAAATTTTTGTTAACAACTATTTCTTCTTCATCTTTGCAGTTACCAGGAATGGCCAACACCGAACCAGTTCTAGTGTTGTCACTCTCTGACCAAAGTGGAGATTGTTGTGGCTGGTGACATAATATACTCTGATGGGGACACTCCTCATACACAGCTTCTTCTAACCGAGGGAAACAGATAACTGCAATGTACCAATGAGACCTGCCCCAGCAGTGGAGAGAGGGGGGAAGAATTGTCAAAACAGTGTAACATTTGGTTCTGCAAAGGATATGAGAAGTTTTTATAACATTGAGAGCTCATGGACAACTGTTCTGTGACACATAACCACTGTTGCTATGTTTCTTCATGGCATCTCATACTTATCCTCTAATTCATTTTACTTTGCATTGTGGCATAACAGCAAAATTAAGTATCAGTTCCTTAAAAGAAACCCCAAAACAACAAACCCATCACTGGAGGGTGGGGGGAGAGTACTAAAATAATAAATGATCCCAGTTTTGAATATAACTGAAGGCAGGGCATGCTTCTAGCCTTATCTCTTTCTGCAGCTGGTTTGCACATGTAACTCTCAATGACTATTCAGTTTTACTGGAGCTGCCATCTGCAGTTCAGTTATTCAACCAGGCCAGGGAACAGAACTTGGAAGTACTACTCCTAATACATTAACACAAGTTGCTGTGATCTCTTTACAGAAACACTACTTTAGTGCACAGGAATCATTATAATGACACACAAATGATATTAAAAAAAAATCACATGAGATCATTAGATTTTGAAGATCTCGAAGAACAGGTGTGGAATTAGTAATTTTTAAGTCTCTTCAAAAGTTAGATTTTCTATTTAGTCACCTATTTACTGAAAACTGAATCATAGAACTATTCTATGATTCTATAATTCTGTGATAAATGCAGTTCTCAGTAAAACAAAAAAAAAGGTGCAAAGTTTACTGAAGGTGACTTCAAAAATCACCTTCAAAATGTAATGAACTCATGGGTTAATCTCCAGTGATCCAAACTTACGGACATAAATCTATCCAAACTTACAGACATAAATCTATCACCACAACATTCAAATATTTAAATCTCTAAATATCAGGTATGAAAAATACATAGACTTACTCCTCATTCACAGGCACAAAGATATAATCTTTACTGAAGATGTTTATATGACGAGTCCACGTTCTTACTCTTCTGTGTCTTCTCAGTGCCGCTCTGCAGAAACCAAATGACAACTGTTGCTCAGATTTGTTCTTTTTAGTTAAAGCAAAGCATGGGGATTAGTACTCCTACATCTTCCCCAATCCCTCAATAGGTTTTCCACTTACTCTTGAAATTTCCCTGACAGAGAAATAAAACAAATCTGCACACCGTTAAGCCCAAGTGACTAACAAGCCATTTCTGAACCATCTTAAACTCTTCTGGGAAAGAAAAATGAACCATCCATAGAATTGAAAGGATTTCTTGCAGTTACTTGACCAGTAAGTATTATTTTCTACACAAAATGCAAAAAATCTCATCTAAACACCAGCCAGTGTAAAACAGATCGACAGCAACTTACCAACATCCATTAATAAAAATTCACAGTACCACTTTGAAGGCCTGTCTAAACAACCTTATCTTTTGAAGGAAAAAGCTAAATACAGTCATGCAACACACCTGTAGCAAAGTCAGGACTGAAACAGACTCCCTCCAGTCCTGAGCTTTAAGTGAAGGAGCACATTTCATTTCCAGTCCTACAGACATAACACATGAGGACAGGATACTAGGAGAATAATAAAAAAATAAGAAGAAACCTAAATGTATATTTTCAACTTTCTTAGGTTGCACAAGTTGAAATAGAAACAGTTTATGAAACTTTGTTTCAGTATCATCTGAAAGCAAAATTTACTGTACTCAGGAGACATCCCTGTTCCCCCATTCTGATTCCATCTTGATCGGCAATTAAGAAAGGTAACTTCAGTGCAGGGTGAACAGGAGAAAATGAGTGAGTAATGGAAAAGCAGTGGGACTCTGGATGGGCCAGTATTAAGTGAAAACTTGCCACAGAAGCTTCCTCTGCTACATGACTGTAGGTGCACTGGGAATTGAAAGGGGAAAGCACCTATAGAAAGAATTCTCATCCTGCCTAAGCAGCATAAACAAAGGGAAGCAAAGGGTCTTTAAGTAGCTACATCAGCTGAAATTAATTTCATTTACAACAGTACAGAGCCCAATTTCTCCTACCCATTTATCAAAAAACTCCACAGAAACAAAAACCCAAACCACCTGTGATCACCAGGTAAGTATCTAAGCCCAAACACAAAATCAGATCTTCCAAAGCTATCTCTTGATCTGGAGCAGCTATAGTCCTTGAAGTTTGGGGAATTACAAGTGCCATTCCAGTTCCTTAATAAGGTTATGGACAGCCCAGCCTTGCTAGCAGAATCAGATCAAGCCACAACAGCAGCCTTAACATGGATAGTTTTGTTTCCACCTCAGAACATTCAAGGTCAGAAGACAGTAAAATGATGGAAGACATTCTCTCAAGCACAGCTCCCTGAATTTTTGAGACGTTTTTGAGAATATTACAGAAGTTGCATTCTTTTTCCCCTTAATAGCTTTCACCTAGCAGTGACTGCAACACACAAGATGGCACACCTCTTTGGGCAGGTGGCCATTGAGTTTGTCAGTAGAATGAAAAACCTGGGGAATAAAAGAAGACAAAAATGGGTAAAAGAAGAAAAATCAGTTCAGGGAGAAACAGGATGAGGGAAATAAAACAAAACAACCAACAACTCCGATAAACTGAATGATGAAAATGGAATGAAAGTTGCTGGCAGATCATCACTGTAAGTGAAGTGACAGTGCAAGCTCCACTCTCAAACATCAGTATTGAGAAGAAATGGAAAGTGTTCTAGAGATTGTTTTTATAGAATCTTAGCTGAAAAAACAAAGTGATACAGGGTTGTTGAGCTGTTAATGATACTTTTCCTGTGAAACTCTCCAATTCCATTATTCACAAGTGTTAAAAACCAAATGTGCAAACATGGTGTGTAAAAAAATCTTCTTAAAACTTCGGACAAGAATTTATTATCATCATGTATAATGAAATATGTGATAAATCTAAAAGTATTTTTAGAAGTGCAATTTCTTGAAATTATGCATACCTTGCAAAACTGCATATAATAAAAAGATCAAAATACATAAATAATTGTCTGAAAATTCAGATAAATTTGGAGAAAGGTGATAACATTTTCATTGCCATTCAATATGAACCACATGTGCATTTAAATGAAAAACATCAATATGCTTAAAATGAGAGTTACAACATTTAATCACTAACCCCTTGCAGAACAATGATTGCTCTTTAATGTGCTAACTAGAAGATGATCTGCAGAACTTCCAAGCGGCATTGACTGACAGCTTATTTCTGCACATAACAGTGTCTAAAATGAACTTACGGAACTTTGAGATCCCCCTCAGAATTTTTTTCTGTCCTGGTCAGGCACTTATAGAAGAAACTGCTAAAAATGTGTGTGCGGTCAGCAAGATGTTTTGGCACCTTTTCCAACAACAGGTATCTACCAAAAAAAGAAGGAAATTATTACATTCCTTTTCTAGAAAGTACCATTACTTTCTGATTTAAAAACAAAAAACAACCCCCCCCCCAAAAAAAAACAACATTCCCACCCCTCCCAGACCCCTCCCCCCCCCCAACTATTTTAATGAATTATTATGCTCAGGTTAATAATGCTTCTGAATTTATTTTTAGGGTTAGGTTTCTAGTCTTTGTTATCCTCTAGATAACAAGTTCTAACTGGCTTCTTCTGATTGCTCACAGCTACAGCAGCCATGCTGCACGCCAAGCAAAATGGAACTCTTGCAGCCTTCAAAAGAGCCAGAATTCTGCTTAGGTTTAAGTCAGCACAAGGAAAATAAATCTCAGCTTCAGGGAACTGCAGTCCACCATGCTGGTTCTGGAAAACTTGCTTTCACAAACAACTTCAGGAGGATGGCACAAAGCAGATATGCCAAGCACAGCTAACTCAAGAAACTTCCACAATAAGCTGTAGTGCTTTCTGCAGGAGTTGTACATCAGAATTCCTGAACTCTTGTCTGGAATATGAAAGGATGCTTCATTTCACGTGAGCTTAGTAAACAAACTACTAGTACAGACCCTCTACTTTGTTCAGCTGCCTGCTTAAACCTGCTCAGCACTTTCTGTTCTGTGAGGTCACGAAGAGGCTTTTTTCCCCACACTATTCTGTCTGGATGATACCACAGCCCTTTAGAGGGACAAGGGGAATGGAACTGAAACAACTGAACCTGCTGAGAATACACACATCTTTACAAGGAGTCCAACTTACAGCTTCATCATGCTGTTACTCTGAAATTATTGTATCATATTTAGAGACCAACATTACAGTAGTTCAAGTCCAGATCAGGTCACAGAAAGAAGGGTACAAATAAAGCTGTGATTACTTACTTAAGATAGAAATCAATAATGACATCATTGAGAAACTCTCCATATTCTAAGCACTCTAGGTCTTCTCTTGTGACTCCCAGTCCTCCTTTTGCAGGTGGGGGTGGATAAATAATTAAGCTAGAAAATACAAATCAAAATCACATTGTACGAATGACAAACTGACGTTTTTCACATGTAGAAGATTTTCTAGAAAACCTGTTAAAAATGGTGATTTTCAAAACTGTTGACTAACTCAAACATCCTTTACCATTTCTTACTCCAACAGTTGAGTTACAAATTAAATGCACACCCCAATGCACACTGAAATTTTGAGAAAAGTTTTTGAAAAGGAGATTATTTTTTTACCTTCATCTTGGTTTTTTTTTTTTTGATAGGAAGTAATTGACAAACGGCTATATAAAATGGAAATAAATTCTAGGGGACATATTCTCAAATGGTATTAATGAACAGTGACTTCTTGTTCATTAAGAGTCCAATAGGACTCCCATGTTTCCAAGCAGGCAACTTGGGTTTACGCACCATATGTACTGTAAGTAGATTGAAACTGCCCAAGTTACCTCTACTACTAGTATTTAAAATATATTTAAAAAGCTGCATATTAACAACCATATTACTTAACTGGAATGCCGAAATGAGCAGTTTTGCTGTTGCAGAAACATAAACAACTGCTATACTGTCAGTATAGCAGAAGGCAAGAGTTCTTAGGAGCAATTTTCTCCAGTAATGTCTGCTGTACTAGAAGCACAAAGGCTAACAGGCTAGTGCAGACAGAATTGATGTACATCAGTACTCTCCTAGTACCTTGCTGCATTACACACCTCTGTGTTCTCATTTTGTGTCTTTAGCTAACCAAGCTCCTGTACTAACTAGTATATTGTATGACAAGCTAGTTATAAATAGAGAGACAGAAGAGTAAAAGAAAACATTGTTTATACTAAAAAAGAAAAAAAAAAGACTCAGCTGAAGTTTAAAGTTTTGCCATGATATAGACTTAGATGGAAACACACAGAAGCCATGAGGTCCCTACCCTCCCATTGATGCATCCATGATATGAACTTGTGGTCACAGTTAAGGTATTCTGATTTCTGTGAGATTTTCTCTCATCCTGTAACACATCCATTTTGTCTGTTAAATATTAGGATGGAAACAGGAATACCTACATTCATACTCAGTGGTATTTTAGATTTCTAGAGCATCTTTAACATAACACTTTCAAATAAACTACAGAATAGCAGTTGAAGCCAAGGTTTTCATTCCAGCAATTTGTTTCTTCAATTTGTTATATTTTCATCTTCTCATTTATATGAAACATACATACTTCTTAACTGCTCCAGTTTCTCTTACTTCTTTCCATTCTTCATTCAGTGCAGAGGACAGAGAGATAGAATAGCAACCACTATTCTGCTTATTTGCAAGGGCATAACTGGGCCTGGCCACTTTTGGTTTTGATTCCTACCAGAAAAAAATCCAAACAATAATAATAGTAAAAATCATTATACAGCTTAATATGTAAAACAGAAAACACAAAAAACAAGCCTGAAGTCCACAGGAATATCCTGCATCTCTGAAGAGGAATCCTGCTGGAGAGCAGAAGTGTGAACATCACAATTTAGGCAAACATGCCACTAGTCATATAACTAAAAAAGTTATGTCCCTTTTAAAAAGATGACAGTTCTTCCTCTGTTCATAACCTCTCTCTAAAATTGTTAAAGCATATTCAGCCAACTGATACAGAATTTGTTTTGGGGAAGAAACTGGACCTGTTGGACCTGAATGGATGAAGTATCAGACTGTCTTAATAGGAGCTGTGAACGCTTGGAAGGTTTGAAAACCTAGTTCTTAACCAATCTGCCTAAAGATGCTACAGATTTAGGACATGCTAGCTTAATTTTTAAGTTCCCAGTTTCATAGCCAGATTGATCTATTGTCTGTGTTTTTTTCTGATGGGATCAAACATATGTAATTTCTGAAGTGACAAGGATGTGGGGTTAAGACATTACTCCTCAGAGGGAGGTGTATTAACACAGTACCTTGCACAGCTCCATCTTCCCAGCAGCATTAGGAATTATTTAGCATTTCAAGCTGTGACTGGCCCAGCAGTAGAGGTGTCTGGAATGAGCAAGGTACACAGCTCCTCCTCTGCTGCACCCCTTCACTTCCAGCTCAGCTGAAAAAATGGCTCCATCACTCAATACTTGATTAACTCCAAAACTGCTGCCCTGGAGACACCACAAGGGCAGAAAATCCCTGTGGTTCTAGGCATAATCAGCTGAACTAAAGCTTCGCTATTTGCCACTTACTGACGAGGTCTATACACTATCCCTCTGTGGACACAATCTAGTTTACTGCAAATCTTGCCCCATTGCGCAATAATAAGAGAAATAACATGAGAGAAATAACAAACATGATTGATTTTTTTTTTGAGCTATGGAAAGAAGGTGTATTTAAAATTTACTAAAATGTGCAAATGCCAACAGGTGGTGATGAATCAAGCAACTAACCTGAACCGCAGGTTCATGAGCATCTGAGATACTCTGTTTTGATACACCTTGCTTTAGTAGATCCTTACTGTAATTTATGAAAGAGCTCTCTTCAGGAGAAAGGTCCTTAAACAAGGACAGTGCTTCCTTCAAAGACAAAAACTCAAGAAGATCTGGTGCTCTGTTCTTCTTGCTCACACCTGTAATCACTTCAGTCAGTCTGTCTTCTTCCCATTCTGTGAGTGGTTGGGACAGTTCAAGAAATACAAATTCACTAGATTTAGCTGGAGAAAGGAGAGAATGGGTATTAACTATTAGGTTACATGATAAAAACTTGTTTGCAGACCCACGAAGGAGCATTGAGAGACAATGGTGGGAGTGGAAGCCAAAGTAATATGCTGCCAGCTTCCTCTCAGAGGCCATCAGCCAACCAAAGGCCCACCTGCATAAGCCCAGAGGAGCACAGGAGCACAATGGCTGGTAAGAACCCAAATTAAGGACTGGGAGAAAGGGACACCCAGTCTGGGCCCAGAGACCCTCAGGCCCAGGGTCCAGACCTGAAACCCATCAAGATGAGTCAATGCCAGATCACCTTTTAGACTGAGGAGAGATTGTGCTGAGGTGTATGGCACACATGATGGGAGACCGGGGAAGAGCATTTTGAGATTGCCCAGGACTTCTTATCGGATGTTTAAGGGAAGAACCAAAGGCAGGCATTCAGGTGATTTGTAGAGGAACAAGTATGGGAAAATAGAGGGCTAAAGGCATAAAAAGGACCAGTCACATCTAAATACTTTGCTAGTCAATACACTTGTCTGAAATGCGCTGCGCATTGATCAGCTGTCTATCCCATCTTCTCATTAAATTCCTTTCTAACTCTCTCCTGGGTGAACTCTCTATTTGATGGGGGGAGGGGATGTGTGGACATCTCTGAACACAGCAACTGAAGTGCAGTCATGCACAACTGCTAGTGGATCAAGCCGAACTAAATGAATAGTTGAAGTGTCTTGGGAGGCAGAAGGGTGAGCAATTTCCTAAGGGACAGCTCTCACTGTGGGACTCACCATGTATCTCTAAGGATGAGAGCACAGGGTGGGTCAGCTACTGGGACCAGGGGCATCCTGGCCAGCTATGTGCCTGTCTGTGCATGACAGCTTGTACAAGCAACTGGCACTGGCTTGTATACCGAGGTGCCAGCAATGGGAAGACTGAGATCCAGGGCCAGCAACTGAGCAGACAAAGTGTCTTTTAATAGCAAATTGCAATAATACAATCATAGAATCACAGAATAGTTAGGGTTGGAAAGGTTCCAACCCTATCCATCCCCTCCGCCACGGGCAGGGATGCCTAGACCATGAGGCCCAAGGCCTTGTTCAACTTGGCCTTGAACACAGCTAGTGATAGAGCATTCACCACTTCCTTGGGCAGCCTGTTCCAGTGCCTTACCAGCCTCACAGTAAAGAATTTCCTCCTTGTATCTAGCCTAAATCTCCCCTGTTTAAACCCATTAGCCCTTGTCCTGTCACTGTAGTCCCTGATGAAGAGTCCCTCTCTGGCATCCTTGTAGACCCCCTTCAGATACTGTAAGGCTGCTATGAAGTCTCCATGAAGCCTTCTCTTCTCCAGGCTGAACAGACACAACTTTCTCAGCCTGTCTTCATATACGAGGTGCTCCAGCCCCCTGATGGTCCTCGTGGCCCTCCTCTGGACTTGCTCCAAGAGCTCCATGTCCTTCTTATATTGGGGACACCAGAACTGCACACAATGCTCCAAGTGGGGTCTCACGAGAGCAGAGGGGCAGGATCATCTCCTTTAACCTGCTCGTCCACCTCCTTTTGATGCAGCTCAACAGATGGTTGGCCTTTTGGGCTGTGAGCACACACTGCCTGCTCATGTTAAGTTTCTCACTGACCAACACCCTTAAGTTCTTCTCTGCAGGGTTGCTCTGAATCACTTCTCTGCCCAACCTGTATGCAGTCTTGTCAAAGATCAAATCAACCTTTATCTGCCAACCCTTTCAACCAGCAGGTACTTTTCTCAAGAATTTATTTTAAAGGGGGAAATACTTTATACACAAGCCCAGTTTCAGAGAGCCTCCTCACACAGATTACAATTGAACTGTCTTTTTGTTAAGTAGAAGAAATTGTGAATCACATTGTGGGGTTTTTATTTCCCCAAGGACAACAAGGCATTTTAGAAAAGCAAATTGGCCAACTTATGATTAAAAAAAAAAAAACCAAAACTACAGGCTTTCTTCAGCATTCTAGAAACACAGCTGTAAAATAACTGCTTTATTGATACGCCATATATTTGATCTTTTTATTGCATTTAAGGAAAAAGATTACTTACATGGCTTGCTCATGACTAACTTTCCTAATTGGGTTTCAATCTTTTCTACATAATCCACAGACAACCAAAGGAAAATTATCATTGTTGAAGAACAGCCACCGTCACTTCTCCACATACCAAACCTTCTCAGATCCAGAGTATCTACTGTCAGGTTAATATTCTTATTAAGAGCCACTGTAGAAAATAAAATTTTAAATAACCGTACCTTTAATTGCCATAAAGTCATACATGTTACAGTAATTACACACTAAGACATAAATATGATCAAAGTGTATTAAAACAGTACTTGTAGATTTTATTCCTGGCATTACGTAAATTGTGAGAATCTAATACTTAAATAGGCTATATCAAACTATGTAAAATGAAGTTACCAAATTGTAACACCCAAAGCTAAACATCTAAATGCTACTCTTCATGGAATAAAAAATACGGTTTTTTTGCTCAGGATAATCACAGTTAATACCTACAAATATAGAAAAATTATTGCAAATCATGAATTCCTATTAGTCAATCCAATTCAGAACTTCTCACCTTCTCAGAACCTTCTCCTATGGGATACAGAAACCACACATCATCTTTGGAAAACGGACTGAATGAAAATCTACAGTTATATCCCTCCTAGCTTTACTCAACTTACATTATTGTTTAATAAATCTTAAGGATCTAAAATCCTAATCTGAAAAGACTGAGGTTTCACCTCGAAAACATATAAATATAGTCATATTTACTATAGTTCAACACTTAATATATGCAGGGATGTGGGAGGAAAGGCCATTAAAACTACAAATTCACCTTAAAAGTGTAAGAAGCTGCTAAGTTATTAATGCTTACACTATAGACAATAACATTTTTATTTACTGAAAAATGAAATTTTAAAAATTAATTCTTTGTGAAACAAAATTATAAATTACTCATAAGTAAATACTAAGTATTTTAACGTAATACTTTAATGATATAGAGTTAAGAGAAGGCTAAAGAAGAAAATTCCCTTACCCTGAAATGGGATCACAATATACTTGATTGTAAACTGAAAGATTTAAAAAAAAAAAAAAAAAATTAGCTTGCATTCTACAAGTTGATTAAAACAAAGTAGAATTGTTAATTATCTGCATATCTTTCCTTGCTGATAGCCAAATAAACTGAAAACAATATCACAGAATCATTTAGGTTGGAAAAAGACCTTTAAGATCGTAAGTCCAACCATTAAGCTAATACTAACAAGCCCAATATGTCTAGTATGAGAATTAATATTGCCTATTTGACCTAAAAGAACACTCCTATTGCAACACGTATTGCAGAATCTAAATGACAGCCAAGTAACTTCCAGAGGTGCTACGCACTGAGAAATAAGCAGAAAGTTGTGGAGAAGACTACAGGCTTCTTAAGAAGAAAAAAATCATTAACATTTCGGACAAAAGGAGGTTAAGCACCCTATGATCAAGACCACTACCTACACTATTTGAATCAAGGACACTACATAGAGAATCCAACACTGGGGTATATTTTGCTATTTAGATTAACCTTTGAATTAAAGGCCTTTGAACAGTCTGTTTACACCTCTGCTAAAAAGACCTGGCTAAATAAAGCAAGCTTTTCACTTTGACAGAAGGTTGTCATACACATTGAGGGGTTTTTTTTACGTTACCACAGTACGCACAAAGAATTATTTTTTTTTCCATGGAAAATTTTCACTTTTTACCTAAAAGCATTAACTCTAAAAATATTTCAACTCATCCCTCTAATTATTCTGGCATATCAATTCCAGAAATTTCCATGAAATGTTCTCACTGCTGGATGAGAACTACTGCACAAAACTGCTGTTTAGTGCAAAGCTAAAATTATTATTACAATCCAAGATTTCAAAATGTGTTACTGTAAGAAAAAAAACCAAAAACAAACAAAAAAACCCCATACATGTTCAAACATGTCTTTTTCTATTGCAATATACAGAACGAGTCTCACCAAAGACCTGTTGAAAGTCCTGCAGCTGGTACTTTATTTGAAGTATATTTCTACGCCTTGTGAGTAACACATTGCCTATGTACTAATGCTTTTAGTATTAGTTTTGTAGGTCCTTAAAAAATACAAAATAAGTATTTTCTGGCTATTATAACCAGAGCAAGGTCAGCACGTAGTATATATTTGAACTCTGATCCCTATGGACTACTTTATTCAAATATCTGTACTATTTCTGAGAAAAGTGATTGGTGTTTATTTCAAGTGACATTAATTCTGACATGGCCATTATTTTCTATTAAGATTCACTAAAAGCTTCATCAGTATAATTTCTGTTCTAGTACAGCGTTTTCACAGAACCTTTATCTCTGAAAACTGGACCCACAGATAATCCCTGTTAGCTTTTCAACTGACAGCAATCCAAACACACAAGGTAATGGAGTACATACTCCATGGTTTAGCCAAAGCAAAACTCAGTGCTTCCACACTAAGTACCACTAGCTTTGATTAACTAGAATTTTAATTTTTAAATATTCCCAAAATTTCAATATAATAAAACAACTCACCCTAGCAGGACCTGTTGATAGCCAGTTAAATTTCCCGATGTAAAGACTATCAAATTTCACTGCCAATGCTGGGTTTGTCTGTTTTCTAGGTGTGCTTCCAGAAAGTAAACTGATAGGATATTTATCTTCAATTGACTCTGTTATAAACTGAAGGGGAAAAAAAAAAAAAAGTATATTTACTAAAGGGCTTCAAATGAGATACTTCCCTCTTGAACCTCTGGAATTTTCTTTGCATGTTTGTAAGGATTTACTCCCAAAGCCAACTTCCATATAAAAATCCCATACTAAAAAGCTGTAAATATTATTACAATCATTACAATACCCTTAAGGGCCTAACAGTATCTTGATTCACCTCTAAATTTCCCATTGCAAGATATAGCCTGTGCTCTTTACTAATCTAGAGCCAAGTAAAACCTCAAACAACAGAGCAACAAAAAATATGCCTCTTTTGATATCAAAGGTACAGGATCCAATTCAGTGTTTATGATCAAAATGATGCACCTGTATGAAGAGGCAGCAATGGCTCTTCTGGCTTGTTTCAGGATTGCAGAGGTAACCCAAATCCAAGTCAAAGCCAAAATGGGGCAACAACATTTACGGCTAGTTTTAGATTCAATGCTAAGCCACACAGGAATGGGAACTTTACCCTATCTCTGTCTGCTGTCAACAAGTTCCTTGAACTCCATGCACTGAATTACAGCAGAGGACTGAAAGACAAGAAGAAACTACAGACTTGAACTTGATCAGTATAAAACATTGTGTGAAAAACTAAAACAAAACCCCCACCCCTTTTCACAGACATATCTTCATCATGGCTACCTCTAGCTCAGGTTAGTATTTGATCCTTCCTGTTTGTAGTATTAAACATTCCCAAATGTTTATTTTCAAACTATGACATACACTGTATGTTGCAAAAGCACTTAAGCGTCAGATCCAGACATCCTCTGAAGACTGTCCAGAATTCTATCTGTGAATTACTGCACTACTGTTTGTTGCTGGGACTAATCATACCTGCTCTAAGCATTTCACTTTTGTCCTAACATGCAAGAAAAAAATAAACACTGAAGAAATAAAGGGTTGTCATAACAATACATAGGCCAAAAACTGGAGTACCTGCTCTGTGTGACTTTCCATCTTGTCTTCCAACTGCTTTGCTGAGAAACTGAAGTCAGACTGTTGGTCTGTTTCTTTACTATCAGTGATATTATCCTGAAGCAGCTCAGTGCATTTTGGTTCAGAAGGTCTATCTTCATCATCACTGGAAAGGACAACTAAAGAGGAAAAAAGAAGTATGCACATGCTTCACAATGCAGACTTCGGAATATTTCATTCACTATAGATTTCAGATGAACAAAAAATTCTCTCTTGTATGTAATATCAAAATACATTGCTCAAACAAGTCTGTGTGCATGAAAGCAAACGCAACAAGTACTGCTTTGCATCTTTATTAACACTTTACCCAAGATCCTCAAAATTATTCAACTACTAAAAGAAAGAGGCCACAATACAGCTGCTTCAAAGAAAGAGTATTTTTTCTCCGTTTAAGCAACATTAAAAACTACAAGCTTAATTTTCCACAGCCACAAAATCAGCTGCAAAATAAGGACTGGAGTTTAAAAATCCTGCTGTCTATCCTGTTTCACAAGTACATGACCCTCTACACTTCAGTAGAGGACACTGGCACTAAGCACTGCTCTCTAACCTGCACAATGCATTAAAAACAACACGAACTCTGTCTTCAATCTTTTGTTTCTTATGTTTCTTATAACTAGTTTCTTATAATTAGTCAGCTATACATGAGTTCTCCTGGTACCTAAGTGTACCAGTAGTAATTGTCAGCAGCACAGATACAGTACATACTTGGATCAACTGAAACAAGTTGCCGATTACCCCTGTAGAGTCTGTTCCGCAGCTTGCTCAGGTACTGTGATGTGTCCATCTTTAAATTCCTGATGGTACTAACTTGCGGTGAAGCCACATCCCCACTGATGACAGAAAGCTGTTTCTCTGACAAGTTTCTGGATGGAGACTCTGAGCCAGGCTCCTCCAGGCAGCTGTGAGCAGGTCTTAAGTGGTTGTGGGTGGAAGCATCTTTATAGTCTCTCTCTAATGGCTGGGGAATACCATCTGGCACCAGAATTGCATTAGATCTGCAATCTTGTCCATCCTCACAGAGTGTGCTGATGCCAGGAGGCTGAGTTGAACTCAATCGTTGCTCTTTCTAGAAAACAGGTATCAGAGACAGGGCATATGCTTATTTCTTGACATTTCTATGATGGTTCAGATTAGTGACCACTGAGATTTAGCTATGTGCTAGGCAAAATAATTCTAGCTTAATGTAACTGCATTTAGAGCTCAAGTCAGTAATTTCTCCCCGTATTCCAAAGGCTGTTACATAATGCATGAGGGCCAACCTTTTAGAAGTCTACTATGACCTTCTTTCAAACTAACCAAGAAACTATTTGTGATTTTTTTAGCAGCTCTCACTGTCTGACACTGAAAGACCAAGCACCAGTGATGTTCATTACCTTGCAAATGTGTGGCTTGGTCATCTGGGCAAACGGGACCCAGCAACTGTCTATTTCTATGGGGTTTCAATTAGAAGGTTACAGAGATGCCTTTATTATATTCAAATGCTTGACTATAAATCACAGTTTGTACTGGTCTGATTGATTCCCTCAATCATTTCTATTTTTTTTTTTAACTCCTTCCTTTAAATCTTAATGACAGACAACAATAAAACTTTAGGGAAGAATACAACAGACTGAGGAGGAGGGAGAAAGATGACCTCTGCAAGATTTCCATAACCCCAGGTATACTTTGTAGTTTTTCTATCGAAATCCCTAATTAGTTCTACACCATCTGTGAAAGAAGATTCACTTAAGTAGCTAGATGCCTCATTTCCAAGATTGTTTTACTCCATGCTCCTGTCTAAAGAAAACATTCATCTCTTGCAACCTCTCTCTTACAGTGAGCTTATTCTGATGTTGTGGACAAAAGGAGTTACATATAATCGCTCTTCTTGATGCACCACTGAGCTACTTCCCCTCAACAGCTATGACAGCATCCCTGGATACCCTAGTTATTAGTACAATTCTTTTATTTCAGATGTTGCTACTGCTTCTACTGAAGTGTGTGTGCTTGTGTGTACACAAACACACATATGCAACTTACAGATAGTAGAAGTGATTTTTCTGGAATGTGCGCATTACAATCATCAGAAATATGGCCACTAGATCTTCTTTTTCTTTTCTCAGAATCAAAAGAACCCGATTGCTTCTGACTAAGAGTGGTGCTGTTCATGTTTATGCTCCTCTTTTTCAATTCATCATAGCTCTTGTTTTCTGTGTCAGAAAAAAAAAAAAAAAAAGAAAAAGTGATTTAATGGGTTACCTTTAAAATCCTTTCCATCTCTTCATAAATGTTATGTCTTAAATACAATGCACGGAAGCAGATACCTTCCACAACAGTTCCTTCCTTTTTTTAATTGTGCATGGCTGCCAAAATATATTCCCTAAAATAATTCAGGAAAGATTATTATTGCACCATTAGTTAAGGTAAGGGTATAACCAAACTCCTAGCTCCCTTTTGAGTATGAATTACCACTCCGTACTCAACAGTCTTTATCTTCTGCTGGATGCAATATTCTCCATTTCCTGTTCTAAATCTGCAAATATTACTAACCAGTATTAAAAGATATTCTCCCTGGAGACTCAGCCTAGAGTTTACCATTTTTCAGCAGTAAATACATTGTCACATAGCAAACATTTTAAAAAGGTTTACAAACCATTTGAGTATTCTCAGTGTATTACGTTCTTGAATATAAAAGACTTATAAAATCAGGATTATAATGGTGCACTAAGGCTGCCCTAAGTTTCCTTTCTCTTCCACAGATCTGATTCACCATAGCTGTATTCATATTTAAAATCAGCTATTCAATATATTTTACCATATCTATGAACAAACTCCACGCTTTTTGAGAAAACACATACAATGCATACAATAGCTATTTTATTTCTGTACTCTCCTCATAATACTAGACCAAAAAAAAAAAAATTTCTAACACTCTCCAGAATTGATATTTAAATCCCAGATTATTACTCACTACAAACCTTTCTTCTGCAGTTCCTGTCTTCTAGATGTGAGGACATTATTTTTTTCTGGTTCCTTAGAAGCCTTGGTCAATTTACAGAGATCATCATCTGTCTTCCTCAGGCAATGTTCAGATCTGTAAAGAGTATTAACTATGACTTATCTTTAATTTTGAAAGAATACTGAATAAAAATCCCAACAGAAACAACTGTTGGTTAGACCACAGACTTCTGGCTTTCTTGTAACCATGTGGAGCGTGGCAAATGAAGGACAAGCCAATTCAGTTCCAGTTGCAGAAATACAGACACTCTAACATTATTAATGAAAAGGATGCTTCTAAAAGGATGTAAAGTATGAAAATCTGACATGCCTGGCATCAGACACTGTAATATTATTTTGTAAAGCATGACTGCAACAAGAAAACATAACAAGATAAAAAGAGAACAATGTCAGTTGAGTGTATCTTTGGTTTTGTCATTAATACAATGGGAATGAGGCAATGTAGTACATTTTTAACTTAGATTTAGAATGGCTTATAGAATCCACTAAGTAGGTTCCTGCAACGAGAAAAGATTTTAAATAGAAATTCCTGATCATAACAGTAACTTTGAAGGAAGTGAGGGGGGACAGGACATGAATGAGGAAGAAACAAAAACTTATTACAGTACCAGAAACTAGGCACCCTGCAGGTGTTTAGCTGAGTCTGGAGTTTTATTCTAAGAAGGTTATGCAATAAAATAATCACTTGAGGGGGGTTGGTATTAATTTTATTAGTTTGGGGGTTTTGGGGGGTTGTGTTTGTTTTGTTGGGGTTTTCTTTGGTTTTTTGGGTTGGTTTTGGGTTTTGTTTTGGTTTGGTTTTTTGAATAAGAGAATATACTTGTAAAGAATATTAAGTGAATGGGGCTTTGAACAACCTGGTCCAGTGGAAGGTGTCCCTGCCTGTGGCAGGGTGGTTGGACCTAGATGAGCTTTAAGGTCCCTTCTAACCCAAACCATTCTATGATATTCAGGAGGTAATGATTGACTCAACAGTATGACATCCTCATATTTGAGGTCTGATCTTGTAAACATACTCTTCATTTTTCTGGAGGCTAGTTAGAGCTGACAAAAATCTATGTAACTGCATTTTGGTTTCTAGTGTATGCATTAGGGTAACATTTAGCTGTATGCTTATGTGATACTTTCTCACATGAACTTCATTACATTCAGTATGCAAGATTTCTAAAAATTTATCAGGGTTTCAAAATAAAATAAACTAACCCTTGTGACCTCCACCGCATTTTCTCTGAGACTTGGAAAATGAAAAAGAAAATAAAGAAGATCTCACAGATAAAGCAATTTAAGGCTGCTCTGGAAAATCTGTTTCATTCCTCCTTTTGTCACCTCACTTAATCCAAAGATTTTTTTGTTCTTTGTTTTGTTTTATAATGTGCCTAACTCAGAATGTTGCAGTCTCTAATTTGCAAAAACAGAAGCATCATGATCTAATTTGCAAAAAGATAAATCATCATGATGACTGAAATCACTGACAGCTGAGCTTGGACTCATGAAGAACATCACTGACTATGGGAAAGAACACTCTTGACATCACAATCTAGACAGCCAAAACTGTTGGACACTTTGTGAACAGGTGCCTGTTCTTCAGTGCCGTACCTGTAGATTAGAATATAGGTACTCTTTGGGAATACTGGAAAGACAAATAAATTCCAAGTCCAATCAAATACAGTGTTCTGACACCACAGTAATGAATAGTATATAAGAATTATGAAGAAATTACCAAAGAATCATTAACTGAAGAATCATTAATAGGCCAATATGCAGAACAAGTGTTTGGTAAGTGTTATTATTCATTCTGTATATTGAGCAACTCATAGAATAATAGAATAATAGAATAGTTAGGGTTGGAAAGGACCTCAAGATCATCTAGTTCCAACCCCCCTGCCACAGGCAGGGACACCTCTCACTAAACCATCCCACACAAGGCTTCATCCAACCTGGCCTTGAACACCGCCAGGGATGGAGCACTCACAACCTCCCTGGGCAACCAATTCCAGTGTCTCACTACCCTAACAGGAAAGAATTTCCTCCTTATATCCAATTTAAACTTCCCCTGTTTAAGTTTTAACCCCTTACCCCTTGTCCTGTCACTACAGTCCCTGATGAAGAGTCCCTCCCCAGCATCCCTATAGGCCCCCTTCAAGTACTGGAAGGCTGCTATTAGGTCTCCACGCAGCCTTCTCTTCTCCAGGCTGAACAGCCCCAACTTCCTCAGCCTATCTTCATACGGGAGGTGCTCCAGTCCCCTGATCATCCTCGTGGCCCTCCTCTGGACTTGTTCCAGCAGTTCCATGTCCTTTTTATGTTGAGGACACCAGAACTGCACACAATACTCCAGGTGAGGTCTCATGAGAGCAGAGTAGAGGGGCAGGATCACTTCCTTCGACCTGTTGGTCACGCTCCTTTTGATGCAGCCCAGGATACGGTTGGCTTTCTGGGCTGCGAGCGCACACTGCCGGCTCATGTTCATTTTCTCATCGACCAGCACCCCCAAGTCCTTTTCTGCAGGGCCACTCTGAATCTCTTCTTTGCCCAGTCTGTAGCTGTGCCTGGGATTGCTCCGACCCAGGTGTAGGACCTTGCACTTGTCGTGGTTGAACTTCATAAGGTTGGCATCAGCCCACCTCACAAGCGTGTCAAGGTCCCTCTGGATGACACCCCTTCCCTCCAGCATATCGACTGGACCACACAGCTTGGTGTCATCGGCAAACTTGCTGAGGGCGCACTCAATCCCACTGTCCATGCCAGCGACGAAGATGTTAAACAAGACTGGTCCCAACACCGATCCCTGAGGGACACCACTCGTTACTGGTCTCCAGCCGGACATCGAGCCATTGACCACAACTCTTTGTGTGCGGCCATCCAGCCAGTTCTTTATCCATCGAGTGGTCCATCTACCAAATTGATATCTCTCCAATTTAGAGAGAAGGATGTCGTGTGGGACAGTGTCAAACGCTTTGCACAAGTCCAGGTAGATGACATCAACTGCTTTACCCTTATCCATCAATTCTGTAGCCCCATCATAGAAGGCCACCAAATTGGTCAGGCAGGATTTCCCCTTAGTGAAGCAATGCTGGCTGTCACCAAGCACCTTGTTGTTTTTCATGTGCCTTAGCATGCCATCCAGGAGAATGTGCTCCAAGATTTTACCAGGCACAGAGGTGAGACTGACTGGTCTGTAATTCCCCTGGTCTTCCATTTTCCCCTTCTTGAAAATGGGGGTTATATTTCCCTTTTTCCCGTCGTCGGGAACTTCACCTGACTGCCATGATTTTTCAAATATGATGGACAGTGGCTTAGCAACTTCATTCGCCAGCTCCTTCAGGACCCGCGGATGGATTCCATCAGGTCCCATGAACTTGTGTGCGTTCAGATTTTTAAGATGGTCTCGAACCAGATCCTCTCCTACAGTGGGCCCAAGGTCTTCATTCTCACAGTCCCTGCATCTGCCTTCTAAGAACTGGGTGGTGCAGTCAGAGCCTTTGCCAGTGAAGACCGAGGCGAAGAAGTTATTCAGAACCTCAGCCTTCTCCAAATCCTATGTAGCCAGTTCTCCCGAAAGCTTCCTCAGGGGGCCTATTTTGTCCCTAGTCTGTTTTTTGTTTGCTACATACCTGTAGAATCCCTTCCTATTATCCTTAACATCCCTGGATAGGTTTAATTCTAACTGGGCCTTAGCCTTCCTAACCTGGTCCCTAGCTTCCCGGACAACATCCCTGTACTCTACCCAGGCCGCCTGTCCTTGCTTCCATTTTTTATAAGCCTCTTTTTTCCTCTGAATTTTCCTCAGCAGCTCCTTATCCATCCAAGGAGGTCTCCACAGTCTTCCATAGATCAGGCAGCTCTAGTTCTGAAACAACCTCACTAAAGAAAACTGGATTTTGGAACCCACATTTCTCTCTCAACTTACATATTTGTATGCATAACAGCTATCTAGATTTGACTACCTTAAAAGGACATACAAAACCATTATGTGTTTTTTAGCATTTGTTTTACAGCAACATCACAATTCTGGCATTTCATCAATAGCAAACATTTCAATAAGAATGTTTCAGCTAACAGGCTTCCATGCATATATTTACTTTATACACAAATTCTGCACATTTTATTTTCACTTCTAATCTTTGCTGATAACTCAGTTTAAAACGCAGGTAACGGATATATGCGTAACCTTAGAATCTATGTCATTATTTACTAAAGTGTTCTTAACAGCCATGAGAAACAACACCTTAAACCCCTGAATTTCTTTACATTTAAAACCTACCTCAAATTCATTAGTTACATTGATAAGTCAGTGGTGACTTAAATGCATTTCACACTCAGTTGCAACGAACAAGCAATGCAAAATCCAGCAGTTCTGTAATACCAAAAGCAAAAAAGGAAACAGGGAACTTGCAGCAAGTTCTACTGGACAGTGAAAGATTAAATTATTACCACCCTCTTGTGATTACACACAATGCTTTAAATTCCTTAATACAAAACTGGCACAATTTTCAGTAAAACAGAGCATGCATTCTAGCTACTTTGACGATACAGAAGAATCTCTATATGACCATGTACATACATATGCATGCTTATAAGGGGAAGCTTTTCCTCCCCTCTGAAAGAAGAGATACCAAAAGAATCAGTGCCAAGACCTTAGTTACAGACAGATGACCAAGATTAAGTCATGTCTATGTTGAAACAATTCCTAAATTCTCCATTTTCTATATGGTATCTATTACAACTTGCAGTAATGTGCTGGTCCCTGGGGATGGGTGGAAAATCCTGCTAATGACAAACTTCTTACTTAATATACTATAAAAGAACAGGAACAACATATTAATCCTTCAAACAATAAACTACTCCAAATCTAAAGCAAGTTGAAAGTACACCAACTACTAGAAAAATTGACTAATTGACTAGTTCAAACCATTCTTGTGCTTAATAAAAAACTCAATAGCCAACCTTCAGATATGAGCTTGAAAAAATATGCAACATTTTCTCAAATTTAGAGGGCTACATACATGAGTTCATGTTTTCCTCTTGAACAATGCACTACCTCCCATCATCCAGAACAACACCAAGTGGAAAAATAGGTTATTAACATTATATATCTCAAAGACTTTGTAGTAAAACAAAGAAAAACAAAACAAACAAACAAAAAAATCCCAACCAACCAAAACCATCAAAACCCACAACAATTCAAATTCCTCCCACTTCAGTCAGCCCAAAGTTATAGAGAAATATTTATTAGCAACAAATATAAAACTTCTAAAATGAGAGTGTACTGAACTGTTCTAAATCCCTCATTTAAATTGCTGCTTTGTCACATTAATTTAAGCAGCAATGGGGATCCCAACAGAAAAAAAAAAGGCGGGGGGGAGAAAAAGACAGGAATTCTCACTAATTTAGGTCCTCTAAAATGTTCGTGTATCAGAATGAGGAATATGAATTGCTTTTCTCAAGAATTTTTAAGATTTCTTTAACCTGGCATCTGTTGATTATTGTTGCCCTCACAAATAATTCTTTCTTTCCTTCCTCTTCCTATTTTCTTCCCTCAAATTTCTTGCTATTTGTTCCTGTGGCTACCTTGCTGTTGAGCAAAGAGGCAGCTATAAAAAACAAGAGGAAACAGCTTACTCTGAATTCAACTACCATCTTAGACTGAAATAAGCATTATACAATTCTAATACCTGATTTTTGCTAGTTTTATATGTCAAGCCTTACTCTGACACTCAATCAACCTAAACATAGGGAGGAAAGAGGAAAAGTAGATGTTACGCAAAAAAAAGTACACACAGCCCTTAAACAATGGCACTGTAGGATTGAGACCTCTGGTGGATCAGTGTGAAAATAAATGAACTATCACAGAGAGGAATATGTAGAAATTTTGCAAAAGAAGCTACTTGAAATCATGTCAGAACATATTAACAGTAACAGGAAAGCAAGACTTGGTTCTGGACACAAACCCAACTTAAACGCATTTGAATTACTTGGCCATCTCCACAGATTAAAACACTGATCTATTGTAAACAGAAACTCATTACAAGTAGACTATTAACATCAAGTACAGCATATCAGAACAAATGCAATATTAAAACTGCTCACTGGAGCAGGATGTTAGTTGTTAGTTTGCGTTCAGGAAACTGATCTCATGATTCAAGACAAGAATATAACAAAACTTGTTTCAGGGAAATTCTTTTCCATTGTGAAGTTATGTCATTTCAGGAAAACTAGCAAAATCAGCAGTAACATACCTTTCAGATAGAAAAGAACTTTCATGAGGAGAATTTAATATCTGACATGTCTGTAGGCTGACAACAGATGATGAGGGTAGTTGACCCGATTGTAATTTATCAGCAGCAGATAAATTTGCATCAATTATTACATGGCTGTCAATGTATTTTCTTCCAACTTTCGTCCTCAGGACATTCGTCAAGATAACTTTCGGTTGCCTGCCACATATATAACAGTAAATCATATATACTGCACTGCAATCTAGAGAAAGAAACTTGGTAATCATCAAACATCATTACTTGCAGTCCCTTAGAGACAAAACAAAATTCCATCAAGGAACTTAAATCCAAGGTAAGCAGATAAATACAAACAAAAAAAAAATAAGGCAACAAGAGACCAGGGTAAGAAAAACTAGCCATATTATTTCACCTTAGCCAGGTACAATTCATACTGCACATAGTCTCTAACACATAATTTTTGTTTAAAAACTGACAAATGTTTATCTCTAGCTTTCATGTATATTTAGCTATACGCATTTATTAGACCTATAGAGAAAACAGTCTTGATTTTCCCCCGAACAAGAAGCCTCCAGTAAAATACACTGAATTTTCTCAAGCACTTACACAAAAAGGTAGCATTAGATTTTGTTCCCCTCTTCAACTTTCAGATGGCATTCTACAGTACAGCAATAGCAAGGCTCAACAAAACAAGCAAGGGTTAGAGAAGACAAGCATCAACAATACGTTAACCAGAAATATGAAGATACAACTGCTCACTTGAGCACACATATGTAATAGCAGCACAACTTATTTTATACAATGCCAGTGCAGCCAGCTTGTTGTACAGCTCTTGATTTACACATTTAGTTTCTCATACTGCGATTTAAATTCTACCACTTTCATTGCAATTTATTCTGCATAAGGACGTAACATCATGGCCTCTTTGAATCTGTTGTAAACAAAACTGTTGTTTGGGTATTGACTGTGTAATTCTTCTGTCGTGTATAGTCACACACAAAACACACTCCAGCACAGACTGTGTGATGTCTGGAGAGCATTCGGATCTGCTCTTGCACCAAGATGTAAATTTACTTCAAATCAGGAGACTATCTTACAGACAAGATGTTGCAGAGGCACACAGGTGATAACCAATGAGGATAATGATTGAGAAGAAAGGTCGAATATAGAACACTAGTGTAGCCTGGATGTAACCTCCAATAAAGGAAGTCCCTAAACTGTTACCATTAGGAGCTCGGAGAGAAAACTCATTCGCAACAGCCATACTTTTCCCTGGTATCTGCAATTTGGCCACTGTGTGGAGGGGAGAAGGAGAGATACTGAACTCAATACACTTTTTTTCTGACCGTTTATGCCAGTTTTCCTATTTTCATGGAGTCTGAAACAGTAACAGTAAAAATACACTTTGATAACTTCTCTGAGAAAAGAGAATTCAAAGCAAGTGTATTCTTTTCACAAGATAAAAGAAAAAATAATAATAATAATTTGAGAGTCCAATGGCTAAATCAGAATTAATTGGTCCTGTTAGTACCTGACCACCTAGAAGCCTTTTTATAAAAGGACGCACTACAGCGTGCCTTGCACCATCTCTCTCAATGATTATCAAAAGGAACCAGTCCAAGGGAATTGAATCAAGTCAGATGACATGAGAATGAAAATATGGTTCATGAACAAGACATCTGTGGTACAAAAAACACTTTCTCATGAAAAAACAACTGCAAGGAAAATTATTTTTAGTGACACAAGGTGAAGACAACATACCTTTTAGACAGAAAAAGGCTTTGGAGAGTAGGGTTTAAAATCTGCCAAATCTTTATGCTAGCAGCAGACGATGAGGGTGGTTGATCTGACCGCAGCTTGACAGCATCAGAAAAATTAGCACCAGTTTTAGGCTGCATCTGTGTGTATTTTCTTCCTATTTTTGTCCTCAGGACATTCATCAAGATAACTTTGGGTTGCCTGCCATTTAATAATAAATTAATAATAGGGTGCTGAGAACTCCTAAAGTCACACGGATTCAACAACATTTTTCTATAAGTTTACTGTCTCTGCATCAGATCTTGTATCTTCACCAGAATTATGTTCACTTCCCTGACAATTTACAAAACAGTTCTCTTTGGAGAAGAGGAAACACAAACATCTCTTGACCAGGACAGCCTTCCTAGGTTTTTTCTTCTGGCATCTATGACTAACACATCCATATGTGATTCTGAAGAGGTAAATGTTCAGTGCAGACACATGGAAATCTTGGTGCATCTTTTTATTGCAAAATGTTAGAAATGGTGTCACTACGGTCTAAAAAACTGTCCTGAAAGTGTACACTTGAGCATTTGCAGGATATGAAAACAAGGACTCATATTGTAGCATCGTATTTGGTAATCATGATAAATATTGGTTCCCCTATCACAAATTACAGAATCACAGAATCACAGAATCCCAAGGGTTGGAAGGGACCTCAAAAGATCATCTAGTCCAACCCCCCTGCAAGAGCAGGGTAACCTACAGTACATCACACAGGAACTTGTCCAGGCGGGCCTTGAATATCTCCAGTGTAGGAGACTCCACAACCCCCCTGGGCAACCTGTTCCAGTGCTCTGTCACTCTTACAGTAAAGAAGTTCTTCCTGATGTTAACGTGGAACTTCCTATGTTCCAGTTTACACCCATTGCCCCTTGTCCTATCACTGGATATCACTGAAAAAAGCCTAGCTCCATCATCCTGACACCTACCCTTCACATATTTGTAAACATTGATGAGGTCACCCCTCAGTCTCCTCTTTTGCAAGCTAAAGAGACCCAGCTCCCTCAGCCTCTCCTCATAAGGGAGATGTTCCACTCCCTTAATCATCTTTGTGGCTCTGCGCTGGACTCCTTCAAGCAATTCCCTGTCCTTCTTGAACAGAGGGGCCCAGAACTGGACGCAATATTCCAGATGCGGCCTCACCAAGGCTGAGTAGAGGGGGAGGAGAACCTCTCTTGACCTACTAACCACTCCCTTTCTAATGCACCCTAAGATGCCATTTGCCTTCTTGGCCACAAGAGCACATTGCTGGCTCATGGTCATCCTCCTATCCACCAGGACCCCCAGGTCCCTTTCCCCTTCGCTACTTTCCAGCAGGTCACCCCCCAACCTGTACTGGTACATGGGGTTGTTCTTCCCCAGATGCAAGACTCTACACTTGCCCTTGTTAAATTTCATCAAGTTTCTCCCCGCCCAACTCTCCAGCCTGTCCAGGTCTCGCTGAATGGCAACACAGCCTTCTGGTGTGTCAGCCACTCCTCCCAGTTTTGTGTCATCAGCAAACTTGCTGATGGTGCACTCAGTTCCCTCATCCAGGTCATTGATGAAAATATTAAACAGCACCGGTCCCAGCACCGACCCCTGAGGAACTCCACTAGTCACAGACCTCCAGCTAGATTCTGCGCCATTGACCACAACTCTCTGCCTTCTTCCTTTCAACCAGTTCTCGATCCACCTCACTACTTGATCGTCAAGCCCACACTTCTTTAGCTTATCTATGAGGATGCTGTGGGAGACAGTATCAAATGCCTTACTGAAATCAAGAAAAACTACATCTACCGCTCTACCATCATCCCTCCACCTAGTCACTTCCTCATAGAAGGCTATAAGGTTGGTCATACATGACTTCCCCCTCATAAAACCATGTTGGCTGTTCTTAATGGCCCCCTCATCCTTGATATGCCTAGTGATGGAGTCAAGAATAAGTTGTTCCATCACCTTTCCAGGGATGGAGGTAAGGCTGACCGGTCTATAATTACCTGGGTCCTCCTTCTTGCCCTTCTTATAGATTGGTGTGACCTTTGCCATCCGCCAATCCTCAGGCACCTCGCCCGTTTCCCACGACTTACCAAAGATGATGGAAAGTGGCCTAGCAATGACCTCCGCCAGCTCCCTCAGCACCCGTGGGTGCATTCCATCCGGACCCATCGATTTATAGATGTCCAGATTGCATAGCTGATCCCTAACCCAATCCTCATCGACCAAAGCAAACTCCTCCTTTGTCCTGACTCCTTCTGGGGCTATAGAAATCTGGGGCCCTCGGGGAGAGTCTGCAGGAGTAAAGACAGAGGCAAAGAAGGCATTCAGCACCTCTGCCTTCTTTATATCCTCTGTCTCCAGGGCACCCACTTCGTTCAGCAGTGGGCCTATATTGCCTCTTGTGTTAGTTTTATTTGCTATGTATTTGAAGAAGCCCTTTCTATTGTCTTTAACCCGTCTAGCAAGATTGAGTTCCAAGGAGGCCTTAGCTGTCCTAATTGCCTCCCTACATCCTCTAACAACTGTCCCATATTCCTCCCAAGCGGCCAGCCCCTCCTTACATAATCCATAGATTCTCCTTTTCCACTTGAGTTTGCCCAGCAGCTCCTTGTTTAACCACGCCAGTCTCCTAGATCCCTTACTTGATTTCCTACTCATTGGGACGCTCCGATCCTGAGCTTGGAAGAAGCGGTCCTTGAATGCTAACCAACTATCTTGAGCCCCTTTACCGCCTAGTACACTTTCCCATGAGACTTCCCTTAGCAGTTGACTGAAGAGGCCAAAGTTGGCCCTTCGGAAATCCAGAACTGTGGCTTTGCTAGGTATTCTATTCCTCCCACACAGGATCCTAAATTCCACCATCTCATGGTCACTGCAGCCAAGGCTGCCATTGACCGTCACCACTTCGACCAAACCCTCCTTGTTGGCGAGTACTAAATCTAGCAGCGCTGCTCTCCTAGTTGGTACGTCCACCATTTGCATTAAGAAATTATCATCAATGCACTCGAGGAACCTCCTAGACTGTGAATGACTGGCTGTGTGAGTCTTCCAGCAAAATTAGTTTATGTTCTTCTTGTGGAAGAATCAAGAAGCTAGTACAATCTCCTAGTTCTGAAGCTCCAACTAATTTTTATTGAATTTTGGTGAAGAAACAGCATACAATTATGAATTACAAAGTTAGTAAAAACTCACTACACTACTGAAGTTCTTTAAACAAGTATCTATACTTTGCTGATACTGCTAGATTGGTATTCAAATCTTTGCATAAAGAATTAATTGTGCAGCATGACCAGTAATTTGGAAAGCTTCCTTATAAATTGGTAAGCATTATATATCATAGATAATTTGTAAGGATTGACTTTATTTTCAAACAGATGAGACCTGGAATTGTTTTTGCAGGGCTGGTCCTAAGCAGACACTGAAGTTCAGGCTCATTTGACGATTTTAAAAAATTGAGGCAAAAATTGCTTTTTGGATTGCATGCTTTGCTGTACAAACTGAATTGTTCATACTGCAGAGCAAGAATCCTTCCTTTATAGCTATAGAAAACCTTTTACTACATAGTTCTTACATGCATGCTACAGAGACATTTATTAAGCAAATTGCTGTTACTCTTCAGTGGATTGAAAGCAGTGTAAGCAACTTGCCAGAAATTACAGCTGTCCCACAGACATGCTGCATTCAGTTCAACAGCATGGTTATGTGGTACCTTGTGGTAAACAAATATAAGTGTAGCATAAAAACTGCTGGAGAACAGCAGGATACACCTGAACTTAAAAAAAAAAAAATCTGGAGCCACATTACTAGTGAAACACACCAAACTTGGGGAAGACATTTCACATCATCATTTACTTTGCTCTTTCATTAGTTGCAGCATGTTGAGATTTCTTTTCCTGTTCACTTTCTATGTTAACAAGACACATAACCCCTCACTGAACTTGAAAAGACAGCAAGGTTCCTATCCATAGCTTGGACAACCTGCATGTAAGATATGAATGCTGGTCAATCTTACTAGATGTCTGTATCACTTAATACCTTAACACGCATGCAATTAGCTGCTTCCTCTTTGAGCTCTGTTATGCATATCCTAGACCAGTGGTCTTCAAATTTCATTTTTCTTAATCATACATTTCTATCACTAAATATATTTCGAGCACGTAGCTTCAGTATGTTTAATTTTTATATAGATGTACTAATAATATACATTAGGAAATAAATAGAAATTTTTAAAAGGATGCAATAAAGACTAAGCAATTAATTGTGCAAAATATATTTCCTTCTTGCATCCCAATTGATTGTCTTGCACACACCACACCTTTGAGACCACTATCTAGACAAAGGACAATAAACCTAAATGGTTCCCATTCAAAGCTAAGTAACTTGAGTTTAAGTGAAGGCAGTTTCCTCTAATCTCTTTGACTTCTTCTAGAAGTTTTCCAAATTAAAACTAAGTGGCAAAGAGCTAAAACTTTGCTTCAATATAAAAATAAAATGCTGAGGGATTACTAAAAAAAAAAAAACCAAACTAAAAAAAACCCCACAAAAACAAAAAAAAAAAAAAAACCCACACAAAATACCCCAACCTAAATAAAGACAATCTGATGCCATGAATCTGGACAGAGGTGAAAGTGTTATATTACAGATTGGCCCTAATTAGCTGTTGTGAAAAAAAAAGTAATCCAGGGTTTCTGAACTGACTCTATGAAGGCAATGAGAAGCCACATGTACAAAGACAGTCTCATTAGACGACTGATCTAAACTACAGAACTGCTTCAGAAAGTTTTAGGCAGAGTCAGGAAAAGGCACATATACATTTCTTCTTTTGCCTATACCTGTTACTCTATAACTGCTAAATCCAAAATCCAGCTACCTAAGAACCTATTAGACCATTAAGAAAATCTGCAACTAGTAAAACAGTTAAAGGCTATTACAAGGTGAAAGTCATCAAGTCATGCAAATTCATCTTAAGAAACTAGACATTTACACTTCTGCTTTAATTTCCTCCTTAAAGATAAGGCCCAAACTACTTTAGAGGTCCAGTTACTGAAGAGCTATAGTGGAAAGACATTTCATCTTCTGGGGTACCAGAAAAGACAAAGCAATGAAAAACTAAGCCACATATTTCTCCTCTTCCTCAAGAAGGACTTAAAATTACAGATCAAACTTTGAAGTATTTAAACAGCATTTTTCAATTTTCCTCCAAATACAAAACAGTTGCAGAAGTGGGCCATACTAATAAGATGATGTGAATCAAAGTTTCTCCTTAAAAAGTAACCAAACAAAACCAGAAGCATTTTAAAATTATTCCTTTAGAGCAGTAAGAGACAACAAAACTGTGTTATTCTCTATGGAATACTTCTGTTCTCCTACCTAGAATCATGCTGAGCCCAATAGTTTATTTTCCAAATAAACTAAATAATTTCTGTTTTCCTTGTTCCACCTCATAGAAATGCCAGGTATTTTTTTTCTATTTGTCAAGCACAAGGTGTCATAACGAAATTTTACTAAATTTAGAGTGAACCTGGAAGGTAATTAGTCCAGTGGGAACATACATGGTTACAGAGTCTTTATTTTAATTGCATGATCAGGATTTGTAAAGGTAACATAAAAAAAAGATACCAACCTGTAGGGACTTTAATAACACCATTATGACAGAGAAAGCCCAAAGCAGGAGGTAAAGGAGTCAGACACAAGATTTCCAGTGAAACTGGATTTCATTACGTATAGTTTGTTCGCCATCTTGGAAACTCAGGTCTGACATTCTTTCCCCACATTCACATCAGCATAGACCTTGACAAGCTCCAGGGCTGAACATAATTTGGTTTATTTGATTGTTATTAGGTACAGAATTTGTAATGTTTCCCACTCCTTTGCTTTAAATGGATTTATACATGTTAAGCAAGTATCTTTCTAAAAATGATCTTAGAATTAAAACAAAACAAAACAAAAACACGTGCAACTAGCTTTGCAATGGAAATCTGTGCAAGGAGAGAAACTTTCAACAAACAAGAATGAAAACCATGTACAACTGGCTATTCTTAAAGATGTTACTGCCAGACTAAGGCATCACTTCTTATGTGGCATCAGTTTTTGACTGAAGAAGTTGACAGGACAACTGGTTACGACCTGATATCTTCAGAGCTTTACAGTGGCATCAGAGCTTTCAACGGCTTCCCTTTCTAAAGGGGGAATGACATCTGGCAGCATTTCTTGAAAAATCCTGACATTAAGACTGAGCAAAAAATAGATTCAGGAAAAATATCTACACTTGAACCAACCTGTACATATATAAGCAATGGCTGAGACAGAGATCCCTGAATTACCTGTTAAATTGTCCACTGAATAAAGTGAGCAAGTAACGCAAAAGACATTTCAAAAGACACAAATTAGTACCAAGCAGAAAAAAAGGCAAGCAAAGTATACATTAAAAGCATGTCCCACCAGCAGACCCAACAAGTAAACTGCACAAAATTAAGACTGGAGGCATCTTGGTAAAGAAAAAACAAAGGTCCCTCCTGCAGACTCTCCCCAAGGGCCCCGGATTTCTATAGCCCCAGAAGGAGTCAGGACAAAGGAGGAGTTTGCTTTGGTCGATGAGGATTGGGTTAGGGATCAGCTATGCAATCTGGACATCTGTAAATCGATGGGTCCGGATGGAATGCACCCACGGGTGCTGAGGGAGCTAGCAGAGGTCATTGCTAGGCCACTTTCCATCATCTTTGGTAAGTCGTGGGAAACGGGCGAGGTGCCTGAGGATTGGCGGATGGCAAAGGTCACACCAATCTATAAGAAGGGCAAGAAGGAGGACCCAGGTAATTATAGACCGGTCAGCCTTACCTCCATCCCTGGAAAGGTGATGGAACAACTTATTCTTGGCTCCATCACTAGGCATATCAAGGATGAGGGGGCCATTAAGAACAGCCAACATGGTTTTATGAGGGGGAAGTCATGTATGACCAACCTTATAGCCTTCTATGAGGAAGTGACTAGGTGGAGGGATGATGGTAGAGCGGTAGATGTAGTTTTTCTTGATTTCAGTAAGGCATTTGATACTGTCTCCCACAGCATCCTCATAGATAAGCTAAAGAAGTGTGGGCTTGACGATCAAGTAGTGAGGTGGATCGAGAACTGGTTGAAAGGAAGAAGGCAGAGAGTTGTGGTCAATGGCGCAGAATCTAGCTGGAGGTCTGTGACTAGTGGAGTTCCTCAGGGGTCGGTGCTGGGACCGGTGCTGTTTAATATTTTCATCAATGACCTGGATGAGGGAACTGAGTGCACCCTCAGCAAGTTTGCTGATGACACAGAACTGGGAGGAGTGGCTGACACACCAGAGGACTGTGCTGCCATTCAGCGAGACCTGGACAGGCTGGAGAGTTGGGCGGGGAGAAACTTGATGAAATTTAACAAGGGCAAGTGTAGAGTCTTGCATCTGGGGAAGAACAACCCCATGTACCAGTACAGGTTGGGGGGTGACCTGCTGGAAAGTAGCGAAGGGGAAAGGGACCTGGGGGTCCTGGTGGATAGGAGGATGACCATGAGCCAGCAATGTGCTCTTGTGGCCAAGAAGGCAAATGGCATCTTAGGGTGCATTAGAAAGGGAGTGGTTAGTAGGTCAAGAGAGGTTCTCCTCCCCCTCTACTCAGCCTTGGTGAGGCCGCATCTGGAATATTGCGTCCAGTTCTGGGCCTCTCTGTTCAAGAAGGACGGGGAATTGCTTGAAGGAGTCCAGCGCAGAGCCACAAAGATGATTAAGGGAGTGGAACATCTCCCTTATGAGGAGAGGCTGAGGGAGCTCGGTCTCTTTAGCTTGGAGGAGACTGAGGGGTGACCTCATCAATGTTTACAAATATGTGAAGGGTAGGTGTCAGGATGGTGGAGCTAGGCTTTTTTCAGTGATATCCAGTGATAGGACAAGGGGCAATGGGTGTAAACTGGAGCATAGGAAGTTCCACGTTAACATCAGGAAGAACTTCTTTACTGTAAGAGTGACAGAGCACTGGAACAGGTTGCCCAGGGGGGTTGTGGAGTCTCCTACACTGGAGATATTCAAGGCCCGCCTGGACAAGTTCCTGTGTGATGTACTGTAGGTTACCCTGCTCTTGCAGGGGGGTTGGACTAGATGATCTTTTGAGGTCCCTTCCAACCCTTGGGATTCTGTGATTCTGTGTAAAGCAAGCACCTATCATATCACTTCTTATCTACCTCCACAAAACTGAAAAAAAAAAATACCTAAGCAAAGGTAATGAAAACATACTTACACATGCGAGGATGGAACAGGTGAAAAAAAAAAATTATAAAAAAATGCTATTAGCTGCTCCTAACAAGTCAATGACAGGGAAAAAACCCAAGTATTGTCCTACCTTGCAAAGCAAGGGGCCTAAAACTATTAATTGTTTGTACCCCTTTGGGGAAAATGTTTGACTTCTATTTCAGATGAAACATGCTTACCTAAACATTTGAGATTAGCTCCTATCAATAAAGAATACTGTTATTAAAACAGAAGCCAATAGCAACTAGTAAATAAGTCATTAAGACTTATTTACTGCTTTTCATTGCAAATGAAAAAAGGAACAGAGAAACTTTTGCATTAGAAATATTCTCAGCATGCTAATTCACTCTTTCCTCTTCTGAGGAGTGTTACTAGTTCTGACTTTGGCTCAACAAACACCACCTCTTTAGAACCTGTGTGTTCTTTCTACTTACTAGGTCAGTGTGTTGATTTTGACTTAATGAGAAACACTGGGTACTCATGTAGAAAACTTAAAACAAAGGTTTTTTGCATATGGTAAATTAAGTTCATTTTATGAAGTACCTTCAGCTAGTCTCTAAGCACACATCTCTTTCTGAGGAAGTGAAAAATGCACAGGTTTGATATCTGAATGTTAACTGTTTTTTTACAGTCTAAATCATCTCTCACTAATGTGCTGGAAAGAATTTTGGTAAAAATGATGAAACATCTACAAATGCTACTTGAAATTCTCTCATCTCTTAACATACGTAACAGATCCAAAGGTAACTCAATGTTGAAAGGTCAGTTCAAAGCTTACTGAAAGGCCTTTAGAGATTCATATCAGGTATCAACCATTTCAGAGCATAATTAAAACTCAGGAAACTGCAATTAACATAGCTTTTATACTTGGCTAGGTTGAGCCACTCCCTCAATCAAAATTACTGAGAGAAGCATTTTGAAGTAACTACATGTTAACTAATAGCTATGCCTCTAAGGAGGTATGAAAAATAAATTCAGAATCTTTTATAACTTCAGCTCTTCCCTGCAACAGCTGGAAGCATTCTGAATATAAACATCAGGCTAAACAATGACTATTCATAGGTTGCAAAACACCAAATTCAGTGTCAAAACCATTTACTGTCATTAAGTATTTTCATTACCTGTGCACTTTGTTTTCAACAGCCTCTTAAAAAGAAATCACTTATAATCAAGTAATCTTCCAATCAGAAAATGGGGCAGAGAATGCACACTCTTCTTTGTTTAGAGTTGAATGATTTGTGAAATAAAAATTGCTTCGTTAAGATAACTATAATTCATTTATTCACAAAGTCATTATATTTCATAGCTGTTAATGAATCTAGTTCTACATTTTCATTTCTATTTGTCAATGTAGTTGACACTTGGCTTCAAAATTTTCTCAGATAAACAATAACTTAGTTGACAGCTTCACAGAAGATGATTTTGACTAATTTGTCATCCTCTCAAAGAAACAGAGATACCTGCTCTTGGCAACAAAGTATAAAGAAGTGGCATATCAGCAGTCTTATTTACTCACTTAGGTGTCTTGACTGTAACAAGGTGAAAGACCTCTAGCTTTTTATGGCCTTCCCCTACCAATCATCATATTGCTCTGGTTGTTGTTTATTTGTTTTGGTTTTTTTTAAGAGATGGCAAAGGCAGGTTAACATCTGTGGACTACAGAGCAAAAAGTGACAAGCAAAAGATAATCTGTCAAACTTCTTAAGTGTCCTAAATACCTAGGGCTAGAATGATAATTTACACTTAGTAACAAACACCTTTCAGTATTCCAATCAAGTCAACAAGCAGCAATTCCTCTAGTAAGTGTTGCACTAACATTCCAATGTAGCAGTCTTGTGTTACGTTAAAACAAAGAAAAAGTTACAGGTGCCATTAAATCACTAAAACATGATTCTCCAAAGGTTGAGTAAACAATGTGTGTGACACAACTAGCTAGAGAGCAGATACCCATCCTCAAGAAAGATTATGAAACTCTAAATATACATAGAACCAATTTTAAGATGACTTCTTACCCAATAAATTCTTCATCATTAGAGCTGTGTCTGTTGCAGTCCTTTTGCTTTTTTCCTTTTAGGTAATACTTTCTGTTGCGGGCACTTAATGTGCACTGAAATAAAACAAATAAAACTGGCAGGTTCCAATATGTCATAATAGGTGTTATATTAGAAAGAGGGAACAATGCCAGACATTGAAACAATGCAACTGATGCAGATAAGCAGAGCCACAATGAGTATATACAACGATTTTGGGAATAATTAGTTTGCTTGATTTAAAGCACCCACATACCACCTGACCTTGAATGGAACTTTCTTCTCCTAAAGAAAATTGACAATACAGAACAATTCAATTATATCCCTATTTAAACAAGAACTATGCTAAACAGGCACTTAAGTATTAGGCCTGTTTTACATAATCACAAATATGCAAGATAAATGCATGGAATCAAACAAAGCAGAGGTTAACCAAACTAGTTACATTCCACACAAAGATAAAAAATTCAGATAAGGAAAAGCAATTTGAATATTTGGTACTTTAGTGGCAAAAACCACAACAGCAAGACTTTGTTTTTTTCCAAATCCTCTTACCTTATCAGAATGTATTTACATTTTTTTCAAATTAAGTGATGCCCCACTAAGCCATATAGTTATTTCTGCAATTCCAGAAACTTCTCTCCCTCTGCCATTACTTTCTAATCATTCCTCACTTTTTTTTTTTTACATAAAAATAAACCAAACAGATGTTTGAAAATTATGCCAGTCAGGCTGAAAGCAAACTTATTTTCATTTCTGTTAAAGCATGGGTTGAAAAAGCACCTGAAAAATTTATGCCCATGCATAATTTACAGTGAGGCCTGAAAGGTGCATCCCAAGTCAATCTTTTCCTTGTCATATAGGGACTGACTCTAATGGAAAATACCCTCATTACTACAACAGCTAGGAGCAAGAAATTCTTTGAAGGTGCTCTCACCACCTCCCATCTTCAAACATTATCTAGTACACCTCATAGCACTGGTCTTTGAACATGTTAGAGACCTATATGCCCAAATCACTAAAAGCTGCACAAAATCTCTACGACAACATGGAGCAGACTCCAGCAACACTAAATACAGCTAGAACAGGCTTTATGGATAAACCAGCAATATTTATTCTAATTATGATACTTCATGAGCAATCTTTTTTTTTTTAAGACTAGTCAGTGTTTAAAGCATACAAAGCCCTCTATTACATGGGAAAATCTGAAACATATAGACAGAGGAAAAATGAGAAACGGAAAATTAGACAGTATACACAAAACAAGGAAAAAGATTTCTTTTTTTTTTCCAGTTCACCAGGTTTAATCACTGTTTTTATAGAGGCAGGGAGAAAGACAGGAGGAATTCCATGCAAATGCTGCCTGGCTCCGCCTAAAAGGCTGCTCCTTGTAACCACAGGAGACCTTACTTCAGCTTTAAAACCTGATTGTAATTGGATGCTCTGCTCACTTAAAGTATTAACAGTACAGAACCACACAATCAGTTCGTATTGCAACATGCTCAAAGGCCTACCTACCAAGAGACCTGAGTCACATTATCACCACTATCGTAAATAAAAAGAATTCCTAACTTCCCTCACTAGGTTTTTGATACTCCTCTGTAGGGGAACCTGTTTGTCTATTCCATGACTCTGAAATCACTAAAACCAACAACAACCAGCAACTCTTAATGCTGAGCTGAAGGACTCAAGAGTACCAAAATACATTTCCAAAACTTAGCATTTTAAAAATGTTTACTGTACCTGAAACACATTTATAGAATCAAATATTCATTTCCATAAGTGACTGAGATGATAAAGACACATATGATAAATAAATGCTAAATGCCATATAAGTACTTTTACAGTCTTTTGGTCTTAAAACCGAAATCAGCTACTTCTGTCACCTAAAATTCTGTCAAATATCATGCTTCCTATTTTCTCTTAATGCTTAAGCTCTTAGATAAAAATAATGATTAATTAAAAACTCAATGTAAAACATATTTCCATACCGTAACAGGAAGTTTGATAAGTGAGCTAAATATAACCTAAAAGTTCAGGAATCAGAAGACATATAACTAACTTTATATATATATATATATGTATACACATATATATCATTCAGTATTGAAAAAAAATCCATCCTGCAAAACAGAACCAAAACCCCATACAACATTCTCCTATGGACTTCATACTTCAAAGAACTTCTCTTTACCTCTTTTAAAGGGTAGTCCCAATGGTGGGAGTCTGTGAACCTTGCCAAAGGGGAGTGAACTTGGGAATCCTCTGATTTGGTTTTTGTTTTCTTCGTTGGTATATGAAACTGAAAACAGATGATATTGCACACAAGACGAAACTAAATTATCCACTGGTATTACGATCTGACATAGTGCCACGTACAAAGTTTCTTAACTGCCAGGCAAATTCACCAAGTTGCAAAGAAAGCACTGACCTATAACTTTAATTTAAATGCATGGCTCATGGATGCTTTATCCCCAAATCATGTGCTGTACAACATGAGGAGCTAGCTTTAACACATGAACTGTCTGAATAAGTTCTTATTTCAGTAACTTCACAACACCTTCAAATGAGTGCCCAAAAGGTGACAACCAATCTACTGGCACTGACAATTTCTTAGTTCCCTCTCATTTGTTTTCACTCGAGTTTAATCATCTCATCTTAAAAAATTACAAAGAGAAAACAAAGTAACTGAATGCTGTGATGAATGTCACGCCATGCATGTTCTCAAAAAAAAAAAAAAAGGAGAAATCAGGATGTAGAGCAAATATATTTTATAAGAGTGCAAGTATTTTGATATGATGATTTATCATAAATACACTATGTTCTCAAAATTGTATCAGCAATGGTATCATCTACTGTCATTGCCAACCTTTGCAAAAATGGAACCAGCATTTCAAAAGTAATTACTGACAGATAAAGCACTTAGTATTTGGCAGAAAACTGCCAATTCAGAGAAAATAGATAGGATAGAATGTTCATTTAATTCAGACCAAAAGTGGTCAAACTAAATTTCTACCAGTTCATCAAGACAAGGAGAGAGATTAAAATTTCCTATCAGCTAATTAAGCCAGATCAAATAGTATCAACTGAAAGAATGAAAGTGCAGGCGTTGCCATTTCTCCAGGTGTCCTGGAAAGCAAAACCTTACCTGCAAATACAACCAGATTAGAATGTATCACAACATGTGTATCTTTCAGATAACCATCTATCTCAGCCAGGAAAAAGCTGAAGCTACTCCATGTGACGGCCATTGTCAAGTGTACTACCAACTGACTTTGCAAGCCACCAAATGCCCTGCTTGTTACATGTAACAAGCAAGGACGCAAACAGTGACATGAACACAGAAACTGTGTTCATTATCTCTACAGGGAGTCCTTCAGACAGATCACAACTGAAACATACTGTACCATAATGAGATAATCCTTTAATTCTTCAGTTCGAATTGCGAATGCTCTTATTCCTCCTCTACACTTCTTTGAAACAAAGATTTAATGTTTTAGTAATTAGACCTGAATTTTCTACACAGTACCTCAAACTGCTTTTGCTTGTCAAATGCTGTAATAACGCCTTTAATAACAGATTCCTCAATTTATATAGGATGCAAGTGTTGTGCACAGGCAACAATTCTAACAGGAGTACCTCCTTTCCCTTTCAATCAACATTCAAAGATTAAAGTAGACATTTTTTTCTTTCAAGAACATCTACCATTAGATTGTTTGATTGTCATTTTGTTTTGACAAGTGGCCTATAAACAGGTTTTATCAGCCAGAATGCATTATTCTGATCTGCACTTTAATGGCCAGGTACAAATTTCTTACTTCAGAACTTCACCTGCTGCCCAAATAGGGGCTTCCACTATGAACTTTCTCAGAATATATTTATCCAAAATTTTAACATGTGTTTAAAGTTACAGAGGTTCAGATGACCTCTGTAATAACATAACAGATAACACTGAGAACAGATAACAGACACGCAAAAGATATATACAGATGGACAGACAGAAAGTGATAAAAAGCACAAGATACATTCATCAGCAAAATTCCCACTGTACAGCATCTTCCTAGTGTTCGCAGTCATTAAGAAGATGTTGGCTTGCAGTGCCTGCAATTAATTTATGGAACAAACACAAAGTCAAGAGGTAACCAACAGAGGTCTGTACGTATTGTAAGTGCAATTTACAGTTGCCTCAGCTTTCCCCTTATAGAAAGGGATCACCCCAACACATACACGTGCGTACGCACTTAGACTCCCCATCTAAACCAGCAGTACTTTTCTGAAGGTTCCCACCTGTAGGAACAAAGGTCAGAGAACACACATAAACAAGGTGCTGGAAACAGCCGATTTCTAGAACACTAGACAGTCCAAACCTTACCTGATCTTACCAGTTGCTGTGCCTACAGTTTGTTTCCACCAAGCTTTCACTGCTAGAAAACACTACTAATAGGGATAATTTAGAAAAAAATTAAAAAACAAAAACCTAAACACTAGCGTAAGAAGTCTGAATACATCTCTGCAGATAACAATGTTATGCAGCTCCTCTACTTTTAATTCTTTAGATGTTAGTTTAAGGTTTAAAATGTTCTCAAAAACACACATTCAACAGTAGACATTACTACTGACTGCTACTAGCATAAAGCATTTCTCTTGAAAGAGTGCTCCAACAAAGCAAAGGTAGGACCACTGGAGAATGAATTTGGTTGTGCAAATACATCAGAACATCCTAAGACACCAACAGCCCCAAAGCAAATTGCTGCAAATTGTAGGACACTTACACTGACATTACTTGAGGATGCTGTTTTTCCTTCCATAATTTTCTCTACTGAAAAAGAAAAAATATAAATAAAATAAGCTTAGCAATTTTTTGTTTATTTATTCAGAGGGAAGCAGGACCACAGTAGCAGGTAATAAGCAAGAACATTAAATTAATTTTTGAGCAAGCTAGTACAAAGAAATTCATTCATCGAATAGTTTGTGTTGGAAGGGACCTTAAAGGTCATCTAGTCAGACCCCCTGTCACTGGTAGGGACACTTTCCACTAGATCAGGTTGCTCAAAGGCCCACCCAGCCTAGCTTTGAACATTACCAGGGATGGGACAGCCACAGCTTCCCTGGGCTATTTGTGCCAGTACCTTTTCACCCTCATCGTAAAAAATTTCTTCCTTATGTCAAACATAAATCTATGTTCTCTCAGTTTAAACCCACTGACCCTTGCTCTGCCACTACAAGCCTTGGAAAAAAGCCACAATACAAGAGAAATATGTGACTAGGAAGTTCATATACTTTTATTCAGCTCAGCGGTTTTTCAGCTCTCAGCCTCATCCCCCTGGTGTGGGGAACAGCAACATCTACAGCCTGTTACAGGAAAGTGCTGCCTATTTGGAGACCTGCAAAGTGGAGAAACTGACAAGCGACAGCCCTCTGACAGCCCTGGGGGTAAGCAGAGGCCGCATCCAGGGGTGGCGCCACCAGGGCTGTCAAAGCAGAAGACCGCCCAGCCGCGCCGGTGGCTGCCGCCGAGCCAAGCAGCGGGGCAGAAGGCGTCTGCCCGACACCCCCGCTTCCTCAGCTTTCCCAACACTTCCCCAGCTTCCTCCTCACCCAGGCGTCGGCCTTTCCTTCTAAGTAGGGAACAGACTACTCACTAATAAGAGGCCAAGTGCTGAGCATCAGCAACTCCGCTGCCTCCTCAGCTTTCTCACAAAGCAGCAGCAACGCCGCCACTCCACCTTCCCTCTCCGGTATACCACAACTCACCCTCCCCCGCCTGCAGGCTTTGCTAGTCCGCAATAAAAACCCTGTCCAGCCCGGGTCCAGCCAGCCAGGACACTGTCAGCCAGCTTTAGTTCTGCTTTATCCCCGTCTCAGCACCTAAAGGACAAACACCCACACCACTCACCAACGCAGCTGCACCACCGCCGGTCTCGTTTACGCAGGCCCCGCCGCCGCCTGCGCAGCTTCCCCGGGTACTTCCGGGCTGGGCACCACCTCCGCTCGGTTCGGTAGAGCCGCCGGCCGCTCCGCCCAGTAACGGCGATAACCATCCCCCCTCGCTCAGGTCCGCCCTGAGGCGCTACCCGCGCTCCCCTCATGAGCTCCGTCGCTCTGCCGCGTCCCGCAAGCTCTCGCTCCACAACCCCTCCCACCCTTCTTCCCCTCACGAGGTTAGCCCCGCTTCCCTGCGCCCCCCTCCGGTTTTTAACTACTTTGAGTTTAGCTCGGTAATAAGCCTCTGAGGGAGAAAAACGTAAATCACGTGGAGTAAATGATAATGTTACAGTATGGGAGTCTTCCCGCAGCCAAGTGGAGACCAAGACCCATTTGTTGGGTTTTGTCGGATTTTGGTTGGTGGTTTTGGGTTGGTTTGTCTGTTTTCAGGGCAGCTTCATAATTGTAAATTCATTATGCAGCATTTAGAGCACCTGTAGAGCATCTAGAGCAATCTGTAACTGCTGCTTTTCAGTTCTGTAAATGGTATTATTTCAACAAAATCAGTCCTCCAGACTAAAAAGTATGTGAGCCTAAGGTGCTATTCAAGTGAATTCTTTAGTGATAAACTACTATAAATTACTTCAAAACTTTTAAGTTCATACCCTGAAGGCAATTTTAGGAAGGGAAGTCGTACCTATGTCTGATGTAACACTCTTGGTTTGTTCCTACCTCCTGAAATCCTCAGAAACCTTCCACAATGCTGTGTAAATTATTTCTTCAAGTAGATGTTCAATTTTACATACATAGATCTTCAATATTACATACGCAGAATTTAATTTGTAAACATGTATCCTTGTTTTGGTTTGGAACTGAAAAAGCAGTGTTGTTGAAGTAAGAGCATAGTAACTTCCTGTTCATAGTATATTGGGAAACTACAGCTTCCAACCTTTTAGGGGCGAGAAAAGGGCCCTGAGAAGTGCTGGACAGCATACCATTCCATGGGGAAACTGTATTTATCTCTTCCTACTTGTTATGGAATGCTTTCTCTGTGCTTCAGCTTAATCCACAGACATCTTTTATTAAATTGTGTCCACTTTTCTCCTACTTTACTGCATAGGGAAAACACCATGAATACGGGTAGCTTCCTCCCTACTAAATACGATCTCTTTTGTGTGAACTGGCTGTATTTCAGTGGTATAGCAAACAGACCGTCTCTGCCATCTCCTTTGTGTCTTCCATGCCTTCCCACAGAAGGAAAAATCATAGATAAACACATGCACTTGTAACTTCCTTGTGCTGTTTCCATTCCAAGAAACTGGCAAGACAGTAAATGGTTTAGCTACCATAGAATCTGATTTTTTCCCTTTTCTATATGTACTTATTTTATGAGATAAAAAAGGAGAAGGTACCATTTTCTAGCCTACTCTCTATTAACCAAAAGACAGGAATGACCTTGGAGAGATGACAGTATCTCTGCCCCAATGGAGATTGCTCAAAAGGAAACCTGAATCCCATGCAGGAGTTGATTTCCAACTCAAGTTGCTTACATGAAAATTTTCAGATCACTTTCTGTCCTCGTAACCAGCTTTACTGGTATAGTGAGTTTACTGTGTTCTAAAAAACTCTTGTTATTTCAGTAAGAAAAATTAAAAGGTATATAGTAGCTTGTACCAATGTCTTTGCCAAATATAACTTTATATAAACCATTTGCCAAAAAAAAAAAAAAAAAAACCAAAACCAAAAAACATCCAAACCTGTGCTAAGATGATAAATTAATTTTTAAAATTGTTATAATTACAGGAATTTGATTCTTGCAAGTATCTGCTATCAGGAAAAAGTCCTACAGCACAGGGATTCTAACCACACCAAAGTTTACCCCATGTTTACCATTCTACAGCCAGTGACAGTCAATAGTATGATGAAGAGTTATACAGAAAATAGGAGGTTATATGCTTAAGTTTTGAGTTGCATGGAAACCACTTCTAGGTATAATTCTTATCAGTTCATCAGTCATGTAAGCTGAAAAATGATCTTAGCTCGAACTAGAGATCTCAGTCTAATCTCATGAACGTTTGCTGCATGGACTTTATTGTCTCCTGTTCCTGGATGACCGTGGCTAGCTTATTCTGTCATCCATTGTACAATTTCCATGCGGCAAGTACTTTCAAAGATGAACAAGTAACTGAAGAGATTATTATTAATGTACTGCTGTTGGAGTTTAGTAACCGAAATCCATGAGAGCCGTTACAAGCAGCTGATTTACTACAGCCTACCAAGAAATAGCCAGTATCAATAAGTATTTTGTTTGTAACCACTTTTAAATCTGAATTCTTATACAATAGGTTTTCTTTATGTAGGTGTCATATGGAGGTCTATCACTATAGTAACATAGTCTTCTTAATTTGTAGTGGTTACAAATAAACCATGAAGTAAGCTTGAGGAACCTAATAGAGGGTTCAGAGTATCAAGAGGAACTGAAGTACGACTTCAACATAAAAGGGGAACTGAGGCATCTGGATCCAAATGAGTCCTTTGTTTTCAATTATTACAAGAATGCACATGAGCAGAATCATAAACGCTATCAAGTTTTGGGACACTTGATTACCCAATATGTTTATGAGCTCCTGGAAAGAGTCTGCATGCTGCAGAAAGTTTATATTCCTACTGATGCTACAGAGGATGAACCAAGAAGTTTCTTTTTCATGAGTGAGAATGCACTAACAAGTTCCTCTAGCCTAACTGTCCTTCAAGACCGTGGAATGTTCCGTGCAGGACAGTGGGGGCAAAGGATAATTATCAGCGAAGTCCTGGGGCATGGAACACAAACACCATTCATCAAAATGACCCTTGAAAGCCGTGGGGGGGTCATTGTACTGAATCCCAATGACAACTTTGTTGATTTGACGACTGAAAAGGAGAGGCTAAGTTTGTCTACCAGTCAAAAGGCACTGACTTCAATGGAGTCTACCTGGTGGGTCCCCAAGAGAGGCAGCTGCAACCCTGAGAAGCATACCATGTACGTATGGGATCACTTCATTTCAAAGAGTGCAGTCAAGAATGTGGCCTTCATTGCCCATGGCCATGGTGCCTTGGTGTTTGTTGACTTGCTAGTGCAGCGAAAAGGGGAGGTAATGAATAAAGTGTACTCTGTGGCATTCATTGACTCCACGTACAATGTGTGGCACCAGACTAGAAGTGATCCACAACTACAAGAATGGATACAGAAGCACTGCAGTGAATGGGTGTCAAACAGGAAGCCTCTAGATAAAGCTGTGGGTTCTGTCATGAAACTGAACTGTCATACTGTCTCTGCTGGGACAGAAAAGCATGGTTTAGCCCCCTCCTGCTGCTTACATTCCATCTTCAAATACCTAAAGAGCACTCTGAAAGCCAAGACTGCAACAGTCTCTAAACAATCACCTACCGCAACTAGAGGCAGAATAAATAAGAAGTGAGGCAATAAAGGTATACTGATTTGTTTTTGATAGTGATCTCTTCCTTTCATAACTGCCCCTGCACCTTTCAGTCATCTAAGGACCCTCATCTCACTGTGGAGCAACTTATAATTCTAAGTTTGAAGCTAGTTTGTTTCTTTTTGAGAAACACACAAATCCAAGTTAACTATCAGGAAATAAGCTCATTGTTGAAAGCTGTAAGCCACAATCCTTCAGTTAGCTGTGAAATTTAGGTTGTGCAAAATAAAGATGTTAAGGTATAGCAACTCTCATCTCTATCATTTAAAAAAATAAACATTCTGCAGTTATGTCTGCATAATCAGACTAGACTATCAGGAAAACACTTGCATAAGTACATAGCTTTCATTAAAAGGACAAATCTGCAATACCAAAAGCACGTAAAGGATCTATTTCCTTCTCACTATATACCGTAGAGTGTTTAAAATCTTTCAAGAGCCTGAACATCCACCCTCCTTCTTGAAACATTTACTGATAAGTTGAACAATATTTCAGGGAACTGCATACTACCACCAACTAAAAAAAAAAAAAAAGAGCCAACTAAACCAGCGAGATCACTGGGCATGAGCTGCTATTGGGAACACAACACTAGCAACCTGCTGTTACCAAGCTGATACAAAATGACATAGCTGTTTTCCCTCAGCTGTTTAATTTTACACAGAGGTGGGAAATAAGAAACAGTTTTTAAGTGACCATACTCCAGGTTTGCAATTTATACAAACAGAAGGTCAAATAACCTTTAAAGTGAATGTAAACAAAATGGTTATTTTGAATTTCTAGTTTAATCCTGTGGGAAATGAAAGTACTCAGTGGCTGAAAAAGAGCTCTGATGGATGATAAAACCTCATCCTACCCCTTCAGTTCTCAGCCAGAAAACCCAAAATGTTGAACAGTAACATTGGGTATCAGAGAAAAGAGTGTGTAAACTTCTCTTTTGTGATTATATCCATTTCAGATTTCAGTCACCTCTAATCCTGTTGGAAAAAGCTTCTATCCCATTGTCCAGTAATGGGTAAAAGCCTAAAATTCCATTGAAAAGGCAGTCAGCTGAATGCTCTTGAGAGCAAGCAAAGCTTTTTAATAAATATAAGTTTACTGTTACCGTATCTGATTGAAAATGTACTAACTAGATAATTAATAGACTATGCGGCGGCTTAGTTCACTTAAAGCTGTACTGCAGATGCCATCATAGAGGATGCATACAATCTGCTTGTTTTGTAGGTGCTAGTCAGCATGCAACTCAAAGAATAGTCACTTGTGTGAGTTCTAAGCATGAATGTGTAGCTTTATTCACAAGAGAAGTATGAGGTGACAGAATGTCTATCTTCAGAACGAGACCAATATGATCTGTCAACATAAATACTCAAACTGTCCCACGGTGCCAGAGGTGGCTAAACAGGCTTGAAGAAAAAATGGGTTCTAAAACATTCACTGTTTCCAGAATTCTTTATCTCAGGTGAATCCACTAAATTCCTTGGTAGAGAAGGTCATATTTAGGAATGTTATTGGGATCAATGGGACTTCTCACAATGAGCTTTCCACGCATGGCACCACGGTAAACCACTTCAATCAGATCTATAAAGTCTTGCTTTGTTTTGAAGCTTCCTACAAATTTGGTATGATCTGGAGACCTAAATGTAAGCATAAGATAAAGGTAGAATTGTAATGCTAAAGTATTCAAAGAAAAAACACCTAACAACAAGAAAAGATGTAGAGTGGCATCAGGGGCTCTGATGTGGTCATTCTGAAAGAATGAACAGCACTGGTAATGGCATAGCCAAATCAGGGGTATACTGCCACCACTAAAGTCCAAAAAGGTGCAGTGTCATGCCCAAGGCTTTAACCATACTATATTTTACAGTCAGGCATATTTCACAGCTGTCATCTACTTAATGCACCAGCATTTGAAATTTGAAAATACATCTTTCTGGCTTCCTACAGAATTCTCAGTGCAGATGATAGTATTACAACATTACAATTTTCAAACGTTACCTTCCCCTGACGCAGTAATATACAGAAAGACTAATAATTCTGAAAGTTATAATAAATAATGCCTGGTAGGATAACATACCCATAATCAACCTTCATGTGTTGTCCATTGAAGAAAAATACAGTAGATGGAATATAACTGATGTCAAAATACCGGGTGTACACTGGAACCTTGTTCGCATCCACGAGGTAAATCACTGCCATTTTACTTAGGTCATGAGCTGTCTTTGCAAGCTGAAAAGAGTGAGAAAATTCGATGACAGGCTGAGACACAAGAGGAAAAGGGTGGCAAGCTTTACAAAACCCATTTCTCTTATGTCTTACCAGCTCAATCAGGGCTACAGTATCATCCCTTACCTACTTCAAGAACTTTGTACACCTGCTACAATAACATCAATGTTTTCTTAATTTTCAAATAGCTTTATGAATATAGTATTATTTCGTATTAGATTTGTTATGAAAATTTTCATGAGACTCCATATTAGCCAAAAGCAACATATCACAGTCACTTGTATGCAACAGTAAAGTTTTAACGAACTAGTAGAGTTAGAAAAAAAAAAGAAAAAATATCTCTTACAATATCATCGAGCTGCAGACAGACAGCATCGTTATCTCTTCCAAACCGGAGAACCAAAACCTTCTCAGCCACGATTTTTATTGCCTGATCCACTTCCCTCTTACAGGTCAATTTGGGCAGCACAAGACTCATCCCAACAGGCCACGGCTACAACCGAAAACCCTACCTGAAAGGAAAAAAATCCAAACCCAAACCAAACAAAAACCCCGTCAAAAATAAGTGAAACTTTTCTATGCTATTTTAAAAAGAGAAATTCCTCACCACCCCACCGGGCTAACAACCCCTCGGGCTCAGGCGTTCGCCTCACGTCCCAGCACAGCATGGCGGCTGGCCCCGGCCCTATACCCGGCCCCGCACCAGGGCCCGAAGGCTCCCCGCGGGCCCCTGTGCAGTCCTTCCCCGCCAGCCCCGGCCTTCCTACGGGATCACCGTACTCCGCAGGGCCCCGCGCTGTAGGAAAGAGGAGAGAGAACCGGAACCTCAGCGTGCAGCAGCGGAACGCCGAGGACAGCCAACAAGCATAGCTCCACGCCCGGAAGAAAATGCGCAAAGGACTAGGCCCTTCCCGCGCACGCGTAGGCTGTTCCCCGTGAGGTGAGCACGACATGGCGGAGTTTTCGGTGCTGATGTAAGGCCACCGTTAGCCGCGTCCGATCGCCACTTCCTTTCCTTCCTTCCCTCCCTTCCCACGCGGGACGAGACGGACGCCAGGCGACTGGAGCGCGGCCGCAGCTCTGGCAGGTGCGGGAACAGCCGCTGGAGGAGGAGGCCTCTCTCGCCACGTGTTTCTCGCCACAGAGGGTTAAGGGCGAGAGACCCGCGGGCCTGGGGTGCTTGAGGTACCCCGTCCTGCGCCCCGCGGGTGATCTTGGGAGCGCCCCTTCGCTTCCCTGGCCTGTCGGGCCGTGCTACCCAGCCCGGCTGTCCCTGGCGGGCGCGGGTCAGGCCTGCGGGCGCAGCATGGGGAGCGGGGCGCGCCGGGGAGTGCTGTGGTGCGGACGCGGTGCTTGGAGGTGTCGCCGAGCCTGTCGCGGTTCGATTCAGCTGTAGGCTGGTTTACGAGTCGTTACGGTTGTTTATTCTCCACCTCCTGGTTAACTGTCACTAAGATCAGGTCTGATTCGGCTCCTAGTGCGGTGTGAATGCCGGCACTGCCGGGAACAAGGGTCTCACAGGACGTACGAGTAGCGTTGGTGGTTTCAGTGACCCGCACTGTGGAAAAGCAGAGGAAAAACTTTAGCGCAAGTTTGCAAATAAAGCTTTTCCAAAATACAGTGGTAGAAGCTAAAATGTGATCTTCTGTGAGACAGGATTGTTCTAAAAAATGTTACAAAATGAAGCGCCTTGTCCATTTTCATAGTTTAGGTAAGAGGCTAGCACCTCTGACCTGTATAAATATATTTGTGGTCTCCATGCAGCATTTTGATTGTGAAGGGGGTTATTTGTCAGATGATACAGATAATTTAAATAGATCTCAGACAATACGTAAAGGTTGTTTGACCACATTTTGAATTGCAGTAAGTGTTGCTGTTACAAGCAGCAGAGCTGACTATGTCTATTTGCAGCAGTGCCACAGACGCTGTTTTTATGTAGAAAATGGTAGAAAAGTAATAGTGGAAGCAGGAGTTTCTGGTATTCCCCAAGAAGTTGCTGTCTCTCAGTCTTACTAAGGATGAAGATCTGTGTGTGGTGGTGCTTTTCCTGATTTCTGACAAGATTTTTCCCCTCTTACTGTTGTTTTGCAGATGACCATTTGAACACAGCACATGTGTAAATATGCAGTCTGCCAATATGCTTCTGAAAAAAATTATCAGAAGTTCTTTCCTCCCGTTTGCTGCACAACATGGGATGAAAAAGCATTTGTTTCCACTCAGTAGAACTCTGAGTTTATCACTTTGCCTGAAGCAGGACAATTCATGCAGTCCCTCAGAAAAACTAGATTTAGATGCGTGGAAGAAGGTAATGAAATCTGGGTTGCAAGAAGAAGTCAATGGGACGGTCTCTGAGTGTAAGGAGCCTGCCACTTTGTCTGCTGCACGTGAGACGCTGGAGATGTGGAGACTAGCTGGCAAATCAGTTCCAGAAAATATCACCGAAGAACAACTGAAAACCTTTATGGAATGTACTTCCAAGTCAGCTAAAAAGAAATATTTAAAATATTTGCATCTCAAAGAACTTCACAAGAAAAATGACAAAAGAAGGATGGAAGAGAAAAGGGAAAGGAAGCTAGAAGCACAAGAGCAAGCTTCAGAAACTGGTGTGACCAAGAAGAATTCATTCATATGTTTGTGGGCCAACTGTATGGACAAAGTATGCAACTGGAGGGCTGCACAGTCGATGGTCTTTGGCCAGCCACTAGTATTTGACATGTCCTTTGAAAAAGATATGTCTGTCCGAGAAGTGGCAAATACAGTGAGACAGATAGTACTGAGTGAAAGTACCAATCGAAGATCTATCGATCCGTTCCACATTCACTTCTGTAACTTCAAAGACAATAGCCTCTATCATAAGGAATTTATCAAGCATTACAGGGAGGCATGGGGCAAACTGCTTATCACTGTGACAGACCAGTGCTACACAGAAGTCTTTCCAAAGGAAAAGCTTATCTATCTGACTGCTGATTCTCCCAAAGTAATGAAAACATTTGATCACAATAAAATCTATATTGTGGGGTCAATGGTTGACAGGAACATAAAAACAGGGGTCTCTTTAGCACGAGCAAAGCGACTGGGGCTGGAGACTGCGGCTCTTCCGTTAGAGAAGTACTTGCTCTGGAATACTGGTGCCAAAAATCTCACACTGGATCAAATGATGCACATTTTATTAACCTTGAAAGACACCGGAGACTGGCAGAAGGCTCTCGAATTTGTTCCGAAAAGGAAATACTGTGGCTTTGTAAACAAGCCTGTACATGAACTGAAAAAAACCTTAAGCCTGATCAACACTCTTAAACTTGGAAAGAGGCAGGAAGAAGTACGAAAGCAGTTTGCAGAGAACTACTCAAAGAAGCAAATGCAGAAGTAGAATGATGGGGAAGAGAATGATTTTTGTTGGGTTTTTTGTTTTTTTTTTTTTAAACAGGCAAACTGTGCCCTCGAATGCTCTGATGATTTCTCAGGACTTCTGAAACTGTATTCAGCTCTTTATCTCTAAACATGCCTTTGGTTAAGTTTGAAAGGACTGTAGTTAGGATTTTTTATTTAATTACCTTGGTGTTCCAGCTGTTTAAATGTATTCACGTTTGAAATTCTGTAAGAGAAATTACATGATCTGTTCTAAAAAACTGCTTTGTACAAAGGATATCAGTCTGTTCAGCTGGACCGTGCTGGGCCAAAGGTGAATCAGAAGGTGGTTCTTCAGAGAATGTCTCAGTGCTCTGGGTTTGCAGTGGATAGAGGCTACTCACAGGCTAACCTTATTCTGAAAGGTTAGTGAAGACAGAAGACATTTTTCTCCATTACTTCCTGAAGCCTCTTTTGGTGTGCAGATGAATTCACTTTTGACAGCTGAACTAAAACAACTGAAACCCAGCATGAGTTTGGGAGTTGCACAGCTTGTTTCTGAGGGTTCTGTCTGGCACGAATGGTTCTGTCTCCCCCTGGTGAGGGGGAGTTAGTCAAATATCTTGACCCTACCCTAATAAAAAAAAAAAAAAAAGACGTACATTTGTGTAAGACTTTTATCCCCTGAGTGCCTGTTTTCAGTCCATGTTCAGATTTCCCAAAGCACTGAGCTTATGAGATGATAAACAGTCCTATTAGAAAATACCTAGAGGAGCAGAGAGCCTTTTAGTATTCCTCACAGCAGAAAGTGTGTTGATGGGTGTCTCTGTGAAGATCTGCATTTAGAATGCAGAGCTACAATGGGCATGCTGTTCAATACATTTCTTTGTGCTGTCTGTAGAATACAGAGGGTTGTTTTTTTTATGGGTGCTTAAATGTTTTTTGAATTAGTCTGAGTGCCCTGATGCTTGAAGTTAATGATAGCAGGTGGTGGGGATTGTCAGGAAAATCTGAGCAGTTTTGAAGAGTAGACCTGAAGTATACGAGAGGTTGGTGGTGATCCACTGCCTGTCTCACGTCTTGCTACACAGGGTTGTGAGGAGGGGGTGGAAGGCAGAGGACGTGCTACCCCAGTATTGCTCATCACCACCTGTTAAGCTCGGGGCCCTCTAGACACAGAGAGCCCCTGGCTTGGAGAAAGACCCACTTCCTTTGAGCTGTACATGGTTGAGTAGTATGCAAAGCTACACCCCGACTAGTGCTTCAGGTGCTGCTGAGGGCAGCCTCCCCACTTCCTGCAGAACCCTGGGTGCAAGGACAGGCCACCTTTCTCAGGCAGCCTGTTTTCCTCACAGGAAGAAGAGACAACATGGAGGCGTGCTGCTCGAGCGTGCCTTTTGTTACTTGCTATTTCTCCATAACTACAGCCACTCCTGATCTGTGAACAGATTAGTGCTCTGGGGAGGAGGAAAACGCCACCATCGCTCACTGCAGCTCATGCTGTTTTCAGACCTTATCAACAGGAGTAAGGCTGGTATTGGTTTGATAGAAGACATCTGGCCCTCTGGTTGCATGCCTGCCTTATACTGAGAATCCCGTGGCCCTGTCCATCTATAAGTCTCTATATAGTTAAATACTGACTTGGAGAAATCTCCAGAACTTGCCAACAAAGTTTAAGTTAACAAGCAGGTATTCTTTATTGCAGCACCGGAAGACATGGGGGATTGCTCCTCCTAGCATGTGTCTGCTGAAGTGCTAAGCAATTGGTCCTTATATAGTCATTAAGCATACATATTATGTACATGCATATTCATGAGGTTACTTATATATTACATCATTCTCCTAGAAAGTTTCTCCCACATGCACACAAAAATGTGGTAGTGGTCTTTTGGGGTTGTTTACTTCTTCAAACAATATTCATCACTTGGCTGTTCCTTGAACTCATGTCCTGGCAGCCTTTGAAGCACACACAGTAGATGAATGCTTACGCCAGCTTAATTAGTTTAGTAACACCACTGACATAATTGTATGATTTCTCCCTGTCCTTCTACTTACCAGTTAACTCAGATACAACTCATCCTGAACATCTGCTAGTTTCAGATTATCTATACATTCTGTTTTGCTTACCATAAATTTCTTACAAGGTCCTAGAACTACGTCAGCTACGGTCATTTATCTTACACAAGGATGATCACTAAGCAGAACTAATTTACTTACTTATAATAGATTTTATTTCAGCCTATATTTCTCTATTTCAATACCCCTTTTTTCTATTCCTTTGCAAATTCCTTTGCAAAAGTTTCTTAAATCGTTCCGTTATGTTCTAGGTTTTTTCTAAAATATTCTCCAGTTTCTATCTGATGTTTAACTGTTCTCTTAGTTTATTACTGATTATTTGCAATACCAAAAGGAACACTGGACCATTACACATGTAATCAAACCCATTCCTATTATTACTAATACAGTTAAAAAACAACTGTCTCAACCAGGAGAGACTGGGTACCCATGATGTTAATTTTTCCCATATTTCCTCAAATCTCTACAAGGTGTCATCCTGCACCACCTTATGAAATATTTTCACTGATTACAGAACAAACTCCTCCTTGAGATGCTAACAGTGTACCTAATGCCACTCAATTTTGGAGTGCTACTTTAGACAGGCTGGTGAGACAAGGGGGGCACAAAATCACAAAATGGAATATAGAAACCTTTAGAATTAGTTTTAAGTAATGTTAAGTTTCATGGCTTTGTAACAGTAGCAATGGAAAATTACTGAGGTGCATGATACATAGAAAAAAAAATAGAGTGCAGCTAGAGAACATACTGAGAATTCTTGTACAAGATAAATCATAGAATCATAGAATCATAGAATAGTTAGGGTTGGAAAGGACCTCAAGATCATCTAGTTCCAACCCCCCTGTCATGGACAGGGACATCTCACACTAAACCATGTCACCCAAGGCTTCATCCAACCTGGCCTTGAACACCGCCAGGGATGGAGCACTCACAACCTCCCTGGGCAACCCATTCCAGTGTCTCACCACCCTAACAGGAAAGAATTTCCTCCTTATATCCAATTTAAACTTCCCCTGTTTTAACCCGTTACCCCTTGTCCTGTCACTACAGTCCCCGATGAAGAGTCCCTCCCCAGCATCCCTATAGGCCACCTTCAGGTACTGGAAGGCTGCTATTAGGTCCCCACGCAGCCTTCTCTTCTCCAGGCTGAACAGCCCCAACTTCCTCAGCCTGTCGTTATAATTGACATAGTTTTAAGAAGAACAGGACACAGGGATAAGGAGTATCTGGGAATGGCAGGTGTCCAGGATGGGCTACAGTTAAACTAACTGATAAGTAGGAGGATCACAGAATCACAGAATCCCAAGGGTTGGAAGGGACCTCAAAAGATCATCTAGTCCAACCCCCCTGCAAGAGCAGGGTAACCTACAGTACATCACACAGGAACTTGTCCAGGCGGGCCTTGAATATCTCCAGTGTAGGAGACTCCACAACCCCCCTGGGCAACCTGTTCCAGTGCTCTGTCACTCTTACAGTAAAGAAGTTCTTCCTGATGTTAATGTGGAACTTCCTATGCTCCAGTTTACACCCATTGCCCCTTGTCCTATCACTGGATATCACTGAAAAAAGCCTAGCTCCACCATCCTGACACCTACCCTTCACATATTTGTAAACATTGATGAGGTCACCCCTCAGTCTCCTCTTTTGCAAGCTAAAGAGACCCAGCTCCCTAAGCCTCTCCTCATAAGGGAGATGTTCCACTCCCTTAATCATCTTTGTGGCTCTGCGCTGGACTCCTTCAAGCAATTCCCTGTCCTTCTTGAACAGAGAGGCCCAGAACTGGACGCAATATTCCAGATGCGGCCTCACCAAGGCTGAGTAGAGGGGGAGGAGAACCTCTCTTGACCTACTAACCACTCCCTTTCTAATGCACCCTAAGATGCCATTTGCCTTCTTGGCCACAAGAGCACATTGCTGGCTCATGGTCATCCTCCTATCCACCAGGACCCCCAGGTCCCTTTCCCCTTCGCTACTTTCCAGCAGGTCACCCCCCAACCTGTACTGGTACATGGGGTTGTTCTTCCCCAGATGCAAGACTCTACACTTGCCCTTGTTAAATTTCATCAAGTTTCTCCCCGCCCAACTCTCCAGCCTGTCCAGGTCTCGCTGAATGGCAGCACAGTCCTCTGGTGTGTCAGCCACTCCTCCCAGTTCTGTGTCATCAGCAAACTTGCTGAGGGTGCACTCAGTTCCCTCATCCAGGTCATTGATGAAAATATTAAACAGCACCGGTCCCAGCACCGACCCCTGAGGAACTCCACTAGTCACAGACCTCCAGCTAGATTCTGCGCCATTGACCACAACTCTCTGCCTTCTTCCTTTCAACCAGTTCTCGATCCACCTCACTACTTGATCGTCAAGCCCACACTTCTTTAGCTTATCTATGAGGATGCTGTGGGAGACAGTATCAAATGCCTTACTGAAATCAAGAAAAACTACATCTACCGCTCTACCATCATCCCTCCACCTAGTCACTTCCTCATAGAAGGCTATAAGGTTGGTCATACATGACTTCCCCCTCATAAAACCATGTTGGCTGTTCTTAATGGCCCCCTCATCCTTGATATGCCTAGTGATGGAGTCAAGAATAAGTTGTTCCATCATCTTTCCAGGGATGGAGGTAAGGCTGACCGGTCTATAATTACCCGGGTCCTCCTTCTTGCCCTTCTTATAGATTGGTGTGACCTTTGCCATCCGCCAATCCTCAGGCACCTCGCCCGTTTCCCACGACTTACCAAAGATGATGGAAAGTGGCCTAGCAATGACCTCCGCCAGCTCCCTCAGCACCCGTGGGTGCATTCCATCCGGACCCATCGATTTACAGATGTCCAGTTTGCATAGCTGATCCCTAACCCAATCCTCATCTACCAAAGCAAACTCCTCCTTTGTCCTGACTCCTTCTGGGGCTATAGAAATCCGGGGCCCTCGGGGAGAGTCTGCAGGAGGATTATTATATCTCTGGTGCTAAGGAACCAATTAAACTGGTATGAGCATCTACTGCGTGTGCTACAAAGGCTGCCAGAAGTGATGAAGACTGTTGGAAGAAGTAAACGACCCTCAGAGACCACCACCACAATTTTGTACGCATGCGGGGAACTTTCTGGAAAATGATGTAATCCATACGTAGCCTCATGAATATGTATGTATGCCCAGTGGCTACATAAGGACAGCTTGTGTAGCAATAGGGGAAACACATGTTAGGAGGAGCTATCCCCCTTGTCTCCCAGCACCACAATAAAGAATACCTGCTTGTCAGCTTGAAAACTTGTTGGCAAGTTCGTTCCTGGAGTTTTCTCCGAATCACTGGTTATTTCTTCTTGTAATGCTAGAATAGCATCAGCAGTTCGATTTTCCATTTCCTCAATTGCAGCTGAGATATTTACAATCACTTTCTCTAATCCACTAACACCTACAGATGGAATAAGCCATCTAACAAAAAAAAAAAAAAAAAAAAAATAAAAAGCAAGCAGTGTTTCGCTCTGGTATGGGACTATATCCTTGTTTGATTCTTTTATTAAAACTACGAACCCAGGTTCCAGAGGGATGAATGTCAATTACTGTAAAGCTGGGAATCACTACTCCTAGTGTGCATGGTCCTTTCCAGTTAGGAGGCAAAGCCTTTTAGGCATTTTCTCCACGTAACCAATACCACCCTTTTCCTTCAGGTACATTCCAATAACCAGTTAAAGGTTTTCAAAGATGAAGTTGTAATGCCCACCTGCAATATGGTAATTTCTACTGACATGTTGCTTTGTGGTCACATTTAACTTCTGACATATTCAAGGCTTGAATCCTTAAAACCTATAAATTTGTATGGCTGTTATCGGTATAAACAGGATCTTGCCACAACCTATTCCAATTTGTCTTAAAGGGCATAAAGAAGCCAGTTAAAGGAATACCCGGTCTCTCTCCTGATTTAGGTAGCTGAGTACAGATCCAACAATCATTCTTGTTTAAGACACTGGTAACATTTTGTATCAATCTCAGATACAGATTTTGATTCCATGCTTCTACACCTATTATTATACAAGTCCAAATTAGGATAGACGTAGTCTCGTGTGGGTCCTGAACACTCGATGCACCATACTTTTTCTCAGTTCTGGTGTTTTTCTGGCTCTGGCTCCTTCTTAATTCTTGAGTAATGTATCCAAGCAGGTTGCTCTTTTATCTTGATTGCAGTGATCTATTCTGCTTTTCCTTAAGAGGATTACCTGTAAAGTTCTTAATATAAAGCCAATTTCCTGTCTTAAAAGGATGAATAGGATAATCTAAACCTCTGGCCCTGGTCCCTAACACTGCCATTTATTTTTTCTAACTGTTTTCCTAAGTTTACTGAGAACTGTTGAAGGTATCCTTCTCCTACTTCTTCAAGGCTCTCCCCTTTAAACTGAGATTGGTATGGCCTTCCATATAGAATCTCAAATAGGCTAATTCATTCCTTTGACCGAGGTTTTGTTCTGATTCTTAATAACGCCAATGGTAATCCTTGATACCAATATAATTTAGTCTCTTGACAAATCTTCCCAAGCTGTTGTTTAATTAAGTGATTCATTTTTTCCACTTACCCACTGGCCTGAGGCCTATATGGGACATGTAATTGCCAATCCATTTCCAATTTCTTGATGATATCTTTTTGCACTGAAATGTGTACCGCGGTCAGAGGAAATAGTTGCTGGTACCCCCAAAATGAGATATTTCATTTAATAGCACCTCAATCACTTGTTTTGCATTATTTGCCCTGCAAGGGAACGCTTCTGGCCACCCTAAAAAAGTATCTGTCAATACCAACAAATATCAATAACCTCCTTTTCTAGGTAATTCAGAAAAATCTGTTTGCCACTGTTGTCCTGGATAATTCCCTTTTCCAATTGTCCCTACCTGATTCCTATTTTCAGTCTTAAGATTATATTTCAGACATAGTTGACATTATTTTGTCACTAATTGCACTATGGTACAGAAATTTCTTCCTATGATCTGTTTGTTTAATTGTTTATACAAGGCATTACTTCCACAATGAATTTTGTTATGCTCTTCTTGTATGAACTTCCATAATTAATTATAGGGGATCACTACTCGCCCATCAGGTATTTTTATCCAATCCTTTTCATTTTCCTGTCCTTCTAAGTCTTCAATTAGTTTCATATCTCCTTTAGAGTACCTAGGTTTATTTTGCTCAATTACCAGTTTACCGTCGGAAATTAAGGACATCACCTCAACTCTTTCTGTTTCTGCCGCCTGTTTAGCCTCACAATCAGCCAAATTATTTACAATCTCTTGATCAGAGTTATCTTTTTGATGTCCTTTCTAATGTATGATAGCCACTTCATTAGGTCATTGTACAGCTTCTAACAATAGTAGAATTTCCGTTGCATGTTTGTCTTCCCTGGGTATTTGAAAGTCCTCGTTCTTTCCAAATTGCTTCATGTGCACGAACTACACCAAAGGCATATTTGGAATCAGTCAATATGTTTATCCATTTGTCCTTTGCCAACTCCAAGGCTCTAAGTCAGGACTATTATTTCTGTGTTTTGTGCTGAGGTGTTAGAGGGTAATAGTTTAGCTCCCCTAACTTTTGAAGTTGTAGTTATGATGTATCCTGCTTGTCGTTTACTGTCGTTAACAAAGCTGCTGCCATCGGTGAAGCAGGAATCTGCACCCTCCAGAGGTTCCTCCTTCAGGTCTGGTCAGCTCGAGTATACTGTCTCTATAGTGGCCAAGCAATCATAAACCAGCTGTTCGGTGGGAGTTTCCTGAAGGAAAGATGCTGGATTCACAACATTACTGACCACAATTTCCACATCATCCAGTTCTACCAGGATGGCCTGATATTTCAAGAAACGCAATGACAATAGCCAATGAGTACCTTTTTCTTCTAGGACTGTTGATATCATGTGTGGCACTAACACGGTGATCTTTTGTCCCAGTGTAAATTTTCAGGCCTCTTGGACGTTTAAGATAACTGCTGCCACTGCTCTCAAGCATCCAGGTCAGCTTTAACTTGGTTCATCCAGCTGTTTTGAAAAATAGGCCACTGCTCTTTTATAAGGTCCCAAATTTTAAGCCAAAACCCCCAAGGCTATTCCGTGTTTCTCACAGGAATATAGCCGAAAGTGTTTGGTTATGTCCAGGAGCCCCAGAGCTGGAGCTCTCCTGAGTTCTGTCTTTAAACTTTTAAACACCTCTTCAGCTTGATCTGTCCATTTTTAGAAACCTTGGATTTTTTTTAGCAGCTCATATAAGGGTCTTATCAGAACACCATAATCATGGATCCAGAGTCAACACCACCCTGTTATTCCCAGAAATGTCCGGAGATCTTTAACTGTGGATGGTCGTGGTGTTTGACAGATTGTTTCCTTCCGAGCTGCTCCAAATTCTCTTGTCCTCCTGTTATTTCATATTCTAAATAAGATACTCAAGTTCAAATTAGTTGAACCTTCGATTTAGATACCCAATATCCATTTAGTCCTAGAAAGTTTAACAATTCTACAGTCCATTGAACACATTCTTTCTTAGTTTCAGTAGCAATTAACAAGTCGTCAACATATTGTAGTAAAGTGCCTGTCTGGGTGGGTGCTTCCCAGAATTCTAATTCTCCTGCCAACTGATTTCCAGAAATGGTTGGACTGTTTTTATATTCCTGAGGTAACACTGTTCAAGTGAGCTGCATCCTCCTTCCTGTTTCAGGGTTTTGCCATTCGAAAGCCAATAAATTTTGATTTTCTTTGGCCGGGGCAGACAAAAAAATGCATCCTTTAAGTCCAGAAAGGTAGACCACTTCTGATTATTATTCAATTTAGTCAATAAGGCATATGGATTAGCTACAACAGGACAAATATCCTCCACAATTTTGTTGATTGCTCTGAGATCTTGATCTAATCTGTAACTTTTCCATCAGATTTCTTTACTGGGAAGATAGGAGTATTATATTCCAATTCATATTCAATTAATAATCTATATTTTGAAAAATTATCAATGATTTCTTTGATTTCCTTTTGATCCTCCAATTTTAAGGGATATTGTGTTATTCTAATTGGGCAGGCCCCCCTTTTTATTTCCACTTCAACAGGCAAAGCAATTTTTCACCTTACCTGGAACTTCAGATGGGCATACTCCCAGATATACCTGATTAAGGATTTCTTCTATTTCAGGGAGGTCCTCCTGTTTGCTTTTCTGTTGAATTAAATATAAACTCAAAACTGCAATTAATTGATCATTTTTAACTCTTGATTCCATTCTGCCTTCTTTAAGTGTTGCTTCTCACCCTAATAAAGACCTTTTTTGAGAATTTGGCATGTATAAAAATTTATGCGTTCCTATTTGTTTTCCCAGTTTATACTTTAAAGGTTTCAGAAAGAATGCCCTTTTTTTTTTCCCCCTTGGTGGCCAGTAGCTCCCACAACTGTAAGAAATTCCTTTCCCTCTGACTTAACACCGAATATTTTGCTCCTGTATCCACTAAAAATTCCATTTCATTCCCTCTAGTCCCTAGCTTTAATTTAACCAGTGGCTCTCCTAGGATAGATTCCCCAGGTCCCCGTCAGCTAGTTCTAACTCAGTCACTGGAGCCACCTTGTGGGTATTCCTTTTAGGGCAGTCTCACTTCCAACATACAGATTCCTTACACTATGCACACTGATCCGGTCCCACAGGAGAAGAATTCACTCTTTCACCTCTGCCTCGTTCTCTCACATTAGTCCCTTCACCAGTTTCCACTTGTCCCAAAGCAGCCACCGTAGCCATGGCTATAGCAAGACGCAGCTTTTTCTTTACCTGTTCCCAATTCCTATATGCTCTCCATGCTTCTTCCTTTATTTCTGTTTGTATTTATTCGATAAATTCTTAATCTCCTCGGGACTCTAGTATGTCAGTATGTCTGTTCTTACTTGTCCGTTTGCCCTAGTAATCATTTTACATTTAAACACAGGAGCTGCATGAGCTCCATTTTTTTGGGTGTGGTTTTTTTGGGTTTTTTTCAGTTGCTCACCCTGCTCTGCAGCAGCTGCAGATGCCTGCCTCTGCAACAGCACTTCTGTTTTAACCCTTTCTTAACTCTGAACATGAATCTGCTGCTTGTTGCCAGTGTCAGCAACTTAGAATCATAGAATAGTTAGGGTTGGAAAGGACCTCAAGATCATCTAGTTCCAACCCCCTGTCATGGACAGGGACATCTCACACTAAACCATGTCACCCAAGGCTTCATCCAACCTGGCCTTGAACACCGCCAGTGATGGAGCACTCACAACCTCCCTGGGCAACCCATTCCAGTGTCTCACCACCCTAACAGGAAAGAATTTCCTCCTTATATCCAATTTAAACTTCCCCCGTTTAAGTTTTAACCCGTTACCCCTTGTCCTGTCACTACAGTCCCTGACAAACAGTCCATCCCCAGCATCCCTATAGGCCCCCTTCAGATACTGGAAGGCTGCTATTAGGTCCCCACGCAGCCTTCTCTTCTCCAGGCTGAACAGCCCCAACTTCCTCAGCCTGTCTTCATACGGGAGGTGCTCCAGTCCCCTGATCATCCTCGTGGCCCTCCTCTGGACTTGTTCAGCAGTTCCATGTCCCTTTTATGTCGAGGACACCAGAACTGCACACAATACTCCAGGTGAGGTCTCACAAGAGCAGAGTAGAGGGGCAGGATCACCCTCTTCGACCTGCTGGCCATGCTCCTTTTGATGCAGCCTAGGATACGGTTGGCTTTCTGGGCTGCGAGCGCACACTGCCGGCTCATGTTCATTTTCTCATCGACCAGCACCCCCAAGTCCTTCTCTGCAGGGCCGCTCTGAATCTCTTCTTCCTCCTTATCAATATCAGATAGGACAGATGCAGAGGGTGTTCCTCTCGAAGGTACCTGTGATACGTAATTCTCCAACCTATCTTCCTGGTTAGTCTGGTTTTTTAACTTTAAACATCTTTCCCCACTATCACAGGCTGAACAACATCTCTCCAGCTTAGTTTTCTGTTTTCCCCTGTCCTTTTCCAAAGCCAAAATTAAGGGATCTGGCAGAGCTGTATTAATTTTGCTTTCCATCTGCCACTCCAGGTGGTTTCTTAAAGTGAAAAACATACCTGCATACATCACTCCATCCCATTTTCCTTATCGCCTTAAGAACAACATCCATTGTAACAATGTATTATAGTTCAGAGTTACATTTTTAGGCCATTTTTCCTGATCTTCTGAAGTATATAAAGGCCACCATTGATTACAGTATTTTATCAGTTTTCTTGTTTACCAAGCTCCCAGGAGACCCTCCCAGTTCTTTCCAATGTACCAAAATACACCCTAAAGGACTCTTTTTCAAGATTTCTCCACTCTGTTGATTTCCCATGATTAATTTCACATTCACACACACTAGTGATACGCGGATTGACTCCACAACTTGTTAAAGTTGTAAAGGAGGTATGCTTTTTATTCAGCACTGAGGTGCATGGGGATAGCTCCTCCAAAGTATGCACACCCAGGGTCGTTTTTCCCTTTACATTTATTCTTTTAAGGTATACATATGCATTAGATTACTGATACCCCTATACATATTTAGTATCTATCCCTGCTTCGTATTATAATGAGCTAGAAGGTCCTTTGCGCCTGCGCAGTGCGCCCCTCTGGTCTTTTGGGGGTCAGGGGGTCTCAAGATGAAGTAAATGAGTCTTCCTCCTGTGGGCAGGGGTCTTCAAGATGAAGTAAATGAGTCTTCCTCTTCTTAAACTTTTCACCTTTTAATCTTCATGCATGGCCTTAGGGTTTGGTCAGTACCCCAGCCATAAACCATCTGCTTCTCTCCCTTATCAATAGACTCAGGCATCTGCTTTTCCTTATCAATAGTTGCTTATCAGTAGAACCAGGCCTCTGCTTCCCCCCCTTATCAGTAGTTTGCGCCTTATTCTGCTTAGTAGGCATGATAGGCGTTTACAACAGACAATACTTTTGTTTAAGCAAGCGAATTCTTCTGACTCCTTTATACACTCCCCTGTATATTAGTCAGATTTCCCTGTATTATTCCCCTTGTACATTTGTTAACCCTGTATCAATCCCCCCTTTTCTATAAAGTAAGTAAATTCTTTTACTATATTATTTATGACAGAGCTATCCATGTTATTTCTATCGATTTATGAAGTTATTTCGATATACATTGTATTATGCAAGGTACAATCATTAAAAGGAGTAGTCCTATGGCTAAGATTAGAAGGTCTTGCTTAAATATTTCCTTGAACCATCCAGTAACTCCTAAGTTATTTAGCCATTCATCCAATCCACCTCCAACAATTTTAAGCTCTTGCATATTTTCTTGCAATTTCTGCAGCTTAGCATGAATTCATTCAGAATGGTCAGATAAGTTCATGCAGCACATACCTTCGAAATCCTCACAACCATGGCCCAATAATAAAAAAAATCAATTGCTGCTCGGTTTTGTAAAGATGCGTGTCTTACACTATCTGTGTCTGTGGCAAGTGAGGGTATCACATCTGAAGTTATATTTAATTGCTTAGCCGCCCAACATGCCAAACGACGTATACCTGCCAATGCTTTCCCCGCTGCTATATCTGGTACAAATAATGCCGCCAAAAACCTCACTGTGCGATTCCAGATTCTTAAAATGGAATCACAATTCGGGCCTAATTGCTCAATGGATTGTTTGTCTCTGTGGAGGCTGCCCTTCATGTCCTGGACTAAATGCCTTTTGGAGGCTGCAAACAGGGACAATTTACCTAGATAACATGGTCCTCCAAAGGGTTTGGAAGGGATTCCTGGCCATGCTCGGTCTCCACATATCAAGAAATATCCTGCAGGTAGAGTTTTGGGTATTTTATCGTTGTATCGTAATGTTGGAGATGATCCTGAGCAGTAAGCAGTTATATTATGATATCATGTCTTCCTATTTAGTTACACTGGTCTCAGGGACTTTGCTTGACCATGTATTAAAAGTTATACAGCTCTGATTAGTTCTGTCAGATCCCAAGAGCTGCATTGGGATAGTGGAACGATTTAATTTTTTTATTATTATACCCATTTGGGCTGATGCAACTGTCCAATTGGTCCCTTGAGCTCTCTTGACCATTGTGATTACTGTGGTAAGATCTAAAATTGAGTCATTCCTTACCCACCCTTGAAAATCAAAGGGGCTCAAGTATGGTATACCAATTAGGCACGTTTGGAAAGGATTTCCCACCTGTGCCAAAGTCAGACAGAAGTCAGTAACCTCAGCCTTGTTTGCCCATGTGAGCCAGACGTTTGTGTTTGACCCCAATATTGATGTTTCTTTTTCTATGGCTTGGACCATGGTATAGGTATAAAGGATTAATATCAATAACTGCTTCATTTTAACTATGCTACTTTATAATAATTAGGCCAAGCTTCATGTAATATGTGTAGCACTTGCACTACACTGTCCTTATCTCATATTCAGGTAATAAGTGATACTCGGATTTATATTCTGATTACAATTGCAACATTGTGTTGACACCTATGGATCACTCTATCTTTCGCGAGTTAGTTTTAATTTCAGTCTGTTATTATCACTTGATGTGATTTTCCAGGGAGCCTTTGGAGCCTTCTTGACTCAAGTATGATGAATCCAGACGTTTTGTTCTCTAATTTTGATAGCTGTGAAAGTTGTGAGTAGTACTTGGAACGGTCCTTTCCACCTTGGTTCGAGATCTTCTTCCCCTGTGGGTCTGAAAGATTTTATATACAACATAATCTCCAGGTTGTATATTATGTATAGGTCTATCCAGTCCTCTGTTTCGAGTTCCAGACACATATTTTTCAATTTTTCTGAGTTGTTTTCCTAACCCTATTATATAGTTATTCATAGTCTCTTCTCCCACTTGGAGAGACGTTCCCTGGTGGACTCCATATCGTCTTCCATACAGAATTTCGAAAGGGCTCAGCCCTTCTCGAGTTCTTGGTTTAGTTTGAGTTCTCAACAGAGCCAATGGAAGCGTCTGGGGCCAAGGTAGACTGGCCTCCTGACCTAATTTCGCAATTTGTTGTTTAATTAGATGGTTCATTTTCTCCACTTGACTGAGGGTGGTAGGGAGTATGAAGTTGCCAATCAATACCTAAATGTTTGTTAATTTGTTGTACCACTTTTGAAACAAAATGTGGTCCTCTGTCTGAAGGTATAGTGGCTGGAACTCCGTATCGTGGTATTATTTCCTGTAACAATATCTTTGTTACCTCTCAGGCCTGTGCGCTTCTAGTTGGAAAGGCTTCTGGCCAACCTGAAAGGGTGTCTGTTAGTACTGACAAATGTCTATAACCCCTTTTTCTTGGCAGTTCTGTGAAGTCAATTTGCCATTGTTGGCCTGGTCCATTACCACTGTCAGTCTGGCCTACTTTAAGTTTGGGAGTAATCTTGGGGTTTGTTTGAAGGCAAAGATCACATTGTTGAGTTACTTGTTGGATGGTAGCATATAAATTTCTAGCTATGATCTTGTTTATTAAGTATTTATATAAGGCATCCACTCCCCAATGTGTTTTCTGATGCTCATTTTTTATAAGGGCCCATAACAAAGAGGAAGGGACAATTATTTTCCCTTGCGGTGTGCGAGCCCATCCCTCTTTATTATTCCCTCCTGATCTGTGATTAATTTCGGATGTTCCTTATTGTAATTTGGCTTACCTTCTAAAGGAATGTTCCCATCAGAAATTAAGGCTCCTTCAATAATTACCTCTCTTTTTGCTGCTTCTTTTGCCTCTCTGTCCGCCAGCTCATTTCCTTCCTCTGAGCTCACCTTCTGGTGTACCTTGATGTGCATAACTGCCACCTTCTCAGATAGTTGGATCGCTTCCAACAGTCTCAATATTTCTTGTGCATGTTTAATGTTTTTCCCTTGAGAATTCAACAGTCCTCTTTCTTTCCAAATAGCTCCATGTGCATGCACAACTCCAAACACATATCTTGAGTCTGTATAGATGTTTATATTTTTCCCTTTTGCTAGTTCCAGAGCTCTAGTTAGAGCGATCACTTCCGCCTTTTGTGCGGAGGTGTTTATTGGTAGTGGTCCGGATTCTATTACTTCTCTGCAAGTGGTGATCGCATATCCAGCATGTCGTTTTCCACTGATGACATAGCTGCTTCCATCAGTAAACCAGGTTTCTGTGTCATCCAAAGGGGTATCTTTCAGGTGTGGATGGCTGGAATATGTGTCCTCAACGGTTTTCAGGCAATCATGATGTATAGGTTCTCCATCGTTTCCGCTGAGGAAAGAAGCTGGATTGACAATGTTAGTTGTTACTATTTCTATATCATCTTGTTCCACCATGATAGCTTAATATCTTAAAAACCTCTGATGGGAAACCCAATGCCCACCTTTTATCTCCAGTACTGCAGACACTGTATGGGACACCAGCACCATTATTTTCTGGCCCAGAGTGAATTTGCATGCTTCTTGGATATTTAGCACGATTGCCACTACGGCTCTAAGGCACCCAGGCCATCCTTTAGCCGTAGAATCCAATTGCTTAGAAAAATAAGCAACTGCCCACCAATATGGGCCCAAGTTCTGAGCTAGTATTCCCAAGGCAATACCCTGTCTCTCGTGAGAAAACAAAAAGAATGGTTTACACACGTCTGGAAGTCCTAGGGCCGGAGCTGACATAAGGGCATCCTTTAGTTGGTTGAAGGTCTGAGTAACTTCTTTTGTCCACTGAAGATCTCTGCTTCCATCAGCAATGAGTGCATATAGAGGCTTTACATGTAATCCATAGTTGTAAATCCACAGCCTACACCATCCTGTCATTCCCAGGAAGGTTCGTAGTTCTTTTATTGTCTGAGGCTTTGGGGTTTGGCATATTGTCTCTTCACGGTTCCGTCCCAAAGTTCGTTGTCCAGCACTTATCTCATAGCCCAGGTAAATTACTTTTTGTTTCACTATTTGGGCCTTTTTCTTGGATACCCTGTATCCCTGAAGTCCTAGAAAATTTAAAAGGCTTACTGTCCAGGCCACACAAGCTTCCTCTGGGTAGCGATTAAGATGTCATCTACATACTGTAATATTTTCCCTTCTTCAGATGGGGCCTCCTAGGATTCCAAATCTTTTGCTAGTTGTTCTCCAAACAGGGTGGGACTGTTTTTAAATCCCTGAGGCAGCACCATCCATGTGAGCTGAGTTCTGCACCCACTCCTAGGGTTTTCCCATTCAAATGCAAAAATTCTCTGGCTGGCTTCATGGTGAGGGAAGCAAAAGAAGGCATCTTTCAAATCTAAAACAGTAAACCAAGTTAGCTCTGGTGTCAGGCATGTTAACAGGGTATATGGATTTGCTACCACTGGGTAAAGATCCTCAGTTACTTTGTTGACAGCTTGTAAGTCCTGCACTATCCGGTATGTCCCGTCAGGTTTACGGACCCGTAAAACAGGGGTGTTGAAATCAGACTGGCACTCCTTTAATAGTCCCAGCTGCAAGAAGTTTTTAATTATCGGGCCGATTCCTTCCCTGTCTTCCTTTTTCAAAGGGTATTGTTTGACTGACTGACTGTTTTCCTTCCTTGAGCTTAATCTGTATCGGGGGTGCATTTTTGGCCTTTTCAGGTATGTTTGTAGCCCATACTCCTGGAAATACTTGGTCTAATACATCCTCTCTAATCTTTTCCCCTGTTTGATGTGTAATTAAAATTAAACTTAGCACTTCTATGTATTGTTGGTCATTTACCTTTAAGGTGATCTCGCCTTTATTGAAGGTGATGACTGCCCCCAACTGTTCTAATAAATCTCTCCCCAAGAGAGCCTTTGGGGAGTTGGGCATATATAAAAATTTATGAATGCCTCATTGTTTTCCTAATTGGTATTTTAATGTTTTGCAAAAATACACCTTTTCACTTTGGCCAGTTGCTCCTTTTACAGTAATATATTCACTCCCTAAGGGCATCAGGGCTTTATTTAAAACTGAGTATGTTGTGCCTGTGTGGACCAAAAATTCAACCTCTTTCTATTTATCCCCTAGCTTCATTATAACCAGTGGATCTGCTAGGGAAGATTCCCCGGTTCTCATCAGTCTTCTTTCACATGTGCGATCACCCTCCCCTTTTTTGTTTGCGCAGCAGTTTCTTTTATTTTCCAGACATTCACTCTTCCAGTGTACAAATTTCTTGCATAATGCACACTGATCTTTACCTGGTCGGGGCCCTTGTCTTTGTTCCCTTCTTCCCCCTTCTTCCACTACCGCCACTAATCTCCGCACTCCTTGTTTGTAACTTTCCTCCTGATTACTAAATACTCGCCATGCTTCATCCAAGAGGACTTCTAAATTTCTTCCCTCCATTGGTCACAATTTTTGAAGTTTTTTTGTAATATCCCCTATGGATTGTCCCAAAAAGAGAGATACTAATTGTTGTATTCCCAACTCTGAGCCCGGATCTAGTGGTGTATTATGGCGAACTGCTTCCCTCAATCGATCTAGGAATTTGGATGGTGATTCTAATGGGCCCTGCTTTACCTCGTACAAGACTGACCAATTTATAGTTTTGGGGATGGCCCTTTCTACCCCTTTAATAATCCATTCTTGGTATGCCTGCAATTTTTCTCACTCTGCTGATCGATTTGGGTCCCACTTAGGGTCTTGGAGCGGAAAAAACTCCTTTACATCTTGCTGCTTTACTCAATAGTAGTCCTTGGCTAAATTTCCTGCTGGTTTTAATATTGTTTCTCCGTTTCTGTCATTGCTTCTAGCAGCAACTGTATGTCATTCCAATCTGGATTATGTTGTTTCACTAGGAATTGCAAATGTTTTGTAACGCCTACAGGGTCGTTACGGTAATCCTTTGCAACCTTTTTGCATGTTTCCAGATCCAGGGTGGGAAAGGGTACTTTAATTAGCATCGTAGTTCCTTCGGGTCCTACTGCCTCTCTAAGAGGTGCCTGCAAGACAGGCTTCTGCCGGATTCGCGAGGAGACTGAACTCCCTGGAGGAGTAACAGCATCATCCGAATCCATATTCTCCCATCCTTTTGGTGGGGGTCTGAATATATCTATTAATTCCTGATCTGTATCTTGGTGAATTTTATCCTGTTTAGTGCACCTTTGACCAATATCGCACGATGAACAACATTGCTTGGGCTTGTTTCTATTTTCTCTCCTATCCCTTTCTAGGGCCAATACTAAGGGATCCTGGGGCGGTACCATTACACAGGCTCTGTGCCATTCTGGGTGGTTTCTGAGAGTGAAGAACATATCTGCATATGATATTTCATCCCACTTCCCCTCCCTTCTTAAAAATAACATTAGTTGTAACATAGTATTATAATCCAATGTCCCATTAAGTGGCCACTTCACCCTGTCTTCTAATTTATAGAGAGGCCACCATTGATTACAGAATTTAATCAGGGTTCTTTTATTTTCCATGCCCCTGGGGCCTGTAATTTCTTTCCAATGTACCAAAATACATCCTAAGGTGCTCTTTCTTAATATTTATTTACTTTGGTTTACTCCCATTTTACTTTCTCCCTTGTAACCACGTCTCCTCAAATTTTCTTTGCTAATTTTACAAACCCTTCCTCAGTTTTCCTTTTTAACTTCCCAGAAGTTCTCCGGAATTTTGTGGCTTTTCTCCACAAAGTAATCTTTTATTTCTGGTCCCAGGGAATAACCGATTGGATAACTATAATTTTCTACCTGCCAGTGTTTCGTAAGACACCCCGAGCAGTATCTGCCCCACCGGTACCCTGAGTGGCTATAAAAGTGGAATCTACACAAAAAGCACTGCCATAATATTCACGTGAAATGCCACCCGTCACATACAGTTACTCCCACAAGGCACACACTCCCACAGGGCACACACTCCCACAGGGCACACAGCCACAATATCCACGTGGAATGCCACCCATCACATACAGTTACACTCCCACAAGGAACATAGGGAATTCCCTTGCCCTTGTATTTCGTAAAGCTAACCACTGCGGGAGGGGTAGCCAGACCTTCCCCCAGTTTCTAAGCTGCTTAATGATTATATACAGACAAGACACAAGACAGAAAAACATGAACACTTCGTCCGTCTCCGGCTGCTCCCCTCGCGGAGACACGGAACCATGGATTAGGACTCCACACTCGCTTCGTAGCTATGCTACGTCTCAGTCACACAGAAACACAAACCCTTACACATGGGATCCCACACACTCACACTATGGTTCCGTTTACCCTTCTCCTGCTTCTTATGGTAGCAGGCCTGTCCTGGTTCCCAGAATCTGAGATGCAGCAGAGACCTGGTGGGTTCACCTACCCTTCACCTGCTTCCCTTAGCAGGTCCGTCCTGGCTCCCAAAACTTGGGAAGCAGCGAAAACCCAGGCTTGCCCGATCCGCCTTCAGGATCGCTCGTGGCTGCCCTATCGGTCTACGACCCCCTGCTTGCAAGCCCTACCTGCCAAGGGGAACGTCTCTGCATGCCTTACCAGCAGCCCTGGGCCATGCGTATGCCTTACAGGCCCCCTAAAGTACCTAAATTCCAAGCATACCATTTCTCCACAGCCTGCACAGGTTGTTGTCTGTCCCCACAGTGAGCAGACGAGAAGCGGAGCTCCTCCAGGCAAGTGGCCTGGAGTGCCTAGGATGTCCGCCCCTCATCCGATCCAGCGGCCGAACAGAGGCCTCCTGGCTGGCTCAACAAATTGATACACGGATTAACTCCACAACTTGTTAAAGTTGTAAAGGAGGTATGCTTTTCATTCAGCACTGAGGTGCATGGGGATAGCTCCTCCAAAGTATGCACACCCAGGGTCGTTTTTCCCTTTACATTTATTCTTTTAAGGTATACATATGCATTAGATTACTGATACCCCTATACATATTTAGTATCTATCCCCGCTTCGTATTATAATGAGCTAGAAGGTCCTTTGCGCCTGCGCAGTGCGCCCCTCTGGTCTTTTGGGGGTCAGGGGGTCTCAAGATGAAGTAAATGAGTCTTCCTCCTGTGGGCAGGGGTCTTCAAGATGAAGTAAATGAGTCTTCCTCTTCTTAAACTTTTCACCTTTTAATCTTCACGCATGGCCTTCGGTTTGGTCGGTACCCCAGCCATAAACTATCTGCTTCTCCCCCTTATCAATAGACTCAGGCATCTGCTTTTCCTTATCAATAGTTGCTTACCAGTAGAACCAGGCCTCTGCTTCCCCCCCTTATCAGTAGTTTGCGCCTTATTCTGCTTAGTAGGCATGATAGGCGTTTACAACAGACAATACTTTTGTTTAAGCAAGCGAATTCTTCTGACTCCTTTATACAATCCCCTGTATATTAGTCAGATTTCTCTGTATTATTCCCCTTGTACATTTTTTAACCCTGTATCACTAGGGATCTCAAAGACACACTCCACACAGTTACAATTCTTGAGACAGAGACTAAATTCAATCAAACAACAATTAATAACACAGTTACAACATCCTCTCACCAATACCAAAATCGTTACTACAACGAGCCACAAAATAAGTCAAATACCAGTAAAATCAAAAACCGCTTCAACAAGACAACCCCTGCATCTTGCAGGACCTAAACCACAAGACGCCCCCTGCATCTTGCAGGTGTATACCAAACGGCCGCTAGCAGCCGGGTATACACCTTTACCTACGAGATTTCCTACCTCAATTTATGGAAGGCTTCCAAACCTTGCGTACACTTACCAAACCAATTTAGTCTTTATGTAAGATGCCCCCCGCATCTTACAGACTATATAAAAGAATACCTTTCATAAAGAAGATTCTTGTCTGCTCCTGCAGCAATCCAAATGAGTTGAGGGGTCCCTCGGGGAGAAGTTCCCGAGGGCCCTAGGGAGTTCTGTCCTCAGCAGGTCCTGCAGCCTAGCAGAGAGAGTCCCATCCGGGGCGCCAAATTGATTCGGAGCAATCTCCAGGAACTCGCCAACAAAGTTTGGCAGTTAGTTGGCAGAACTCGAAACAAAGTTAACAAGCAGGTATTCTTTATTTCAGCACCGGAAGACATGGGGAATTGCTCCTCCTAGAGTGTCTCTGCCGAAGTGCTAAGCAATCCGTCCTCATATAGTCACTAAGCATACATATTCATTACCTATATGCATATTCATGATGTTACTTATATATTACAACATTCTCTTCCTAGAGTGTCTCTGCCGAAGTGCTAAGCAATCCGTCCTCATATAGTCACTAAGCATACATATTCATTACCTATATGCATATTCATGATGTTACTTATATATTACATCATTCTCCCAGAAAGTTTCTCCCGCATGCGCACAAAAATGTGGTAGTGGTCTTTAGTGGTCGGTTACTTCTTCGAACAATCTTCATCACCTGGCCGTTCCTCGAACTTTCGTCCTGGCAGCCCCTGAAGCATGCGTAGTAGATAAATGCTTATGTCAGCTTTATTAGTTTAGTAATACCACTGACATAATTGAATGATTTCTCCCCATCCTTCTGCTTATCAGTTAACTCAGATACAACTCATCCTAAACATCTGCTAGTTTGTTTTGCTTACCATAAATTTTGTGCAAGGTTACAAAGTCCTAGAACTACATCAACTACGATCATTTATCTCGTACAAGGATGATCACTAAGCAGAACTAATTTACTTACTTATATTTCATATAATTATATTTCTCTATTTCAATACCCGTTTAATTCAGTCTCAACAGGCGCTGTACCCGCGACCGCAGCTGGCCTACACGAGAGACACACATCACAGCAACACCACCTACCACCCTCCTCCGCGTTCCCGCTTTTCCGGCCTGCGAAGAGAGCGCAACTTCCGGCTGTGTCATTCCTGCTCCGCCTTGGAGAGCGGAGCCGGTGGGAGAGGGCAGTGCGGGACTGCCGCGGCGGTGCGAGTGCGCATGCGCAGCGCGGGAGGCGGAGGCGGGGGAAAATGGCGGACGGCGGCGCTGAGGGGTCGAAGGCGAAGTGGTCGCAGCCCGCAGGAGGTGAACATGTAGTGCCTCTCGCCGCGTAGCTGCGGGGTGGGCGGGGGTCTGGGTTGGTTTCCCGGCGTGGGAGAATCCTGGTATGCTGCTCGCGGCAGGGCAGGCCTGGGCCGGACAATAGCGGGTAGACGGGGTGGCCCGGCCTTAGGGGGCTGCGCTGGGGGGAGAAGCTGAGGATTGGCCCTGCCCTCTCCCAGGCCTGAGGATTAGCCTCAGCCCTACAGGATGTTTTTAGAAAAGGGGATGGTTCCTCCTTGTCTTATTTCTTTCCTTCCGAAAAATAAATTAAAATAAAGATACACGGAGTACTTATGCCGTGTATTGAGAGAAATTTGGTTACTGCTGTTGGCAAGGATGAAAACAGCGCCTTAAGGACCAGCTTTTAGCAGCTGTGGTACATTTTAAAAATGAGTACGGTGAATATTTCTTATCTGTGTCGTTTTAAGCATCCTGCGGTTTTTTGCTTGACATCAATGTGCAAGTTTTCTGTTTGGTTTTATAGTATTTATACTATGACTGCACATTCCTGTCATCTTCTGTATGACTTACTATGAGATCTTCTGGAATTTTTAATAATGTTTCTTTCCTTTCTTCCCCCAACTTAAAATCTAAATGGCAAATATTAAGGGTTTGGGTTTTTTTATTATTACAGTTTTATTGTTTTGTTTTAGAATGTTTAGGGCTGGAAAGGACCTTAAGATCAGGGTTACCTGTTCCAGTGCCTCACCACCCTCACAGTGAAGAACTTCTTCCTTGTATCTAAGCTGAACTTCTGCTGTTTGAACCCATTACCTTTTATCCTATCGCTGCAGTCCCTGATGAAGAGTCCCTCTCCATCATCTTTGTAGGCTCCCTTCAGATACTGGAAGGCTGCTATGAGGTCTCTACGCAGCCTTCTCTTCTCCAGGCTGAACAGAACCAATTTTCTTCGCCTCTCTTTGTATGGGAGGTGCTTCAGCCCCCGGTCATCTTCCTGCCTCTTTGGGTTTTGTTTGGTTTGGGTTTTTAAGTATATCTGTAGGCAGAGAGAACATTTGATCTGTTGAAAACTTAAAACAGGCTTGTAAACTGATTAGGATAGGCTCGACAGTTAATGTTATTAGTGATAATCCCAAAAACATGAACAATAATACTAAATTTTTTGTAGTTTCTTGACTCTTAGTTCACTCTTGGCTTTAATGGGGGTTTTTATGTGTGTTCTTTTTTATTATTTTTTTTTTTATTAGTAGTACAGCAACTGGACAGTATCAGTATGTCAGTTATCCATACTGCTTTGTCTGCTTGTTTGGTGTGCTGGAACATGGTCTTAATGAATTCTGGTCCATTAGATCTAAGGAGGGATACTTACTCCCTGATGATTTTGGAAAGCAATTGAGAGTGTTTAATGTAGACCCCACTGATTCTAGCAAAAGCCAAAATTAACTTAGTTGTGACTGGTTTGTTCCTGCTGCCACTAGTGGTCACACTCCATGGGGCGCTGTCAGTCTTTGCCACTTAAATGACCTAGACAGTGAAAGTTGTCCCCTTACATAGTTTTATTGAAACTCATCTGTGAAGTAGGACAGCTTCTTATTGCCATGATCCATGAAAAGAGCACTGGTCAGACTAGTTCTGAAATAGTGCTGGTGCTTTCCATAGGTGAAGTATCACCTCCTTAACATCTCTAGGAAATTGTAAAGAAGCCTTAATGTCTCGAAAATACATATGCATTGGCATGGGAAATGAGAAATATGTATGTAATGGGTAATACAGTCCTGCTTTTCTGTTCCCTGAAGAAATAGAAAGGCGCAATGGATCTCTCCCCAGCTACCCCAATTGTCCTCTGCCCTTTATAGCTCCTTCAGCAAGTATTTCTCTCAGCAGTCTACAGTTTGTCCTAAATGGAGCCTGATAGAAGTAACATTCAGAATGCAGTGGAGATAGGAGCTGGCTTTGAAAGAGAAGCTGTTTATTATTTTGGTAAGAAAACAGATGTGGGTAGCTTGTATTTGGCTTCATCTTGGGCTTAGCAATATTCTGGAATTTGCAGCCAAACAAGTAAGCTGTAGTTTAACTGGCTTCAAGCTAGCATTAGCATAGGGACCTGCACTGGTACAGTGTGCCCTGAGATATGGGCTGCTGTAAATTTTGTATCTTATGAAAAAGATCACTTTTAGGCTGATGGTCCCAATGCCTCTCAGGATAGTGAATCGTCTACCTGCCCTTGGATCACCTCACAGTCTCTAGTGCTGTAGGCTGGACTTGCAATTGAATATTCTTTTAATGTGATTTGATGGACTGCAGACTGCCGGTTTGGTTACTGTGCTAAGAAAACAACCAGTACCTAAGGTCACTTTTGTAAATTTTGCTTTTTTCTCTTTCCTCCTTTGTCACTTTTATATCTATATTTTCTGTGTCAAATTTCTAGTGGTGCAGATTAGTACCATTTTTCAATAGTGAAATTGATTGCAGGACGGGTTTTGGGTGGTTTGGTTTGGTTTTGTGTTTTGTTGAGGGTTTTTCTGTGATCTGCTGTATTTCCAAAGGTGACTAATCAGTTTTTGTTCAAATCACTTCTTACATTGGTAGCTGGTAGAGTGAGGTAGAAAGGTTATATTCTGTTGCTTATGATTTGGGAAATAGCAGAAAAATATATGTAGATGGTGTCCCAAGTTTTTTCTTTCTCCTCTTGTTTGCTTCCTTTTTTTTTTCTCAGAGCTACAATCTTGTTGACCCTGAGTTCAGTCTAGCTACTCTCCTACTGCTCTATCTTACTAAATAGGTTTTTGCTGTTAGAAAACAGCACAAAGACCTTTCTTCCCTGATGATCTGAATTTGCTGTGCATGGAGGGTCCTCTTCTCCACTTGGTACAATGAACTGGTGCTAGCTCCAGTTTTTCTTAGACTGATAGCGTGAGCACTTCCCTGTCCGTTCCCCACTGTGTTTAACCCCGTTCTGCTACTGCAATGATTTGCTTGTTGCAGCAGCAAAGAAATGTATTCTTGATGAAGCATTTGCTATGTTTAGAATGAGTTTACCTGGGACACCTTTGTCTCTTGGTGTAACTGAAGCCAAGTGTACAGGAATGAAAATGTGATTTGAGTGGGTTTTTTTTTTCTCTGTGGATCATTTTTCAGCTGCTATGTTTTCCATGACTTTAAACAAAACCAGAAAAGATGAAATCTATATATATGTTTTTCTAGTGCTGATTCCTTCCTCAAACAGAGCTTGGCAGATATATTACAGATGAGATGCAGACAAGCAGTGACTTGAAACATGACTGAGAAATCTGGCCTTACTGTAGTCACTTCCATCATTTTAGAGTTGTGCCAGACAAGCCTAGAGACTGGCATGGACATGTTTTTATAGAAATTCAGTAAAAATAATTGTAGCTTAGATTATCTACTCTAGATTTGGAATTGGGATTCCAATTATGAAAGCTTATCTGTAGCAACTTAAACCCTAAAAAGATTTAGTCATCTACATTTAATTTACTACATGAACTTTGACTTCCATACTAAATAAAGAGATGGTGCTTCAAGATTGCTCTCCTGGCTCATACACAAGAAATTCTTTACAAGTAGTGGAATTTTTGCAGTTTCTTCTTCTCTTTGTGTTTTGCTGTCCACTAGATGTACATTGGTGGAAACTGCTGTCACTAAAAACACCTTACCTATTGCGCCCAAAGTATAATGCTTTTTGAGGTTGCTGCTCCCATCAATCTGCTCAGTAAAAATAGCTCATCTTGGTAAGTTGTTTCGACTTCACCAGGACCTGAAGAAGAGGCAGAAAAACCTGTGAAAACTAAGACTGTTTCTTCCAGTAATGGAGGAGAAAGTTCGAGTCGCAGCGCAGAGAAACGGGCAGCTAATGAAGAAGCTGAAGACTTCACCACAAAGCCTGCTCCTGCCAAAATGTCCAAGTTTGGATTTTCCATAGGCAGTCAGACAACAAAGAAGGCATCTGCAATATCCATCAAACTAGGAGCAAATGTAAGTTGTCTGAGGCCTTTTTTAATTTTAGTAAAACTGAGGTAAAAGGGGAAATACTTTGGGGATGCTTCTTCACAGAAGGAAAGCCTTGAATTGCATGAAGGTAACTTGGGTAACATTTAAGAAAGCATTGCAGGGCCAGCTGGTCATGCCTGTGTAAGTACTTCAAGATAATTAATAGCAGGTCATTTGTCTCAGGAAGTGTAAGACTTGATTGAAATAAACTATAGATCTTCGACCATACAGAATAATCTTGTAATGAGATTTGATAGGTCTGGAATAATTTCCTGTGGGAAATGAGCAGGCTTGTTAATCTATTCAGGCTACTTTGAAATGAGTGCTGGGAGCTTCATTGCATAACCTGATTAAAGCTACAGGAAAGCTAGTACTTTCCTAGGTGGTTTAACAAGCCATCTTCCACTCCAAAGATCTTACTTAGCAAGGGGAGGTATAGTTTGTTTCATGACTTTGCCTGTTCTTTACAAGGTTAGTGTGATTCATTTATACTATATGCAAGAGATGAGGCTTTGTTACATAGGTTTCTAAGAATTCTGATCCCCTTTATTGTCCAGTATAAGATATCCTTGCACTTGTTCAGGTATGAATCTGATGCATGTGCCTTTACTATTGAAGTAGTCCTCTGCTAGCTTGGGCAAGGACAAGTCAGATGCTGCTTCTCTGTTTAGTACAGTTAATTTATACTTCCCACATAGCGCTGTGATGGATATGTTATAGATACTTGTCTGGATGAAATTCAGACTATAATTATGAAAGGCTTGTACCTGCAATGCCAGCATTTTAGAGATCTGCAGAAAATGAAGAGAATGTTCTGTTACTTTGAGATGGGAGGGAGCTGCAGACTGGCACATTCAGGGGTCTAAGTGCAAACGGGTCAGCTCGGACTTCAGAAAAATGGACAAAGCTGCCTTTTCTGAGCCACTGACACTGAATTGTTTTAAGCAGGAAAGCTGTTATCTTGTTAAAAGACAAAAATATATTTATCTTCCTGGCATTGACGGATAAGAATACTCCAAAAGAATAATGGAAACAGTGACATAGTGAAATTTTGAATATCGCAATTTATTCAGGTTCTGATTTAATTGCTCATGTTATGCTCCAGTGGCTGCATATGCCTGCAGTGTGCAAGAAAGTTACGGCTTGCTTATGGGGAATTGTAATGAGAGGCCTCAGCCTGCTGTTCAGAGTGTCTCTCACGAATAGCAGCTGTTTTCCTTTTTCATTAGAGAGAAAATGTTACCTGCCTGTTTCTATAACAAAAACACTTTCCCTCCCCCCGACATTGCGCATTTCAGTGAAGATGTTGGCTTCATTTTACCAAAATACCAAGGGTAGCTTTTTTGAGTTAGTAAACTTGCTTTACCTTTGCACTTGTTTTTTTTCAGAAGCCTAAAGAGCCCGTTCCAACCCTTGCTCCAAAAACCCTTTCCGTAGCAGCAGCTTTCAATGAAGATGAAGATGTGAGTAATAAGCCAGTGATCAACACAACTTGAAGTACCATTGGTGTGGGTTAGAGCTAGTTGGAGAGAGTGGGTCATTTAAGGTTCTTTACATACATGTCAGGGATTTTCAACCCAGAAACATCTCCTGTGTTTTCTCTTTAAGAATGTACAACTTTGTAGCTCTGCATTGGCTCAAGAAATCATTAAAGTGCTGATAACTTTTCCCTGAAAATGAGATGCCTACATAATTTGAATTAACACTTGCTTTCTTTGGTCTTAATAAAAGGGGGGGGGGGTAAGGAAAAGTTATGCTTCTTCTGGTTTGCTTAATATTTTATTGTCATGTTACTGATCCTTCTTAGGTAGAGGTAAGCAAAGGAACTTGTATTTCTTTATGTCAAACCTCTGTTTTGTCCTAAGTCATTTTGCTTTTCCATTCTGTACTCTTATCTTGTCAGGCATTTGAAATGTTCAAAAGGTAGTGCCCAGCCACACTTTAACCTCCTTTCTCTCTGTAGAGTGAACCTGAAGAAATGCCTCCAGAAGCTAAGATGCGCATGAAGAATATTGGAAGGTAGGTCAGCTTCTAACTGTGGTTTTGGGGAAGGGCGAGTGCGTAAAAATACCTCCTGCAGCATTGGTCAGATCTTGCAGATGGCTTAGAAATACAGGAAGGTAGACTAAGATCAAAAAGGTTTTCTCCAGAAGCAAGAAAATGTTAATATAGTTATTTTCAAATGTTCCACTGTAGGTTAAAGTAGCACATTTATGTTTGCACTTTGAATCGTATTTGCCTTCTTTTTGAGGAGGAAATTGATTCTATATCAAATAGATGCTTGTGTTCTTCTTGGAAAGGTGATGGGTGGGAGTTCCTGCTTGCTGCTAAACTTTGTCTCCTTCTAGTTGTCTGTTTTATGAATTGCCTTGAAGTAGGATAGTCTGGTCAGATTTTTAAACTTCTGTGCAAGGGGAAGATCAGAATCATCTCTTTTAGAGAGAAAAAGAATAACTTGTTTGCTTTTAACACAAATCAGTGTAATTCTTCTGCTTGTCCGTTTATTTTAGGATTGCTCCTGTACTGTCTCAAAATTGTGGTATTTTCAGAGGAGGCTTCACTCAAGTTAGGGATGAATTTTGAGCATGTATATTTTAAAGGAGTTTATCATGATAGGCTGCTTTTAAAGTCAGTCCCCTGGAGGTTCACTGCTGTTCAGTGGGATTTTTATTCTTCCTGAGCAAATTTGGATCCTCAATTTTTGTAGTGCCTGCAACAAATTCTTCAGAATCAGCAGCAGTTACTGCCCCTTCCACTTCCTCTGCTGACCCATCGCTTTGCTCTGTCTTGATGTGCCACATAAAGATCAGTTCTGTGGCCAAATTATAGGTGCTAATAGAGAGGACTCCTGATGTAAGGGAAAGAAATGCATAGTAGTTTCTGGTGGCAGGTTGGACCTGAAATTGGTGGTTTCAGTGTTGTGTTGCACAAACTACAGTAGTTGAGCTGACTTTCTTAACTGATCTTGTTTTACTTTCTACAGGGATACACCAACCTCAGCAGGACCAAATTCCTTCAACAAAGGAAAGCATGGGTTTTCTGACAACCAGAAGCTGTGGGAGCGAAATATAAAATCTCATCTTGGAAATGTCCATGACCAAGAAAATAACTAAATGATGTGGATTAAGAGTTGGGTGTTTGGGGGGAGGGGAGGGTGTAACGTTAAAGGAACAGTTTCCTTTTTTAAGAATGTTATAAGACTATCTTTGGAGCCACTTTTTTAAGAGTTTGAGTGGTACACTAATAAATGAGTTTGAAATTAGAGGTAATTTATGTTTTCTATACAGATTTCAAGGCATTTGCTAATTTTGTAGTTCTGTGTGATTAGTTTCAAAAGGATACAGATAATAAAGAAACTGGAGCGGTACCTTTTTAAGATTTTTTTTTTTTTTTTAATTCTTTTTTCCTGGTTTTGGCCAATGAGTAGTTAAGGTGGATGAAAAAGGTTACTGTCTCTTTAATCAGGTTAACATTGAATCCTTTTGCATTCTCACTTCTGGCACCCTCTTTATAACAGGGGAAGCAGTTGACTCTTTGCAGTACTTCTAAAGAGAGTCAGCATTGTCTTGTGCTAGAAGTGTTAGTGGACTATTAATTTGAATATAAACTTATGCAGGAAATAGAACCTGGATTTTTTCCTCCCTGCAGTCACCTTTTGTTATGTCTCTGCAAACTAGGAATTATGTTGCTCCAAGTGGTTCTGGTAACTTAGCTCTAATTTTAACACTTCATGTAGGATGTGTAACCTTCTGTGGCCTGTTTCATCCTCAGGATATGGGCCTTATCTGTATATTAGATACAGTCTGTAAAGAATATTCACTACAAAGGTAAATCAGTATTTTCAGTGTGCTCCTCTTAAATCATTAGCCTCAAGTAGTGCTTGTTAGCGTTTCCATGTGGTACACAAAAGCCACCACCAAAAGGACAAGCTAATGTACATTAAGCTTCACATTTGGTTGAAATATTTTTCTTTCTTTAAAATGCCTAGAAGGAATAAAAGCCACATCAAAAATCAGTAACTCACTGCTTAAGTATGAAAAAAATGAAAAGATGCACTTTCCCTGTCTTGCCATTTGAAAAAAAAAAAAAATGCCTTGATGCTGGTGACCACGGTGGACACTATCAGGTTAGGAAAGATTACTGTATTTGCAGTCCTAATGCTTCTAACAAGAGTCAACTTCAGAACTGAAGCTCTCGCCTTTTCCTACCCGCCTACCTTTTGTAGCAATTGCCAACGATGACATTAGTTTGCTCAGTTTAATTTCCTAGCTGTCATACTGCAGAATGGTGCTGTAGGATTTCAGACCTAGTAACAAGTGTACAAATTTCAGTCTAATTTAGATTGTATATTTTTAAAACATTTTACAAGCAGAACTAGTTAAATGGAAAGTTATCAACAGCAATAACACCCCCTTCTCTCCAAACAAGTATACGGTTCTTTTTTAACTCAAATACCTGATAGTGTCAACTACTAAATTAATTCCAGCCTGGAGCTGGTCATGGAATTAAATATGTTAATTTCTTTCATCCTCCCTCTAAAAACTTTCATAATGCTAAAGTTGAACCTGCGAGTGCAGAAAGGAAAGTGCATCTCGAAGTGTATTTTTTTACTTTTAGTATTACTATTTTAGGAAAGCTCTGACCGTTTAGACTTTTGAGTTTGTAAGTTCTAAAAAATATTTTTTTTGTATTTTTGTATTGTATGCATAATCTTTTTTCTTTTGAACTCTGATGCAGTTGAATACCTGTAACTATTTTCTTTTAAAGCCTTGTTATAACATAAAAATGTATACTTTTTTTTTTCATAACAGAAATCTTTGGTTTATTTAAAACAAAACCAAAACACACTCTCAAAACTGACTTTCAGGACTTCTGAAACTGATTTGGGCATTGCTGCAACTAGGCAAGGCAAAATGAAGCATTTACTTTTCACTTCATCACCTGTGGGTATGGTTGTCAAAATAAATCCCTTTAAGATAGTGGTAATTAACAGTGAATAACTATTTTATCTTGCTCCTTAGTAACTACGTGATGCTGTCTTGGTCACTTGTATTAGGAAAAAGCAGAACGGAACTTTGAGTAAGATATATATAAGATATATAATATCCCAAGATATTAGATGAAGATGTAAGTAGTTAGGCAGTAACCTTCGCTGTGTTACCCTGTAGCTAGGCTGCTTTTGAGCCTGCTGGGCTGCAACTGGAGCCAAACTCCATACTAACTGTATTAAAATAACGTAAGTAAATAACCCCCAAACCAGTGCTGCCAGCCACTAATGGCAGTATTTCAGACACTCCTAGGTGGAGCCCCTTGCACACCTCATTTCATTCATTTAAAAGTGTAGTGAGTGCGCTGCGCAGATTCTCGAGGTCAATATTTTACCAGCAGGAAGAAGTTCCCAACCAGCCTATCTGCAAAGTGGTGGATGCTATTATAATTTCATGGGCTTACTCCCCTGTCATAGATGACCTGAATACTATTGATATTCATCCAACTTTGACATAACCAACTACAATGCCCTAATGTGACCAGCACAGCACCAGCCACAGCTGCCTTCAGGCATGTTGTACCTCATCTCCGCCTCTGCCAGCTTTGTGGAGCACGCTTTGTCAGAACTGACATGGCTGTGCCCAGGGGGTGGCTTTACCAAAGCTGGCTTTGTGAGGAGATACGGAGGACACATCAGCTTTCAAGAAAATGATGGCTTCTGCTTTCTGAAGAGCCAAACAGGTTTTAAACTATAGGCAATCACTGTTGTAACTAGTATTCTTTGTAGGCTGCCATGAGATGAGAAATCTGGAAAAGCAATAGAATTCCCAAAAGGCTTTTTATCTTTGTAGTTAGTAGCCTTAGAAGGTTTTCTGCATGAAGAGGTTGGGTTGTTTTAATTCATTATAAGGTTACAAACTGAGGAATGCTGAGTCATTCTGCCCTTAAGCTGCAGAAGGGAAAGCTGCATTCTAAAATCACCATAATTTGTCTTATTTCCTCTGCCAAGAGATACTAGAATGCTGTAAGAATTGGACAATTTACTTTTTACTTCATCCTGTTAACACCTTCCTTGTTTCCTCTGGTTTTATTAACAAATGAATCTCTTACTGTTCTCTAATTTTGATCTGTTGGCATCTTAATAACTAAGTAGTGCTTGATTAGGAGAGTTGCTGTGTTTAATGTGGAGCCATTGCCTCAGGGTAGATGCATCATTACCCATAGGAGTAAAAGCATGAAGCATAAACTGTTACACTTGAACTCTGTGCTTAGTTGTTACATCTTGGGTTACGAACTTCCATTTAAAAGACTGAAGTGGTGAGAGTCCAAGCAAGGTTTAGGTACCAAAGCAAACCCTTAAACTCTGCAGCATGTGCTTTTTGTGGTACATGCACGTATATGACAGCTACTCTTTAGGCCAGGGGGAGCAGGGAAGCATGGCAGTGACTCTCACAGCCAGCAATCACAGTATGGATTTTTTGATTCAGTGGCACATAGTGAGGTCTTAAAAGCCTTTGCTATGCTGTGACTTAGTTCTTAAATTTGGTTCCTGGGATTTAATTTCCCAATGAGACGGATGGACAAATGAAGTGTTTGTGGTTCTGTAGTAAGAGCTCGGCTGAAACTTTTTAACATAAGCTTGTGTTTATGTTTTCCTTGCAGTACAAGTTTATTAACCTAAGGTAATGGAAGTCATAATAAAAACAACTCTCTTCTCCCCCAGCTTCCCATAATCTGTAAACACAGCAGTTGCATATGAAGTGTTGGCTGATGCCCAGTAGCGTGTTTGAAAATCATAATTCTGCCTTTGCTTTTGTGAAAGGAGTGTAACAGTGGTAGCCATCCGTGTTCAAGTGGGCATCAACCTCCACTGTACAGAGTTGCAGGCACTGAACAGAGCAATGTAGCAGAAAGAGTAATTGCAAAACTAGCATGAATCTTAGGCTGTGCTTTTTTTTTCTTACTCAGATGCATGCTTAAGATGGTCATGTTCACATATAAAATTTAGGGCTGCAACAGGAAGATCTTGGGCTACAGCACATATAAAAGCACTGAGTAAGTTTAATACTGATATTACTGTCTGTAAGGCAGAGTGCTTTATCAAAGACAAGAAATACTGCCCTCATCACAAAACTTCCTCATGCAGGTGCAAGATAAACTGTTGTTTTCTGAAAAGTCCTTTCAGAGTCACTCTGGATCTGTAAGCCTGCTTTCCACCAGCCCTGCAGCCTCTTGCCTTCTAAAAATGGAATGCTTCTGCTGGAAAACAGGTCTCTAGTAAAGACTTGAATTTGCTAGAACAGTGCTAGGTTCCCACCATGTGATCAGCAGCAGCTGTAAGACTGGCCTCTGTTATCAGATGTATACACACTTCCAGTGCTGTAGAAATTCATGGCTCTTCTTTATGGTCTTATCTCTAGTGGAAACAAAGTGGGGGGGAAATTACCCACACTTGCCTTTTTGCTGTTCTTCATCTGTAGTTGCATCCATGTTGAACAGTTGTTCAGTGGTAGGCTACATTACTTCTTCAGCACCCAACCTTTTGAAACCCCTGGTTTTATTTAATTATACATTTCCCACTTGGCTTGGTTACCTCTGTGGCGAAAACACTCCCCAGCATTTCCCCTAGGAATCAGAATGAGCCACAAAACAGTAATCAGCCTTTCTGCAACAAGAACCTTGCCTTAAAGCTGCTCTAACAGCAAACAGAAAAGCACAGGAGACTGTTCCTTCTCCTGCCTGGAGGCAGCTGTACAGCTCATCTTTCCATCAGGAGAATGATGCTGGAGGACAACTTCTAGGCAACAGCTCCTGCCTGTTCAGATATTCATCCCAAGACAAGTGCCGTATGATGCTTGCTTGGTGTGGCAGACTTGTGCAGAAACCCAAGCCAACAGAAATAACACATGAAGCAAACTAAACTGGGTATAGCTGGGTAGCAGGGTCACATCATCCACTAAGAGGTCTGGCAGCCAAAGTGATTTCAGGATGCATTTGGTTAAAATCATGCTCTTGTATAGCCATGGTCTGACACAATTTAGGAGGGCAGCAGGTTTCCTTTCCTCATACAAGTTAATGGTTTGAGCCTTAAGCAAAAATTGAAAAGTAGGTGTTACTATAACTGTTCAGACCAAACATTATCTACATAAATACCTGAGAAGTAAATAATTCTGTAACACTTTTTTCCTGTAAAAAAAAAAATTGCTTGAAAGAGTAATTCATGGCAAAGCTCAATTTATTTAATGACAGAAATAACCATAACTTTATACCTCTAACACTAAATAAAAACAGCAGAATGTACAAATCAAATCCATTATGTACAGGAATTCACCAGGAATACTTTATAAAAGGACACTTCTCATGAACTTTATTTTTTTAAAAATAAAATTAAATAGTATTAATTGTGTATTTGCAGCCTGACTTCAGAGAGATTGCAGAAGAGTAGTGAACATCTTAATTTACGAGCTGAAGTTCAAAGGAAAACATAAAGCAACTTCACATGGACAGGCACAGCAAAGCGAAGAGCGACACTCCCTACTTACCTCATGCTGTTCTGAAAGGGTAAAGCACACTGTGCTAGGAAAGGGGTGCTGCAACAGTCAGCTTTGACATTCCTGGCCAAGTCTTGCTAAGGAAACAAGATTAGTTGTGATTTGTTTGGTTTTATTGTTTTTATAGTTGTCAAATGGCAGGCCATCACATCAGTTAAAAAAGCTTTTTTACAGTAGGTAAACAAGGTTGTGAAATTCATATTCACTTCAGCTTCTTCCATAGGTTGGGCAAATAAATAAATGCACCAAAGATTCCATTAAGGTGCCAATAATATTCCTTTTGTAAGGTAACACAGTAAATACACAAATAACATTCCAGCACTATTTACAGCTATTTTTCTTTGAACATTTCCTCACTTCAGTAATACATAATTATTTGTAAGATACAAACCCTGAAGTAAGCTTTGAAGTTTACCTAGTGCTCTTTTAAAAGTTTTCAACATAATGGCAGTAGTTTAATTTAAGCAGGATGGCTGTCTCCAGATTCTTGTGCATACAAAAATTTAAGAGTCAGAGCTAGCAGTATTTGTATTTTATTATTAATCATTTTAATTTTACTCCATTAGGTAACTAGAACACAATTGTCAAGGGCTGCAGGATGCATAAATAACTACTTCTCTGTAGGAAGACTGTGACCTTTGAAATGGTCATCTACAGATTAATTCGGATTCCAGACAGGAACTCCAGCTGCATATTGCTTAAAAAGTTTTCAACAACTGCTTATCTACATGCTTGCAAAGTGTAAAAAGTACAGTCCATTCTGTAATTTAGTAGACAGGTACTGAAATAGTCACATAAGATGAAAGGCAGAAATACTAATTCAAATGAGGTGGTTGCTTCCTCATAGGGTTTGCTTCACTTTTGTTCAGTGGATCCATTTCATGGGTAGAACAGTTATATGCATGTTCATCCTGCAGTATCACAGGCTTCTGGCTCCTTGGGTACCTTGCTGCTGTCAAAGCTGCAAAACATCTGATAATACTATAGACTGAGAACAAGTTAAAAAATACACTTGTTTGTTCATGTGCATAGCACCCTCAGTTACCCTGACAGATATGCTACTTGCTTAAACACCTAAGCAACCAGCAATGAAGGAATACACACCTTGTACAGATTCAGATGTGCACTGTTCATGGTATTAAATCAGGGGCATTTACACTTGGGCCAAGCAAGGCTGTGATTCATGCTTACTCACAGGAACACCCAGTGAGAATTTTTCCATCTATGTGATGCAGCACTGGGTAATTAGCTTGTCCTAGAAGTATTTTCTTACAGTAGCAGCAATAAGGTCTTCTGGACACTGGTAGTTTTGAGACAAATTTGATTTTTATCCCATATTAGCATTTTCATAGTTATCTATCCTGATATTGCTACATGTTTCATTTGGGAATTAGCAGGGCTCCTCTTTTCAATACCAGATGTGACTATAAATATACCAAAGAAGTCCAGGTAGGAACCCATTACACCTTTTTAATTTGAGAGTCTCTATATTAAATATAATGCAAAATCAGAAACATCCATCATTAGATTGTGTCCTCTGGATGCCTACAACAATGCAGGTGATAATTTCATTTATGCAACCAGGTGTCATTAAACTGAACATGGTTATGCACAGAGGCTGAAGTGTAAGCACCTTGCCCACAAATAAAAAGCAGTTCACTTCTCTAAGCAGTGTCGCTGCAGCAGGCTGTCATCTGGTCAATGGAAACTCAGAGTCTGTCCCAGAAAACCACTTCCTCAGGCTTCAGTAGACCCCTGCCCATTATCTGCAAAACATCGTACTGAATCTTGGACCTGCCACCCACAACCTGGAATTTAAATAAGTTCTTCAAAACTGGGATTCACACTGCCACTGGTGCATCTACCCAAAGGAAAGCCTCGGATTTTCTGTATGTTGCATGAAGCTCACACTGCATGAAGCATTCTGCCATCCCCGTGTCTTGGGGAGTAAACAGACAGCATCCAATATAGGCAATATACTCAAAAACTTGAAATGCATGTAAAAACAGAAGTAAAGACACCAGTAACTGTGCATTTCTAATATTTAGTGCAGGCTCTTTAAATGTTTTTTCATTTTTTAAAAGTTTCAGCATGATACTTACTCCATGACACAGAAAACAGTATTTTTATTTTCATACTTACAGCCAGTGCAGAAATCCTAGCCTTCAGAGCCTTGGCTCACACTGAAGCATCTTAACATTTTCCCCATAGTATATGGTGCAGTATCTCATCACCAAAACGTTCAGCACTGGGGATTAACCATTTGAAAACAGGCCTCATGGTAAGCCTTGGATAACCAGTTAAATACTTGGCTCTCACAGATCGTAAGACCTCACCCTTCTTGCTCTCTTGTACACTATATTCAGTCTGTCTTTGTAACATGGGCCACTTCCACTTCTACAGTTTCGATGCCCTGCATCGCTTCAGCCATTTTCTGTCCTTGCTGTTGTGCTAATACATAATTTACCACCTGCATGATGCTTTGGTCAGAAAGAGTAGAGACTGATGTACATTCCTCGGTAGCTGCAACTGCTTCGATGGCTTCGAGTGTCTCTCCTGTCACTACCACAGTCTCAATCTCACTACCACCAACTCTGATCTCTGTTTCCTGTTCCTGCATGTCTGCTGCCAAAATGCTGATGGCGTGCTCCACCTGTGTCCCCTGGTTATGAAACTGAAGAGTATCTTTTTCCAGCATGATTTTGCAGGGTACATAGTCCCTATGAAACTTGGTCATGTGCTTCCTTAGCGTCCGGGCATCTATGTAAGCTTCATTGCACACTGGGCAGACATACGGTCGCTCCCCGGTATGTGTCCTCACGTGGCGCTTCAGCGAACGTGCATCCGCCCAGGCTACTCCGCAGGTGAGACATTCAAATGGCTTCACACCTGCTCTCAAAGGGAAAGCAAGGAAAAGCCCACTGTCAGGAGTTCATAAAAACATGAGTGTTGATAAGAAGCAACAGGAGAACAGCAGTATAAAAGGATAGAAGAAATCCTTTCACTTTTTCCATGTAAGCAGGAGATCCTGTTTGCCATTTCTATGCTACAATATAATGCAAGCACAAAATCTTACATTCAGTGGAAAAATTTTCCACAAGTGCTCTGCTCAATCTAGCCTTTTACTTCTAAAAAATTTCTCTTTTCAATATTCTTTTTAGTGCAGCTTCTCACCTATTTTAAGTGCATACCACATAATGAAATTCTAGTTATTTTTTGCCAGCGATGGCTTTCTGAAATCATGGTTTACTTCACGGAATTTGGCACTTAGATTTACAGAGCCAAAGGGTGACTAGAAATGTTTCTACAACCTCTCATCAAACACTAGCACTTATTTTAGTTTTTTCCACCTAGCGTTTTTTTCCCCTCCTCCTCCACAGCACGTATATTCAGATACTGCACCTGATACTTGTATAATTTTATTCTCCCTTATCAGGTCTGAGCTCTGTGGTCTGCAGTATCTAACGAGGCATATGGGTGGTGATAAACTATTTCAGTGATGGCTTTTCCTCTACAACAGTTACTGTGGACTTAAGCTAGGTATCTATTACAGGACACTCTCTGTTTAGGAACAAACACAAAATCTCTATTTCAATAGCGAGACAGCTATTAGATTCACTCATAACAGCTCCTTAAAAGGACACGTGCTTCATAAAAGTGGGTTTTTTTTCCCTGAGATGAGAGTGTATCTAGACTTCCAACACAGCTGGAACAACCAAATACTCAAATATCACACTTCACATCTAAAGTAAAAATGCACACCCTTTTTTTTTTTAATTATCAAATGTTTTCATATTTTCCCCAATCACATAGTTTGCTGCTTCTTATAAATCGAGAAGTTGGCCAATTTCCAACAGTGGTCCTTTTCTTAAGTTCAGGCCAGTCATTCTGCTGTTTGGAGAATATTTTATTAGCTGTGTGCACCTTTTAAACTGGGAAACGTTTTACTCATCCAATTCTTTGCCAGATACACATCTTTTAATCACTTAAAAAGTTCCTCTTAAAGTTCTAAGAAAGACAAATTGTCACTGTCCCTGTGTGCAACTGCAGCTTTAGGAAGATCCCAACTTCTGGGAATTACTGGAAGCAAGTTAACTAACCAGGATAAGCATAAAACTGTTAGAACTGCTTTATATCTGTTAGAACTTCCATACTTCTTGCAACACAAGACATACATAGACTACAAGAAACAATTACCCCTTTCTCCATGTTTTCAGGGACTGGGGGATGTCATGGCTACTTGTTTTCTACACACCTTCATGATTGTTCATGTGCCTCCTATATTCCCGGAGCTGCGTGAATTTTCTTCCACAATGCTCACAAACTCGTTCCAGATTTTGTTTTGCTCTTCCTTTTTTACCATGTGTGGCTTTCTTTACATGTCTTCTGTACAAAGCTTTCTCATAAAATTCTTTACCACATATATTACACCTAAAAGCGTTGAGAAATCTATTGAAACCATTATGCTATGCTTATGTTATGCTTTTTAAAATGCACTTTAATTACAGTAGACAAAGTTTAATGGGACACTGTCCCATTAAATTATGCTCCGTAATTAGAAATAATCTTGCTGGATGGAGCTACATTTTCTCTTATTCACAGCCACAAAGCTTCCACTTACCATTCCAGAAAAGTGAGATCACATATAAAGCATTTCTAACTTAATTATATTTACTCTCTTACAATTTTGTATGTATTAGTTCTAGGACTGTACCAGCAGGTTAACAGTTGGACCACACTATCTGAAGTCACCCATCCATTCTCAAGACTCCAGTAAACATCAATCAACTGGTACTTTAACAAAGGACTAGAAATTCCTTGTTGACTGGCTGTAGTTACGTATAACTTCATATTGATTAGTATATTTCAGTTGTTAAAAGAATTTCCTCTTACCTATAAGGGTCTGTGACAGAATGAGACTTGACATGAGAATACCAGTCTTTCTTCCAGCTGTAACATTTTCCACAGAACTGGCACTGAAATGGCTTCACACCTAAATGTTTGTTCATATGCTGCCGAAGATCTCGGGCTTCATAGAAACTCTTTTCACACCTGTAACAGTAAACGTTTTAGCATCCCATGTAAGATAGATCTTGGTGATCCTGATTTCAGAGGCACTGGAACCCTCTTCATTAATGGCAACTGAAGCCATTGAGAAGACAACACTGACTGCATCATCAGCACGATCTCTTTCCAAACTACAGAAAATTAAAATGAACAGCAGCTTATCTGAAAGTCTAGAATGTAACTTGAGGACTTCTGAAACACTTTTGTCTGTTACAGGTAACTATATTCTTCTTGTTACTTTTATGGGGAATAATGAAAGGCAAACCAACTGGAAGACATCAGAAATTTGTATTATATGATCCTCATAATTTCCTATGGCAGCAGCTGTTTCTTCTCTTAACCAGTGAGGATTAATTATTGATAATCGGGATCTGTTGTTTGTAATGCTCAAAAGTATTCTTTTAGAAATTAAAAAAAAACAATTCAGAATCCTACAAGCAAGCATCCAAAACTAGTGATGCTCATTCTTTAGCTTGCTGCTTGCATACATCTAAATCCAGGTGAACTCCTAATTTTCCTCCATTTCCACCTTGACATAGTACAACTATGTGAAATTACAAATCACTAGCTCATCCTGGTATGGAAACTACAGAGGTCAGTCAAATCAAAGACATGCTTTCTCCATTTGAAAGAAATTCTGCTCTTCAGACATCTTTGCCTCACCATCTGCAACCCTTCATCACGTAACACCATATAGCACTGATGGATGCATTTATGATCAAGCTAACTGCAGTTGTCAGTGAGTCTTAATTTATGCTGTTCACTAAACAAGTGTAAATTGCAGTACATATCTAGATTGCACAGGAAATTTTCAAATTAAACTAAAACCAGCTATCACATTAAAAGGTGGCAAGAACCCTTCTTGCAACAGCCTTTTGCCTATGAGCTTACCTCCCTATCTGTCCAACACGGGAGCTTTAAAACCACGTCACTACTGATTACAGCTACAAGTGCAAACACACTCATTAGAAAACAAGTGTATGAAACTAGAGCTAGGTAACAGTTTAAAAAAAAAAAAAAAAAAACACTTTTGCTCTCTGGTTCAATTAGTAACAAAAGTGAATTTTTTTATATTATGCTTTAAAAGTCTTATTCCAGCCCAGTGAACACTTTCATGCTACAAGGAGATGCTTTTAATCTTTAACATTACTGGCATCATTAATGGCAAGAAAAAAATAACCCACCAAAAATACACCAACCAACTTACTGAGTACACTGATATCCACGAACTTCAGGCTTTGGCTGGTGTTTCTTTATATGTTTACTGAGTCCTGATGCCCTGTGAAAAGATTTTCCACAGATGGAGCAAAGATACTTGGATTCACCTGAAAAAGAAAAACCAAAACATGTTAAAAAGGAAGGCCTCCATATCTTCAGAATGCTTTGCAAGAGTGTTTTTTTTTTTTTTCCCTCATATAATCTCTCTAAGTGCCCATGTTACAAAGAGATACTGGTTTAATTACACACATATGGAATTTTTAAGTGCATTTTGTATGTGCCAATGTAATACACAGAGGGGGAAGCAGCACCTCTAAATTAGAATCATAGAATCACAGAATGGTAAGGGTTGGAAAGGACCCTAAGATCATCTAGTTCCAACCCCCCTGCCATGGGGGAAGTTGAACACCAACCTGGCCTTGAACACTGCCACGGATGGAACATTCACAAGTTACCTGGAACATCCATTCCAGTGCCTCAACACCCTTAAAGAACTTCTTCCATATATCCAATCTAAACTTCCCCTGTTTAAGTTTTAACCCATTACCCCTTGTACTATCACTACAGACCCTAATGAAGAGTCCCTCCCCAGCATTCTTAAAAGACCCTTTCAGATACTGGAAAGCTGCTATGAGGTGTCCATGCAGCATTCTCTTCTCCAGGCTAACCAGTCAAAGCTTTCTCAGCCTATCTTCATACGGGAGGTGCTCCAGCCCCTTGATCATCCTCGTGGTCCTCCTCTGGACTTGTTCCAGCAGTTCCATGTCCTTTTTATGTTGAGGACACCAGAACTGCACACAATACTCCAGGTGAGGTCTCACAAGAGCAGAGTAGAGGGGCAGGATCACCTCCTTCAACCTGCTGGTCAAGCTCCTTTTGATGCAGCCCAGGATACGGTTGGCTTTCTGGGCTTCAAGCGCACACTGCCGGCTCATGTTAAGTTTCTCATCAACCAACACTCCCAAGTCCTTCTCTGCAGGGCTGCTCTGAATCTCTTCTATGCCCAAGATGTAGCTGTGCCTGGCACTGCTCCGACCAGGTGTAGGACCTTGCACTTGGCATGGGTTAACTTCATGAGGTTGACATCAGCCCACCTCACAAGCGTGTCAAGGTCCCTTTGGATGGCATTCCTTCCCTCCAGTGTATCAACCGAACCACACAGCTTGGTGTCATCTGCAAACTTGCTGAGGACGCACTCAACCCACTGTCCATGTCACTGATAAAGGTGTTGAACAAGACCGGTCCCAACACCGATCCCTGAGGATCCCGTTACAGGTCTCCAGCTGGACATAGAGCAATTGAGCACAACTCTTTGCATGCGGCCATCCAGTCAGTTCTTTATCCACTGAGTGGTCCACCTATCAAATTGATGTCCCTCCAATTTAGAGACAAGGATGTTGTGTGGGACAGTGCTGAATACTTTGCACAAGTCCAGGTAGATGACATCAACTGCTCTATCCCTGTCAATCAGTTCCGTACCCGCATCATAGAAGGCCACCAAATTGGTCAGGCAGGATTTCCCTTTAGGGAAGCCATGCTGGCTGTCACCAAGCACCTTGTTGTTCTTCATGTGCCTTAGCATGCCTTCCACAAGAATCTGCTCCAAGATTCTGCCAAGCACATAGGTGAGACTGACTGGTCTGTAGTTCCCCAGATCATCCATTTTCACCTTCCTGAAAATGGGGGTTATATTTCCCTTTTTTCAGTCATTGGGAACTTCACCTGACTGCCATGATTTTTCAAATATGATGGACAGTGGCTTAGGAACTTCATTTGCCAGCTCCTTCAGGACCCGCGGATGGATTTCATCAGATCCCAAGGACTTGTACACATTCAGGTTCTTAAGATAGTATAGAACCAGATCCTCTCCTACTGTGGTCTTAAGGTCTCCATTCTCACAGTCCCTGCATCTCCTTTCCAAGGCTTGGTTGGTGTGGTCAGAGCATTTGCCCGTGAAGACCGAGGCAAAGAAGTCATTAGGAACCTCAGCCTTCTCCAAATCCAGGGTAGGCAGTTCTCCCGACAGCTTCCAGAGGGGGCCTACGTTGTCCCTAGTCTGTCTTTTATTCGCTACGTACCTATAGAATCCCTTCCTGTTATCCTTAACATCCCTAGCCAAGTTTAATTTTAACTGGGCTTTAGCTTTCCTAACCTGGTCCCTAGTTTCCCAGACAACATCCCTGCATTATTCCCAGGCTGCCTGTCCTTTCTTCCACCTTTTATAAGCCTCTTTTTTCCCCTCTAACTTTCCTCAGCAGCTCCTTATCCATCCAAGGAGGTCTCCTGGCCCTCCTGCTGCACTTCCTTCTAGTTGGTATGTAACACTCCTGAGCTTGTAGCAGGTGATCCTTGAATATCAACCAACAGTCTTGGGCCCCCCTGCCCTCTAGGGCTATATCCCATGGAACCTTACTAAGCAGGTTCCTGAAGAGGTCAAAGTCTGCTTTCTTGAAGTCCAGGGCAGTGAGGTTGCTGCACGCTCTTCTCACTGTCCTGAGGATCTCAAACTTGACCATCTCATGATCGCTGCAATCAAGGCTGCCCTGGATTGTCACATTTCCAACCAGTCCTTCCCTGCTGGTGAGCACCTCCAGTTGGTCAAGCATGGCACCTCTCCTTGTTGGCTCCTCTATTACTTGCAGAAGTAAGTTCTCTCTCACACAATCAAGGAACCTCCTGGATTGCTTGTGCTGGGCCATACCGTCCCTCCAACAGATATCAGGATGGCTGAAGTCCCCCGTGAGCACAAGGGCCTGCGAGTGTGAGGCTGTTCCTATCTGTCTATAGAGCACTTCATCCACAGAGTCCTCTTGATCAGGCAGACTGTAACAGATCCCCATAGTAATGTCTCCCATAGCTTTTCTTCTTTTAACCCTGACCCATAAGCTCTCTGTTGACTGCTCACCTGTCCCCAGATAGAGTTCCATACTCTCCAGCCTATCCCTAACATAAATAGAAACTCCCCCTCCCCATCTGCCGGGCCTGGCTTTTCTAAAGAGCCTGTAGACTTCCATTCCAACACTCCAGCCACAGGAGCCATTGCACCATGTTTCTGTGATACCTATTGTATCTTATCCCCACAGACGTGCACACATCTCTAATTCCTCTTGTTTGTTCCCCATACTACAGGCAATTACTTTATCGCACACTTTTAACTACAGGTACAACACTGCAGCTACCAAATTACTCAAGGAGTGTGAACAGCCTAAAAAAATGCCCTCTTGTGTGGAAAAATACCCAACTGCCTGTATTCATATAATATGCAACTTCTCCAGCAACGCAGTATTGGTTATGGATGGCCTGCATCCTGAATTTGTGGCACAACATCTTAAAAGTTTTCTGCTACAACTCATTCATTTCAGAATGCTAAGTACTAGTATAAATTCCTTCATTTCTGGAACAAATTATCTTAACAAAAAGTCTCTTATCGTTAATTCTGCCCAACTTAGGGAAGCAAGAAACACAGACATTTCCTACATATTACAATTTCAAAACTCTGCTTGTATTAAATTACTGTAATCTTTCACATGCTAAGATCTTTCAAGGTACCAGGCTTGATAAAATTTCAGTATTAGTACAGCAAATCTCATAAAATATATATGGAGATTCTCAGAGATTTAACTTGGCATGTTTTCCTCTGAAAGGACAGGCTGAAAGTAAGTGCTCCAGAATATTCCAGCCTGTTGCCTATCTTTGTCTGATTGAAATGACAGAGGCATTTAATATGTACATAAAAACATAGGGACAGACCAACCATGATTCCCTGTTCTTGCGTAGAACATCTGCATAATAACATTAAGCTATGGTAAAATAAGCCAGAAAACAAATGTAAAATGACCACTTACCTTTATTTCAGTTGTCTGACTAGGTAGAAGAAAAAGGAGAAACTACTATTTATTTTTTTCAAACAGTTCCTTTGTCACTGAAGAGCAATGTTAAAGTTTCAGCAGCATGCAATAGCCAACCAAAGTAGAAGGGTCTTCTTTCTCATCACTTACCTGTATGAATGCTCATGTGCTCCTGAAGACTTCTTTTCGTGACGAAAGACTTTTCACACAAGTCGCACTTGAACTGTTTCTGTACTTCATGAAGAGCCAAGTGCATTTTTAATCCATGCTTATATGTAAAGGTCTTTCCGCAAACCTAAAAAAAAAAAATAAAAAAAAAATCCATCTCCAGTGTAATAGGATGACAAAAAACCAAAAAAAAAAACAACCCCCAAACAAACAAACAAAACAAAAAAACCCAAACCAAACAAACACATTTTGTAATAGGTGTTTAAACACAACAAAACATCCTGTATTTCTTGGGAATCAGAACAGCCAAACCTATAATTTTGCACCAGATTTTGCAGACACTCTTCTAGATACTGAATTCTGAACTTTCTTGATTCAATTTCATTCTAGTTTTCTCACTCTTGGACTACAAGAATTTTTATCAGGAATGCATTCCGAAGTTACCTAAATTAATCTAAATTTTAGGACACAGTGTCAATACTAAAATAGCAAGAAAATATTACTACTCTGATCAGAGAGTAAAAGGACTTTCTCATTACCTTGCATGCATGTGGTTTTACACCTGTGTGTTTGAGCATATGTATTCTGAGAGAATAGAGCTTAGGTAGAGTTCTCCCACATATATCACATATAAACTCCCGTTTAGTTCTCCCTTTCACAGAAGATGCACCTGTCTCTTCTACACTGGAAGCTGCAGGGTTCACTTCAGTCTTCCGAGTGTGCCGGACAAGATGTGCTCGCAGTGAGGCACCGTACTGGAATTCTTTCTTGCACAACTGTGAAGAAAATATTACAACTTTACTTCACATTTAATATTCAAAAATTATCAAAAAAGGTATTCAAAGTTTTTAAGTATATTAACATGATTAGCTAGGCCTATGACCTGACTCCAACTGGTATTTTATCTCAGGTTAATTAATAGTTGTAATGGCTACTGACAGAACCACTGATTGCTTCCCAGCAAGGCTAACTTCTAGGCTAATCTAAACACAGTTGTAAATTTACTGGTAAGGTTAAAAGTAATGCACACACCAGCACTGTCTTGAGAGCAAGCATACTCCCACATCACATGGTGCTGTCAGGCCATGCAGCTGCACCATATTTTACCCCACCCCATGCAGATCCCACATCCGTCTCTGAAATCTGTGAGGAAAATAAATACAGGTATCAAAACAATACAAGAAAAATAATTACTAATGTTGTTACTGAATGAATTGTTTATAAACAAGAAACCTCCAACTTACTGGACATTTATAATCTTTAGATCTTTCATGTTTCAGTGTGTGCATTATAAGTGCATAGCGCCGCTGGAACACCATTCCACACTCTGAGCATCTGTGCGGAGCTTCTACTTCATTATTTTCCATAGTGTCTCTTTTGGGCTGTTTCATTTTTTTCCCTCTTTGTACCAGCTTCATGGCAACCTAAGTTGGAAAAACATAACCCCTGAATGAACTTTATTACACTATTTCATACTTTCTCTGCAAATTAGTACTGAATGCTGATGTTTCTGTGTGTTACTATAACTGCATCTGGTTTTGCTCAGTTTACTTAGTTGCAAGAAAGTTACCCTGTTTAAGTTCACGCAGAACTACAGATCTCATGGTAGGTGAAAAGTTGGTCTTGTTTTGAAACCATAAACTGATTATAATTATAGGCAGACAATGACCTACTGGTTCACGGATAACTAACTATTCATCCCTGAGTAACTGCCAAGTGAGAGCCAAGTTACAGATTTACTACAAAGTACTGCCTGTCACAATGTTATGAATCAAATCTTTCCAACCTTTTCCTGAACTTCCCTTATCAGCATTTACATTTGCTTTACTACAAAAGTCACCAGATTAAAAAATGTGGCCTAATTAATTTTTACGAGCCAGCAAAAACTGAGTTATTAAGAACCTTTAAGAAAAATGCAGTATTTAAGCGAAGTTCTTTTTAGTTTAGAACATCCCAGCTTTACTAGTGGTTTGTGGGTTTGTTAGGCAATATTGTCAGTGCTGCCTGGAGCTGTTAATCTTGCTTTCCTTTGTAGAAATTTGCTGTCAACTTCTTTAAAAGTCAAACTGTAAGTGACCAGGCTGAAATTTCCTGTATCAGGTATCTTCCCTTCAGGTTTCTGAGAACAAGGCAAGGGAAAAAAGTACAAGTATCCTCATTTCCTCTTCCTGTTCTCTCAACAAGTAAGGTATTTAACAGTTTTTGCAAACATTCTCGCCCTTCAGCCCTTCCATGTATCTCAAAGCCAAACTGAAACTTAATACAGGGGCAACATCTTAATTTTTTTTGTTTGTTTAATTTTGCTGTTGCTCTGAAAACTGACACAAACTTGCTAAATTGTGAAGCTACAAGAATAAATTTTGTTCACTAGATTATTAGTAAGAGCTTGGAAAATAATCTGTTCATACAAAGCGTATTTCCTCCCAAATATCTCCATGCCAACTGCAATTACTGTAATTCAGAAGTTAGCAGCATTTTTCCCGCAGCCTCTCTTTCCTGTTATTCTCCCAGCACCAAAACTGGGAGCGTCTCCTTCTCAGTACTTATATGACATCCAGTACAATGGAGGGGGAGTTGAGGGATACATGAGACAAAAATGTTAAGAGCCATAAAATAAGTTAGGAAAGCAGAAACCTGAGTTCCCAATTCTGAGCAATTAGGTAAATCAATTTTTTTTTTTTCCATAGGCAGCCACTGTCTGCAGACCTCATCTGTCAAGGGGCCAGATTTAAAAACTGCCAAGTAAGGTAACAGGAGGATAAGGTAGACATTCCCTCTCCCAAAACAGGAAAAAACTTTGTCCTCCAACCATCGTATATAGGTTGCTCAACTATTTTGCTTGTGCTTGTTTTAACACCTGGGTTTTAACTTGTCCATCTGTGAAAGTAGACTAATGCTACAATTTCTATTTACAAGGGTGTTGTAATGATAAAGAACTATCCCTCTGGTGGGGACTAGTGGTTCTAGTATGTAAGTGTCTCACAGAACACCCCTGGAAATTAACACTTCAGATTTAGAAATTTAGCTGACATGCAGTGAGTAAGACAAAAGGTACTGTCACAAAGGTGTATGTATCAATGCTCAGTGAGATGATATCAGCTGCTCATTGGCACTAGAAAAGGAAAACCCCCTGAAAGGAAAAGACTTAAGACCACCACTTAATTTAAAAGCCCCCAAAATAACAACAACAAACCCACCCTTCTTCTCCCCTCAAAAATTCTAGTTCAATTACTAAACACTTGATATGTCCAACTGCCAGAGTTTCTAATATCAGTGCTCTCTGAACATTTTTTAACTGACCACAATCCAAAGGACTACATTAATGTGACTCATGACTATGTCTTAAGATCTAATTAGGATGTCAAATTTTTCATCCCCAGTGCTCTGTTTTCAAGTCTTAATAGAACTCACAGGTCTATTTTTCTAATAGGTCTCATTTTTCTAATAGGTAAATGTATTTGTCTACAACTGACATACACACATGCTAATTAAGAATTAAATTTCCAAATCATTGAAGAATTTTAGGGAGAAGATACACCTTCTGTCCAACCAAGCTGTGGGAAAATACTCAAGCTGGGCTAAGGTCACTGAGCATTCTAAAGATCTTTAATATGGAAAAAATTTTGGTGCCAATGTTTGGTCTGTTTTAGGGTTCTTCTTGCTTTGCAAAACTGTCACATCTTGGAAGTTACTTTTTTTTTTAGTAATGTTAATTGCTTAATAAAGAAAAACATTTCCCAGACAGTGCTTGGAAACAGCAAAGTCCTTTCAGACTGGTCTTGAAACAAAGGCCTGAAAACAGATAGAATACCTGCTGTACTGCAGATTTAGGATTTGCCTTTCTATTTTGGAGTTTCTTTTCAATTCCTTTATGCAATCTGATATAGCCCCCTTCACTAACAGAACGCTGACGTAGCTTGCTTTTGTAAGTACCATCTTGGCTTTCTGGTTGTAAATCTGAGATGCTCTGTTCTTTACTTTGACTGCCACATGTCTGCTTGAGTGTTTCTGAGGAGCCTTCAGAAGCTGTGTCCACATTTTCTTTACCACTTTCATTTTGATCTGTCTCGATTTCCATTTGACTTTGTGCGTCCATGACTTTCGTAGCCGACGGCTCCGCCTCTACAACACACACGGTGCTGTTTGCAATGCTCTCCAGCAGCTGTATCTTGACGTAATTTTCAGTTGTTTCACACTGCTCCACAGGTTTTGGAAGATCATCTGGAGTGGCCTTTGCAGGCTCTGGGGGCAGGAGGTCAGGCTGGGGTGCTGCTGCCTCCTCTGTCCCAGCAGAAGAAGAAACTCTGTTCACAGCTACTGGCACCTCACTGGCTGTGAGCTCAGGTTGCTCAGCACCATCCATGGGCTGCATCTCAACTTCAGTGTGCTCTGCTAAATTTTGCATTGACTCTACTGTTTGAATATCTCCCTTTTGGTACACTGTAATTTGCTTCTCTTCCATCTGTTTGTGCACATTTTCACAAATTTCGAGGACTTCTGACATGAAGAGGTGCCGGGCAAGCATGGCAACTTCTGCCATACTACAGAAGTCAAAGGTTAGTTCTGAAGTATAAGCAAATTCCAAAAGAGGCAGGAAACTGGACTTGCAGAACCCTACAAGGAATAAAACAAGAGATTAGAACAAACACTGATGACCTCGAATTATATCAAAATATCCCATGAAGGATACAACAATTCATCTTTGATATGATTAAGATGAAATTTAGAGCGAAACACCCTTGCAAGTAACATCCACTGGGACTCAATTAATAGCAATTTACACAAAAGCATCCTCGTTGTGTATTTTCTATGTGGAAGTAAGCTTACACAACTTTTCCAATAAGTAGAACAGAGTTTCTATAAAATTCTCTAGGAGAGTGTTTCGAGATGCTGAGAGAGCCACAATATAACCCTAATTTAACTTAAGTCTTTCTGGACATGCTACATTCAGAAAGTATTCCAGACTCAAGTAACAACTGGCATGGCAGAAAAATAAGACAAGAAAGAGACTAATGAGAAAAATAAAGATATGGATTTATAGACAAAAATGCTTAAAACCAAGCATTTGGTATAATTTTCCACAGTTCTGTAAACTGTAAATCAGATATTTAATTCTGAGTACCTTCTGGACAATCATGCTAGATATCTATCATTCATGCATGTCTATTGTTCATGCAGACACAGTTGAGAAGCTAATGGAAAAGCAAGGCAGTAGGCATTTGCTCTGCACAGTATTCTTCATCACTACAAAGCTATTTTTAGAACATTTATTTTAGGATGGTCTCCTATCTTGAAGGTACCAGAAGGTCTGAGAAATAAGCAGAAACATGTATAATAGTGTTTCACAGGCACAGAAAACAATTTAGTATTCATACAGCTAAACAGCTCTCCAACAAGCTAGTCAAGATGCCCTCTTGATGTATTCATGCATTTGACTATATTCCCTTTTTTAATGTTTGTGACTATACAAGGAGGAAACATACCTAAGCAAGGTAAAAATCAATTCAAAGCTTCTCAGAAATTTTAAGATGAAATCCCAATGTCCATTCAACATGGAAGTTCAGATTATGCAAAACCAGAGTAACCACTTTAGAATTAAAACACACACAAAATACTTCGAGATTAAAAGAGAGAAAAAGGCAAGATAAAATATGTGGCTGTCTTGAACACTCAAAAAAAGACTGAATCAAATACCATATGCCTTACTAAGGATATTATGATTTCTAGCTTCAAAACCCACAACAATTCACCTGACAGATCCACTACAGCTTCATGACTAGTGACAGCTCCCTTTTCAATGAAGAGCTCTCGGAAGTACTCGCTGCTGGCTGCCAAGACAGATTTGTGAGCTTTGTACTCCTCTCCTTCTATCAGCAGAGTCACATCACAGAACTGATTGGAAAGCCTCTGCTGATTCAGTTGGTTTAAGACTGACAGACAATGTCTGGAAGATGACTGCTTCACAAGGCCCTTACTGTCAACCTGTCATAAACAACATTATGAGAACTTAATTACATTTGGACTGTGCCTTTTTAAGCATTCACACTGAAATACATAAAAGGTTTATTCTCTGCAATCGTACAATCATTTCAAGCCTGTATAATATACAGCTTAACTTTACCATTATTTTCTTTCTTTAAATGCATCAAGGTTTACCCTCCCTCCCTCCCTCCACAGTTAAAAAACTGGAAAAATGGGAAAACATGGATACTCAAACAGTTCTTTGACCATATTTTTCAATGCTGCAATCTGAAATTGTTTCTAGATTCAAAGGTCTTTACATGTATATGAACCCCCAGTTATCAATGGGAATTGTATATATACATATAGCATCATTTATTAAGGAACAGATACAGATTCCATGAGAATCTTGTATGTGATGCTTTACTACTTTTACTTTGGACATTCATTTTCCCTTGGGTCCTATACATATTAATAGAAGTCAGGGTGATTTTATTTTCCAAAGATGACATACTGTAATAAATTTCATATATACCAGTAATCCGCTCCTACATATTGAGTATCTCTGGAAAAATTTACATCATCTTGTTACTACAAGATTATCACAACAATTGAAAATAAGTATGTGACTAGGAACGCATAAACAACCATCTTACATACGTTCAGATGTAAACAATGGTACTTACAAATACAAGTTCATGCTTTGCTATTGGCTTCTTCTTCATAGGCTTTGGGGATGCAGCTGGAATTGACGCCATGTTACTCAATTCATCATCTGTTTCATTACTATCTTCCTGAGATTTTGCATCCAATCCTAGTTCCTCCAGCATTTCAGAAGGATCTGACAGAGATCTAGACCGATCTAGCCTTTCCTGGCACTTGCTGCATTCTTTAATGTAATCTTTAACCTGCTTAAGAATACCTAAGAAAAATTAGTGGAGCTTAATTAAGCTTCTGGTCTTCATTCGTTTACCTTAAACATAAAATTAAATATGTGATTAGCAAAACAGTACTATACACTTACTGAGAACAACCAAATCAGTCACCTACCCTTTTCCTTCTCTTTTTACCAGTTCTGCTTCTCTCACACCATTGTATGTTACTGTGTGTCACTACTGCAATCCATTGTTAGTTTGAGATAGAACATTTAAAACATCACTATAACAAGCAGACTTTTAAAAGAATTTTAAGGCTACAAAAAATATTTGTATTTATACATTCACTCTAAGAATCCCAAGGCAATGAAAGCTGTAACCTAGTCCTGCATTTAGTCCACGCAAGTGTACCTCAGCTTGTCCTTACTGAAGGGGACAAGAATTCGAAGGCTCGCCTAAAGGCTTTTGTAAAATTAGAACAAACAGTGTTATATGCAATTATACGTATTATTAACACCAATTTAAATCACTTGCTTATGATTTTAGGATTTAAATAAATTAATTTCCCACTAGTACTTTAGCTGGAGAAACTAAATAATTTTAGATACTCAATAGTTCTTAAGCTCAGGGTCCTCTTCTAGGTACCAAAGCATTTTTAGTGTATGGCTTTCAATCCAAATTCTTTTTCTTTTTTTTTTTTCCCCACTAGGATAATATAAAAGCATACATAACAGCTGTGCCTCTATAGTTCAAAATGTAGCATAGCTCTAAAACCTGGGTGACATACAGAGTTAAAGTTGCCCCGCTCACATCTTTTCAGAGCATGAAATGCACTATCGTTACATACATATCTCTATAAGCATCAGGAAAATGCAGACTTCAGGCAACGCAAGATATTCCAACCCAAGAGACATTCATGGCCATTTCAAACATTTTTATGTTTCTTTGATTTTATCTGAAACCGGGACTAGTTCTCAGGACAGAAGATCTCTGGTCTTTACATATCCAACGCCTTCTTGGCTACTGGGCCACACTCCAGCCCATTGCTTCCCAATTACAGAGCAGACAGACACAACAGACTGGCACTCATCTCAGGATGATAACTGGGTCAAAGCTACTGTCCACTAGTAGCAGAAGAGTATTGTAACGGCAGGACAAATCAGTGTTTTATATGAGAGACGGGTAAGAAATGTAACATTTGAACTGAAAGCAGGTGATGAATTTTAGTATTTTCAGTGCAAGAGAAATAAGAAACTACAGGCTGTGCAAACAAAGGTACCCAATAAGACCACAAGATGAAGAATATAGAATATGGAATGCCCTCTTCTGATGAAAAGATATACTGAGGTCCATTTAGGAACTTTCCAGCACAGGATAACAGTAGATGCCAGAACAGCCCAATACTAGGCAGACAGCAAGAACCCAGATAAAGGTAAGGAGGCCACCATTCAGAATGGATGTCTTTGAGATACCAAATTCTTTTTCACATTGAAGATTTTCAAGTCAATGAGATCTGTACAGGAAAGATGGGCCGCAGCTAGACCAAAAAGCTTCCAAATTAAGATAGTGAAAACTAAAGCTGAAATGACAGACTTGCTGACTGATGGATGGAAAAAAAAAAAAGCAGAACAAGAGAAGCAGCACAAACAGAAACTGGGCCCTGACCAACTGAAACACAGGATATTTGTTTAATGGATACACGAGACTAAAAGCAGAACATCAAATCCAGAGGGAATACAGATACCAAGTCACTGGCTCAGCCAAAAGATGGCCCTGATTGGGAATTATTGCTGTTCATATACTACCATTTCTAACAGCTCAGGAACCAACTGAGAATTAGTCTTATCTTTTCAGCTTCTCATTGTAAGAAGGCAACAAATATAACAAGAACCAGGGCTATAAACCATCACTGGATGCCCTGTTATTTAAATGTGGACAGCACCCACATGGTAGCAGGAAAAAGGTATTACGAGGTTAAAAGCTGAATTAACTAGGTCACCCTAGTTAACCTGCTGAGTAAGAAGCCACAGGACAATGTGCAGACCAAGGTGTAATTTATACAGCGAGGCGAGGCCTTCCTGTTCAGGAGTGACTCGCGGTCGCAGCCTACAACACCACGAGGTGTTTCAAGACACCAGTCAAAACAGCGACAGTCCCCTACTGCTTTCCCTAGGGAGAGCATGCAGACATCCCCCTCCACAAGCCCGGCGCCTAGTAACCCTGCCTCCACCAGCCACCTCTCCCGGCCTCTGCTGGTCTTCCCCCGCCGCTCACCTCGCCACCAGTACTTCTGCGAGAGCCCCTGCCAGGTCTGCAGGCGGGTGCGGTGGGAGCCGTCGGGCGCCAGGTGCGCGGCGCGAATGAGGCGGGCGCGGCGCTCGGCCTGCAGCACCACCTCGAGTTCGGCGAAGCGCTGCTGGTCCCGCTGCCGCCGCTGGTAGTACAAGGTCCCACCGCGCACCACGTAGCAGGCGGCCGCCTTACGGATCTTGCGCTTGGCGTTGCCCTCCGTGCCCGGCGCGTAGGGCTCCCGTTCGTTGGTCAGGTACCGGAGTATGGCCAGGTAGCTCTCCTCGCTAGACATGGCGGGGCAGGGGGAGACGGGTACGGGGGAGTGAAAGGGGCAACCTCAGCGCCGGTTTTCCCGCTGACCGCCAGGCAAGGGCAAGGCGCTCTCGGCGGGTGGCAGGAGGATCAGGCACTAGTCCCAGAGCGGAGGTGGCTGCGGGCAGCGTCTCCGCACGGGACAGGGCGCGTCCGTATCAGCCACAAGCGGGGGCCCTTGTTGGGGGGGAGAAGCGCCGGCACTCGCCGGGGGTTCCGCGGGGTCGTCTCCCGAAGCAGGGAAGAGCATGCACTGCCGGGGCAACGGAGGATCGAGGCCTCCTGCGCCTCCGCGGGCCCCTTGCCCAGGCGCTGGGAGGCCGGTCCGGCGGGAGCCGGGCCCGGGGGGGGAACTGGAGTTTCGCAGCCAGCGGCGGCGGGTGGGAGCTAGAAGCCCGGGCAGCAGCAGCAACGGAAAGACAAAATGGCTGCTGCACAAGAGGAAGTGAGGTCAGAATCCCGCGCGTATGGGAAGGGGCGGGAGCTCAGGAAAGTTGCAGCTGGTAGAGGGAACGAGGCCACCATCTTGGGACCGGGAAAAGGAGAAGGCCGGGCGGAAGGCTTAGGGGCGGCCATCTTAGAGCTGGGCAAAACCTGTGGGAGCGGGTATGGCCATCCTATCAGGAGCTGGGGCTATTAAGTGAATACTTCTGTACCGCTAGCTCCGAAACAAGCAGGTTCAAAATCGCGTTGGGAGTACGAGAGACGGGAAAATTAGAGTGATTTTACACTGTAGTATGAGCACTCCTCTCAGGAGCAGCACAATCGGTGGCAGCTGCATGAGCATGGGCAGAGTGACACAGCAGCACATCTCGGTGTGTCGAGTATGTTCCTTTTTGATTTGTAAAACTGAAGAAAGAAAATCTTTTGAAAGTAGCTGCTGTTTTTCCTTGTCCAAATTCCGACCTGTTTTTGTTTTACACCCGTAATGAGAGACATGAATCGCAGGATGCCTGCACCTGGCCAGGAGCATAGCCATCAGTGACCTTTCCTCTATGCTTAGTACTTGCAAGACGGTTTCTGGAGTACGGCAATCTCCCTGCAAGTACAAAGATAACGACTGGATGGAGCGACTCCAGCAGAAGGTTACAAAGGTTATCAGGGATGAGAGCACGAGGGATGAAGAGAGGCTGTGAGACAGGCCTTTTCAGCCTTAAAAAGGTGAGGACCTTCCTGCTGTCCACAGCTACATCACCAGAGGTTACAGAGATGGTGGAAGCAAACTCTTGTCACAGTTACATAGCCGTTGTCAACAGGCACAGGTTAGAACACATGAAATTAAGGGGGTTTTATCTTTAGTTTTAAACTGTGGTGATTGTCAAATACTAGAACAGGCTGACCTAAGAGGTTGTGGAACCTCTGTCTTTGGAGTTGTTCATGGCTCAGCTGGATACTCAGCTGAGCAACCTGATCTAAATAGACATGCTTTGAGAAAAGAGTTGGACCAGATGACCTCTGGAAAGCCTTTGCGACCTTAATTATTATGTGCATCTATAAAAATATTGTGTTCCATTTTTTGTGATTAATAGGGGATCAATTCCATTGCATTAGGTAAACAAAACTTAGAATTTCAATGTTAATTCATGGCATTACATCTGTGTTTGAGCTGAACAGTGTGCAGTTACACGAGGCTAATGCCCTGCTCTCAACAGCCTGTCTCACTCAGTTGAAGCATAGCTTGTGAGAGGAGTAACCTTATGGGCTGTTACTCTTTACTCTGTCTTACCATATGAGTGAGAACTCAAGGAAGAGTAATCTTAAGAATATTTCTGTGCAGTAACACCAGGCAGCCAAAGCCTGCAAATCTCAGATCATTAGCATATACTGATTTATTAATTTGTCATAGCTGAGAATTCTTATATATCATTCATAGTACTTCAAGATTGTTAGTAAAAACTCATCTTCCTTTTCAGCTTTTTAGCTGAAAACTTTTGCAAGCATGCATGCTACGTATCATGTTTTATACAAGATGCTGATACAACCACGATTTTATTAATTGTCACCAGCACAGGTAACTTTCAGTGGTTTTAGTCTTCAGTTTAAAATTATTAAAAATTATTTAAATGATTAAACATTCACTTCCCTACAACGAGCAATTTTCCTTCCCTTCTTTCCACCTCCAGTTTAAAGTTTAAAAGCTTTCAATTTAATTCTGAACATGAGTAGCTCCTACCCTTTTTTTTTTTTTTCCAAACAGCAAAAAGCATAATTGTTTGGAAGATAATTGTGCAAATGCTACTAATATGATCAAACTCAGCCCATTTTAAATGGGTTGCAACCTTCATCCAGACCCAGATCTATTTTATTAATAACCCCCCCCCAAAATATAACTCAAAATAGACCCCATAATCCAAAATCATTGTTTCTGAAGCCCGAAGGTACAGGAAGCAAAACTATGAATCGGTCAGCTGCTTTCTTGACTAGTGTAGGAAGAGAACAAAGCAAGCCTTGAAAGCCAAGAGGCACTAAGATGCGCATCAAATTGAGAAGTAGCTGGTCCAAAAAATAGAGGTTTGTTTTCCCTTTGCTTCCAGTAAGTCAGAAGATGCTGCTGTACCACAGTAATTACTGTGCATCAAAACTATGGCAAAGCCCAGGCATACTAACTAGTGTAAATACTAAAGCAGAGATACATACTTGATGTGAAAAATGGAAGAAATGGCCACGCCCCCTAGGGGTGGGGAATTACTAAGGCAAGACCTATCTGCATTCACAAAGTTAAATATGAACCTAAATGGGCATGAAGTAATTGTATAAAGCTCATTCAACCTTCACAGATGTCACCTTCCTGACAACAGCCTCCAGCAAGCAAACATTTTGTTACTTCCCGACCCAGGAGCTGCATCTGAACCTTTGCACATAACAGCCATGCAGTCTGTGAAGCCACCAATTCCCCTTTTCAACCTAGTCCTTCAACCCCTCCCACCATCTTGCTACATGTGTTTCACAAATGTGTTAGCCTTTTCAAGTCATAGATGGTACTGCTTCATGTCCCATTTAGTTGGCATCTCTGTGCTTAGAAACCACTTTTTATGCCATTTGTCATAGATGTAGAATAACTTGTATTTATGTGCCATTTTGTCCTTCAGGCAAGAACAGCTTCTCACACATCAGCTCTACCTTCCCTGCCACCTAAGTTATTCATGAAAGACTTAAGAAACATGTGCTGATACAGCACATTGGCTAAACCCCAGGTGTTTTATGGCAACATGTTTTCCAGTCTGCAAAACCAGACATGGGTATATCACACATGAATTCTCTTCAGTATATCTCACACAGTTGAAGACAACATGGCACAAGTTACGAATGTTAGTCAGATGTTTATTCAGCATGACTGACAGTTTAGCAAATTAGCGCTTTCCACCAACACGGGGAGCAGAAACCTTCACTGGTTTCACAATCTTCTGCTTAGGTGCTGCCTTTGTAGGAGCCTGTAGTAAAAAAGAGAAAGAGAAGCAATTTACCAGCAGTCCTGTAAGTGTCCCTGTGTATTTTAAGATTCCTGACAGAATTTAACAATTTAAATCAGATCAGGTTAGAATTACGATCAGATTATAATCCTTTTAACAGACGGTTACACACATACCAGTAAGCTTACAGCATGTACAATGCCAACATATGGTATTCATTAATAAGTAAGAATGAAATAGATGCTAGCTTTTATCAATACATTGTTACCAAGTTCCTATACAGTGAAGACATCACTTCCAGACAAGATTTTAGCTATCAAAAATCTCTCACATATGGTAAATTTTGGTTTTGCTATAATATTTACTTATTTTGTAAAAAAGGTTCACTCTATTAAGCTGTTTTAGCTACATTTAACTGCAGTACAAAAGTTTGGTCGAAGCACTGCCAAGTAAAAACAGATGAACAAATGCTTCTTCCAAACACAAATGGACATTTCCATTAAACCTGTTTGGTTTCATGATTTCAGTCCACCTATTGCATCTTACCTTTGCAGCAGAAACAGCAGATTTCTTGGTTGCTTGCTTGGCCTTCTTTGCTTCTTTTGCAGCCCTGTCAATGCATAGAAAAAGGTGACAACTGTCCATGTATGCCAGTCACTGTTTCATTGTCTCAGCACTGTATGAACTCCCCAGGATCAAGAAAGGCATTGTATCAGGTTTATCCTCTGCATTCAGTATCCTCTAGGGAGACTACTCCAGAGAGAGCAGGAATGTGACCAAAGTGATATTTTTGCAAGTGAGAGGGCAAGAAGAGACCCTTCTCTGCTGCTACTCCTGCTGAGATTACTCAGCATTACCTCCACATATATTTATTGAAAAGCAAACAAACAAAACCTCAAACAAACAAGCCACAAGAAAAGTTCTAAAACATGGAGTTCATCTATGGTATAGCTCTTGTATGAAAAACATTAATAATCTTTGAAAAGCCTGGGATAGCTCCTCTTATCTGATATCTCACCTAATAGCTTGTTCCCTCTGCGCCTTTCGTACTTCAGGCTTCTGATTTCGCTTAGCCATAATCTCAGCTAAAGATGCACCAGTGATGGCTCTCTGAAACTTCACAGCACGACGCGTGCGCTTCTTTTGTATCTCTTCCTAAAATGGCAGAAGATGAAGACAATTAGTATCACAAGACATTAAATAAAAGGCTAAAGACAGAAACAAGCTAGTATTAAGACAGAAAGTATTATACAACTATAGGAGGAGAATTTTACTCTTTACTTTGGAGATAACAGATTTCTTGATTTGCCAAAGAAGATGAAGAGCTAAAGAAGAACAATGTATTCTGCTTTGCAAAGTATATTTTAAAAAGTATTTTGGACAAATGTGAGAAGTTCAGCCTTCTGTCACTTCCAGAAAAAAAAAACCCCAAAAAAAAAGGGGGGGTGGTGAGGAAGGAGGGAGAGGAGTGGGTGGGTAAAGTCCACTTGGATGGAATCTTCTGAACGGAAGACATGTTTCAAGTGGGATCACAGTGCTGGGCAGCAGTGAAAGCCATCGAGCATCAAGCTTCCTTCTCCAAACAAACTGGTAAAAAACATTGATTTGTAACACATATGTAAGCCTTTACTAAATGCTCTTTTGTGATGCAAGTTTAAACAAGAGAACTAGAGCACTGAACACACCTCATGCTACATGCCTTACTAATTGATCTTGTCATGCAATGACAACTATACAGGTCAGACCTCCTACTAAGTTATAGTCCAAAGTTTTCAAGAAAGGTATGTGAAAAGTTCCCCCACCTTTTAGCCCCCTGATCAGGTCTCTATGCCCCATTACCATTCAGGAAGCTTACAACTCCCAGCTTTCAGAAAGTCTACGTACTGAATAGCATTACCCGCCTATCTAAAACTATTTTTTAAAAACATATACCATTCATACAATTCTTAAGATCTACTGAGCCTACTGTGGTTCCGAGCGGCCCCTTGAAGAAGTGACACAATACATATATAACACTTGCCAAACCGGCTACCTTTCAAACATAAAGCACGTTATAAAGTCATGTAAATGCACTCATATTTTCATAACTACTGGCCAGTATTCATCCTGGTTATAGGGGTCATGCCTCTGCTAAAGAGCAGCATACCATGTTACCTCTATTTTAACAGACCAGTAACCAAAGCTTTTGGTGGAAAACTTCTAATGGAGCACCATTAACCTGCGTATACTTACTGACTGTCCCTTCTTGTGTTTCCTCCTGTACAGAACAGTCCAATTGATTTGACGGGGGTTTCTCTTGGAAAGGAATGCAGACTCACATTTTGCATTCAAGAACTGAAAAACCTAGGAAAGCAAAGTATTGTATGAGCTTTGTTTCTGAGCAAGATAGCATCACAGTTTACACTAACAGATGAAGTAATTCATTGATTCGGTGCTTTTCAACAGCAATGCTTTTGTGTTTCTTTATACAATAAAATATTTTAAAGATAGTAATAAAAAGTTTGGAATTTTGTTCATCAAACTGATCTCTTACGAGGCACTCTGAAGCAGCTTAATTTTTCCGAGGAAAGCTTAAATTACAACTGGCATCTGCTGTTAGCCAAATCCCACACAGAATCATAGAATGGTTAGGGCTGGAAAGGACCTTAAGATCATCGAGTTCCAACCCCCCTGCCATGGGCAGGGATGCCTCACACTAGACTATGTCACACAAGGTTCTCTCCAACCTGGCCTTGAACACTGCCAGGGATTTACCACTTCTTTGGGCAATTTGTTCCAGTGCCTCACATCATACTTTTCAAATGTTTGTTCTCAAATAACTATGCATTTCCTGTACATGTGAGTCAAAAGTTGGCCTAAAGAACACATGGTGACCAATACTTCACTCAATTCCTTCTAGCCTAGAATAGTAGGCTGATTTGTTATTAACTACACAAGTCAAAATACCAAATTCCCAGGAAAACACCTGAAAAGTCAGCCTATTTACTTAGCTGTCATTTCCCGTGAGATTCTGTACAGCAAGACAACTGTACTAGAATATCCAAAATCCAAATCCTCCCTTTGTAGGTATAAATAGTGTATTTGTGTTTCTGACAGCCCTTGTATGTATGAGTTATGAAAGCCTGAATGGTCTCAATAGTCTGTACCTAACTTATCTGCAAATGCAGTTGTTTGCTTCAGCAAATCTCAGTGCTAAACGCAGTATGTCCAAATAGCATTTCCTACAGAACTTCGGTACTTTAGACCAGATGCTTCAAGACACCCTTCCCAAACAACAGGCTAAAACCAGACTCAAGAATCCCATACGGTTCTCCCGCGGACCAAGTCTGACGGCAGTCGTGATACCTAGACACTGACGGGTGCTACAGCAACTCCGCCGGACACCCCGGGCAACAGAGTTCCCCGCTGCGACTTAAATGCGAGGACTCCGCCTGCCTTAGCACCGCACCGGTCTCTCTCTTCAGGCCTAGCACTCTCTCTCTTCCCATAGCCCGCTCCTGGTCGGCTCTGCCGCCCCGCACAACTACCTCCTCCTCACGGCGCGCGCGCTCCGGCCTCCCCGCCTGCTCCCGGCCTCACCTTGCCGTCGGTGCGGGCATAGCGGCGCCCATGGCCAGGGTAGATCTTGTATCCGCTGAAACTGCACAGCTCGACCCTGCGCGGGAAAGAAAAGTTAAGGGAGATCGCGGGTTAGCCCAGGCGGAAGGCGCGGCCCTCCAGCGGCCTCCCCGCGGCGGACAGCCGCAGATGGCCCCAGATAGAGCGACAGGAACCCGCCACAGCTCTTACTTCATGATGGCGGCAGCTCCCACACGAGCGGCGGCCGGAAGAGGAAGAGAAGATGATGGGAAACTGCGTTCCGTGCGCCGCGCCCTGCACGCCGGGACGGCCTCCGTCGCGCACAGCCTGACGGGTGTAGGGTATACAGCAATCCCCAGCTGGGGGGGTGGGCAAGCTGCTCTTCTGGGTTCTCGGGCTGCCTGGATTTCCACTAGCTGGTTAAAATCTTGCTGCGTAGCTCCATAGGCGGGACTTTCCGCCCTACTTTGAATGAAAGGCTCATCATTCCCATTGCGGAACAAGACAGCCAATCAGCGCCTGGCGCCCGTTTTCCTGGCGGAGTTGGCAAGTGGGAAGTATGGCGTCGACACGGATTGCGGCGAGGACTGAGGTTGTCTCTCCAATTGGAGGGGGTAAGGGAAGTCCCGGAGGCAGTGAGCCTAGTGAGAGCTGCGCGGCTGTATTGTAGGCGCTAGTGGCCGTTAGGGCGTTGCGGCGGCGGGGGTTTGTTTGGGTCTCCGTTGTGTGCTATCGAGGGGTGGGGGCGCGGAGCGCACCCTGGGAGGTGTAGTGCGGGAAGAGCCGTGCGGGGGGCTCGGGCTAAAAGCCCCCAAAGCCTGCGTAGTTAGCTGTGGGGGTGGAGGTCATGGGTAGCCCCCTCGGCGCGCTCCGCGTTCCTCCTTGCTTGTGTCTGGCATCTGAGGTCTCCAAAGGGGGCTGGAAGAAGCCGGGACAGTGACGTGCGAGGAGAACGGCGCTTAGGCAGCCCATCCTGAGAAATCGGGGTAGTAGCCTGGCAGTGCGTTTGGCTCTGGGCATGGCCGGGAGTAGGGGGGAGAGGGGCTGTCCGAACCGATGAGGCCCGGGCCGATGAGAAGGCTTTTGCCCTCAGCCTAGTAGAAGGTAGGCCAGGAGTTGAAATAAGGCCCCTTTTTCCTACAGCGTGGGACAGGGAGGTCGTGCAGTGTCTTGCTTTCTGCCTCTGCCTGAAAGGATGGTGCTTTATAGTAACACAAATCTAGCTTTGAAAGCTCAGTGAGTGAGCAGAGGCCTGAGTAAAAATTTTGAGCTTCTGAGATCTGTTAATGTATCTAGCAGACAAACGAGTAACAAGCAATTCTGAAATATTTTCTTGCGTACTGAGAGCCTGTTAGGAAAATCTCATTCCCAAAGCATTATACCAGTGAGGCTTTATAGTGTGAAATTGTATAATCTTTCTTAAGTTATATACACATATATATATAGTTCATACTGTATACAGAATAGTCATGCTTAAGCAAGCAAAGCAAAGCACCCTGCTCATTGTAAGGACAGATGCCCCTGAAATAGGGAAATGTGCTTCTCTGTGAACCTTTTGTGCCCACAAAGGTTAAAGGATACCCCCAGACAACCAAGATAGTGCCAGCATCATAGCTTCTCTAACACCTCTGTGAAACCCTCCTGTTGTCTGGCATTGTAGATAAGTAACTATAGCAAGACTGACTACTAGGATGTCTAGGTCAATAGAGAAGCAGGTGAATAATGATGCCGTAGAAATATAGTTTCTTTGGAGATGGTTGTGTGCATGTGTTAAGTAGCATTTAGTCAAATCTTGTACCTGAATGCTTGAAAGATATAAGAACCATATATATGTAGAGCCATATTCAAGGTGATCCAGTTTGAACAAATAAAAGGATTACTCATGCAATTCTATACCGTGGGTCCTAGCTTCTCTCCGCAGTTGTCATGGGCCGGTTGTGAATTTTCATAACAAGCCCTTGGATGAATGGGCGGGTGCAAGATTTCCCTCTTTAGCTGAAGTGACCAAGTGGTGGCAGAGGTGGCTACTTCGTTGAAAAACGTGCAATACCTTCTCCCTGAAGGTGCAGGCACAGGAGTGTGACTTGTTTCTGATAGTGTGGGCTCTGCATTGCTGCTCTTCAGAGCTCTTTGATGGTTGTAGTTTTAGGAAGCAGTGAAAGCTTAATAAATGTCAGAGATTCTTCTGAGAAAAGTATACTCTCCAGTTGACAAAGCGGTATTCAAAAATGTTTGTCTGCATCCGTAGTGTAACTAAACCCTAAAAGGCTGCAAACTATAACAATATTAATATATAGTGCCTGTTAGGGTAAGGACACTATTCTGGAACATGCTGCTGAAAAAGGCAGCATTATTTATGAAATAGATAGTAAGAGAAGAGCAAGCACTAGAATGGTGTGTGTAAAACTCAGCAGAAGCTTAATGTAGGAAAATTATTACTAGCAGGTGTCACTGTAGGTACCCAGGGGTTCAAGTTCCCTGTAGATGGCTTTTTTTTTTTTTTTTCCTTTTAACTTCTATAGTAACAGCTTTTGCATGGAACATCTTAATTTTGTGTTTCATTAATTAAATGATATGCTAGCCTATTTACAATTTGCCCCTGCCCAAATGTCACCAGCAGTGTAGTATGACATATGCATGGGTCTTTGTTCTGGCTTTTTGCTAGGTACTTTGCTGGAATATGTGACATTTAGCCTATTGATACAGTTTTGGGGTGCAAGCATTAAAATCCTAAGGTAACATGCACTTAAGGATTTAGCCAGTGTCCTGGGTTGAGCAGCAGCAGTCATTTTTCTCCTTCTTAGGAGCTAGTACAGTGCTGTGTTTTGATCTTTTGGCCTTGGAACAGTGGTGATAACGCCGATGTTTTCAGTTGCTGCTCGAATGTTTGGTCTGGCCAAGGATTTTCTGAGCCTCATGCTCTGCCAGGGAGGAGGGGAGGCCGGGAGGAAGCAGAGACAGGACACCTGACCCAAACTAGCCAAAGAGGTATTCCATACCATAGCACGTCATGCCCAGGATGTAACTTAGAGTTACCCGGAAGGGTTGGGACTGCAGGGTTGGAGGAGGTATCGGTCGGTGCTTGGCTGGGGGGAGTGGGGTGAGTTACTGGTCGGCTGGTGTTGAGGTGTTGTAGTCTTTCCTCTTGTTATTTCCTTTAGCACCATTATTATTGGTGGTAGCAGTAGTGATTTGTGTTATACCTTAGTTACTGGGCTGTTCTTATTTCAAGCCGTGGGAGTTGTATTCTTTTTGATTCTCCTCTCCGTCCCTCCAGGAGCAGGGGGAGGGCAAGAAGGGGGGGAGTGAGCAAAAGAGGTTTGTGGTTGGGTTTAAACCACGACAGCCAGTGAAGTCGTGGAGTGGAATCTTTGGCTCTGAATTAAATATATTTCCTACCCAATAAGTTAAGGTAGTTAAATACTTAAGATTAGGTATTTGCAGCAGCCAAACTGATAAAAAGGAGCATGTCTTAAAATACCTGTTAGGAAGTTTTAAAGGGAGGGCTGACTCTTAAGTTTATTTCTTTTTCTGAAGTTTAAGCATCCAACTTCAGACGACATAGAGGTGTTAGTTCTGGTTTCACAGGCTGAAACTTCTGCTTTGAGTTGGCACCTAGAGTGCACTTTAGCCCAAATTAATATTTTTTTTTTAATAATAATAATTTTCCTTTGAAATAGGGTGAAAAAGAAAAATCTGAAGGGTTTTATGCAGTGATCTAGCTGTTTGAGGACTTGTTTGTGATAAGGTTTTTTCCTCTGGCTGTGGACCATCATGTAGGTATTTCACATTTACAAGTGCCCTAATCTTCAAATACTTTAGCAGGGTGTTTGATGGAACTCCACAGAAAGGAGGTTTGTAGGTTTGCATCCTCATCAGGTTTCCCCACATTCTGCTTGATGGATGCTGCTTACCCTCTTCTCAGACCCTTCCCTTTTTTGTTTAGTGACTGGATGTTTCTGTTTTTTGTGCAGGATGTGGGCTAGGCATGTTCTGGGTTTGCCTAAAAGCAGGAATTCAGGTAGAGTGCCTACACATAGCTAGGTAGTCGTAAAACTGCTTAGAACTTGAAAGCTTTGAAGAATTTAAGGATCAAGGATCACACCTTTAAGTCTAGTTACGGAAATGTTGCTCTGCTTCCCACTTTGGAAGATCTGTCACTGCATTTCCCAGAATTCTTTATTGGGAACCTAGAATGCATATCTTTCAGTAACTGTATCACTTAGTGTGCTGTGTTTTGCATGTCATAATTTGCTTTGGTTTTACATGGAAAAGAAAGTTAATTTGTATTTGCAAATTAGCTGCATGCATTATAAAACAAATCTAATTATCTTGCTTTGCGTTTTCTGTACATGTTCTCAGATACAAAATGTTGACTTTGGGTCTTTATTTTAATTTTTCTTCTAAGGTTTGGTAGTCAACTGGTCAGGTCAAGGATTGCAAAAACTGGGTCCAACATTACCCTGTGATGCTGATACTTGCACTCTGATTCTGGACAAAAACCAGATAATTAAATTAGAACACTTGGAGAAATACAGGAATTTGATGCAGGTCGGTGTTATTTGGTTTGAATTTGCTATGAAATAATGCTGCTGTGATGCTAATTAAAATACTTCTGCTTCAAGGTCATATTTTGCAATTAAAAATTAGCAGTTACTGTCTTCATAGGAGAATAAGTGGTGGCTTAATAAAATACAAAGCTTTGTTTTCAGTGTAGCTCTACAGTTGATAGTGGGAGAGGCTGTTGCCTAGGTAACTAAAAAATAAACTAAATAAATCTGATTTGGGGGTGTTGGTGTCACTTAGAAAGTCACCGATAACCCAAATTTTTCTACTACTTAGCTTTTGAATACCTGAGTTTGTAACCTTAAAATTAACTTTATATTTTCTCTGTGTAATTGTAAACATGCAGGCATACATACAAGACTTTCCTCCATTTGGGTTTCAGAATTTAGCAAAGGAATTGTATCAGTAGCCTTAATTTACAAGAAGGAAAAAGGCATACGGATTAGGCTAAAATGGAAGTAACAAATAAATAAAAGTGAAGTGGAAGGGATCTGTGTAGTCTTGCTAATGTATCAATCCATGTAGGCCCTGACGTTGCTAGTTCCTTATTTTAAGACTAGAATCAGTCCATTTAGTTTCATGAGCATATTAGTGATAACAGTATTAAGCCTGTGCATGGTGTTTGGAAAAATCAGAGTATTAACCTCTGTGGTAAAGTTGTAAAAGTCCATGTTAATTATTACGAAGTGCTTCCAGGTAGACTAGAAGTCTACGCTTAGGTTGAAGAAGTTCCTGGTGGATTAAATTTTTAACCACTAAAAATAAAAGCCTTTTTCTCTCTGTGCAGTTTAATAGTTTAAGCTGTTTCTTTTATTTGTGTGTCAATCTGCAGCTCTCTGTAGCCAACAACCGGTTGGTGCGAATGATGGGTGTAGCAAAACTGACTAATCTCCGGGTGCTAAACTTGCCTCATAATAGTATTGGGTATGTGGAAGGACTGAAGGATTTGGTGCACCTAGAATGGCTGAACTTGGCAGGAAATAACCTTAAGGTAAAATATTTAGTCTTTTGCATTTTTCAAAATCTAGTGTTGTAGAAATTTGGAAAATGCTATGAAGAATTGGAACAAATGTTGATGTTTTGCATCTACTGGTTTATGAAATAGAAGAGGCAGCTTTTGGACAAGAATTGTTTAGGAACAAAATAAAAGGTTTGATGTCAAAATTAATGAGAATTGGGAAATAGCCCCTCAAATAGAAAAAGAATTACTGTCTTTAAAATGAAACTGTGTAAAAAATCAGTTTTCATTTTGGGTTACTTATCTGGTGGTTTTTAGCTTTCAAAATAATTTATAACTGTTGTTTAGTTTAACTGTTACTTAAAAGAGAGTTACTGTAATTGACTTCTTTTTTTTTGTAGGCCATTGAACAAATCAATTCCTGTCTGTCTCTTCAGCATCTTGATTTGTCAGACAACAATATAGCTCAATTAGGTGATCTCTCCAAGCTGAAGTTGCTGAAGGTAGATGCTATTTTGTCTCTGGGTTTGTTACATTCTTTGCATGAAGAAATTTGCCATGAAAATTGCTGCCTTTTAAAGCATTCATTATTCAAAGACTAGTTCTCAAAACATTTTAATTAATCACTGTAATTTCCAGAGGGAAGCATATAAAAATTCTTTTCCTTGTTTTCAAGTTGCAGGAGCTGATGGGTTTTTTGTTTTGTTTTGTTTTCTATAATTAATCTTTTTGGTAAAGATAACAGGGTGAGATCTTGTTCATAGCTCTTAGCTCTCTTGTCTCATGTCATGAATCAAGACAAAACACAGTATTAACTCTGCACAAACACTGTAGAGAAAACGTGTTTCAAATTTTTTTTTTTCCTGTGACAGTACTTCTGCTTTTTGAAATAAGTTTTTTCTTTCGTTATGTAAAACTTAAAAATTAGTCTTCCCTTGCTGGAATAAACAAAAATAACTTTGATGATACCAGAAAGCCTTAATTATAGTTCTTTTGTGTTTATTGTGCAGATATTGTCTGAACAAAAACTGTGATCAACCATACATTTCATCACCATATTTTTATTTTACAGACTCTGTTGCTACATGGAAATATTATAACTTCACTTCGTACTGTCCCTGTTTGTCTGCCTCAGAATCTGACTGTTTTTTCCTTGGCAGAAAATGAAATCAGAGACTTAAATGAGGTAAGATATAGAAGATATCACTTTGCCTTTAAGTAGACTGAAAAGAGGTATTGTGATGATACTGTTGAAGATGTAACTGAAAATGAGCTCTATTTTTTTGTTCCTCCTCCTTCCTCCTTCCTCCTTCCTCCTTCCTCCTTCCTCCTTCCTCCTTCCTCCTTCCTCCTTCCTCCTTCCTCCTTCCTCCTTCCTCCTTCCTCCTTCCTCCTTCCTCCTTCCTCCTTCCTCCTTCCTCCTTCCTCCTTCCTCCTTCCTCCTTCCTCCTTCCTCCTTCCTCCTTCCTCCTTCCTCCTTCCTCCTTCCTCCTTCCTCCTTCCTCCTTCCTCCTTCCTCCTTCCTCCTTCCTCCTTCCTCCTTCCTCCTTCCTCCTTCCTCCTTCCTCCTTCCTCCTTCCTCCTTCCTTCTATTTTTTTATTTGTTTTTTAATTTAAGTAGCAGCCAAAACTGTCAGTTGGAATTCCATGCTGGAAGAAAAGTCTTATTTCAGTGATACGTGTCCTCTTCAAAACATGACAGTGTTTCTCTGGCTTTTAGCCTTGCCATTTATTTTTTTTGGTCAAAATCTCAATGCCTGTTGCAGTAGACTGGAATCATAGAAATAATATACTTTTTTATACATAAAGACCCATTCCCAGATTTTAAGAGAAGCTAGTGGTTTCCAAGGCTATAGTACTTAAAGGTGAATTAATGGGAAAATGGCAGTAATGGATAGAAGGTCCTTTGAAGATTGTAGAATCCTAGAATGGTTTGGGTTGGAAGGGGCCTTAAAGATCATCCAGTTTCAACCCCTGCCATGGGGCTCAAAGCCCCATTCAGCCTGGCCTTGAGCACTTCCAGGGATGGGGCATCCACAGCTTCTCTGAATAACCTGTTCCAGTGTCACACTACCTTCACAGTGAAGAATTTCTTCAGTAAATCTCATCTAAATCCCTCTTCCAGTTTAAAGCCCCTGTTCCTTGTCCTGTTACTGCATGCCCTTGTAAAAAGATGTTCAAAAGGGAACGCGATTGTCAGAGTATTTGTGATTATGTTGTTTTGTGTGAGATGTCTAGCTGTTACTAGGAGAAATGTGATGTATTCTGTAAGCATTTAATGATTCTATTCAGTTAAAAAATGTCTTGTTCGCTTCAGGTTTCCTTCCTGACCTCTCTCTGTCAGTTGGAACAGTTGTCAATTATGAACAATCCTTGTGTGATGGCCACACCTTCTATCCCTGGCTTTGACTACAGGCCGTATATTGTCAGCTGGTGTCTGAACCTCAAAGTTCTAGATGGATATGTGATTTCTCAGAAGGAAAGGTGATACAATAGTATTAAATCTCCAAAATTATTAAATAAAGTTTGGCTAAACTGAAATACTATTTTTATGTAGTAAAAAATGGAAAATTTGAAATTGTTTGTCTTGCTAAGAGCCATATGAGATGTAGGCCAATGAAAATTTAGCAAAAGCTACAATGTTTCAAATGCTGCACTGGAATTATTATGCAAGATCTCATGTTTATTTAAGTAGATGTATGAAGTTAAGCTTTTGTTTTGTTACTCAACTCAGCAGTAGTACTTTTGCAGAGCAAAACTGTGGCAGCAATTTATCAGTGGTCTGTTACCCTCTTCCAGCCTTTTTGACTTTGCAGAATGAGACACTAGGTAGATGTGAAAGTATTATCTTGGAGGAAGCTCAAACACGCCCTTTTATAAAGGGCCTTATTTGCATGTGCATTTCTAGACTTGGCGGGTTTTGTATCAATTAGTAAAATATTACTTAGCTTGAATCACTTGTTACTGTAATCATTGTGGTCATTGTATCACTATATCTATGGGACAGTAGGGATGTCTTCTTGAAGTTCTTGACATCAGAATAGTCCAAGCATAAATATCATCCAGTATAAACACAGTTCGATTCTAGTCCAATACATTAACATATTGCAGGACATTTAATGTCTTCTTTTTTTGCCTGTTACGAAAATAAAAAGCTGCCTTTTTGGTCAAAGTTAAGTGAGTTCTGTTTCCCCATAACATGACTTTCTCAAAAAGGTGCCTGTAAGAATTCCAGATTTTGGTGGGGTTTTTTCATGACTAATGAGATCTTCTTATTAACTGTATTATATATAGATCTATTAAATTAAGTGTACTTCAGTCCTAGAACATTTAAAAGGAGGTTTCAATTGTTGAATACTTTTGGTAAGATATGCTCTCTGTGCCTATTCTGCATGTTTGTGTGAACTTTTCTGTGAGAGCTTTGCTGATTAATTCATTGACACAGGTGTATTTTCAGTGGTTGAAGATCACACACAGATAAAGCAGAGACTGCACAGTTTTCGTCAGTTGCTTGTTTCATCAATGCTCATGTAAAGGAATACTTGTTCATTACCCTGTAATGAAATTCTCAGTTCCTCTGGGCTTATATTCTAAGTTTTTATTAGATTTGTAGATTAGCATGTAAGTACCCACTAGAAGAACAGTAATCAAAGGAGAGTTAGGGATTTTATGCCATACATTAGTGGTGACTCTTTTTCCACTTCCTAACAGTTTGAAAGCAGAATGGCTCTACAGTCAAGGTAAAGGAAGATCATACCGACCTGGGCAGCATGTTCAGCTAGTCCAGTATTTGGCTATTGTTTGTCCTCTTATATCTACATATGGTCTCCAGACTGAAGAGGATGCCAAACTGGAAAAAGTACTGAGTAAGCAAAGGTGAGAACTTATTGTTTCCCTCTAGTTAGAGAATGTAAGTGAGAATATAGTGATATGTCTCATGTTTTAGATATAATAAGATTTCCATGCAAGTATTTCAAAGCAACAGTGAGGGCTGAAGATAAGAGGAGTAACAGTAGTATAGGAGGTGTCCTAGAAGGGAATGAGAGGCAAGACAGCAGCGGCAGGAGTGCTTCTTGCATGCTGGGCTATCTAGGGGCAAATTCTCTGTATTTTTTCAGTCTTTTCTCTGTAGGACGTTGAAGGTTATTTGTGTTATTTTTACCACAGCCCCATCTACTAAGAGGTTTCTTTTTCCCCACAGAGAAAGTAAGGAAAACCTCAAAAAGAGCTTAGATTAACTTTCATTTTAGTTTTAAATGAAGATTATTGTGGTAAGCTCGTCTATTAGCCACTTCTTTTGTTGTTAGTGTGTTCTTCCTTAGTTTTAAGGTTGTTCTTTGAGGGACACTGTTCCCAGTGGTGCATATCACAACATCTGTATCTGGCATCTCAGGTCTGTCAGCAGAGGCCTTTGTAGAGCCTGTTGGTTCTGCCAGCAGCAGCTGTTCTGCTAAAGTCTGTGCAAGTAGATAAGAAGAGTTACTGTGGTGCACTTTCCTCCTATGAAAACTAATTGGGTGAACTAACTGGGATTAAAAGCCAGAAAACATAACAATACAGGTATCCCAGTTCCCCAGGACCTATTGACAAAGCCTTTTTGCAGAAAGATCAGAGTAGAAGGCTCGGCTCAAAGGAGTAGGCCATGTAAGTTGCACAGTGGGGTTAGAAAGCTGGGCAACAGAAGTGTTGTGGTAAGCAGAAGGGTGGTATCTCATCAAATGGGCTGGAAACTTGCGAGGATCTGGAAGGAGCTACTACGTGCTTTTTTAGTGTAGATTGATTTCCAAGAGGAAATTGTAGACCTATTGGGGGTATTTCAGAGGAGAAGGTACAATAAAAGCATATTGACATTGAAATTTCCAGTTAAGTGCTCTGACGTTCATGTGATGTTTCTGGGGAAAATGCAGGAAGCTGACTTGCAAAATAGAATTCTTTAAAAATTAAAACAACCTCAACAAACAAAAATCCCCTCACCAAAAAACAACCCCTTAAAATCCCCAGTACATAAATATATATAACTATGCACATGCATGTGATTTACAGGGCATTTTGACTTTCTGACCTCTATCTCATGATCTTTGAATTTACCTGGGCTGAAACAACCTGTGTTTTTTTTCAGTTTGTAAAAGATGATGTTATGTTTGTGTCAATGCTGATTTGTATTAGTATTTTGTCCCTTTAACAGGGACATGCTTTTCTTGTTCAGTCATTTTCAAATGTGAAAGACACTCCCTCCATTCCTCAAACTCCTCTATACATACAAGTATAAGGTTTCCTGCAGCAGACAGTTAAAATATCTCCATATCTTTCTGGTGTATAGAAATACTTCCTGGTTTTCAGTCTATAGTCAGAATTGCATGTTTGATTTTTTTTCTTTTTTAATACATGTACATATAATGAAGAAAAAGGGGCAGGAAGAAGAACAGAAGCAGTCTGTGCAATCACTAGTTTGTGAGTAGTCCTGTTAATGTCTTGTAGGGATCTGTATAACTAGCCTCTTGGTTAGAATGGTTTTATCACTTATTTCCTTCAAAGTAGCTGAAAGTTTCTTTTAGATGTTTTCTGTATCCCAAAACTTAAAAAAAAAAAAAAATATAAACATCTGTTGGCACTCTGTGTTTAGGTTCCACCAGAGGCAGTTGATGCATCAAAACCAAAATGAAGGACTACCTACGTCTACTCCCGACAAAACACCACCAGTCACTCATGAGCACAGCAGTCCAGCCCAGCCACCACAGATAGTTCTTGAAAGGGGTAAGAAGCTAATCTGCAGCTGTGACCTAACCTGTGGAAAAATTGTTTGGTTGTTTTTTTTTGTGTTTGGGGTTTTTTGGTTTGTTTGTGTTTTTTTTTTTTTTTGGTTTGTGGTTGTTTTGGGTTTTTTTGTAACATAGATAACTGAAGAGAATTTCTGATCAAAGGCCTGTTATTAGTCTGAGTTTTGGAGACTTTCAACTGAAGTTATACTTTATTTTCTAAAAATACATGTTTATTCATGTCTTGAATGTCTTTCACCTAATAATCTTACTAGACTGTTAGTAAGATTTTTAAGTGAAAAACATAAGCCAGTAAACTAAAGAGTTATTACTTTGACTGTTACATCTGATAAAAGTATAACTTCTTGGGGAGGGGAGCCAGTTTGTGTAATTTACTATACCCAGTATTTGCATAGTTTGTGGGTGTTAACTGTGATAAGCAGTTACTGTTTTTATTCTACAGAAATAATGCTTATCACTGCTGGCATTTTAGAACTTATACACCCAGGTTCAAACTATCTAAACCAAATTGTGAATCCCTGTGAATTAAATGGTGACACGTTATTGAAATACTATGACACTTTTGAATATGGCTTTCTGCCTATCTAGAACCTATGATCCAGAAGAATTCTTGGGTTGTACCAAGTGCAAATGATGATCATTCCTATGCAGTAAAGAGCACTTCTCTTCTTGAAAGAAGCTTTCGCAAGGAGCTATACCTCGAAGATATACAGACTGATGAAGACAAATTAAACAGCAGCCTTTTATCGTCAGAGTCTACTTTCATGCCAGTTGCTTCAGGATTGTCTCCAGTGACTCCTGCTTCAGACCTGAAGCTAGATGGAATCAGTCTGGGCTTACAAGATGATGGTAATGCAGTGGTTGCATGTGTGAAGGATGTTAATGGCAGAGAAACAACTAACAAGCAAGAAGCCTCATGTGTTACAAGAGAGCACTCTAACAGAGCAGTGGGAAGCATGGAAACTCAAGGGAATATCAAAGAGAGTATTCTGTTGCCTTCTAATCCAGTAACAGGTAGCCTGACTGCTAATACTAGCAACTGTTCAGCATCCTCTGGAGACCAAGTTCTACACAGTCACCCCAGCACCTCAGTAGGCACTGAACCAGGAGTTACAACTCTCTGTCCTGACCAGATGACAGGAAAAAGTTCTGATTTATTAGCTGTTGTTGATCAAAGTGCAGCCGAATTGCAAAGAATGACTAAAGCAGCTACCAAGCTTCAAGCCTGCTGGAGAGGATTTTACACAAGGAACTATCATCACCAAGCCAAGGAAGTGCGCTCTGAAATTCGACTAAACAGAATGCAGGAGCACATAATTTGCTTAACTGATGAAATAGAAAAGTAAGTTGAGGTCATAGTGTGTATTTTCAAATCTGAATGGATATAACCAGTGTTCCAGGATATTTCCGAATAGGTATAAATGGGTCTTGATATAACTACTCACAGTAGAACCTAGCATTAGTAATAGAAAACTGTGATTACAGTAGAGGATTGCTTCCTGTAAGAAAAGCACAGTTCTGCACATAGCTGTTCGTATTCTCAAAGTGCCTTCTACGAGTGGGTTGGGTTAGAATGCATTTTTTTATATTCCTCTATTAGTAGGCCTTGCATGTTTCACTGCATAACCAAAATAGAAATTGCTAAGTGTGGTGATATTTTTTTTTTTTTTTTTACTTGTCTCCTAGCAATTACAGTCTATAAATAAAGCATCTGTATTGAGAGTCATTGCTCTGTTACTGGTGAAAAGAATTTTCTCTGCCTTGCATGATACTATTTTAAAATGCGATTCTATGCTTGGTTCTGGTTTTGTGGTTTGTTGGGTTTTTGTTTGTTTGTTGTTTTTTTTGTGGTTCTTTGTGCTGTTTTGGGTGTTTGGTTTTTTTTTTATCCTGTGAAACCACATTTGGAGGAGGTCATTATCAAAGTTCCTCAATTTGTAAGACATAGGTTGCAGATTTGGTTAATATATTTCTGGATTAGCCCAGAAACTGACAGTCTGACAGGCTCATTTTCTTTAATATCACAAGCCACAAAAGTTCTGTGAATCAAATTGAACCTGTGAACTTCTAGAAACTCTCAGTGCTTACACATCATACCTATATCCAAGTGGTATCATTTAGGGAGAATATAATTTGAACTGAAGGAGCACTACTTTTTTTTTGGGGGGGGGAGGGAGGGTGTGGGGAGAGTTGTGCAGGAAAAAATGAAGAGCTCTCGTTCAGTTTATAAAAATACACTTGAAGTATTGGCAAGTTGATAAATGTGCTGCAGCAAAAGGAAGCAGAATCTTAACATAACTCTGAAAAAGAAACTTGAAGTCAGCAGCTGGATATTGATGACAAGACAGACTGCAGTAATGCCTAAATGTTAGGCTCTGTTGTATCTTTCAAAAGTGCAGCTATGTAAGTAGGCATTTTTATGTATTCTTGTTTATCTTGTTGCTGAAATGTTGCTTGTTTAAGTTGCATACATTTGAATGTGTGTTCTTGCAGACTAAGAAAAGAGAAAGAGGAAGACAAGATTCAGAGGCTTGTACAGGAGGAAGCTGTCAGATTTCTTTGGAACCAGGTAGAGAGTTTTAGTCCTATTATTTTTCTGCTTGCATAAGAATTTGAAAAGCATTATTTCATACTGTAGATCCTGAAGAGATAGTCAATGCAGTTCATTTTTTTCCAGTGATAACTTTGGTGGCTTATTGGAATGTACTTGCTGTGTTGTTTGCTAAAAGGTGTTCTTGGGGAAAATAACACTCGGAAGTATTAGGGTTGGAACACTGGTTTTGTTACAGAAGGCTAAATTATAGCCTTGTGCAAGGAGGAGGACAAAATGCAAGGGAAGCTAAACAAATATAGCAGAAGTGTGAAGAATGCTGTGACTGCTAGATGCCTAAGGCAAATGAAATGGTGTCAAGCTATGTTGCTTATGAGCAACTCATTTCTAAAGTAGAAAGGTTATTAGTACATCTTCTAATATGCTATTATTTCAAATATAAGACTATTTTCTTAAGCATGGTTTTTATCATTAAGGTTCCCCATCCTTTCTGTTTTTAAGAGCAGACTCCTTTTTCTTCAGGTTCTTGAAATGGGGGGCTTTTGTGCTCTGTCAGTGTTGGGCATCTAGGGTTAAAAGACTTTTTTTTTTTTTTTTTTTAACAGTGGGAAGACCTCATAGCAACCTTCCAGTATTTGAAGGGGGCTTATAAGGGTGCTGGAGAGGGACTCTTCGTTAGGGCTGTAGTGATAGGACAAGGGGTAATGGGTTTAAACTTAAACAGGGGACACGTAGGTTAGATATAAGAAATAAGTTCTTTACTGTGAGAGTGGTGAGGTACCGGAGCAGGTTGCGCAAAGAAGTTGTACAAGCTCCATCACTGGAGTGTTCAAAGCCAGGCTGGACAGAGCCTTGGGTGACATGGTCTAGGGTGAGGCGTCCCTGCCTATGGCAGGGGAGGGTGGAACTAGGTGATCTTAAGGTCCTTTCCAACCCAAACCACTGATTCTGTATTTTTTCACTGAAGTGAAAATATAGTTCACTTGGTCTTAAATCTTATACTACTTTGTTGCTGATTGCAAGAAATACTTTAAAAATCAAAGTACTTAGTTGCGTTTCATGATGAAATTCTTTCTCTGCTTTACAGGTTAAATCCCTTCAGCAATGGCAGCTTTCAGTGACAAAAAATTTAGGTGCCACTTGGCAACCTGGGATCCCATCAACCGGTACTTTCTGTCCCTCTGAACCATCTATTCAATCATCCACACTTCAGCAAGAAACCCCAGCAAATGTTAGTTCTGCTTGGTTAGTTCCAGCTAATGACATTCTTCAAGAAAAGTCTTTTTTGCAGTTCCCAGATTCTGGTTTTCATTCTTCCGCAGCTGATCAGGCTCGTACTGGTGACTTCTGTAGCTCTGAAAAGAGTTTAACAGAAGGGACTGAGAGCTCTCTTTCAGTGGACACTGTCAAACAATGTGGCAATTCTGTTTCAGCATATTCTTCAGATGTAGAGGATGGCCATGGGGAATGTGGGCAAAGTAAAGAGAGCTCTACTGGTGAGCAGGACAACAGACTAATACAAGAGTACTTGAAATCTGTTCAGCAGCTGGAAGAGGCTGAGGAAGGGACAAATTGCAATGATGAAACAGAGGGTAGATGGCTACAAATCACTGTTCCAGCAGAAAATGAAGATTCTTCATCTGACATTGTCTTTATAGATCTCTCTCAAGATAAATCTTCCCCTGTCCAAGGTGAAATCAGTCAGACACCAGACAGCTGCAAACTGAATTCAGGAATAGTAGAAGGGAAGCAAACGGACTGCGATTCTTCGTTTCAGATGCTGCATGTTGGAATAGCTGTATAATAGGCTCAGTTTCACAAAGGACTAGGGATTCCGTTTCACTTTCCTTTCTTTTTCCCATTTGTACAAAACTTTTCTGTGTGCTGTTTCAGTTTTTGCTTCGTGTTATTAATTTTAGTTAGTATTTTATTAATGTTGCTGAGGACTGACACTTACTATGCTAACCTGAAATCAGCAAAGTTCTCAGTGACAATCATTTTGCACTTTATTTTCAAACATAAAACTGGTATCCTAATAACTGGCTTCCATTAAATTAATTCTGAAAGTTGGAGGTGGGGGTAATGTTTCCTGTAAATTCACATCAGTGAATGTGTTAATAAGTCTTTGAATTTTTTCTGAAGTACAGGATTGAGTGCTTACTTTGCTAAGAGAAAGAAGCAAAATAGGAAGAAACAGTCAATGGAGTCAATATAGGCACTGTGTGTGTGTGTATGGATACAACGTGATGATAAAGATGAAAGCAGTTGCCTTTCAGACTTTTTTTGACTTTAACAAGAGTAGTTTGGTCAGTGTTTCAAAGACTCGTTCCATGAAACCAGCATCCATGTCAGTGACTTCATTTTGTCACTTAACTGAAACTGCTGGCTACAAATTAGGTCATTTACATACGTACTGAAACAAGGACTACAGGAGGTAAGACCTTGGGGATGTTTGCCCTGGGGTTGAATTTCCCTGCTTTCTCAGGTAAGACTCAAAGTGGAACCAGTAGCAGCTTTTACTAAATAAAGAATTACAAAAGGGCATATGATTTGGGAACATCATGTCCAAGACTGCACTGCTGGGTTACAGTAGCAGACTTGGTGACATATGTTTTGCTTCCACAAGGATGCTAATGTCATTGTGGGATTTGGATCTGCATGGCTTTCAGGACACTGTTGTGTTTGATGGATCACAACTATTTCTACCTACAGGTATAAATATGGCAAATGCCATGGCTTAAAACTATTTCTTGGCATCTATATCGAGTTTTCTGTTTGTTATTTTCTCTGTATTTGTTACTTGATATTGTAATTAGATGTGGTTAAAAAGTTGTGTTTCTTCCCTATTGGCAAATGCGGTAAGTTACCTAGGTTGTGCTTTCCGTTTAAACACTGGGCAAAGCAATGGGGTTTGTACCTTGCCTAGCCATTGCTATCTTGGTTTCAGGGTTTTTTTAATGGAAAAAGATCAGGTATCTCAGTGTACTGCAAAAGTGGCAAGGGAAATCTGTTTTGCCATGTAATTTGTGATGGACACTAGTAAAATAAGAGGTGATGTTCTGACTTCTAGGGGTCAGTTCAGTTTGTTGATACTGCATTTTGCAACGTGTACTGGAAGGCCAGTGTTTCAGTAGTTTGCTAATGCTCAATTCTTCGATATAAAGGCGCATGCATATTCTAATTCTTTGAATCCACAGGTTAACTTCTGGTGCTATGGTATCATTAAAATAAACTAGTGCTGTTTTCGGGTGACTTTTACTGCCATGATACTATGTAAAGTAACTTAATTTTTGTAAAAGCTTTGGTTGCTTGTCTGTTTTAGGTTCTGAGCTGAAATTTACCACTACTCAGGAGTTTGGCTGAAGGCCTCAAAATAGCCTTTCTCTAGAATATAAGTAGTGTATTGGACTTGTACCAGCTATCTGACAAGTGGTGAAGTTCACCTTTGAAGAATAAAGCTTGCCTGTGTATATAGAGTAGCCATCATCTCTTTTTTCCCCACCCCCAAAAAAGTAAGGTCTAGAGCACTGACTTCCCTAAAGAGCGGTTGCTGCAGTCAAGCTGACATTCAACTGTACTTTGCATAAGTGTTTAAGAAAAACAAACAGCTGAGCAGTTAGGTTCTTAATGTGCTATCTAACTCAGTCTAGTTACATGTTTGTAGCATAACCATATTCATAATTAGATCTTAGAACAGAACATTAGTTTTCTTGTGTATTAAAAGTGGTACAGGTGCATTAATGTATCGCAGCATCAAAATAACTGTTCAAAGAAGCATGTAGCCTACATGATCATACCCTTGTCCTCTGAAGGTTCTCAGCTTGTATTTTAATCTGCCATGCTTGGAGATGCCTGCAGTTCATAGGAATTGGCTCAAAAGAATCTTATGTAAACCTTTAAGGAGACTTTCTTTTGGGTTTTGAAAGAGAATTATGTCTGTCTGTGAAACAGGCCTCTTTGGGGCAGTGTTCAGGTGTAATAAACCAGTAAGTTCTTTTTCATGGCATAGTGCTGTATTAGCACATACAAGACTTGGCAGAAACCAGACCACTGTCTGGATAAAAAAGTTTCACTTACTGAAGACAGTGAGGCACCATGTATATTTTGCTGTTTTGTATTATTGTCACTTTTTCTGCAGAATTAGATGAGATACAACCTTAATTTTGGAGGTGTCTAAGGGGGAAAACTTGGTAAAACTTAATTTTTTATGGAAACCCTAGATGTTTCTTTATTTCTTCTTTTGTTAAGGGTGTGCATACACAAACACAAGATTACTTATTTTAACTGATGACTAAGTTAACTGTTGGCTTTTTTTAACTTGTAACCAGCATATCCAAAAGTGATTTTTATGAAGGTACAGCAAAATGTGTACAAACATATAATCAGCTTTATCATACACCTTTGGGGAAGCTGTGCAGTATGACTTTCTGATGTTCTGAAACCTTGAATGTATAGAAGATGAGTTGCCAAAATATACAGAAATCACAAAGAATTACGAAGTTTGGTAGTAGTCAGGGTTACATGTAATTAGTCTGCATATACACAAAACATTTTCATCCTGACCATTAAAACACATTCATGGAAAGATATAATGGGGGATAGCATGGAAGAATAAGGAATCAAACTGGATGGGTATTTAAATTTTTGTTGTTGTTGTTGTTGTTGTTTTGGGGGGTTTTTTGTTTGTTTTTCCCCCAGTCTGTTTTGAGCTCTCAAATCATGATATGGAAATATCATAGTTTAATATATGACTTAGCACTTATTCTTCATTGTATAAGTTTTTTAATCTATGTATGTAATATTCTTTTACCTGGATAGGGATGCCCAGCTCCCTTTGGAGATTATGGAAATTTCATAAAGGAATTAGAAGACCTATCATATGAAAATCCATGTCTGAAATTTTCCTCTTTTAATATAGTATGTCTTTCAGCATTTTCCTTTCGCAAGGCTTCATGTTCATCAGAAGACTGTACTTTGCAGAAGGAAAGATTGTCTGTTGTATTTTTGTGCAGGGTTGATGCAAGAGATTTCCAATGGTTATTTCTCCAGCAACGTTGTCAGGTCTGCTGTGAGTACAGTTCAAGCACTTCTTTAATTCTCTTCAGAAAAATCAGCTAAATATAGCTCAAATTAACTATTTAAACTGTGCCACACAAATAGTTTTGCCCTAGATGAGGTGGTTGGCACATGCAAACCTTTTTCAGCTAGTCTATAGCAGAAATTACTTTTGCTTTGTTTCCTAAAGGTAAGGACCTGGAGGAAGGTGGAAATGCATTTGTATGTGTTTTCAGGTTTAGTCTGTGATGGTAATACCAGCTGCTTTATGATTGTTATTTCAGTTTTCTCGCAATTATTTTTATAGCTTATACATTTTAGTCTTTCGTGTAATGAAGAATGCATTTTTTTTACTGCATGCAATATAAATATTTCATAGATGCTGTTCTAGATGATGTTTGGAAAGGTAGAAGAATATCATGAAAGCAGGCCTATTCTCATTTTGTATTTCAAGTTTACCTGAAGGTACTTTGTATTATCTCCTCTGTGTTAGGTAACTTCGTTACAAAAGAATACCACAGAGCAACGCCTTATTAACAACAGCAAGTAAACTTCTCTTTCTGCCTCTTCCATGAGCTGAGCTTAATGGACACAACTGGTTTTAGTACCAAAATATGTCATTTAAATGAATGGGAAATTTAACTTCTGAATGAAAGCAGCAACTGTGATGTGGTGTTTGTGTTTGGGTGGGGTTGGTTTTTTTTGGCTGGGTTTTGTTTTGGTGGTGGGTGTTTTGGGTTTCCTTTTGTGACTATTCCTGTGTGGTGCTATTTTATAAGCAAAGAGTGTGTGGCAAGGATGGAATTTTTGAAAGGGACTGAATATTGGCCTAGCTCTGCTTTCATTTCCTTAAAAGAAGTAGGGTCCTGCTTGAGTTGAGTCTTTGTGAACTGGCTGTCTAAATTGGGGTTTTATCATATTGACATCTCCAGAAGAAATTTCTTGCTAGAAAGCAAGAAGACATTAAGACTGAAAAAAATCATTTTGTTGCTTCTAAAACACAAATATCTTTCAGCAAATACTTGAGGAATTCCTTGTTAAAATAAACTGCAGAAGAGTAACTGTTTATAGTCAAGTTCCTTAAACAACCATAGATTCTACTGATTGTATGCAGCAATTTAAATAATGCGCTTAGCAGCCAGTCTGCATGTATATAAAAAAATAAGTTTTTTTTTTTTTTTTCCTGAATAATGTTTGTATCTCATTGTACCTGCTTGCAAGTTGGTCCTGGCTTTTATGAAGTTGTATGTAGTATCTCAAGAACTCCCAATCTTAAATTTCTACTTGTATCTTCAATTTTTTGTTCATCAAACATATTGCTACATTAATTTGAGACTACTTGGCTACTTTTTAACTGGACTTGAAGTTACAATGTATCTCTCACAGGTACACCTTTTCAGAGAGGATAAACATTAGCATTTAGCAGAGTGTCTAAATGACAATACAATGTAAAAAAAAAGGTCAGTTCGCCTGATTTTAGCTAGTGGGAGAGAGGCTCTTTCCTGTTCTGTGATTTTTTTTTTGGGGGGGGGACTATGCCAACCAAATAAATAATAATCAAGTATTCATGAAGTCTTTTTTTCATAGTTACAGGTTTGTTTGTTTTCTCAGTTTGGCTTTCTAGGACAAGAGTAAGCACTTCCTTTCTATATGTCTGCCAGAAAGTTGGAGCTTTCTGTCTATTTTTAAGTGCTTTCTTTATGTCAGTAATGGAAAAAGCACAGGATCCTTTACCTGCAAAAGCATAAAATAGTGTTTATTAGGAAGGGTGCTTTATCTCCTAGTAAGTGCCACACTCGCAATAAGAAACTACTTTTCTGGTTTCATTACATGTACAAGTATATGGGACAAATTCACTTGTAGCATAATTCTACTGAACTAGATTTTGTTGAGTCTTTCACAGTAGTGTTCTACCTCTAAACTAGAATCTGAAAAATGAACAATTAGGTGTTGATTTCTCTTTCTGCTTCTCACTATTTTCTGTGAAGTATGGTGGGTAGTTAAGTTGGTACAGTTGGTATATTTTCTATAAGTGTTTACATTTCTGGATTTGTTTCTTAAATATTTTGTTTGTACCTCTGAGTTTTGAAATTTAAATAAATTATTTGTACGTTTATTGGAATTAACTTGTACTTTGGCCTGACTCTTACAGCTGATAATGTCTTGCAATTGGAGGGCTCTTCTAGAGATAGAAAGTTTAGAAATACAAACCAGGGATGACAAGGTAAGCATTAGCATTCCTCACTTTTTACAGCTTTTTACAGCTTAATGGCCCACTGTTTCAGTGTTGAAGACAGTAAAAGTGTGAAGAGTACTTGAAATTTATACCCAAATTGATCAGTAGAAAATACCACTGAAATTGGTATTTGTGATTTGCAGTCCTTTGTTTATGTCAGTGGACCTATCTTCCATGTTATTAATTCCCCACTGTGTTTAAATTAAAAGATGTGGCAGTATTCTGTACAGAGCTTTCTAGAAATAGGATTAAGGCTGTGGGCTTACCAAGAGAAATTTAATTGCAAAGCATGTTTTCCCCTCTTCTACTATTTTGGTTTGGTCAGATACCTGATGTGTGTTTAAATGAAGATTAATTGAATGTATTTCAACTTCAACAAACAGTCCAGCAACTCAGGCATTCTAGGAAAGTTGGGGTTTACTGCAGGACAGCCATGCCAAAGTTAAAAAAAAAAAAAAAAAAAATCCCAACCAAACAACACCCACCCCTTCAAAAAAAAAAAAAAAAAAAAAAAGACCAAAACCAACCAAACAAAAAAAAACCCACAGCTTTGTTTTAACTTTTACTTGACACAGGGAGGTTGGTGGTAGTTTTTACTATATGTTTCCACTTCATTATGCTGAAGTTAGCTAAGGTTAGTGAGACTCTTCTTGCTCTTCTGTGGAGATATTTGAAAGACAGAAATAGGCATAGCTAAAGTGTCTTCAGGTCTTAAAAGACTAATCTTGGAGTAAAGCCCTTAGAGCTGTACAGGTAGGTTTAAATGCTGTAGTTTTTAGGGTTAGTAACCACAACAATTCAGGAAATCAGGTTGAAGGTCCCTCTTGTCCCTGTTTCCCATCCATGTTTGTAATAAGATCAGACATTAAAATTATTGGTTAGAGTTGGAAGATAAAGGAATACATCTAGTGGACAGACCCACTTCTGTTTTAATGGAATTAGCTATTTTTAAATTAATGGGGTGAAATCCTTATATATATTAGGAGCTGAGTTTCTGTTTTCACAGGTTGAAAACCTCCTTTTAATTCTATATAAGATTCTAGAACCATAGAATAGTTAGGGTTGGAAAGGACCTTAAGATCATCTAGTACGTCATTGATTACAAGCCGTAGTACTGTGTGAAGGATCTGTGGTGATGTAATGCATTGATTTAGGGTGTAGGTAGAAAGTATTACTTTGGCCTTCATGGGACAGCTCACAGATTTTGACAGACTAAAGCGTGGGTTTCCTCAACTTTACCCACGCTGCTGACGGAGCTCATTCTCATTTCCTGTCTATAGCCTGGCACAGGTTTTGCCTATACATGAGGATATTTTCAGACATGTTCCTTGTAACAGTCTATCATAACTCATGGATCTGGAAAGGTGTATGTGACTGCCACAAGTCTTGTAAACCAGCATGCTCCTTGGACTGGGAGCATCAAGACCAATGGAATTGGACATGCCTCCCTGGATAATTGTGCCTGTTGTCCAAGTGGGGACTGCTTCAGGATTGCTCAGAAGATGCTTTCGAGCACAGCCTAGGTTGTTTCTGTTAGAATTTGTGAATGTGAGAGCTTTGCGATTGCTCGAGTCTATCCCATTTTTCCTTGCCAATATCCTGTTTACCTGATGTTGTGATTTAATCCCAGCTGGTAACTAAGCACTGCACAGCTGCTGCTTACTTCACCCTGGTAGGACAAGAGAACTGGAAAAGTAAAAGTGAGAAAACTTACGGGTTGAGATCAGGACAGCTTGATAAGTAAAGCAAAAGCCACATTAACAGAAGCAAAGTGAAACAAGGACTCCATTCCCAACTTCCCATCTGTAGGCAAGGGTTCAGCCATCTTCAGAAAAGCAGGGCTCAATCATGCATAACAGGAAACAGACACCATCACACCACATGTGCCCCCTTCCTTCTTCCTCTCCCAGCTCTATATGCTGAGCATGACACCATATGGTCTGGAATATCTCTTGGATCGCTGGTGGGGTGAGAGGCAGGAAAAGCCTTGGCTCCGTGCAAGCACTACTCAGCAGTAACAAAAACATCCCTGTGTTACTAACATTGTTTTCCAAAACACAGCCCCATACTAGTTACTATGATGAAAATTAACCCAAGCCAAAACCAGCACAGCTGCTCTTTCTCATAACGTGCAAGACATAAGTAGCAAAGGAAGAGATAGAGGAAAACTGTGTACAAGATACCTGAATGAAACCAGTTATAACCTTTAACTTCCAACACTCTAGAATTTGTCTGTGAAAGCTGGTGTCCTGGGTTCAGCAGTAGCAGTCATTTTCCTCCTCCCTGGCACAGTGTTGGATCGTTGCCTGCTGATGGTGATGGTTCCTTCACTGTAGAACTCGTCTGGTTCTATCAAAGTTCATTCTCTGTTGGGATGATGGTTGGGGGGAAGTCAGGAAATTGACTGCTACTGCTGAACCCAGGACAACTGGGAAGCCCATGATCATGTAGAATGCCCTGGAAAATGTAAAATATGTGGCACATTGTGTTGAAACTGCTCATGTGTTGAGCTGAAAACAATAATCCATTACAAAAGCCTAAACAATTCTCAGTGTAGGGTTGTGAGGAACAGTGGTCTAGCAGCCAGGGCTGTTTCGTTAGCATTCTGCTGAAGTGCATTCAAACAGCAGACTTTGCGATATCTCTTCCTGACCATTTTCATTACACCAGCTGAAGTTCTCCAGTCCCTTGAAAACTTACAGCATGTTTTCTGGCATGGGAGACACATGGAAAATGAGCTGAGGGGATTACCAATGCTTATATGTATAGAGACTATGGGACCTGAGAAGAAACAGGACGTACTGAGAAATTCTACAGCCTGAACTCTCTTTTCTTCCACTATTAGCTCCTACAGCCCCTTCAACTTAAAATTAAAGGCAGATGCACATGCTATTAGTACAGCTTGTGTTTTCAAGAACCACCTCACAGCTGTCTTGTAGTGCTGTGCTCCCTGGGGTAGATTTCATTTACTTGTCCTCTCCTCATTGTGGCTTGCTTGTTCCCAGTTTCAGTACTACTTCTACTGCATGTTGGCTGCCCTTCTGGCCTTTTATTCTCTGGATTTACTCACAGATACTGAGAGCCTCAAGCACATGGAGTAGCTATACTTTTGCTAGCAGGTGACCTTTCTCACCTGCTTTTTCATGTTCATAATTGCCTGTTCCATTCCCTTCTATGGTGTGGCAATGGCAATGTCTTTTACTATTCTGCTTATACAGACAGATGGCTTTTAATTCTTGACTGACACTGGTGCCTGTTGGACTTTTGCTTTCTATCTCTATCAAGTAATCACCATTGTAATGTGGGGAAAAGAGGAGAAAAATAGAAGCAAGACCACTTAACTAGTTCAAAATAGGCTGATGGGGATGAGGGCAGGAGACGAATAAGCATTTCATATTTTTAATGGCTAAAATGTTATGTTCACAGGACTATTTCAGCTGCTCTGTCTCTGTTCCTGATTTTAAGCAAGTCAAGTATTTCTTGCTAAAACTAACATTGAGTCTTTAACCTGTACACATGCAAACAACTGCTAGCAGGTGAATGTTTCGGAAAGAGGCATTCCCAGACTTACGTGGTGTTTACTAGTGATGGCAAATCCAGTTGCAGATGACCTGTTATCACATTGAGGGTACCCCTCAGCTCTGGTGCAGCATGCTAAATCCAGTGCTGACTGTATGTAGCTCCTTGAGCGTTTTGAAGCCCTGCCTCTAATGCAGCCGGCTTTGCCTAACACTGCTGTCGTGTACCTGTCTCCCTAGCTCAGCTCCTGCAGCTGGCCTGTGGGCCAGCCTCTCCCTCCTTCATAACCTTCTCCCTGTTCCACGCCTGCTTCCTCCCATATTCACTTCAGGCTCAGCAGACTGTGACCCATGTTCCTATCAGAGCCTTCGCTCTTGACTTGGGGTGCAGGTGGGGAGCATCATGATGCCACCTGCACTCTGTACCAGGCTCCCTGCATCCTGGTTTCTTTGGCTTCACCCACTGTGACTCAAAACATTACAGGGACTTTTCTTTCTCTTTTTTATCATTAACTAGTGCCCTCCTCAGCACAGAGGATGCCCAACGATGGGTGTGTGCAGTTCTACGGTTTCCCTTCCTCATGATCACTGTTTTCAGCGCAGTTGAGCATCGCCAGCGCTGCAGAACTCCGCCAGGACCAAGTTTAGGTTTAATCAAGAGTTTTCCCTGCTGGTGCCGGGTCTCTCGGCCGCAGCCTGCCCTCTCTCCCCTGGCCGGGGCTGCAGCCTAGGCGAGGCGGTGGCCGTTAGAGGCGGTGGTTGGCAGGGCGGGACCGGGGGGCGGTGCGACGGCGGCAGCCGTTGGTTGTCGGGGGAGGTGCGGCAGGCGGGGCAGCAGGGCCGATGGGTATACGGCCAGCCGCCTGCGGGCCCGGGGAGAGGCCGCTGCTTGGCCCGGTGGAACGGCTGCGGCTGCGGTGAGAGGGCGTGGGGTGCCGGCGGCTTGCGGGGGAAATCGTGGCCGGGAAAGCGGCGCTGTGGAGGGGCAGTGGCGGGGTGGGGGTATCGCAGGGAGGCCCAGCGGCTTCGGCCGCGGGTGCCCGGCTGAGGTGAGGGTTTGGGGTTTGGCAGGTGTCCGCTCGGATCCCCGTTCCCCGCGGCTGGGCCCTCCCCCACCGGCGCGCTTGCGGGCATCGCTCGGGCTTTCTGTCGACGGCGGCTGGAGGTGCTTCCTGCCCGTGCAGGGGCCACCCGCCGAGGGATGCAAGTCGCCGTGGCAGCCAGAGGCCGGCTGATCCTGGGGCGTATACCCGCGCTGCTGCGCGGGGCTGCCCAGCTAAAGCCGAGGTGTGCTGCGGGAGGAAGAGCGAGAGAAAAAGTGCCTCCGAGGCAGTAAAATACAGCTTTACCATTTACATCGCCGGCGGCAGTGCTTCCTGCTGGCTGCTTTTTGTCTCCTTCCCTTCATCCCTGACTTGCGGGCAAGGACCCATGCAGTTGCTCACACTTCGGTGTGGAGCAGCCTTGTTTTCCTAGAGCAGAGCAGCTGCACGGAGCTGCCGCAGGGAGCTGCCGCAAAGCCTGAACTCTGGCAAGCGACCGGCGCTGACCTCTGAATATCAGTCCCGCTCTCTGGGGAGCAAGGCTTAATTGGGAGAAACAGGGTCGCGAACCCGTTTTTATGTGGCTGTGTCTAGCCTAGAAACCTTGTGCCTCAGCGAAATGGGCTCGGCTTGTCTGCCTTAGCGATTTGCATGACGGCTCCTTGAAGTAGTTGCACTGATTGATACGTGCTTTTGTAATGCTGCTGACTTAGAGAAGTACCGGGATAGAGAGCTGATAAGACTTAACGACTTGGAGAAAAATCCCCAACCGCAAACCCCACCGAACCAAACCCAACAAACCAGTCCTGAGCATGAGAGAACTTGAATACTATTCATAAAAATGTCACTGAGCTGGTTTCTGTTTTTAACCTTAGGCAAAAATGTGGTATGTAATAACAGAACATAGCTGAGAGGGGTAATGCTTAATAATTAATAGAAGAAAACTCAAAGATATAGGACTGAATTTAAAAGAAATTAAAATACTTAACCCCCACCCACCCTACCCCCAGGTTAGCATAGAAATAAAACTAATTTTATGGTTAAGGAATCTTAACTGCTATGTTATATTTTGTTACTGCAAGGAAACCATCAATATGTGAGATTTTATTAAATATTTATGTGTGCGCATATATATATATATATATATATATATATATATATATATTATTTTCCCCCGGTATTGTTTCCAAGGTTATTATTGGCCTTTTTTGTGGATAGCTTCAGAGGATCTCCAAGAATAGGGTAAGAATCTAAGGTTTTTTTGGTGTACTTGCATGCTTCCATTATGTGAAAAATGAACTAGATCAATAACTCAGGGATGATGAAACTGGAAGTATGTTAAGGCCTTTAGTATAAAGAAAGCTCTAAACCTGTACATTTGAATGTTTTTGAACATGTGATGTTTACAGAAATACAGAAAATTTTGAACAAGAACTTTTGAACAAAAATACATGGTATTAGCTTCTGTGGCCCATTTAGGTCTGTGAAATTGCATTCCATTGATTTTCAGTCTCTTGTGCTTTTCAGTGATATTCAGATAATTCTCAGCAAATTGGAAATCTAATTTTTCTCTAGTGTGTTTGCTTCTGTTCCTCAGATGGTCATCTATGGCCTTAAATTATGACTTTAATGTATTTAGATATATTCATTTGCAGTTATGATTTAAAACTTGAGTTGGCATTTTATAGAAATTTAATACTTTATATTAGCACAGAGCTGTTTCAACAATGAAATTTTGTTGCATTTTATCAGTCTAATGCTTTTATTTTAATGGGTAGCTCTTTCTTTAATGGGTAAGCTCTTTCAAAGCTTGTTCATCAGCCAGAAATACAATCTCTGTAATTCTCAGCAAAGCATTTGAAATTATAATCCCTATAATCCCTGTAAAGCAATTTGATGTGGGGTCTATTTTGAGACTGTCCTTGTTGAACCAGTAATATATTTCAGTTTTCTATCTTTCATTCAAATTTATTAAATAATGAATGATTTTCTTTGCTAATTTTGACATTTAATGTACCATTACTTCAAGGCCAGGTTGGACAGAGCCTTGGGTGACATGGTGAGGTGTCCCTGCCCATGGCAGGGGGGTTGGAACTAGATGATCTTAAGGTCCTTTCCAACCCTAACTACTCTATGATTCTATGATTACGTTTAATTTAATTTTACACAGCTTTCTTCATATAGTCTTAGTATAACTTTTTGGTTATACTATTTATAGAAAATTATAAAAAATATTTAATTATTTGATTATACTAAATGATCTTAAGGTCTTTTCCAACTCTAACCATTTTGTGATTCTATGTTGTTACACTTGGTGGATGGTTATATGAGTAACACTGCTTTGTTAATATTAGGTTTGAAGTGACTGGTATCTTTTGACTGTTTCTTCTTGCCATCTGTTGTCTGTTTCCAAGTTTAGAGCTTTTCCTTCTGCAAGAATGGCAGCCTTTTTGCTTGTAAAATGACTGCCTCAGAATTGTCCGTCTAGAAAAGAAGGAAGATCTGAGTCAAACTGAACAAGTAATAAGCTGTATGAACTCCTTTTCAGCAGCTAAGTCTGTGATTTTATAATAGATCAGCTACTGGGCAACCTCAAGGAATATATTTCATGAAAGTTAAATTTCATTAAAAGCATGACTACTATTGTATTAAAAAAAATACAAACAAAAGAAACAAACCCCAGCACCTTGCGTTTTTCACGCAAGTTTACTTTTTTACCATTAGAGCTACATAGAAGTACGTGATGTAGAAGGAATGATTAAAAAGCTCAAACAAATCAACAAACCAAACCAACCAACAGGGAGGGGGTAGTTTAATGTTATAGAATTTTTTGAGTTTTAATGCATAAAATTCTGATACTCCTGTTTAACTGATAGGTGAAAAATATCTTTTGCCTATCCAGACTTGCTTCAGACCTTAATCTTTAAGAACAACTTATTGGAACCTCTAATCAGGTAAATCACAGAATCACAGAATCCCAAGGGTTGGAAGGGACCTCAAAAGATCATCTAATCCAACCCCCCTGCAAGAGCAGGGTAACCTACAGTACATCACACAGGAACTTGTCCAGGCGGGCCTTGAATATCTCCAGCGTAGGAGACTCCACAACCCCCCTGGGCAACCTGTTCCAGTGCTCTGTCACTCTTACAGTAAAGAAGTTCTTCCTGATGTTAACGTGGAACTTCCTATGCTCCAGTTTACACCCATTGCCCCTTGTCCTATCACTGGATATCACTGAAAAAAGCCTAGCTCCATCATCCTGACACCTACCCTTTACATATTTGTAAACATTGATGAGGTCACCCCTCAGTCTCCTCTTTTGCAAGCTAAAGAGACCCAGCTCCCTCAGCCTCTCCTCATAAGGGAGATGTTCCACTCCCTTAATCATCTTTGTGGCTCTGCGCTGGACTCCTTCAAGCAATTCCCTGTCCTTCTTGAACAGAGGGGCCCAGAACTGGACGCAATATTCCAGATGCGGCCTCACCAAGGCTGAGTAGAGGGGGAGGAGAACCTCTCTTGACCTACTAACCACTCCCTTTCTAATGCACCCTAAGATGCCATTTGCCTTCTTGGCCACAAGAGCACATTGCTGGCTCATGGTCATCCTCCTATCCACCAGGACCCCCAGGTCCCTTTCCCCTTCGCTACTTTCCAGCAGGTCACCCCCCAACCTGTACTGGTACATGGGGTTGTTCTTCCCCAGATGCAAGACTCTACACTTGCCCTTGTTAAATTTCATCAAGTTTCTCCCCGCCCAACTCTCCAGCCTGTCCAGGTCTCGCTGAATGGCAGCACAGTCTTCTGGTGTGTCAGCCACTCCTCCCAGTTTTGTGTCATCAGCAAACTTGCTGATGGTGCACTCAGTTCCCTCATCCAGGTCATTGATGAAAATATTAAACAGCACCGGTCCCAGCACCGACCCCTGAGGGACTCCACTAGTCACAGACCTCCAGCTAGATTCTGCGCCATTGACCACAACTCTCTGCCTTCTTCCTTTCAACCAGTTCTCGATCCACCTCACTACTTGATCGTCAAGCCCACACTTCTTTAGCTTATCTATGAGGATGCTGTGGGAGACAGTATCAAATGCCTTACTGAAATCAAGAAAAACTACATCTACCGCTCTACCATCATCCCTCCACCTAGTCACTTCCTCATAGAAGGCTATAAGGTTGGTCATACATGACTTCCCCCTCATAAAACCATGTTGGCTGTTCTTAATGACCCCCTCATCCTTGATATGCCTAGTGATGGAGTCAAGAATAAGTTGTTCCATCACCTTTCCAGGGATGGAGGTAAATGGTCCAAACCCACAAGTCTTGGTCTTTTTATGGCTGGATGGTGGTTGTGTGGCCTAACAGGTAAACAGGGTGGTTGTTGTTTCTTTAGGGTTTTTGGTTGCCAGAAAGAAATCTTGCAGTCTTCCTTTGCTTTTTTTGGTGAAACTGGCTTTATAATAAGGTTTTGCCTTGACACGCCCAAGAGAGTTAATTAACATAATCACAGAATCAACTAGGTTGGAAAACACCTTTCAGTTCTTCAAGTCCAGCTTTTACCCCAGTATTGCCAGTACCGCCACTAAACCATGTCACTAGGGGCCTCTTCTATATGGTTTTTGAACACTTCCAGTGATGGCGATTCCACCACTCCCCTGGGAAGATTTTCCAGCTCCTGGTCACCCTTTTTGTGAAGAAGTGTTTCCTAATATCCAGTCTAAACCTCCCCTGATGCAGCTTGAGGCTGTTACCTCTTGTCCTGTCTCTTGTTACTTGGGAGAAGAGACCAGCTACCTCTTCGCTCCAGATAGTACTGTTCAGAATAATGCCACAAAAATCTGTCTTAACAGTTTTATTGTATCCATTGTTGCTGTGCGCAGTTCTGCTATTTATATGCTTTCAGTGTTAAACTTGACTTCTATTAATATTTTGGGGCTTAATATGATTTTTGTAAATGGATTTGCAGGAATGAAGCAGAAGTCACCTGAATTCTCTTGTGCACTACTGAGACGAAATGACATTCATGTTTGCTGTGAATGGAAGTCATGGCAGCACCTAACATGAGAGGGAGAGGCATGAGTGGACAATGTGGCGTGACTCGTTCAGATTGCAGATCTTCTGCCTGCTTATGGCAGTACTAGCTATTGTGGTGCTGGTCCACAATTTTTTTCAGCTAGAGGTAAGTGGAGCCTGTTTCTTCTCCAAGAGGGCTTGAGTGACATTATTCCTCTGAGTATAAGGTCAGGATTGTGTCTGATGGCATTTAGGTACCACTTGGGATCACAGAAAATTCAAACTAGAAGTGATGTCTGGATGCATTTAATCCAACGACCCTCTAAAAGGGCTAATTCGATTAGTTAGCTTGGATTGCGCAGGGTATTGCTGAGTTGTGTTTTGACAGTCTTTAAGGATGGTCAGGTTTCACAACCTGCCTAGGCAGCCTGTTGCAGTGCCACACCTTTCTCATGGTGAATAATGCTTTTCTTGTGTGCAGATGGAAGTTGTCTCTTGTCGTTTTAGTGTGTCTGATCCCAGTTTCTCTGTAACTTCCCTTTAGGTATTGAAAGACTGCAGTTAGATCACCTCTTGGTCTTCTCCAGACTTTAAAACAAACCAAACAAAAAAGTCTGGTTCCCTTTCTGTCATGTACTCCAGTTCCCTAAACATCTCAGGGCTTCTTAGCCAGGCTCACCAGTTTGACTGTGGTATGGGGGTGTCCAAAAACCAGATACTGTATTCTAGGTATAGCTTCACCAAGGCCAAGTTGAGGGAAATTATAACTTTGCTTGGTCATCTACTTATGCTTTTGTTGATTCACTGCTACAATACTATGCTGTTGACACATGATCAATTTGCTGTCCACTGGAATCCCTAGGTCTTTTTCTGCAGAGCTGTTAGCTAGCTAGCTGATCTCCAGTTTGTACTGATGCAACTTCTCTCTGCCTTTTTCTTTTTCCCTTTGCTGTGTTTGACTTGCGTGTTTACTTATTTTACTTACCCCTTTAGTGCAGTGGTACTTTCAAACTGCATTAGTGAGTAACCCCAGACTAAAGAGAGATTAAATCATCAAGGCTCTGTTCTAGGGAGCCATTGGCTGCCTGCTTGGACAGACTACTCAGTGCAGCATTTGGTGGGTGAGCATAATAATGCTTAGCCTGACACCTTGTTGAATTAAAGCTATCTTTTATGTGTGTTAGCCAATCAATAATTGCTTGATTTTTTTTTTTTTGTTTGTTTTGTTTGTTTTTTTTCTTATGCCAAGTCTATTTTTTTTTTTTCCTGGCTAGTGATGCCCAAATGAAATGATCCAAAAGAGGGGCTATATCTCCTCTCACCCCCAAAAAGATAAAGCTGAATAAGAAGAGGTAAAGATAAGGGCAAGGAAAATGTCTGAGCAGACAAAAATTACAACTGACACAGGATCAATAACTAAAGGATGAATGTTTGTTTCCTATGCCAGTACTAGTGAAGACATTAAATAAAAAATGCAGATGCTGAATTCAAATGAAGCAGGGGTATTTTTTTTATGGATTGCATCAAAGCTGCAGAAATCCTTGCAGTAAGACTGTCCTGCTAAATGCATATATTAAAAAACCTGCATGAATTCACAGAAGATAAATTCTTTATTGGATCTTAAAGATGTCAACTCTAGTTTTCAAGACATCTGTAAGCCAGAAAGTGGCAGAAACAGGAGGAAATATCACAGCGTGTTTGGCCTCTATTCTTTCCTCATATATCTGCTGTTAGAAACTACTGGAAGTCAAAATACTGTGCTTGATGGACTTTTCTTTTGAGTTAGCATGATTATTTTTGTGTAACACGGAAGGTAGATTTTCTTTCGTTATCTCTTTCTGTGTTTTGTGGTGTTATTCTCCCCCATCCTCACCCCCAGGATATTACATGCAGAACATCGTTGGTATTTTGCATCTTAGACTATTTAAAAAAAAAACAAACTTACATTTCTTAGAAAAAGGGCTCTTGCAGAGTTTTGAGAGTGAAATTAAATATGCAGTATTGGTGTTCACCCGCTAGTCATGATAAGTATCCACGTGGCTTTGATCTTCACACATCTCACATTCCAAACTCAGTTAAGAATTGTGTTACAGGTAAATCTTTTTGGTGTAACATGCAACTCTAACCCCTTTTGTTGTCTTGACTTTCCTAAGTGGACCAGCCCTGGTATTTGTCTGTGTCTTTGGCACAGCTTTCCAGGCAATCTAGTATAGGTGTCTATGCTGAATCTTTTCAGCATATGGATCAAAGCCTTTTCCAGTTTAGAACATTTTCACAGAATATCTGTAACCAAATCTGTTCAGGCTCTAGAAGGAGGGCTTATTGCTGAAAATGTATTTGTAAATGCATCAAACATGCTTCTCATCCCCATATCATCTAATCTAGCTGGCTGAGCTAAGGGCACTTATCAAGTAGCTCCCAGCTAGCCTCCTTGCTTTTCCTCCTTAGGATTTTATACTTCTTCATATTGTAATCTTCACTCTTAAATTCTTAAGCTACTAATGATACTCTCTCAACAGTCCTCCTCATGTCAGAATTTTACGTTTCTTACCTTGTTTTAAAAAAAAAAATAAAAAATCAAGCTGTCCACAAAACATCTGCTAGCCTGCTTACGGTTTCATTCAGTTTTTAGTATGGAGTAACTCCTCCCATGAGGTCCACAGCTGACCACTGCTTTATAGGACCAGAAGAAATGTTTTGGGTGGGGATATTTTGCAAACACATCTAGACCGATAAAATGTTCAACAGTTTAATTTTCCACGAAGTATCAGGTTTGTTGCTGAGGAGCAACATCATACCTGTATGACACAGGAGAGTTTGTATAGTTGTACTAATTGCCTACTGCTATTACCTATTGCCTACTGTACTATTGCTTGTTAGGGTTTTTTTCTTCTAAAAAATGTATTGAATCTTTGTGTTGTTCAAATGCCTTTAATATATTGACAAAGTCAAATAAAATGTAGCAGCAGGAGGAAACTACTTAGTATGTACATGTAAATGATATTTCAGTGGACTAAGAAAGGTTTATAACAATAAAGCCTTATGGTTTTAACGTAAATGCTGGGAATTTTAGTACATTACTGGGCAGCTAGTTACGGAGGAAGTAAACAGAAAACACTAGGATATTGGTATGTACAATGATTTAAACAAATAAAATAGTATGGTTTAAATTTTTTAGAAATCTCTGTCTAAACTGGCATATTCTCTGATGCCATGAGAATGGTATGTTATATAATTTTAATCTTTGCTCAAAAAATTATTTGCTTCTCTATGACACGCAAGTATAAATAAAGCTCTACAACATACACCTGATAATTAAGTACTCATTGACTGTAATTTTATGCATATATGAGGTGTAAGTTTGGATTTGTTGATTAGAAATCTCACAGATTGCTCTGGAGTCTTAGACTGTGCTATGCAGTCATTTGCATGAAAATACATTTTTTGGACACTGATCTCAAATCACAGCAGAAGCCACCTCTCTTAGTCTAGCCCTGTTTTAACTATTTTTGGTTTTAAGCTCTTGTGTGGATTAGGGCATGCTTTGCTTGTGTTTCATTTGACTAGAGGAAGCTGTATATAGATTTTTAAAATCTTAAATATATTTTTTTTCCTGTTTAGTTCCAGCTTGTCCCAGGCTATTTTACTTGCCCACCACTTCATGAACTCATTGCACCTGAAGCATTCTTTCTTTTGTTTATTTCAATCTGTACATCACAGGGAATTCCACATTTCAAATAATTAGATAGGAAGCAATGTGAATGTAAGCAGATAAGTGACTGCAGCTGCTACATGCAACAGACTAATCTGGAAGGCATGTGCAGGGGGTACCTTAGCTTCATCCGTGTTGTAATCTCTCAAAGAAACCCTATTTCCTTGCATTGTATTGGACAGCAATTAGACCTCATTGTGCTCAAAGACTATAATATTGCTACAGTAAGAAAATTAAACATGAGTTACAATTTACTATTTAATTATACAACCTTTTGTAATTTTTTCTAGATTGGTGATATTTACAGAATATCCTGGTCTTCAAAATACTGCCACAGAAAAGATTTGACCTGATTTATATATTAAAGCCCTTTTGCCAGGTGACCACAGGTTGACCACCTGTTCCTTTGCCCATGGTCAAAGTAGTAGATTTGTGTCTCCTAGTAAAGTTGCTTCATTTGGTCATATGTGAATCTCTATAAGCAAAGCCCAGTTCTTGGTATCATTTTGTGACAAAGCATCCATTATTTATAGTGTTTCATTTAATAGCACAGTTTCAGGTAATCTTTTTCCTCCTCAGAACCTGGATGATGACACTGTCTCAGGATCAAATTGGATAACAGAAAACAATGTTGAGCGTTCTCTATCACAGACAACTAAAACTGCCAGGAAGCCTTACTGCAGTTATAAGCAGCAGACTTTGTCCAAAAGAGAACAAGCAGAACAGGAATCATTACTTGCTGCAATACAGTGGCCGAAGTTGCCTGACAGCAAAATTGCCTTTGTACAAAGCACTGATCCCGCACATAGTGACTTTGTGATTGTGAAACCCAGCAGGTTCTTCAAGGTGGGTGATCAGTTAGAGGTGCTTGTTCATATGAAGGATTTCCAAGGAAAACCTAAGCAATATGGTGGCGACTATCTACAGGCACGAATTCACTCTCCTCTGCTGAAAGCTGGAGCAACAGGAAAGATTGTAGATTGCCACAATGGCCTTTACAAAATCTTCTTTACCTTGCTTTGGCCAGGGGAGGTCAAAGTTTCTGTATCACTTGTCCATCCGAGTGAAGCAATCCAAGTCCTGCTGCGTTTACGAGAAGAAAGGCCTGACAGGGTCTATTTCAAAAGCTCATTCAAGTCTGGGAGGTATTCAGAAACTACTGAGTGTAATATTTGCCTGCCTGGAGATCTCCCGGTCTGTAACTTCACAGATCTCTACACGGGTGAGCCATGGTTCTGTTACAAGCCTCGAAAACTCCCCTGTGCCAGCCGAATCAGCCACGCCAAGGGTGGATATCAAAAAGGTCTTCTGACACGAGAAGAAAGCCTCTTTTTCCAAAGGTATGTGTGTTATTGAATTGATGTATAGTTAGTCAAGTATTATTTATTTAAAGGCAAACTTTTGGTTATTGGTGAAATATTGCAGATTGCCTGGAGGAGGTGTGTATTTGCAGGAGCAGGTTTTTGATGTGAATTGTTGAACGGTTTCTTTCCCTCCATTCAGCTATGCAAGAGCACAGTAATCTTAAACTAAAGAATATTGGAATGTAGTTCTCTCTCTGTGCTTTGAATTCAACCCTGGCGCACCTGCTATATTAAAGAGCATGCTGTCTAAATATGGTGGTGGTTTGAGGGACTGTTTCCTTATTTTGTTTGCACACCTACACTTGCAATACAAATAGGTATACAAATACAAATCTCTGCTTTGAGATGTTTTGGGGTGTTATTTTGGCCAAGTCTGAGCTGCCTAAAAAAGGTCCAAGTTTTAGACTTATTTTTACACAAAACAACAATTGCTTTTACCCTCAGCAAAAGCCATCTTGCATCTAATATAATATGTTCCTTTTAAATCTGAAGAAGAATTTTAGGACAGTCATGAAGAAAACACCTGGTAGAACAAACCGCTGAGCAAAACCTTTGCAAGTGGAAATGATCTGTGCACGTTATATGAAGTGTTGAACCTAATTAGTTTCGCAGACATCTTTTTCTTATGCATTCAGAATTTTTTAATAAATATATCCCTTAGTGCATGGGTAGATGTGATAGAACTGCTTCTGGATATACCCTGAGCTGCAATTAGACAGATACTGTGTAGTGTCAGAATTGTAGTTGTAGGCTATTGCCTTGCTCTCCAAAAAAGATGTTGAAAATGTTGCGGCAGTATGTTCACTTGAGGTTTAAATGGGGAAAGGCTTTAGAGTAGCAGCTCCCAATAGTTTAATTAGGAAAGTGTGTGCATGTTTGTAACTGAAAGTCAGAGATCAACCATAAATATCAGTGGAAATAGTTTTTCACTATTCGTTATTAAGCTTGTAAGTGGGTCTTCTGACTTTCTGTGCCTCAGGCAGTTCACCTGCAACATATGGCTGGTACTGACTATTTAGGTTTCCAAATGGGAGTGGGATTTTTTTTTTTTTTCCTGCATGTTTTGGTTTTTGTTTCATTCACCTTTGAGATCCTTTACTGAAACTGCTTATAGAAATTCCAAATTATTTCTTTCTTAAATGGAGAAAAACATTGGAAAAAGGATTCTCTTCTAAACAGCAACAAAAGACAGAATAGTTTAGCATTAAATCTCTGCAACTGTCACAGCTGTACAGTAGTGATGTGTGTCCAACACAGTTATCAGAATCCACTGATGTCCACAAGCAAGTACTTCTGAGGTCTGTTGGTGCTTAAGGGGATAAGCTTTGTTTCTATATTCAGCAAATTGCTGTCCTACTGGAAGACCAAAGTTATTGCTGGAGATCTCTGAACATCAGCTGGTACTACTGTCTCCCCCGGGGTCAGGGGATACCACTTCCAGCCTAGGCTATAGCTAGAACTGCAGGTGCTGGACTGCCACAAGCTCCACTGTGTGCTACAGAGCAGGCTGTGGGATTGCAGGGGCTAAAAGCAGTAAGTACCTCAGCAGAAGTTTTTTCTGTGATAGGCACCTGTAGAGCACTGGCAGAGCTGGGAGCTGCTGCTGCAGCAGTGTACCCTTTCAGTGTCTTGTCTCCTGCCAGTGTACATGTACGACAAGTCGAGAAGTTACCTCTTTGTGGTAAATCCCCCAAAGCATCTTGCAGACCTCTGATAGCTTTATCTAGGTTTGTGCCAGTAAAAGTGTGCGCAAGGTTTGTGTTCTAGTGCTATGAAATTTTGAATTCTGATTCAGAATAATGATAGTGGAAAATAATACAGAATTAATTCAGCTATAGAGAGTAAATTTAAATTTAAAAGTTCTTAGTGAGTCTTATGTACTTATTTGAAATGATTAAAAAGAATTATTACCTTCAAATTTTACTGTTAATTTTACAAAATTTTTTTTTCTTCCAAGTAATGTGAATATCAAGAGGCCAATACTCTCCAGTGGACCTGATTCAGTGATTGTAAAGCCCAAGGCATTTACAGGTAAAGTGAACTTCATAAGATTCTTGTTTGTAATGCGTAAGTAAATTTATAAATAGAATAATAGGCATAAGGTAATAATTGACTTGCTTGTTTTCATAGCATGGAATATAAATTAACTTTTTAATTTGTATTTAGAAGATGAAGGTTTTTGGGCATTAACTGCAGTATAAGTTTAGCACTAATTGGTGGTATTCAAGGCCAGGTTGCATGTAGTCTTGGGTGGCATGGTTTAGTGTGAGATGTCCTTGGCCATGGCAAGGGGTTTGGAACTAAATGATCTACGATTCTATATGATCTATGATTCTAACAATAAAATTGACTAAAATGACATACATAAGTTGAATTTTTAGCAAAAGACAATAAAAAAGGTTGTTCTCTTCGAAAGTGTCTTTTTTCTAGCACTTACTCAGAGTTGTAAAATGTCATACAGTAACTGCTCACCAAACTCTCAAGTTACTCTAGCAAACTCAGCTGTGTGGCATTTCTTACTTTCTTTCTTTAAGTATTTTGACTATCAGATTTCGGCAATTTGCATGTAAGCATTACTATCATTTGTTTAACCACATGATGTCACAACCTGCAGTTGTGGACCAGAACCTAACTGTTCTACACACTGTCTAAAAACAGAACAAAGAGGCGGTCTGTAATAAGTTAAACTTAGAGGGTTATCTCATTCATATCCATATACATCTTAAAATCTGTATGACTCTTTTTGTGTGATACACAGAGAATTGCTTCTTGATTGAAAGCATTACAGATGTGTTTTCATAAGGTTGTAGGAGACTTTAAAGGCAGAGTTCATGACATGAGCAGTAATGTCTTAACAGAAAACAGCCTACAGCATTTCTTGCTTTTAGTTTTTGCATTTCTTTAGTAAAAGAGCGCTGCTATTAGGCCACCAGCATTTCCCCCCGCTTTCTTTCTTCACGTCCTTTAGATGAGATTTTTTTTGCTGCTTTTTTTATCCTATGTATTTCCTCACAGAAACTGCTGCAAATCTGAAATTTTATTACATTGCCCTTCTTTCAAGAGTTTTCAGGATCAAAGCTTGCCTTCATTTCCTGAGGAGTAATGCTGGATTAGAAAGAGTTGATAGCAGTAGCACAGTATTCCTTGGGGAAATTCTGTCTAAGAATGGTCTCTGAATAAATAAACGTAATACATTGGTATAATGGTGGTGGATGTATGGATTTGGAGGGAAGGTATGCCATCCAGAGGGACCTTGACATGCTTGTGAGGTGGGCTGATGCCAACCTTATGAAGTTCAACCACGACAAGTGCAAGGTCCTGCACCTGGGTCGGAGCAATCCCAGGCACAGCTACAGACTGGGCAAAGAAGAGATTCAGAGCGGCCCTGCAGAGAAGGACTTGGGGGTGCTGGTCGATGAGAAAATGAGCATGAGCCGGCTTCAGTGTGCGCTCGCAGCCCAGAAAGCCAACCGTATCCTGGGCTGCATCAAAAGGAGTGTGACCAGCAGGTCGAAGGAGGTGATCCTGCCCCTCTACTCTGCTCTTGTGAGACCTCACCTGGAGTATTGTGTGCAGTTCTGGTGTCCTCAACATAAAAAGGACATGGAACTGCTGGAACAAGTCCAGAGGAGGGCCACGAGGATGATCAGGGGACTGGAGCACCTCCCATATGAAGACAGGCTGAGGAAGTTGGGGCTTTTCAGCCTGGAGAAGAGAAGGCTGCGTGGAGACCTCATAGCAGCCTTCCAGTATCTGAAGGGGGCCTATAGGGATGCTGGGGAGGGACTCTTTGTCAGGGACTGTAGTGACAGGACAAGGGGTAATGGGTTAAAACTTAAACAGGGGAAGTTTAAATTGGATATAAGGAGGAAATTCTTTCCTGTTAGGGTGGTGAGACACTGGAATGGGTTGCCCAGGGAGGTTGTGAGTGCTCCATCCCTGGCGGTGTTCAAGGCCAGGTTGGATGAAGCCTTGTGTGGGATGGTTTAGTGAGAGGTGTCCCTGTCCATGGCAGGGGGGTTGGAACTAGATGATCTTGAGGTCCTTTCCAGCCCTAACTCTTCTATGATTCTATGATTTGTTAGGTTTGATGGCACATAAATGTGTTGTTCTGCTGTTCTTGTTTTTGCACATACCTCTCTGTTTAAGGCTAAATGTAGATCAAGCTGATATTTAAAACTTTTTTTTTCTGAAATAAAAGTTTTATTTCTAGTCCTGGTTTGTAACTGTTCAGATTGGAGCTTTTACTCTCTTCTATGAAATCCAGACTATCTGGATTCTGAATTTCTGAATTCTGGAACAAAACTGATGGTACTGTGAGCAGATTTGAAATGCTGGTGTTAGTTTTAGCATGAGGCATCTAAAAGTTTTTTTTGTACCAGTTTTATATATTTATGTATAGTCTAAGAGTTGATTTAAGAGATAAAAAGTGCAAATGTTTTTATCAAAATTTTAGAAGCAAATGAACTGAACTTGTGAATTCATATGATGAATTGTTCTTTAATTACATGATCATATGAAGGTGTTTTCCTTTTCTTTGTAAAATTCCTGTTTTATACATATTAAAGGAGCCAACATTACTAGTTGAGTTTTTTCCTCTTCCTTCATTGTCCCTGTTGCCTGATTTAAAGAATCATCCAGAGATACAATCTTCTAGTGCCTTGTCCTGTGGTACTCATCATTATAGTCTTTTGTGTTATACAAACAGAATAGTAGTTTGCTTTTTATGGTGTCCGTGTAGAAACTTAGATGTTAACTAAGGAGGTTAACATATACTAATGCGAGACGCAGAGCATATTGCACACAGTGAGATTAAAATGCTGGTTAGGAATGGGTGCTTAAAGATGCCTATGATCTAATTTTACTGAGTGTTTAGAGTTTGGCTACACCTCTGTTATAATGAAGCATCTACCAGAGGATGCTTGGAATTTCTCTGCATGTACTTTTACACAGTTACTACAGTCCCTGGCATGATTTTGGCCATGGCAATGTTTGGCTGACATAACTATGAGATTGCAGCTTCTCTTCCTCTAATCTCTGGCCCTTGCTTGCAAGGTATTGCCTGACATCTGTAAATTTGGTAGGCATCCTACAGAACAGAACTTCCTTGGGGTAGTCTCATTACTCCTAGGGGGCCACCTATCTTGGGCAGTAAAAGGGGAAGGGGCTAGGTAGCAGAGAGAAAGTAGGAAATCTATGGAATTACAGACTTGTAATTCATACATTCAAAGGACACATAAAAAAAAATCTTGGTCATAGTTTTAATTCTGGCATTTCCAAGCTTTGGAGTCCTTACAATTCGGACTTCACTGTTGCAGCCTGTGTGGTCAGAGTAGGAGTGTGTGTGTGTGTATGTGTAATTCCATGGATGGGCTTATTTTGTTTGGTTGCTTGTGTTTTGAGTGGTCCTAGGCTGTCGCGCTGGGGTTGGTGGCCCGCGCTGCTGGCGACAGGATGGGCGCTGGGGGGCAGCAGAGCGCCGCTGCGCGGAGGTCCCTGCTGCTCTGTACCCTCTGCAAGCGCCCACCCTTGAGCGCTTCTGTCCAATTGTGGAAGGTGACAGGTACTCACTGCTTTGTACTTTATCATCAGAGACACAATGTAATGTGAACCGAGTGAAACTGTAATAGTTCAGCCAACTCGGCCTGTAGTTGCAGGCTTTGCTGCAGAAGGGGTGAAATACTTGAGCTTAAAGAAGTGTGATGCATCCAGGCTGGGTGTGATTCTCAGCAACATGATCTAGTTGAAGATGTCCCTGCTCATAGAAGGATGGTTAGACTAGATGAGCTTTGAAGGTCCCTTCCAACCCAAGCTATTCTATGAATCTGTGATTCTGTAAGCTTTTTAATCTGCGTGATGCGTCATACTCTTTTGCTTTAAACTAGGAAAGATGTTCATACACCATTGGCAATGTGTCCATGAAGGTTACGGAGGTTGGTTTTTGCTATACATAATTTTAAAGAACTTTTCTCTTCCAGATTCAAGCAGTATAGACAAAGCTGAAGATTCTATGGCTTCACCTGCTGGTTACTATTATGAAGATCAGTGGAGGTCCAGAACACATTGGATCCATCATTTTAACAAGTCAGATGATATAACCAAATGCTTACAAGGAAAAGTAATCCACCTGTTTGGAGACTCTACAATAAGGCAGTGGTTTGAATATCTGACAGCATTTGTTCCAGGTTAATTTTATTTACCTTTTTTTTCTTCATTTGTTTTTGTCCTTACATAGTTTTAGTTCTCACCTCTCAAACACAAAGTTGATATTACTGGATGACAATGTAAAGAAAGAAGAAAGACAAAACATTGCTGGGAGTCCTGGTAGATAGGCATTTAGTCAAATGCTAGAGCAGACACTGGAAACATGTAGGCCTTGGAAATGGGGCCAAAAGGTGTCTGCAAAGTTGTCCTTGTCTATGTTTCACCAGTGAGGACTGCTGCGGTAGCTGTGAGTTAAGGTGGCCACATATGGGCATGGCAGAAGTCACTTAGGGTTGCTTTCTAAGGCATGGCAGCATCCCAGTCACATGAATGACTTTAGAATGAAGCAGAAAATTACTTCCATCACTGTTGATTGGTTTTGAGCCCTTTCTTGTGCTTCCCTTATTTTAACCTAAAAACAGAATTTCAGAAGCCAATTAGATATTCCTTCCTCACCACTTACCCCTAAAGCAGTTAAATTGTGTTGGAATACAGACTTTGAGATTCCTTAATGCCATGCTTGACCCCGTGCTCACCAACAGGGAAGGACGGGTTGGAAATGTGGCACTCCAGGGCAGCCTTGATTGCAGCGATCATGAGATGGTTGAGTTTGAGATCCTCAGGACAGTGAGAAGAGTGTGCAGCAAGCTCATTGCCCTGGACTTCAAGAGAGCAGACTTTGGCCTCTTCAGGAATCTGCTTAGTAAAGTCTGATGGGATATAGCCCTGGAGGGCCGGGGGGCCCAAGACTGTTGGTTGATATTCAAGGATCACCTGCTACAAGCTCGGGAATGTTGCATCCCAACTAGAAGGAAGTGCAGCAGGAGGGCCAGGAGACCTCCTTGGATGGATAAGGAGCTGCTGAGGAAAATGCAAAGGAAAAAAGAGGCTTACAAATGGTGGAAGCAAGGACAGGTAGTCTGGGAAGAATATAGGGATATTGTCTGGGGAGCTAGGGACCAGGCTAGGAAAGCTAAGGCCCAGTTAAAATTAAACTTGGCTAGGGATGTTAAGGATAACAGGAAGGGATTCTATAGGTATGTAGCGAATAAAAGACAGACTAGGGACAACGTAGGCCCCCCTGGAAGCTATCGGGAGAACTGCCTACCCTGGATTTGGAGAAGGCTGAGGTTCTGAATGACTTCTTTGCCTCGGTCTTCACTGGCAAATGCTCTGACCACACCAACCAAGTCTCGGAAGGCAGATGCAGGGACTGTGAGAATGAAGACCTTAAGACCACAGTAGGAGAGGATCTGGTTCTATGCCATCTTAAGAACCTGAATGTGTACAAGTCCTTGGGACCTGATGAAATCCACCCGCGGGTCCTGAAGGAGCTGGCGAATGAAGTTCCTAAACCACTGTCCATCATATTTGAAAAATCATGGCAGTCAGGTGAAGGTCCCAACAACTGGAAAAGGGGAAAACCCCATTTTCAAGAAGGTGAAAATGGATGATCTGGGGAACTACAGACCAGTCAGTCTCACCTATGTGCTTGGCAGAATCTTGGAGCAGATTCTTGTGGAAGGCATGCTAAGGCACATGAAAAACAACAAGGTGGTTGGTGACAGCCAGCATGGCTTCACTAAGGGGAAATCCTGCCTGACCAATTTGGTGGCTTGCTATGATGCGGCTATGGAAACTGATGGACAGTGGTAGAGCAGATGATGTCATCTACCTGGACTTGTGCAAAGCATTTGACACTGTCCCACACGACATCCTTGTCTCTAAATTGGAGAGATATCAATTTGATAGATGGACCACTCAGTGAATAAAGAACTGACTGGATGGCCGCACACAAAGAGTTGTGCTCAATGGCTCGATGTCCAGCTGAAGACCAGTAACAAGTGGTGTCCCTCAGGGATCGGTGTTGGGACCAGTCTTGTTCAACATCTTTGTCAGTGACATGGACAGTGGGATTGAGTGTGCCCTTAGCAAGTTTGCCAATGATACCAAGCTGTGTGGTTCAGTTGATACACTGGAGGGAAGGAATGCCATCCAAAGGGGCCTTGACACACTTGTGAGGTGGGCTGATGTCAACCTCATGAAGTTAACCCATGCCAAGTGCAAGGTCCTACACCTGGTTTGGAGCAATCCCAGGTACAGCTACATGTTGGGCAAAGAAGAGATTCAGAGCAGCCCTGCAGAAAAGGACTTGGGGGTGTTGGTCGATGAGAAAATGAGCATGAGCCGGCTTCAGTGTGTGCTTGCAGCCCAGAAAGCCAACCATATCCTGGGCCGCATCAAAAAGAGCGTGACCAGCAGGTCGAAGGAGGTGATCCTGCCCTTCTACTCTGCTCTTGTGAGACCTCACCTGGAGTATTGTGTGCAGTTCTGGTGTCCTCAACATAAAAAGGACACGAAACTGTTTGAACAAGTCCAGAGGAGGGCCACGAGGATGGTCAAGGGGCTGGAGCACCTCCCATATGAAGATAGGCTGAGAAAGTTGGGGCTGTTCAGCCTGGAGAAGAGAAGGCTGCGTGGAGACCTCATAGTAGACTTCCAGTATCTGAAAGGGTCTTTTAAGAATGCTGGGGAGGGACTCTTTGTCAGGGACTGTAGTGACAGGGCAAATGGTAACGTGTTAAAACTTACACAGGGAAAGTTTAGATTGGATATAAGGAAGAAATTCTTTCCTGTTAGGGTGGTGAGGCACTGGAATGGGTTTCCCAGGGAACTTGTGAATGCTCCATCCCTGGCAGTGTTCAAGCCCAGATTGGATAGAGCTTTGGGTGACATGGTTTAGTATGAAGTGTCCCTGCCCATGGCAGTGTGGTTGGAACTAGATGATCTTAGGGTCCTTTCCAACCCTAACTATTCTATGATTCTTTGATTCTGTGAAGTCATCTTTAAATTTAATGGAGTCCTAAAACTTCCAGGAGGATTCCCATGGGCATGGGATTCACAGGGCAACAATGACCGAAGGAGTCTATTTGGAAAATATCTTTTATGAGAGAGAGAAGGAATTATTTTGGGAAAGGCATGAACAGCCTTGTGAAGCTGAAGTGTGCTTTCTTGCAGATTTTAACACCCAGCAACTCCACTCTGAAATATGTAGCTGAAAGATGCATGATACTCGTCTTCTGTTTCATTTTAGAGTTCTCAGAATTAAGCTCAGTTTTCCATATCTACTGCTGATTTTGCCCTGTGGTCCTAGCATCTTTTTGACAGTGTTAATCTCTTTTTCTGTCTTTCACTAATGCTTGCTCTTGGGTTTTCAGATCTAGTGGAATTTAACCTGGGGAGTCCTAAGAACGTGGGGCCTTTCATGTCTGTGGATCTGAAGCACAATATCCTACTGAAGTTCCGCTGTCATGGGCCACCCATTCGCTTCTCCACAGTCTTCAGCAGTGAGCTGCGCTACATTGCCAATGAACTGAATGGCATAGTGGGTGGGAGAAACACAGTGATAGCCATAACTATATGGTCCCACTTCAGCACTTTCCCTGTGGAAGTGTATATTCAGCGGCTGAGGAACATTCGGAGATCAATTATTCAATTGCTGGATCGCAGCCCCAAGACTTCAATCATCATCAGAACTGCCAATGTTCAGGAGCTTGGGCCAGAAGTGAGCCTCTTTAACAGTGATTGGTATTCCTTTCAGCTTGATTCTGTAATGAGAAAAATGTTCTCAGGAATTGCTGTGTACTTTGTGGATGCTTGGGAGATGTCTCTGGCTCACTACCTGCCACATAACTTGCACCCAAAAGAAATAATTGTTAAGAATCAAATAAATGCATTTTTATCTTATGTGTGCCCTTTACAAACTTAGCACAAGTAGGTACCCTTATGTCACCTTTTCTATAGCTGAAGTAAAGTTGCTCTTTGTCGGAGCAATTGAAGTAGGCTGGGTGGTACGGAAGAGCTCTGGTTATTGTACTTGCATGCAGTATAAGTGGGTGGCCTTACCTCTGGATAGCTGTGAAGCGTGGTAAAGAGGAGTTGATTGTTCAGGCCGTATCTTCCTGCAAGGCTGATTCCTGTCAAGCTTACCATTCATATCTGAGATAAGAGAGCACTTTAAATAAAATCGACAGGATTCAATAAGAAATTATGTGGGTTATTAGCTTTACTAGTTGTCTGCACTGTATGCTTAGCTTAATCCATATGACACTGATTCTGTTGTCCAAGTCTTGCTGCTCAGAACTGTGTGTGAAGCTTGGGAAAGATTTTGGGAGCGGTCTTTCTCTCAGTGTTCCAGAGTTTGAGGGACATCTCTCTTCAGTTGTACGCCAGAGAAGCACGGTGTCTGTTTTTCTTTCAAAGTCCTAATTAGAAATGTGAAGGGAGTGTACCAAAATCACTAATGTCAATCACTGAAGCAAATCAAAATAACTATAGTATTAAGTCATCACTAATTTGCTGAAATAGAGTACACAAGTTAGGCAACATTGGTGTTCACAGACGGCTGCTAAATAATGCCAATATTTAGCTTGATATCCTGTACTACTGAATTTCTTCTAAGCTTTGGTACACTGTCTACTTCTTGATTTGCCTGTAATGGAGAAATGTGAATATTATGACCTCAGTGAAGACACTGTCTCAGGCAGTTTCTGCAAGTTCAAGTTGCAGGCTAACTTACTTGAAGCTTGAAGCATTTATTAATAAAAGTGTTTCCCTTCCCTGTAAGATAGAGCTCTTCACTTATGTTCCTGTGAAACTGGGCTTCTGATAATTAGTCTTCTTCATCATTCATATGTTGTGTCTGTGTGGAGAAGCTAAACGATGTGAATGCACTTGGTGATTTGGCAATGGGTAACAGTAACTTGCACACACCAGTGTCAAGGCCATGCTGTGATGCCCCTTCTGATTTCTTCATGAGCTTCACTGCTGCCAATATAAAAGGTCAAAAAAATAGCACCCAAAAGCCAAGTACACAGAGAGTTGCCCTTCATACAGATGCTTGGTGAATATCGGTGGTTTTGCTGGTGTGAAAGCTGGTGGCTCTTGTGCCTCTTGGTGTGGTGGTTTCTGCTGCTTACTTGATTGAGCCTGTCTATAGCTTTAGCTAGTAGCACTTCAAAAATTCAGCCCTGAAGTAAAGCAGCAGTGTTTCATGATGTCTTATTTCTGGACCTACTCAGGCCAAAGTTTGTCTTTACCACCTGCTTTGCTGAGAAATATGTCAGAACAGTAGAGGAGTGCTTCTGAAGAAGCTCATCACTCTTAAGAAGAATATGAAAGCTGAGTCTTTGTGAGCAAACTAAGAAGAATAATTAGGCCAATTGGTAGGTGGCCCAGAGTGGCATAATTGAAACGTCTTCATATTAGAAACATTTTACTCTTTGCCAAGTTTGCTACTATGTTAGGAAGGTTGTGTTGTTATTGATGGAGCCCCAAGAGAGCTGCTACTACTAACTACAGGAACAGTTGTTTTATTCTGTTTATTTTAAAGGACAGCTGACAACTGTTTTGAAAACAAATGTAAATGCTTTTAGGATGTAAGAGACTGTCAATAATATCCATCTAGAAACTTACAAATTTTAAAATGTTTAAAAATGACTGGAGGAGTCGCATACACTGAAATAGCATTTTTACTTAGCTTTTCACATCAGAATTAAGGAGGTCCAATTTGCCAGTTCCTACTGACAGTTGATTCACATAGATTTGTCCATACATTAGCTTTAGGTAACTATTTCTTTCTTTAATAAGCTAATGGAAATTTATTCTCTGCTAAAAAGGGACCACAGTAATTCAGATCTGGGAAGGTAAAAAACCACAATGCAAAATGACTTTTCATCTTTTCCAGATGTATTTTTTAAAATACGTAGAATATAAGAGTTTCATCCTGAATAACAAATCTATCCAAATAATGAAAATAAGACTTCAAACTTTTACTTTGAAAGAAACTACTTAATTTGTGGACTAACCATCTGGTTTTCCTCATAAAGCCATTATCACGTATGAAGGTGTTGTGGCAGAGTGTTTCATCTCCAAATGTTGTAGTGCTCACCATTGCTCTGTAACAGCAGCCTTTATATTGCTGTTAGCTTCCAAGAACAGAGAAGAATATATTTTTTTGACTGTTTTGGTAATTGAGGGAAGGAGAACAGGGTTGCTATTAGCAAAGATGTCTAATTGCCTTCTGGTAGAACCTCTCCCTTTTAGATTAACTGGATTAATTTTTTAATAACAGATGAACTAACTTTTAGGAAATGCACTTGAGAGAAATTGCCAGTTGATTTGGAATGAAGACCAATAATTCATTTCTTTGGGCTCTGGAACAGATAGGGAGGAGAAAGGGAGAAACTGAGACTTACTCTCGTTTTAAGATGAAGGCTGGGGACACTATGCTTTTATATGTCATTCAGTTGAACTATAAAGGATTTTTCATTTCTGTTCTTATTACCAGTTGCACCAGTTGTATATGTACTGTATAGATGGAAACATAGAAGCAATAAAATATTTTTTAATTGGTTTCTTTAAACCTCTATGCTTCTAAATGGATTTTAATAGGAATTTAAGAGGTTGTTTATTTTTCAGGTTACTTAATATGAAACAGGACTGGAAAGGAATTTCTCAAACATCAGTTAAATATCTTTTTGCATGTAAAAATTTATTTAATGAGTTTTTGAAAACCCCATCTTCCTTTTCTTTCCATTTTTTTCATTTGAAGGAAAGAAATTGTATTATTACAGAATCACAGAATCACAGAATCCCAAGGGTTGGAAGGGACCTCAAAAGATCATCTAGTCCAACCCCCCCACAAGAGCAGGGTAACCTACAGTACATCACACAGGAACTTGTCCAGGTGGGCCTTGAATATCTCCAGTGTAGGAGACTCCACAACCCCCCTGGGCAACCTGTTCCAGTGCTCTGTCACTCTTACAGTAAAGAAGTTCTTCCTGATGTTAACGTGGAACTTCCTATGCTCCAGTTTACACCCATTGCCCCTTGTCCTATCACTGGATATCACTGAAAAAAGCCTAGCTCCATCATCCTGACACCTACCCTTTACATATTTGTAAACATTGATGAGGTCACCCCTCAGTCTCCTCTTCTCCAAGCTAAAGAGACCCAGCTCCCTCAGCCTCTCCTCATAAGGGAGATGTTCCACTCCCTTAATCATCTTTGTGGCTCTGCGCTGGACTCCTTCAAGCAATTCCCTGTCCTTGAACAGAGGGGCCCAGAACTGGACGCAATATTCCAGATGCGGCCTCACCAAGGCTGAGTAGAGGGGGAGGAGAATCTCTCTTGACCTACTAACCACACCCTTTCTAATGCACCCTAAGATGCCATTTGCCTTCTTGGCCACAAGAGCACATTGCTGGCTCATGGTCATCCTCCTATCCACCAGGACCCCCAGGTCCCTTTCCCCTTCGCTACTTTCCAGCAGGTCACCCCCCAACCTGTACTGGTACATGGGGTTGTTCTTCCCCAGATGCAAGACTCTACACTTGCCCTTGTTAAATTTCATCAAGTTTCTCCCCGCCCAACTCTCCAGCCTGTCCAGGTCTCGCTGAATGGCAGCACAGCCTTCTGGTGTGTCAGCCACTCCTCCCAGTTTTGTGTCATCAGCAAACTTGCTGATGGTGCACTCAGTTCCCTCATCCAGGTCATTGATGAAAATATTAAACAGCACCGGTCCCAGCACCGACCCCTGAGGGACTCCACTAGTCACAGACCTCCAGCTAGATTCTGCGCCATTGACCACAACTCTCTGCCTTCTTCCTTTCAACCTTTCATTATTTTTTAACATCTTCATTCTTGTCCTGAGCCTTTTAGTTATTAATCTTTCAATACACAGATTTTTATTCCTTTTAAATTTCTTTATTCAAATAAATAAATCCCAATGAAGAAGTATTTTTACGGTGTTTATCAGAAGATTTCAGAGCAATCCATTTATAAGATACAAAATCTCCATTTTATGAATTGGACTGATTCATGGTGATTTTCTGCACCTGTTATTTTGAGAATCTTTTTTCTTATATCTATCATATTAAGCTGATTTTCTGTTCTAGAGATTTAGGAAAAGCATTAGTTGAATTGTTGGTGAAAAGAGACGATAAAAAGTAAAAGTTTCCCTTTTTAAGGCTTTCGATTGCTGGTAATTCCATCTACTACGCAGCACTATTGCTTTACAAGATTCAATTTATCTTTTTTCATTGTTTTACTTGTTAGAGGTAAGCTTTTAATAATGGGAACTTTCCTTACTAAAAGTGTCTGTAGGGCTTTTTATGTACTACAGGCAACAATTCCATGTATACATGACAAAACCCAAAGATTTGAAGTTAATTCCTGGGAAGGGTGAGAGTACTGGGGTTCTGCTTTGGCTTTGTTGCAAAAGTGTGGGTTAAAATGTTGTTCCACTCATGACAGTTTAAATAATAGCAAAAACTTAAATCATCACAAATGTGTATTTATTGTTTAAAGCACTTAGTTGTTAAGTCCAGATCACTTCATGCTTAGTCTATAGTCATAGATTTAGAATGTCTGCAAGGTTCTTGTTATCTCTTGGTAGCAGAGAAGAACTCTGTGCATTAGAGAACTTGTTTTCAAAAGGATTTTTTTTTTCCATGTATATTATTGAAATACTTACAATACAAAGAAGGCTCTAGCGTCTTTTTATTTCCTAATTTAAATAATTTAAAAAGCCAAAAAGTTCAAGAATAAGAAGTTCCTAATAAAGAGGGCAAGCTTACTTGAACTCTTTCATCTGATTTAGTCTCTGTTTATCCTATTTGCTGTAAACCCCCCCATTATATTTTTATAGTTGCATAGTAGTTCCCTTAGTTTTGCTTATTATATTTTTGCCCTGTGTGTAGGGTAGAAGTTTCACAGTATAGTTTATAGATTAAGATCACTTAGAAAAGTGAAATTTTTTTCCTGATTATATGTATTTGGAGGAGAGTGGTCTGTGCAAGCTACACATGCCTGACATGAGACTCGGCGCTGAAGCACACTTGATGTTTCCTCCTGTCAGTGCGTCAGGCCTGAGGCATGATAAAAGCTTGCATATAACCCGGGCTTCCTTTGTTGAGTGTTTTTTGCAATGCAATCAGCCAACAGGAAATACTTAATCCTCTTCAGTTAAAAAAGCAGCGTGAAGGACAGAGCTGAGATCCACTGCTGTTGCTGCTTCTTTAGGTTACGAAGAGTTTTTACTTTAAGTAATGGAATTAAAATTGAGAACTGTCTTGTAAGTCACTTGGTGCATTCAAGGCCCATAGGATACCCCACACATCTTCTTGTATCTGGATCTTTGAGTCTTTCCTGAAATGTTAATTCACTGTGGTGCTTATCACCCCAGTCTGAACTCTAAAGCAATGTAACCTGGCTCATATCTGGGCAGTGACTCTCCAAAATCCTGTCTAAATTACTGTTTCCTCCTTCACTGTTGATGTTACTAGCCTCTTGTGGAAGTACTCAACAGCCTTTTATGGTGAAATAAGCAGGTCTGCTCTGTGAGTCTGTCTTTGTGAATTGCACAGGAGCTTCTCTGCCTGGAATGGAAGAGAGTGATTTTGTGGGAGGATGCTGAAGAATTAAGAGTATGTAAGTTGTTTTGTATGAGCTGCAGATGCAGAGTCAGCACATCACTAAACCCAACTGAAATTATAATGGGCACATCCTGACTGTCAGCTAGTGTGTGTTTAATAGATTAGTGAATCCTTAATGGATGTGGCCAGAAGAGGGCTTTGAGGCACTGAAAAAGAGCCTGGGATGACTCTCACATGAAAAATATAAGCCATCATGTAACAGACTTAGTGGTGGTTTGTTTTCTAACTCTTGGGTAGTTGTATTTTAAAAACAAATGACATGAACACTACTGAATGAAGCTCTTTTACATGCAAGTCTTTTTAAAGTGAAATTTAGTTGGTGACATAGACATTGATAACTTGGTAATTCTCAGATTGGCTTAAGATTGACCTCATGATTTTTTTTTTCTTAAATATTCTCTTATATCTGATTTCTCACCCACTCCCCCCAGGTCACAAAAGGGTCCAGGGGAGTAACCTTTACTGGGATAGAACAGTCCATCTCAAGTCAGTTCTTCCTGCAGCGTAGAAAACTTAGCAGACTGCGTGATCTGACAGCAAGACCATGCTATGGCGGTCAGTGTTCCCTGGTTCAGCCATCCATTAAACATTTTGTGTTGGATTCCACTTGTTTTTCTCTCCCTTCTTTGACAAACTTTGAAAATAGACAAGTGTTTTTCTCACGGTGCCCTCACTCTTGGGCCCTCTATAAGAGCCTGTTTTTTTTTTTTTTGATATGGGGCTCTCTCTTTTCACTCTCAATTTCCGCTGCAGGTTGTTTGCAGCAGTCAGGACTGGTTATATGACAAGCACTATTGCTCTGCCACGGTGTGGCAGCCCGCTCTGTAGAGTCTTGCAAAAGAGCTTCTAGAGGAACGTGTCTATTGGAGTTCAGGAGGCAAGTGGCGTGGCAAACGTATCTGCACTGAAAGAACCATGACAAAACCACGTGTTTTTTCCCCTCTCACCATCATGTGCTCAGTTCTTTCCACTCCTTCCTTAGTTTTCCCCGGGCTGGGTGAGTCAGGCTTTCCAGTCCTGCCTGCCCTCTTTCTCTGCTGAATCAGCTTGTCTCAGGGATTTTCTCACTTGCTGGCAAGGCAGCCATTGCTGTCTTTAGCTGTTTCTTCCTTCTAATGGTTTCTTCCCTTTCTGCTCCATCTTTGCCATTTTTGATCTCTGTATTTGTGTTATTGTTAACAACTTCTCCTACATCTCATTCTTGCCTTTGTTTTCATTAGAAAAAGTAGAAAAATAGTTTAAGAAAAAAAGATAGTCATAAATGCAATAAAAAACATTCAAGAGCTCCAGTAGCAAGCAGATTTTAAAATTATTTTATAGAATGTAAAATGTGTCCAATATATGTATCTTTCATTCCAAACAATTTCATATCTGCTGTTTTAAATGTAGGTTCTCTGCCGCAACAAATTTCTTCCTGGTCTTCTGTTGTCCCTATTCTTCTGCGCAGCAAATATTGCTACCAGAATATTTTGTTTCTGACTGGAGTCATGACTCTTCACCCTGCCCTTTCACACATCGGCTATTTGGCCGTGGTGTTGTTACTCTGCCTTTCTGGTTTCCTCTTTGTTTCTTGTCATATTTGGATTTTCCTTTGCTTTGCAGCAGGGATTGCTTTTTTGCACAGATCAGTAGTTCCCAGGAGGGTGCTGACCATTGACAGCAAATGTCAAGTGCTCCCCATAGCTTTAGGAGCCAGAACACCAAAGCTGCCCTGATTCAAGAGGCAGTGGCTCCTGGGAAGAAAGTGATGGAGCAGCTGGATGAACTGAGTGGTGCTCCAGGTGTTGCTCCTACTGCCTGTATGTGTTGGGCCATCCATGCCCCTCTGGCGCTGTAACCTGTCATCTTCTCAAAGAGACATCTTGGTACCTTGTGAAGGCACCCAGAGGCCTCATGGGTCGCTGATGGCAGCATGTTTTGCTCCACAGTTGCTGCAAGAGAGAGCATGCCCTGCCATACATTGGACAAGACTGATGGCTGTGGGCTTTCAGTGAGTGACTGAATACCAGCCCTGGCTAGAACAAACAGCCCTTATTTCAAAGAAAAGCATTGAACCCATCAAGATTATCAATTGAACATGTTCCAGTGACGTAATAGATCGGTGAACAGGAAGATGGAGTCTATGCGGCATTTCCTGCCTGCAGGGGGAAGGTTTCAAAATTACCACCTTTCGGAAAGAGATGATCTCTCCTATGTCCCTCCTGCAGCTTACTGAGGCAGGGTAAGGGTAGAATCTGAGAGGGGGGGTGGGGAGGGGTGTTGTTTGTTTGGTTTTAACATTTACGTTCCAGTGCAGGAGGCAGGGGGATTAAGTGGTTCAGTGCTTTTACCTTGTTGGTGCCAGTGTGTTAACTCTGCTTTAGAAGGGGTGCCAAAAAGCACTGAAGCCGGGGGCTGTTTGCTCTGAGAAGATTTGGGTGTCTGTCCTTGCTTGCTGTGTTTTATAAGCATGGTGAATCCTGGTCTGTACCACTGCTGAAAGAAGCAGGAGTATGATTCAGATGGATCTGCTAATTTTTTAGGAAAATCCTGGAAACTCCTTCAGTGCTGAAGGTTATCATATCTCCTGGAGAAGGTTCCTGTTTTACACCTGATACATCTGTGACAAAGGGGAGTACCCCCCCCCCCCCCCATTTTTTAATGAGACTTCTGGATGTATGGAGCTTTCATACTTATGCTAGCCCATGTGAAGCTCATCCCAACCTTTCTGAGGGCAAAGTCCTGCTGAAATCCAGGCAGTCACCAAGGAGATGTGTTTACCCTGCTCCACCTCCCAAAGGCTGAAGCTGTTCTTTATCTGTGGACACTGCACCTCTCTTGCTTCCTATGCGACTGCTACACAGGCACTTGCTTGTCCAGGTTACCCTGCAGCACCAAGACAGAAAAAGGCTACAAGGCCTGCAGCTTGGCTGTTTGCAGCCATACAGGCAGCACTGCTGGCAGGAGGTGGGCAAGGAGGAGAACCTGACCCTGTCAGGAACGAAACCCTGCCACACTGTACACTCCAGATTTTTCTTCACCCCTTTATTGTACAGCCCTTTTCATTGTTCTTGTTGTGAATCTCGTATCAGTGATTTCTAGACCCTTTTTTGGCAGCATTACACCAGCCTGGGGTTTCCTGACACCTTCTCTGGAGGGGGAATGTCCCTGCCAGGGCTCACCCCACCTGGGAAATTCCACCGCGCTGAAAAAGTCCAGGGAGCTACACTCATATAGCCTTCCTCCTCCACCTTGCCACTTCCTGTCAAATGGCATAACATCCTGCTGCCCTAACTAGCGCTGAAAGAGAAGTGGTGTGTGATCACTGCAATAAAAGACTCCTTGCTTACTCAGCCGGGACTTATGATAAACCTGCGGGGGGGGGGGTGGGGGGTGGGGGGTGTTATGGGCCTTTCTTTTTATACATTTTTTTATACATTTTTTTTCTCTGTGACCAGAAAGCCAGAGTAAGCAGGACACGTGTGTGTGTTGGGGGGAGTTTCCTTGCTGCTGCCTCTCTGTTTCATACCTTAAAACCTCAGAGGAACTTATCAATCATTCACACAGATGTGGCCATAAGGATCAGATGCCCGTAGGGTGCAAAGAACTGGCTCATTTGCCATAGAGCTAATTCTAACTCCACTCCTTCGACATGCAGGTACACTATTATAATTTCATTTGATTCATTGCTTAAAACCTGTAATTGATTGGAACAATATTGATTTCTCATTATTACTTTGGGGTTTTTGCTTCTAATAGCCTTGCAAGTGGCTTGTGCTATAATTGTCTGTGTATAGGGTTGGGTACAGAAGAAAGGCAGGATTTTGGGAAGCTAATGGATGATAACCAAGTGTGAAGAATCCACAATGAATGGTGGGATATTTGAAAGGCCACAGTGGATTCAGGGGCAAAATACCCCTAAATAGCTTAGCTATTCTGGGCAATTTCTCTGAAACAATTGGTTTTTTAGGGGAGGATGTTAAGAAGGATGGATGCATGGATGGATGCATGGATGGGAAGCTAAGCTAAGCTCAGCTCTGGGAGCACTGAATGGAAGAAACACTTTTAGTGGAAGCAGGTGTTTGGTATAAACTTGATTACAGTTTCTTTTCTGGCAGCTCATCAGTAGTTCTGGAATAGCAGAATGTCATCCTCATATGAGCCTGCCGGCTTCAACAGGATAGGAATGAATTGTCATGGTGCAGTGTGAGACAACACAGGGAAACATGCATAAAAATAGGGATCTATGCCTACTTTCTTGTAATTTAGTAAAATATCTGTGGGAATTAAGAGAAGTAAGTTTAATTAACTTAAACTTGACTTTAAAATTTGTTATGCTAAGGGCTTTATTAACCCAAACCATAAACTTCTTTTCATTGCTTGGTGAGGGTTTCTCTGGTTTACCACATGAGGTCGATTATGCAGCACCTTGGTTCATGACCTGTGCCCATATCTGGCAGGCATGAAGGCAGCTCAGCACTAAGCTTCTTGCAGAGGATGCAATGTTGTCTGGGTTTTAGACCCCCAAAATTTGGGGGCATTTTTGTACCATGATGTCATCAGAGACTTGAGTGTGGCTGCGGACAAGTGGTTTGCAAGTACTTTAGATGGAAGCCAGGTATTTTCAGCTGGGACATTGTGGTTTGCCTGGAGGCACACATGCGCAGAGAAAGGGTGATACCCTGGGTTCTCCCTCAGCCAGACTGGGTGACCAAGGTCAGGGACGAATGTCACCTAGGGACATAGGGAAGAAGGCCATGTATCTGCTACAAGTGGAACTCCAGTATCATCTTGGAAGGCAAATGATTTATTTTTTGATAATTAGAAGTTTATCGACTTTCTTTACATCAAGCCACATGTTTCCCATTGTGCTTAATAGCAGTGGATAGGCGGAGTGTGTGTGTGGAGGCACTATCTGCCTCTGGATTCGGGACACCAGCTGAGCCCTGGGCTGCCTGGGGAAGATGAGCAGCCTCAGCCCTGCAGCCTGCTCTGCCTACATCAGAGCCCTGCTTCTGCCTCAGAAGTAGTGGTTGGGATATCATCATCATCATCAACTAGCTGCTGGAAATGGGCTTCCAGCAGCTCTCCGGAGTGCTGGGAAGCCTCCTCACCCCTGGGCTGCCCGGAACAGCAAGGCAGCGAGCACAGCAGCATCTCTCCCCTTGGCTCTGCCTCATACTGCAGTCAGGATGGTATGCTCTGGCTTTGCTTCTAGTCCTGGGGCTTTCAGAGGGCAGCAGAATTCAGTCCTGCTGGTGCTGCTGAGAAATCCACGTGTGATTTTTCACGTTCCTAGTCACAAGCTCCTGAGATGGAACGTGCAAAACTGTCTTTACTCTTGCTTTCTTCTCAAAAAATTGGCAGGAAATTAAAAGAAAACTTGAACATCCATGGGCTAGCTTCTGTGAAGAGCAGTGTCCTGTCAGACAGGATGTGTCTGGCTTCAGCTGGTGTCTTTTCCCAGCTGGAGGAAGGTGCCAATGCCTGGGAACAGAGCTCTGCACCATGCCCCACAAAATCAAAGAATTTATTTCCAACTTTCTTGATGTTTTATGCTAACTCATGCACACTTTACATATTACAGTAGATTTGTCATTTGTTGTGGATTTCTTTCTAAATGTGTAGCAACTGGCTGTTAGAAGTTTAGTTTCTTGCTTAGAAGCAAGAAAGAACACAGTACCCTTCTCATGATATTAATATTCTTTATGCAGACATAGGACATGTCTGGTTGAGACTTATGTGATAGAAAATTCTGATCCATAGATGGAGCAATGTTGTCCCAGTTGTCCTGACACACTTTTAACTGAAGATAAATCCTGCCCCAGTACATGCAATTCATCCCAAGCACAGGAAAGGTTTTGTACTTCTGCTTTGAAGCAATCTAACCTTTTCCCTGCCGTTATAAAATTTCACTGCCTTGGTTTAGGTGCTTTTTTAAATGAGAAAATTTCCTGTTTATTGAATTTTTGTCTGACTAATGGAGGACTAAAGCTGACTTTCAGGACTTTGCCCAGGTCAGTCAGTTGTGTTTTGAAAGCTGGAATTTCTGTAGTGAATGCAAGTCTGAACTGAAGGCATTTAAACTCCATAAACTGGAAAACACAGTGAAATAAGATCAAGGTATAAGACAAGGGCATTCCCTTCAATGATCTTTGCAATGTTAACATGGTTCAAGCATCTTTTACTGTGGTTGTTTTGTTTCTGCCTGGGCTCTCCTGTCTGCTGATCTGCACCCTTGAGCTGGTGGTATGTTCACAGGCTGTGTAAGATTGTGCAAATCAGTGCTGGGGCTTCCTGCAGGTGTTGATCCCGCCATGCAACCACAGCACAGGTGATCTGCATGTGTGCTGATATTGTGGCTTGGGATTTCTGGACTGGTCAGCCCAGTTGGATTTGCTGTCCAGTGTATGTGACTGGTTTGCTATGTCCAAGAATTGGGTAAATTTTCCAAGTCTGGCTGGATAACATTTTTGAGTGGAAAAACACATGTTTGGGAAGCCTGGATGTAACCTTAGACAGGTTGCCTGTTACTACACATAAATTGAGAGACTAGGAGCGCAGGGTCCCAGGTAGATTGTAGTTGGAGAAATTGTATTTTTCTGAGTAAAAATCTCACTGAGATAAAGCAGTTTTTCCTCCTGTTCCTGTACTGAGGAGTTGAGTGGCAATGCTGCACTGGGACAGCTCTGCTGTCCCTGCTAGAAAGGGGTTTTGTTTTACAGGTGATCCTTGCCTGTGAAAGGTAGGAAGACTGAAACTGAAGTGCACCAGAGCCTAACTCATCCTCTGTGCTTATAGTACAGGCTCCTGCATCTGACAGCAGAAAATAGAATTAATGTGGATGCAGAATTACAGGTTTTGGCCCAGGTTGGTTGCCTGAGTTAAGAGGAAAAAGGTCTTCAGTGTGAGTCACGAGGAAAACTAATGCTTTCCCCTTCAGACCTACACTGGGACTCCCTAACAGCACTGAGAAGATGCACTAACTCACTTTCTATACGGGAAGATTGGAACAAGCAAAATATTTTGAGGCAGGGATGCGCACTTTTTACCTCATCTATGTACATACAGTATCCTTTACAGGTGATACATGACACTGCCCTTTGCTATGGGGAAACAGCCTTCTGCTCCCTATTTGCATGCTGTGACATCAGTGGTGCATGTATTTCTCAGCCATTAGTTCCTACTGCAAGGCACTAATGAACTAATGAGGTATGTGAGCTTATAAGAAAACATGACTAACCAGGGCAGTGAGTACACTGAGAGGAATGTCCACAAACACAAGGTGCAACTATGGGGAAACTCTTTACTTGTACAGAAATGAGATCCACTTAACCACCTTTGTAACCCTTGCTGGGTTTGGGCTTTCTTTTCCTCTGTACTGATTTCAGCTGCTTTCTATATGCAGTGAGAAAAGATCTACTTAGGAGCAACCCAACTTTAGGAAAAAAAATAAAAATTCAAACAGCCTGAGAGAAAAAAAGAGAAAAACTGAGGACATTCTCTGGATCAAAGGAGCAAGCCCCAGAAGAAAACATGTTAAAAAAATAGTCTGAGTTTTCCTTTTATATGAAGAATTATATATGCCCTTTTTGAAGTTCTGGCTAATCCCAGAATGTCAGTTTTGGAGACCAATGCCTAGTAAAAAATGAAGCAATACAAGTATAGCAAAGAAGGAAGAAATACTAAATCCTCTGTACTGGCTTTTAGAGCGAAACTGTGTCATGGCCTATTTCCAACCTGCTGGCATGTGCTCTGCTAAACTGTTAAAGCAAACAGAGGTATTGATCCTGAACAGTTTCTAGGAGTGGAATAGTTACTAAGCTTTTATCTCTGTTTTTCTGGATGCTATTCTGAAAGCAAACCACATGTTATGCCACATGGCTTGGGGTTTGTGTACTGTGTGGAAATGGAAATGCTGCTAGGGTACAGAGGTGTGGCGGTGGTGTTTGCACACCTCTACTGACACTGCACCAGGCATTAATTACATCTATTGGAGAATAAGGAACATTTAACATCCACACAGCAAATGCTTGTGTTAAGCAACTGGGTTGTAAGCTACCAGTTTTATTTCCAGTTTGAGAAATACCACAAAGGTTATACTTCTCCAGAAATGCATTGCAAAACTGAATTTGTGTAAATAGTAGTTTGTGCTCTGCCTCTTTACCTAGGGGCTGATCCTCATCCTATGATGCTGCTTAGGAGATGGACAAAGAGAGATGTTTATTCTATTCCCATGCTCACTGAACCATAGGCTGCTCCAACAGCTGGCATGTTCCTCACTTGCAGTTAGGAAGGACTGTGTGCCTGGCAGAGTGATTACATGCTGGTATAGAGAGAAGGCAAAGCTCTACTTTCTTGGCTTGATTTATTTATGTATTTATTTGAAGCCTACATCCCCTATAACATTCACCCTAGTACGTGCCCTAGGAACTGAGCAGTGCAGGCACACTGATGTTGTAAAGGCTAGCCCTTTCCTTACAGCTGACCAGCCACATCCATACAGAGCAATATCCCTTACTCAGCCTTGGTTTCTTCTGAACTCCATGTGGCCTCCCCAGGATGCATCTTCTGTTCGTTGGGTTTTTTTTTTCCTTGGGTTTTTTTTTCAACTGTTGTATGTATGAAGGAGCTACCGCTTCAAGGGGATTTTCTGAGAAGAAAGAAGAGCTAGAATGCTTTTTGGAGAGTAAGCTAATATAGAGGGATACTACTGGCAGACTCTTGCTCAGGCTTCACCAAAAAGAGCTAGTTTCTCTCAGAACTCAGAGCTCAGAACTGAGCTCACGTAACAGCACTGTTACCAGTCCTGGGACCAGGACGTGACGATGACCTATGGGGCCACATCATCTGACCATATAGAGGTAGGGACGTCTTCAGACTGTGTGCTTGGTCCTTGCCCTGCTCCCTTGTGTGGGCTTTTCAGGGCTGATTGCAGGCAGATCTGCCGGAGGTTTCCTTTCAGCTGCCTTGCTGCCACTCCATGGGATGGCCCAGAAGTCTCCTGTCCTGCAGCATCACTGCAAAGTTCATGTCAGAAAGGGTAGACCAGAGATTCCTGAAAGCAGGCAGCAAAACTTCTCCCTCAGTTTTAATTTGTGCTATCATTATTGACATGCTGTTCTCAGTATTGAGGGCCTAGGTACGAGAGAAAATCTCATGGTTACAATTAAAAAGGGTGTTGACAAGATGGAATTGTGATGAGAAACCCCAAAATGCTGAGCAGGCTTCTTGATTTTGCTTTGGCTTGGTGCCGTGGCTCAGCTGTTTCTGTGTAATGAGAGCACAGTTACTTGAGATGAATGCAGAGGGGAAGCCCAGCCCAGCATGTACAATGCAGCTTTTCTTTGTGTGGGCTCCCACAGCAAAAGGGAGACACATGACCTTGGTTAGCCTTGATGTTTAGTTGGTGGTTGAAGTTTACGGTTTTGGCTTTCAACCTCTCTGACTTTTGCAATGACTACCCAGCAAGTGCAAGCTTTGAGACAACAGGAATTTTTGTTGTTCTTAACTGGATTTTCAGATCCCTTCAAAGTAGCTCATGGGTGTTATCATGGTTTAAGCCCAACCATAAATCAGAACCATGCAGTCTCTATCTCACTCCCCCCCTTCCCCCCACCCCGCTCCCTGAGGGATGGGGAGAAGAATTGAAAGAATGTAACTCCCATGGGTTGAGATAAGAACAGTCCAGTAACTAAGGTATAACACAAACCACTACTGCTACCACCAATAATGATAATGATAAGGGAAATAACAAGGGAAGGGAATACAACCACTCACTGTGGAGGATTGGCTTGTCGAAAAAAGGTCAAAAGGTCATGCTCCCATCAACGAGCTGAAACAAGACATCTGTGTAGAAGATGGTGCAAACCTCTCACACCAGATAATGAGGAAATGAAGGACACCGGCAAACAGCAACATACTATGACCAATCACAGCCAAGGCCACTAAGTGATAAGTGCATGAGGAGGATGGTGGGGGGGTGCACGGTGTAGCTGCAAAAATGTAGAAGCTACAAACCAATGATCTTGTAACATGTAAAAGCTGTAAGCCAATGATCTCTCTGTAACCAAACTATAAACATGCAAGCAAGGTATATAAGTATCCATCTGCTTAGCAATAAATGAGACTTGTTGGTCATCATCTGATGAGCTCGTCTCCCGGCGATTTCCCACAACTCACCACCCACCAACTGTGACCCCGACCCTGGCAGTGAACTAGCCCTTCCAGGTAAATGCCTGCAGTTTATATCCTGGGCATGACATGCTGTGGTACGGAATACCTCTTTGGCTAGTTTGGGTCAGGTGTCCTGTCTCCGCTTCCTCCCGGCTTCTCCTCCTCCCTGGCAGAGCATAAGACTCCTTGGTCAGACTAAACATTCTGACCAGTAACTAAAACCATCGGTGTTATCAGTGCTGTTCCCAGAACAAAAGTCAAAACCACAGCACTGCACCAGCTACTAAGAAGGAGAAAAAATGCCTGCTACTGCTGAACCCAGGACAGTATCCACCCCTTATTTCACGTCATGCTCAGATCCCACATTTTCAATATATCATCACTCTTATATATATACATATATATACATCCACAGAGAGAGAGAGAGATCATTCCTTAGTGCATGGAACAATTCCTATAAAGCTGCTGAGTCCATTCAGTCCATGATGTTGGGCTCCATCTCTTGTAACAGTCTTTCAGAGCAGGAGAGGCTGTGTGCAGTGTTCATGCTCATGAATAACCTGGGCAATAATGTCCAATGCTAAGTCCACCCCTCGATCATGAGTCCATCTGTATGTTGCATCTCCGCCATGATGGCCTAAGGTGTCATGGGCCCACCAGGCTCAAAATAATTCACCCTCCACTTCAGCAGTTTCTGCTACTTGTCACTGGGGACTCCATACAGCTGCCTTCCATCTCTGATGCTTCCAAAGCACTGGAGGGGCCCAGTGGACTAGGTACTTGCCCATACTCTCCCACATACCCTGCTGTGGAGGATTAGCTTGTCGAAAAAGGTCAAAGGTCACGTTCCCATCAACGAGCTGAAACAAGACATCTGTGTAGAACATGGTGCAAACCTCTCATGCCAGATAATGAGGAAATGAAGGACACCGGCAAACAGCAACATACTATGACCAATCACAGTCAAGGACACTAAGTGATAAGTGCATGAGAAGGAGGATGGTGGGGGGGTGCACTGTGTAGCTGCAAAAATGTAGAAGATACAAACCAATGATCTTGTAACATGTAGAAGCTACAAACCAATGATCTTGTAACATGTAAAAGCTATAAGCCAATGATCTCTCTGTAACCAAACTATAAACATGCAAGCAAGGTATATAAGGATCCATCTGCTTAGCAATAAATGAGACTAGTCGGTCATCATCTGATGAGCTCGTCTCCCGGTGATTCCCACAAATGGTGACCCCGACGTGATCCCTCGAACACCACGATGGGACGACGTAAGTTGTGCTTGGGTCCTGATCGCAGCCACAGGACGGTCAAAGCGCCAAGATCTCAAGATTTTAAGCGCCGGACCCTGGGTGACCGTATAGACGAGCCCGGCCAATACGCGCCGCCGAAACCTGAAGGGGCTGCAACAAGCGCGCTAAGGTATGGAAAGGCAAGCGGCGTATGATTTATTTACTGCCTTCTTACAAAAGCGGCAGGTTAAAGGGATCTACCTGCAGAAAGAGCTGCAGGGACTGTTAGCTTATGGACAGTCTAAGGGATGTTTTGTTAACCCTCACACTGTCCATGAATTAGCAGAATGGCGAAAATTTGGAGATAAGATTTGGCAAGCTATATATAATACCCTGTTAAAACAAAAGGCTGGGAAGACAGCAGGGATCGGGAAAGCTCCGAAGAACGCAGCCACGGAGGGCAGTGACACTGTGAAACATTTGTTGGTCATTTGGAGAACTATTTTAGAGATGTTAAAGTCAAAAAGTGAGATCGTGGAACCCAGTGTCCCCCCCCCACCCCTGGCCACCCTTGAGCCTCTGCCAGTTGCCACCGCGGCTGCAAAGTCTGAAGACAGAGATGAAGACACTCTTTTTGACCCGGACCCTATTGACCCCAAGAAAGAGCCTGTGCGTGCTCATCAGGCTGCTGTTGCTGCTCCTGAAGTTCTGACGCCTGTTAATTCTGATGCTGACCTGGATGATCCTTTGGACATGGAGCCGGAAAAGAAGCCTAATTTATATAGCCCAGATCCTCATGATAAATGGACAGCTGTAAAGGGAGAAGTGAGATGGGTGGGGGATGCAGATGTATTGTGTGCTTTCCCTGTGATGTATGTGCTGGATCAAGACCTGCGGTGGAAAGGTCTCTCGTATGCCCTTATCAGGGGTATCGAGAGGACTGTGGTGGACTGTGGTGGACCGTGGACTTGGGGTCCCACATACAACTCATTCGATACAGTCTGTCTGTGATACTCATGTACTAGAAGTTAGCAAATATGTCTATGATTCTATTGATGCTTGGAAACCTTTATAGATATTGCTGGCCACTTCTTCTGACATAGACTGGCCACCTGCGTCAGAATGAGTGTGCATTTTGATCAGTATAAAAGCCCAAGCCTCATGCGATATGAGGGAGGCAGAGCCTCTGCGGGGACGCTCGCTAGGGCTGAGCCTGCCACCTCACACTGGGATGATGCTTGTTGGAGCTGGTTTCCTAATAGTCTTCACAGAGTCCTTGTGCCACGTTCTGTACGTGGGACTTTATAGTGCGAGTAATGATTGTCTGGATTTTGTGTTTCAAACATTGTAGTTGTGTGAAATGTGCTTGTGGGATCCCATATGCATACGTATGTGTGTGTGTGTGATGAGAGCAGATGGTGTTCTATGTATTTTTTTTTTTTGTTATCATGTTCATGTAAAAGTTTTTAACAGGTAGTGGTTTAACATTTCAGGCAAGAAAGGGTTAATGCAAAAGTGTGGTTGCTGACAGGTATTTATGGCTGCTGCTGAAGCAGGCAGGCAGCTGTAGCTGCTGCCGAGCAGGCTGCTGTTTGTAGCTGTGCAAAGCAGAGTGAACAACTTTTGAAAAAAAAAAAAAAAAAAAAAAAAAAAAAGAAAAGAAAAGAAAAAAAAAAAAAGAGGCGGGGGGGAGAGAAGAAAAGAAGGTAAAGTTGCAGAGCACAGGTAGACAAATGCGAATCCAGGTGATAGATCGGAAATCTATTCAGAGAGAGGCTCTGTCAAACAATGATTTTGATTGTTGCAGGAAAAGATTCTCGCCTTTCCTGTTAAGTACCAGATTAACGCTCAAGGTCAGGCAGTAAATGCTGAAATGTCTCCCTTAAATTGGAAATTGCTATCTCAGTTAAGGCAAACTGTTATTTCTACAGGCATTCAGTTTGAACCCACTAGGCAGATGTTGTCATATATTTGGGGAACGGATTTGCTGTTATATTAAAAGTATTGTGAAATTAATCCTCACCCCTTCACAGCTGTTGTTATGGAACATGTATTGGCAGAAAACCTGTCAAGAGGCAGTTGCAGTTCAGCGAGGCCAGGGAGATCCCCTGATTGGGGTGCAATTACAACACCTGATGGGAACTGGACAGTTCTCCACTAAGGAGGCTCAAGTCCAGCTAAGTCCAGAATTGTTAAAAGAATCTATGAGACTAATCTTGCTACTGGGGAGATCATCATCTGCGTTGAAAGGACTATTCATTGTTCCAGGTGTCATCGATGCTGATTATATGGGTGAAATTACGTTAAATTATTTATGCATCTTTGGTGATGAACAAACTCCAGCGGTTATTAAGCACTTTGTACAAACAGAAGATAAAGCCTTCTTTTAAGGCGTACTATCGAGATCCTAATACAGATCTGTGGCAGGGACCGGCAGAAGTAATATATCTGGGCCGTGGTTACGCCTGTGTTTGTGCTTCTGCAGGACCCTTGTGGGTACCATCCAAGTGACTAAGACCGGCTGCTGCAAAAGCTCCAGTGACGGCGTCTCCGAGCTAGTGTATGGACCCTGACTCGCAGACCCAGGAGGAGCGTTGCTTGCGCCGAGCGCTACAGCCACTAATAGAAGAACTTAACTCCTTAATCAACACAGAGCTTTCGTTGAGCACGGTTGCCCTCCTAGATCCGGTCCATGGCCACAGGCATATAGTGGTACAACTGAGATTGGTGATACAACAAGTGCTTCGATAACTCTGTAGTTTTTGTCATCAGTGTGACCCTACAGTAGAATTATATTGTGGTGGTTGTCAGTCTATAAGGCATCTTCACCAGAGTTAGCTGAAACAAAGACCTTTTGTATAGTCTGTCAAATTATCTTTTATGTAACCCGCTTATAGCGCTTCAGAAATACTTAGCTGATTTTAGAAGTTTCACTTCATAGAGCTGCATATATGCTTGCTTTACAAGCTGCTTCGCCGTTATAGGTCTCATAATTATAGGGGGTTTGTTACTTTGTTATGCTTTGCAATGTTGTTCTGCTTGTTTACAACGACTCCTGACTCAGTCCTTATTCCTTTATAAAGAAAAAGGGGGAATTGTGGAGGATTAGCTTGTCGAAAAAGGTCAAAGGTCACATTCCCATCAACGAGCTGAAACAAGACATCTGTGTAGAACATGGTGCAAACCTCTCACGCCAGATAATGAGGAAATGAAGGACACTGGCAAACAGCAACATACTATGACCAATCACAGCCAAGGACACTAAGTGATAAGTGCATGAAAAGGAGGATGGTGGGGGGGTGCACGGTGTAGCTGCAAAAATGTAGAAGATACAAACCAATGATCTTGTAACATGTAGAAGCTACAAACCAATGATCTTGTAACATGTAGAAGCTACAAACCAATGATCTTGTAACATGTAAAAGCTATAAGCCAATGATCTCTCTGTAACCAAACTATAAACATGCAAGCAAGGTATATAAGGATCCATCTGCTCAGCAATAAATGAGACTAGTCGGTCATCATCTGATGAGCTCGTCTCCCGGCGATTCCCACACCCTGCCACTCATGACTGTCCAGCCTTGGGGAAAATCTCTTGGTCCTCCTATATCATCGTCTAACCCTAGACAAGACCCAAACATGACTCCGCTTAACTTTCAAGATCAGAGAAAATGGTCATGGAGAAAACACACTCTGTATGTATGCCAACATGGTGATCCCCATCACAATCAGCAGGCAGGTCTCAAGGGTACCCAAAGGCCATTCAAAACCTTCAAAACCCTCCAATGATGCTGCTGTACTTGTCACTGCGGCTGGTGTAGCTGCTGTGCTTGGAGCTGAAGTAGCTGCACTGTCTGCTGCAGTCGGAGTTTGAGTAGCTGCTGTACTTGTCGCTGGGGTTGCTGTAGTTGCTGTGCTTGGAGTTGGAGTAGCTGTGTTATCTGTTGTAGTCAGAGTTTGAGCAGCTGCTGTAGTTGTCACTGGGGCTGGTGTAGCTGCTGTGCTTGAAGCTGGAGTAGCTGTGCTGTCTGCCGCAGTCAGAGTTTGAGTAGCTGCTGTACTTGTTGTGGGGGGGGTGTGGGAATGTGTCCTGGGTTTACCAATAGTCGTTTTTCTCCTTCTTAGTAGCTGGTGCAAGCTCTGTGTTTTGACTTCCAGCCTGGGAAGAGAGCTGATAACACCGATTGTTTTTAATTGTTGCTAAGTAATGTTTATTCTGGCTAAGGACTTTGTGAATCTCACACTCTGCCGGGGATGAGGGGAGGCCGAGAGGAAGCAGAGATAGGACACCTGACCCAAGCTAGCCAAAGAGGTATTCCATACCACAGTACGTCATGCCCAGGGAGGTAACTGGGATTTACCTGGAAGGGCACAATCTCTCTCTTTGGGGGGGCTGAACTCGTTCGGCGGTGGTATCCTATTCTCTTGTTACTTTCTCTTATCATTATTATCATTGGTGGCAGCAGTAGTGATTTGTGTTATACCTTAGTTACTGGGCTGTTCTTATCTCAACCCATGGGAGTTACATTCTCTCAATTCTTCTCCCCTTCCCTCCGGGAGTGGGGAGGGTCGGGGGGGTGGGGGGGGGGTGGGGGGGGTGAGGAAAGAAAGAGGGAGGAAAAAAAAGGGCGGGGGGGGGGGGGGGGAAGTGAGTGAACGAGCTTTGTGGTTGGGTTTAAACCACGACAGATGCCTCCCTCATAGGCTGACCACCTGAGGAGGGGAAAAAAGATGTGTAATTGCTATACACCTCTATTATATACCTCCCAAAGTGTAGGGGTGGTGACCACACTTGGAATGTAAGCCAGATCAGTTTCATGGTCAATGAGTCTATTGAATTACAAGTCATTACCATAAAGTACAATGAAACTAGAACATTAGCTCAAGACCCCCAGCTGATAAACACTAACACAGCAAATACCGGCTGTAAGTAAGGTACAACATGCTGAAATTCTGAGATCAAGAGCAACAACTTTGAGAGCCAATAAGTCAGCATTGTGATGAGTGACTATTAATACAAAACAATGAATGCTTATCACAAATACGATTAGATACACACCAGTCAGATGTGTCATTATCTCAACCCCTCGTGCCCCACATTGGGCACCACAAAGAACTGTCATGGTTTAAGCCCAGCTGGCAACCCAGAACCACGCAGCCACTCACTCCCTCCCCTTCATCCCCCCACTCCTGGAGGGATGGGGAGAAGAATTGAAAGAGTGTGACTCCCATGGGTTGAGATAAGAACAGTCCAGTAACTGTTATACCTTTAACACAAACCACTACTGCTACCACCAATAATGATAATGATAAGGGAAATAACAAGGGAAGGGAATACAACCACTCACCACCCACCGACCGATACCCAGCTCGACCCCAGCAGTGAACTATCACTTCCAGGTAAACACCCGCAGTTCTACATCCTGGCCATGACGTGCTGTGGTATGGAATACCTCTTTGGCTATTTTGGGTCAGGTGTTCTGTTTCTGCTTCCTCCCGGCTTCCTCTCCTCCCTGGCAGAGCATGAGACTCAGAAAGTCCTTGGTCAGACTAAACATTCTGACCAGCAACTAAAAAAATCGGTGTTATCAGCACTGTTCCCAGGCCAAAAGTGAAAACCACAGCACTGCACCAGCTACTAAGAAGGAGAAAAATGACTGCTACTGCTGAACCCAGGACAGGTGTGCACAAGTCTCGCTCTCAAAAAGTATCAATCAAGTATATTGGTATAACCTAAGCCAAGACTGATTAGCTTTAATTCCACAATACCTGTCCATGTTGTGTTCTGAAGTAAGGGAAAAAGCAAGGTTTTCAGAAACAAATGCATTTTGTGTCTGATTTTTGCAGCTGTGTGAGATACCAGTACAAGCATATCTCACTGTTTGCATACACACAGAGAGGTTTCAGGACAAATGTTGCTAATACTGGCCGTTAGTTGGCATTATTGATATATCCCAGTAAAATGGAGCTGGTGCAATAGAAACCCGTGAGGGTAGCTCTGGGTGAGCTGAGGCATTCACCAGCTCTGGAAGGCGATGGGTTGCACTGAATTCAGCCAGAGCAGGCAGAAACCACCTGGGCACCACAGCCTTGTAATGCCTTCCCAGCTGACCCCCCGCTTTTCCGCAGTTTATTGCTGTCCGTAGGGGCTATGCTGGGTTTCCAGTCAGAAGAAGAGGTGACAAGCTTTTGGCCACCACCCTGCCCTGGAGGAGCTTTCTTAGGGTGAAGACATCTCACAGGGGTTTGGTCACCACAGATGTTACGTAGTGTTTAGGCCAAAACAACAAATACTCAAGGTCTGCACCATTAATAACTACAATTTGTAGATGTAGCAATAATTTACCAGTAACTTGCATGGAAGCACTTTGAGAGCACAAGGCTGCTGGGAGCCAGCTCACCTTGTGTAACTGATGGGTGTGTGTTTTTTTGAAAGAGCCTTTTGTTACAGAGCTCAGTGGAATTAGACTTGTCTTAATCTTCTTTGACTGGGAGTAGATTTATGCCAGAAGACCTGATAAATAAGATGTCACTGATGAAACGAGTATGAGATGAGGTATCAGAGTGTTGCCTGAAGCAGATTTTGCTGGTAAGAGGAGAGCAAGTCACCAATTCACGGTTCAGGAAAGTAGGAACTTTGGAATAGAAGAGAAAAAGCAATCCCACACTCTTGTTGAGACAAAAATCTCATTAAATAGTGTTATAGAACAGTTTTTATTCATGCATGAGGACTAATCTTCAATTAAAACCATTCCAAAATTGTTACTGAATTGCAAAGATAAAGGTGCCATCCGTCCCTGCCTGCGTGTGGTTTAGGGACCTTCCCTGATACAGTAAGACTATGACAAGAAATCCACTTTTGGTTTGAAATACGCTTTTAATCTCTACATTTTTAAGGGAATTGTAGGCAACTGTGGTGCCAAATCTGATTTTCTGGATGACAGACTTCCCAGATTCACACTATCATTTTCTAAAGACAAGATCCATTTGCTGCAGTAGTTGGAGACCCCCCTGTCTAGATTAAAATGGCTGCCTGGCAGGGGTGAGGATGCAAAGGCTGATCCATTGGAATTGCTTTCGGAAAGCTGGGTTGTGGGTCCACCCCTCAGCCACTGAGCCTGCAAAGAGTGTTCAGGGGCTGAAGGACCTCTGAGCAGCAAGTGCTTTTAAATGAGGAAATACTGAAAAGTGTGTACCTAAGTTTAAGGTCTCATAACTGAGATCTCAGGCTTGAAGAACAGCAGTGACCCACCTCCTTATGTGTTTAAAATACACAGCTTGATTTCACAAATCCTCACTTGCATAAAGAGGTTTGTGAAACGAGGGAGAAGGTGTGCTTGGGAGATAGCTGCTGATTAGGGAGCAAGTGAGTTTTCCCCTTTATTAGGCTGTGCTATTTCTGGCACTACTTGGCATCTGGTTTCATTTTATAGGTCACATTTGCAAATTGTACTGTGACTGCATGAGTCAGTTTTACACAATGGTGTAAAACAACAGCCTTTGGAGTAGAAAAATGCTGAGCTAATTCCCAGTGAAACCCTTCCTTCAACTAACAGCAGAGGAAACATTTGAATAAAGTAATTCACTCCTGCCTCCTCATGGGCTGATTAATATAATTTCATGTTGCACCTGTCCCATGTTTTTTAATAAAACTAAAACATGTATAATAATCTAAATTATAGATCTCCAATTTGCATAATACACTTTAGAAATACAGTGTTGTTTCACTACATATTTTTTTGGGTGGCCACAGAGCTAAAAACATCTTGATCGCAGCCTCATGGACAAAAAAGCACGCTCGTATTTTAGAAGATGGTGACCTCAGTGGAAAAAAAGAAAGCAGAAATATTGGTTTGAGAAGTAGAAATCTGAGAAGTCTCCCCTGTGAATATGGGTAATAACTCAGCTGTGTTGTTAACAGTAATCACAGGCACATGGTTTCGCCCAGTTTTTGTTTAGGTATTGTATTGCTTGCCCACTTCTCCCTGCTGGCTTCTACCATGAGGCTTTGCCATCACAGTATGGTGCAACCTGAAAACAAAATTACTTCTGTGTCTGTCTCCTGCTTATCACAGCCTTCGATACCAGAGGGAAAGATATGACTCATCTCTGTTGTGAGTAACTGCTCACATTCCCCTTCTCTCTGGATGCTGCACACGACCAAAAAAATCCCCATGCTCCCAAGCTCGTGTCCCCAGAGCAGAGGCTTGGTAGGAGCGGGGTGGGTGATCCCATGCCACCTTTGTGCTTGGGGCAAGGGGTACATGCCAGAGGGGATACAAGCCTGCATCAGTAGTGGTGGGAGACTGAGGGTGCTGCTTGTAGTGCTGCTTGTGGTTTCCATCTCTGCAGCTGCACACAGTGGAAATTTGGGGTTGCATGCTTCACAAGTGAGGGCTACAAAGGCTGCAGGAGGCCTCCACAGGAGAGGTCAGGGTGCAAGGTGGCACCCAGCTCTATTCATCCCCATCCCAGAAACATAGGATGGGTTGGGTTGGAAGAGACACAAAGATCATCTAGTTCCAATCCCCTGCCATGGGCAGGCGCACCTTCCACTAGACCAGGTTGCTCAAAGCCCCATCCAACCCAGCTTTGAACACTGCCAGTGATGGGGCAGCCACAGCTTCTCTGGGTAACCTGTTCCAGTGCCTTACCACTTTCATAGTAAAGAATTTCTTCCTAATATGTAATAGAAATTTATCCCCTTTTAGCTTAAAGCTATTCCCCCTTGTCCTGTCGCTACACGCCCGTCTCCAGCTTTCCTGCAGGGTCCCCTTATGTCCTGGGAGACTGCTCTAAGGTCTCCATGAGCCCTCTCGTCTCCAGGCTGAACAGAGACGATGATCCCCACCACGCCAGCCGGGCCGGGTGAACACCGAGCGATGGAGTCCGGCCGGGCGGGGCGATCTCGTTCAAGTCTCCCCATGTCGTGTCGCCCCGCCCCGGGCACGGCCACGTCCCACGCCCCTGGGGGGGAGGGCGGAGCCACTATAAGTGCTGCCGCCAGTACCCGTTGCTCTCATTCGCCGGCTGCCTGACTGCCCAGCCCTGGCTGTGCGTGTGGCTTCTCCGCCGCCCGCCGCCCTTCTACGCTGTCCGCCGCCCCGCGGCACCGCCATGATTGTGGAGAGCAGCCGGGACGCGGCGCCCGATGGCGGCGAGGGCAGTGCCCTCAGCAGCCCTATCAATCTCGCCTACTTCTACGGGGCGTCGCCCCACTCCAGCGAGGGCAGCTGCTCGCCGGCGCACTCCGGCCCGGGGTCGCCGGCCTCTGACTCGGACCTCTCGGTGAGCAGCCGCGGCGGCGGCCGAAGGGACGCCCGGGGCAGTGCCCGCCCCGCGCTGCAAGGTACTGCGTGCCCCCTTGGCGGTCCCAGCCCTGGTGGGGCGGCGGAGGGAGCGAAGCCGCCGCTTCTGCCCCGTCCCGTTTACACCGGCAGCGAAGCCGGTCGCGGACCCCTCTTGATTTAAAAGCCCCGGAAGCGGTAAACAAGCGGGAGCCTTGCGTCTGGCAGGACCGTTCCGCTGGCGCTGCCTATGCAGCGCCCGGTTCTTGCGGCCGTCTGGTCCCTGCTTGAGGCGGTGGAGGGGGAAGCAGGAGCATCGCCTCAGCTTCTCTCTGTTGAAACCGGAAGTTTAGGGGGTTTTCCACGAGCGTTCTCGCTTTTCTTTGTTTTTTACTTAATTGTTAAAACGTGGTGATCGGTGTCTTGAACTCGGATTTTGCATTTATTTTCCGACAGCTGAACAGCACATGGGGGGCGGAAAGCAGCACAGGGGACCTTTCCAGGGGGTTCGTGTGAAGAACTCCGTGAAGGAGCTCCTGTTGCACTTCAGGAGCAGCAAACAGATGTCCTCGGGCTCCGCCACAGAGGAAGGCAAGGTAACCAGCATTTTTCAGCACTAACATAATTGCTTGAAGTGCTTGATGAATCTGGCAAACGAAAGAAACAGAAACAGCCCACCAAAAACCAAACCAACAAAAAAAAAAAAAAAAAAAGGCATGCGATAGTGCCAGAAAGGAGCTTGTTGCTTTATCTAGTGTGGATGGAGTCAGTGTTTTTCCTTTTCAATTCGTAATGGAAGAACGCAGCTGGGAAGAAATTAGCAAGGAGGTTTATCGTGGGTGAAGGAGGCACTTGAAAATGTTTGTACTGAGCTTTATTTTCTGAAGGGAGTTTGGATAAAGATGTGTTTGTGTTATGAAACCACAGAAACTCCGTGCTAACTTGGATGAGCTCATTCATTGTACAAGTTGGGGAATCTTCTCAGAATAGAATTGTTTGTCATGCTGTTGCGTTCCTCTGTGAGGAACATGCGGTATAAAGGCAGACCCCTCCACTCTGAAAAGACAAAAAAAAATAACAATACAGGAAATTCTGGGGAGATTAAAGGGTTTTTTTTCTGAGTGTTTGTCACAGGAAAATTTTTGCATGGAAAAGTTCATGGCATTGAAGAAGTATAGAATAGGCTTACTTATGTTAAACAGAAAATTCTCTGTTCTCCTAAGGAGTGCTTTTCTCTAAATTTTCTTGAGTTTTGTGGTATTGTAATGAATAGCTCAAAATAAGAAAAATGGTTTTCATTTAAGTTCCATGTTTCAATTTTTTAACCTTAATTAAAAGCAATTAAATTAGGGTTAAGCAACCATGTAGTAGAATTATTCTAAGGTATAATCTGTGATTATAGAAACAAATTGTTGCTGCTTTCTGCTTGGCTTTGTTTTCTTTTCCCTGAAATAACATCATAATAATGGAATAATCTGGATTTCTCCCAAAAGGCACAAGGAGGAATGGTGAACTACGACCAATACACAGGTAAAAAAATACCCTCATGCATTTATACCTTTTTAAAGTTTGACTGGGAGAGTAACCTCCAAACGGGTTCTAAATCTATTTTCTTCTCAGCAGAGCTGAAGAGCATACTAGGTCACAGTGGCAAAAGAAAGGCTCCAGAGCTGCTTTCTGATGGACTGTCGTTTAAGCGCCAAGCTAATGTTCACCCACACCTCCTGGTAAGCGTCGTGTGATTAGTGGCTTCCAGAGCCAAATCACCTCCCAACTTTTTGGGTCTTGTTTGGATTTTTCTTTTTCTTTTTTATTCTTGGCAGACGCCACCCCAGACACCAACTTCTATGGATAACATGGAGGAGACTCATAAAAACAACAACCCAAAGCATGACAGCAATTCCAGTCTTCTTCAGAACATTATAAACATCAAGAATGAGTCAAGCCCCGTTTCTCTGAACACGGTGCAGGTCAGCTGGTTGCCCACTGTGTCTAGTCACAGCTCACCTGGTGAACAGTACCAGGAGAGCCCAGGAACACAGGCTTTCTCCCCATCCCAGAAGTACCATGCATTCCAAGATCACACGTCGCAACATATGCTTGATCCACCACAGCATTACCAGTTTCTTCCATCCCAGAACCAAGATTTGTCACAGACCTATCCTTCAGATGCCTCCCTGGAGTACAGGCCCTTTGCTGTCAATGACCAGTCTCCTGGCTACCAGCAGAATACCTTTGAAAGCCATGAACTGCAGTACTGCCCATCACAGAGCTTCTCCTCCCTCTTGAACGACTCTGAGGGTTCAGAGGGTATGTTTGCTCCCCTCCAGCCGCTGAGCAGTGCCCACCTGCAGCCTGATGTCAGCCCCCATCCTCCAAACTTCAGCTTGCTTTCCAGTAGCATCTGTGATAGTCTAGAGTGCAGTGTCTCTTTGGCTACTCTGAATGTCTCTGTACCTGACCAAAGCATCACCAGAAGCACGACTCAGCTGGGAAAGTCATTTTTTCAGTGGCAGGTAGAGCAGGAGGAAAACAAACTGGCCAGCATCTCTCAAGAACAGTTCCTTGCAAAAGACTCTGATGGAGACACGTGAGTGCTCTTTACCTCTGCATTTCTGGTGTGACAGGCTGGGGGATGTGTCTGGGGTTTGGTGGACCATGAGGTTGTAATGGAAGCAGTTCATTAGCAGTGTTTGTGTCATGAGTGCAGTAGTTTCACCAAATGAAAAGTCTTGCTGGTGGGCTGCAATGCACAGAATTGCAGCACACTGAGTGGATAAGGTGTTTGTATTGTATAAATTCAGGTTCTTATCATTAGACTTTAGTGTAGTAAATGGGGAGGAAAAGATTCTAATTTAGATGCTTTAAATTGCCCTGGGAACAAGGTATCTGTGTTCCTGTCTTAGTGATGCAGAGGAAGGCTGCAAAACACCCCTCCCATATGTTTGGATCTCTGTAATGTCTTGATCTGTAGTTTGCATGATGGTGTAACTCTGTGTTTCACCTCTTTCCCACAGCTTCCTTCACATTGCTGTTGCCCAGGGCCGACGAGCACTCTCCTATGTTCTTGCAAGGAAGATGGCTGCCCTGCACATGCTGGATATTAAGGAGCACAATGGCCAGGTGAGGTTCTCAGCCTGTGCACCTGCTTGGTGCACCTGAGTGCTTCTGCACGTCTGGACCTTGGGGAAGATGTGGTGAAATGTTTATTTAATATTAACCCCGAGATTTAGCCTGCATACTAACATTAACCTTGAGCTGTTAATACTTCCTGGGATCACCTTGAGCTGGTAAAACACTGTGGTCTGCTTCATTTGTCCTGGCTTCCTGGTATTCATAATCACTGCTTAAATAAAACCACATAGCTAGGCTTTTTATTTGTTTTAGTTGCTCTTTCCTGTTAGAGATCAGATGACTAATAGTTTGAGTTTCCTTCTTGATGTTTGCAGAGTGCTTTCCAGGTTGCTGTGGCTGCCAATCAGCATCTGATTGTGCAGGACTTGGTTAGTCTGGGGGCTCAAGTCAACACCACAGACTGCTGGGGTAGAACACCGTTACATGTTTGTGCTGAGAAGGGGCATGCCCAGGTCCTTCAGGTAAGACCAAGCAGGCATAGCTCTGCGCTGACTGTTAATGCTTCTATATTGTATTAGTTGTCTTGGGAAACTCTGGAAATGCCACTCCTCCCTTTATCTTTCTCTGTGTAGCCTTGTGAGTATGTCTCAGGGTTCTATGGTAATGACTTGAAGTGAGACTGAATTTCACAATCAAGCTCTCACTAATGTTTTAGAGTAATTTGGTGGAATCCTCTAGTCTATGAAAAAAAAAAAATCTCAGTGCCATTATTTATTGTAACTTTGTTGCAGTAAGGCTGTATACAAGCTTGAGGAAGGAATATATGGTTTGGGTAAGACCTAAATGCGTACCTGTTCCCACTTTTGTAGGCAATCCAAAAGGGAGCCATGGGAAGCAATCAGTATGTGGACCTTGAGGCAACAAACTATGAAGGTGAGTAGTTAAGAGTTTATAATTTACAGAGTTACAGGATGCTATAATGTTTAATAGCTGCTGATATGAATGTTATCATGGGTTGAGAATCAATAGAATTGAGGATATCTTTTGCCAGGTTGAATTTCACAATTATAGTTGAAATTACATTAGAATTGGCATATCTGTCAGATAAAAAAGTGGTTAATCTGTGCCTGTCAGGACCTCTTTCCTCCTACATGCAATTGCTGTGTTTGGCATGGAGAGTGTAGGTAATAATTGGCTATTATTTAAAATATTTGAGTGCCAGCAATGTGTCATTAGGTGCAGAACCCAGAATCTTCAGCAGCAGAGATTCCATTATAACAGCTCTTTCTAATGTGCATTTGTTAATTAATGATGTGGTGTTTTTTAATGTTAAGGTTTGACGGCATTGCACTGTGCTGTTCTGGCCCATAATGCTGTGTTGCATGAGCTGCAGAACAGTCAGCCACCTCACTCCCCTGAGGTCCAGGAGCTTCTGTTGAGAAACAAGAGCCTGGTAGAAACTATCAAGACTCTGATACAAATGGGAGCCTCTGTTGAAGCTAAAGTAAGTAAAATGGCTTTGTCTGAAGTGTTGGATCCAGAGAGAAAGTGGGGAAAAAAAAAAACATGCCCTTTTCTCCTGTACCACATTTCAGTGTTATAACAATGGAAATAGAATAATTTGAAAGCTTCCCTATAACTTAATTTACCTGAGTGGAATGAGAATGTTGCCTTTATTCGGAGCAAGGTATTATCAATGCAGATGAACCTTGGAGAAAAAGGGAGGTGATGATCTTAATTTCTGGATTAAGAATGATGCTATGCTGGCTGCAGTTGGTTGTGTCTTAAAAGTGAGTATGTTTGGAGCACTCTGAGGTGTATCCATAGTAATAGGGTGCTGATGATACCTTGTTCTTGAACTGCAAATTTTAATTAAAAACTGCTTACTGTCCACTTTAGGTCTGTGCTGGGGCAGACATTACTTGATATAACATTTGATATTTTGGTTATGAAAACTCACTGCCAAATAAGATCTCTCCATTGTTCATTATGTGCTCATATTAAAATACATATTCAAATTGACTTTCAGTGAATTGTTAGTGCCAACATGTTTGCTCAACACTGCAGTTACTCTTTCTGTTTTGTCTGCATGTTCACCCTGGATAAGTGAACCACTTGCAGGGAAGACTAACAGTTTCTTTTTTGATAGGATTGCAAAAGTGGTCGTTCAGCTTTACATTTGGCAGCAGAAGAAGCAAACCTGGAGCTCATTCGTCTCTTTTTGGAGCTGCCCAACTGCCTGTCTTTTGTTAATGCAAAGGTACAGCGATTTTTTTGGAATGCAGATATAATCTGGGATGTGCATGTGTGTGGCACTGTGAGTGTCCTGAGACTAATGCCCTGCCTTTACTTCATGGACCTACTTTGTCTTCTTCAGGCTTATAATGGCAACACAGCACTCCACGTGGCTGCCAGCCTGCAGTATCGGGTGAGTCAGTTGGATGCTGTGCGTCTGCTCATGCGAAAGGGAGCTGATCCAAGTGCCAGAAACTTGGAGAATGAGCAGCCAGTTCATCTGGTTCCTGATGGCCTTGTAGGAGAGCAGGTAATAAAAAAATCAGCCTTCTCCTTTGCTCCTGTCTGTCCCCATCTACACAAAAGCCTTATTCCTCTCCAAAAGTTTCTTTTGGTTTTTGAGTGGCAGCTTTTGTGGAAAATGCATAGCAAACAACATTTTACTCATGGTTCTTTGGCTTCAAAGTTAGGATCAGGGAAACTGCACAAAGACCTGAAATTATAGATTTCACTGTGTTTTTTCCATCTAAAAAGCTTTTTCCCGTCAAGATGGGATTTTTCTTTGTAACCTTGCAACATATTGGAGTGTAATACACTTTCTCTTGTTCATTTCAGTATGGCCCGAGATTGTACTATTGTTGCTGTTGTCATAATTAGTAATGACAGTTTTTAGGCCCGAGTGACAGGTGAAGAAAATTCCTCTTTCCTAGGAGCTATACAAATACATGATGAAAATGGTGACTCTTGACCTAAGTAGCTAATAACTGAAGAAACTGAATAATTCTTTTGCTTTTTATTGATTCAAATGCTGTAAAATTGGATCAATTCTGGAGTAACTGTACTCAAACCTGGGCTCAGATAAATGAGGAATGCAGAACTGGGTCTAGGGTTGGGGAAGTTTTTCAGATTGACTCATGTTAGGATGATGAATGCTAATGTGTTTGTCTTTCTTGTCTCCAGATAAGACGTATCCTAAAAGGGAAGGCGATTCAGCAGAGGGCGTCCCCATTTTAAGCTCCATGTTCCTTGGAGTTCAGCAACTCACACTCACTGTCAGTCAGGCAGTCCTAATATATCTGTAAATAGACCATTTGTCTGGTGTGGGCAAATGTTAGTTGTTTCTATGAAACAAAAGTATTTTGTTCACTATTATATAGTGGGTTATATAAGAATTAAAGAAAAAAACCCACAATGCAAACCCAACAAACAAACCAAAACCTAACAATCAAATTCCTCTGAGCAAATGGGAATGTTTCATTTCCAAATATGTGGAGTATTTGCCTGGATACCTGGATTTCCTAGCTATGGCAAGTCTAATTTTATTTAAACAGTCTGAGACATGTCAACTTTGCAGACTTTTCTTTTTTCCTCACTTAAAACATTAAGTGCAAAAGAAATTAAATATTTTTTAATTTGAACATTTATTTATGTAACTTTGTAGCTTTCTTCCAATAGCTCATGCAGGATTGTACATAGTCACTGTCATTATTTGTACAGCTGTATATAGTTCTAACAATCCACTGATCATTTCGGGAATGAACTAAAGAAACAAGTTCCTTTATCTTGAACTTGCAAATTGCATGTAGAGTTTTGATACTATACTGGTGCAAACAGAATTCTGTTGTTTTGAAAGGCTGAAAATCAAAAGTACCGTTAGAGTGTCCGTAGCACTGATCTGTGTATGCCTTTGGAGTTCTTAATGAAACACAAAAAGTTCAGAGGACTGCATCAGTTTTTCTTGTGCCCAGGAGGTTTTTCTTTTGATGGGACAATAGACTGAGGGAGAAAGATCATGACTTCTGTAATCTGTGTATAACTTTGTTATACTTCAGAGAGTATGATCTTGATTCAGTGAAGGTGTTTAGCTTGTACTTAACTGTTGATGCATGCTGAAATATCTACATATTAATCGTAATACTTCAGCATGTGTAAGCCCCACTAGTTTTGGTAGGACTTAAGCACATGCTTAAGTAGTCTGCTAAATTGGGCTCTGGTTAATTTTAGAGACTTGGTGTTTTTCACCTTCTAAGCAGATTTAGTCCATTTATGGTTTTACCTTATAGGTATGGTGGCTAGCCAAGTAATATTTGAACTTGATGTTTTTCTATTTTTTAATAATTATGGGTATTAATGCAAAATGTATACTTATGATGCTCTATACTTGTGTTCTGTTGGAGAAAGCTTCTTCCTGTCACTTTCTGAATTATCCATGCTGAGCTGTAATCCAGTAATATGTTCTCTGTATGGTCTTTGCTCTTAAACTCTTTTGCTTCACATGCAGTTCTGTCCTAACTGTTCAGTCTGATTGTGCTGTTTTGACAAAGTATGTCTTGTATACAAGCTAAGTAAAAAAAAAAAAAAAAAAGATATGCAGAGACTTAGTTGCAGTGTATTTCCTGAAGGTTCTCATGTAACTTGTGATTGAATAAAAATGCTAATTAAATTTTGGTGTCTACTGTCTGTGATGCAAATGATAATGAAATCAAGCTTGAGAAGTGTTTTAGCAAGGTAATCCTGTTGGACTGGTGAATGTTCATCCTGCTGTTTAATACTTTCTCTTGTTTGATGCTGGTTTTGAAGCTGGTACTTTGGTGTTTTGGATCATACATCATGCTGTTGTATTGCCTCTGCATTTAGTAGATGTGCCCTAAATAGAGTTAATAGTCACCAGGTTGTTGAAATTGCAGGTTGTGACCTGAACACTTCTCCCTGTGTACTTGAGTGAGAGCAGCTCTGACAATGTCATGTTTCCCCATTACTTCCTTGCCTTGGTCCTCAATTCTTACAGCTCAGGTACAAGCAGTCACCCTAGGACAGGTGGAAGTCTGCATGAGCAAATGAGGCTATATGCATGGTGAAAGACTGTGGTTGCTTCACACATTAAAAAATGGTCTGAGCTGGCCATGACCTTTCAGGAGGAAGAACTGCCATCTCAGACTGTCCCTGCTGAGCACTGTGCTGGTGGCATGGCAACAGTTAAGAAAAGCTGATGAAGCTTTGGGATATGAAGGAAAGGACTGAAGAGAAATAGTGCTTCTGTGCTACTGTATAAACCTGCTGTCCACCCCTGCTTCACTGTTTTTTTTGTGGTTAGGGTGTCCTGTCAGATCAAAATGTTTTAGGATTGGAAGAGGCTCAGAGGTGTGGATGATCCTCCTTGCAGGGAGCATCAGAGCAAGCTAGGGCTCTTTCAGTTGCAAAAGTGATGTCTGACAGCAGGTATGACAGGCCTGCAGAGTCATGTCAGGCCAGTGAAACCGGATTGGGATGAACTACTCACTGGCCCTTCCAGCATGGTTGCTGGAGGCTGTTAATGAAGGCACTGAGTACAAAACAGACAGGATGCTTCCTTGAGATAGTAGAAGAATGTGGTAGAAACAAGACTTTTGTAGATGCAGGGACGTTGTGGGTGCATGTTAAGAAGGAGGGCATTTTTGTGGAGAGAAATGAGAAAAACCATGTGAGGCAGTCCTCTCTGAAAGGGTGAAGTACTGTACTACAGGCTTGCCCTGCTCTCAGCTCTTCCCTGGGGACTTGCTAATGGATGCTCTCTCACAGACCTGATACTAGAGTAGATTATAACCTGTGCTCAGGTCATTGCAGTTTGGCTTTTAATGGTTCATGAGTTCAGTCTGGTTCCACTGATACTGGTTGCACCTTTCATAAGAAAGTGTTGGAAAATCATCTTGCAGCCAGTTGAGCCCTTGTTGATCCTTTGCTTGAGTGCAAAAACACATCCCTAGAAGTCTCAAAAATGGCATTTGGTGCTGAGGTAAGGTGGTGAAGAGGCTGAAAGTTGTTTAGTAGATGAGAGTGCGAAATAGAACTGAATTTGTAGTTAGGGTTTTGCAGAGCTTAAATGGCACTTCTATGAGAACAGCTAATTGGGCCTAAGTTGTGTTGAAGATGTTATCTGCACCTCTCACTGCAAGTGACCCTGCTGCACGGTTTTTGGTTTGGTTTCGCTTTTTTGTGGGTTTGGTTTTGTTTGCTTTTTTTGGTGGGGTTTTCTTTTTTCTTTTTTTTTTTGTTTGTTTTGATATATGTCTGATAGTACTGCTTCCATTTTACTTCCATCTTCCTTATAAGAGGTGATACACAGGAAAAAGAATTGCTGCTGTGATATTCGGGCCCTTCAGATCAGCCAGGCACCTGGCATTTCTTTTTTGGGTGGTGTTGACTGAGTTATCTCACAAAGGAAGGAAGTACCTTGGGTCTGTAGGGGTGGCAGAGCATAAGCATGAGTTCAGACAATACTTGAGCATGATATAGGCTCTGCTGGTGACAGGCATTTAGCAAGTGGCACGGTGGCAAGTGGATTTCAGTGGCACTCATGCCCTTCTGGAAGGGGTGCTCCTGGCACTCCAAGTTAAGAAATTCCTAAGGAGACACTGAAGTGCTTGAAGTTCATTTAACCTGCCAAGAGCCTAAATTCATTGTCTCAAGAGCTCAGTAGGCAACTTCACAAGAAAGTATCTCTACTCTAATTGACTTATGTTTCTCCCCTATGATATTGGGAAGTTCTGGCCTATCTGCCATGATAGAACTAGATATTGGAAATAATCCCTTTTCACTGAAGGGTAAGTGACACTAAGTATTTACAGGCTGATCGTATTTACCTGAAAAACTCATGGTGCTGGGAAAGTGCTTAATAACTCTTATTGACGTGGATATAGGCACACTAGTTATTTTTCTGGCTGGAGGAGAGGCAGAAGAGACTCTGGCTTGGGTCCAAGTAGGAATATTAAGACACATGGGGCTTTGTTCTCTGGATGTTTCTGATTTGTTTGTCTAAGTAAGCAAAAAAAGGCAACCCAAAATGGTTGCTTTTTGATTTTTGTGGGCTACTCATCTGGCTGGAGTTGTGTAAGGCAGCAATCCACAATTTAAAAGAAACATGTTCTGCTTCTGGGGATGGAAAAATACGATTTCCCACATTAATTGCTTATTTTATAATTTTATCAGAAAAGAAAAACATAGCCAGGAAGTGCACTCTTACAGAGATTGGGTGTGGTAAAAGTGACTGCAAAGATAGGACACGAACTGCTTGTTCTTCTTGCCTGACAGTTTGCTTATCTGGTTGCCTTTCTTTTTAAAAAGACAGGTGCTCCCCTGTGTAAGGGAAGAGCTGGGAATGGTTAAACTGCAGTGAGCATGGGAAAATAAAGAATGGGTTCCTGCAGTTACGTATCTGCCAAAAATTGACCTTGATTTTCAGTGCATTCAAAACAAATGTTTCTATTGCTATCTATTACCTTTCTTAAGTGTTTGGTGGTGGTATTGGCCTGAGATACTGGTGGCTTGGGAGAGTCAGTCAAAACTGACTCCTCACCAAGTTGGTTAAGTGTCATACAGCCTCCAGTAGTGCTACCTTTCACTTTTTGTGATCAAGACAAGGACAGCACCAGCAATGCTGGTCCTGGCACTGGCCTGTGCCTGGGTTTAGAAAGGCAAGTGTCACCCCCAGACATCACGGCAGCTTTAAAGCAGCATCTCACCTCCCTTCCCCACCCCTCCCCCAGGCCTGCATTGAGGGCTTGCCTGGCAGCATTTTGCTACTTTGAGAGGAAGCCTTTCTTAGTATGTTTTATTAGAATTTCTTAGAATTTCTTTTAGAAGACTAAATATCAACCTTGAGAGGAGAAAGGTTTAGTTTTCTCAAGGGATGGACTGCTGATGTTTTCTCAAGGGATGGACTGCTGATGTTTCTGCCTCTAAATAAGGCAGAAGTAGTCCTTAAATGAGTTGCTTATGACAGGTGGCCTTGCTATCTGGGAATGTTCATCCATATACAAAACCCATATGTGCAGTTACATTTCCTGGCAGAATTTCATGAGTATTGTTTACTAATGGACCAGTGTTTAACCTTAAAGCATTTCATTAGATCCTACCACTGTCAGCAAAAAAACTCAAGACAGCACTAGTGAAACTGGTAACTGCACTAGTGCAGAGATGCTATACCAGAAGTTCTCTCTTTTCAGGTAGTTGGATTTGGGGGTTGGTTTCTCCTGCAGGTGCCTATCTTGGTCTTGCTGGAGAAGAAAGGTAATATATCTTGGGCTCTGTTTGTTTAGAGTGCATTTATTTTCAGCTTTCATGATTAGGAGGCTGACTTTGTAAGTCTTTGTTTTGCTCTTAGCTCTGAAAGTGTGATCTAAGCTGTTTTGATAAGGTGGTTGCTGTGCTAACCAACTTACACTTCACATGTGGTTTTCCTTTTAGTTACTGGTGAAATTTCTCCCTTCCACTTTGTTAGTCAGAAACCCTGTGGGAAAGATGACTAAGACTGTCTTCTAAATTTAAGAGGGGGAGCGGATGATTGAAAGGAGTTGTCCATTGCTTCTGTAAATCTGTCTGGACTGCAAGTAAGACTATGGAGATCCTGACTGAACTGTCTTCATGTGGATGCAGTGCAGAGATGCTTTCACATATGTTTCATGAAAGCCTCTAGCTCTGTTCAGATGGTCTTGGTCTCATGACATTTTGGTACCATGGTAGATACCATTGGTAGGTCATGTACCAAATAGTGCATGTTGGCTGCCTGTGGCTGGTTTTTAGGCCCCAAATAAAAGATCTCTTCAGCAGTGTTGACCTCTTTCCATCAACATGACCTAGGAGAGATGTAGAAGTTGGATCATTTCAGTCTGTGGCTCACTGGGACAGCCTTCTGTCATTGCTTGTGTGGCTCTTGAAGGCTTTCTGAGGAGGCCCAGAGCTGCTCTGTAAGCTTCAAACTCAGGCTTGCCATAAGAAAGGACTGGGACTAAATGAACACTGCTGTTTTTGGCCAGCCAATAGACCCTGCAGAGCTGAGCAGGTACATCTTATTATTATCCTCTGATACACCACAGGTCTTTGCCCAAGGACTTTGATTCCACTAAAAACAGCCCAGTAAGTGATGTCAATAGATTTGCTGTTTCTATAAGAACAATTAGAAATCTGAGGTCAAACCAATGCAAGATACTTAGAGATGCTTACAGTGCTACCTATGACCTTGTCATTTGCACAGCACTGCAGCTGGACATAGTGTGTAGGAGTAAGAGCTGGGTCACCAGTGACAGCCTACGTGCATTTTGAGGGGAAGTGTTTTAGAAGCAATTTGAGGAAAAACATCAAGACAGTAGTGTGCTTTTATCACTATTCATCAGTAGATTTCCAGGTGGCTTCAAAAGCCAGCAATAGTCACTAATCCCGTCAGTTAGATAAGAAGCCAGAGGTAGAGTGAGTATCTTCAGACGAGCCTTTTCTAAGAACTGAAGGAGCTCCATCCAAAGGTAGTGCAGGATTGCAATAGTTGCCTGCTCTTTCTGAATTTGCTGAATAATGTGGTGTGCAATGAGTGACCTGTAGGTCATTCAGTATCCTTTTATAATTCACATTTAGTTCATGTCTTTTGTGCACTCACTTCAGAGACCTTGCCTGGGATACTGCTTTTGCTCACTGCTGGGATTGCCAGGCTGTTCAGATCAGCCATTGGATGGAACCTCAAAACAAGCTGCAGTCCTTTTCCCTGAAAAACTTTGTCTAAGCCATGATGACTGGAACAGGAAGAGAAAAAGCAGACCCAGCCTAGGGAAAAATATACCAGGGCAAATTGAGTGCATTGTTACTGCAGGGAACTCTAAGCCAAACCCAGGTCTCTAGTCTCATTGCGTTTTGTGACCATCTGGGGCAAAACTATGAAAGCCATTTTTAAGTGAGGTGAAATTGTATAAAGACATTTTGAAAAGCTAGTCATAAAACATGCTTAATTATTAGTGGATTTCTTCAAAAAGGGAGGGTAAATAGAACTAAGACGTACACATTTGATTTACTGGTACAAGCTTTTAACAGTGCTTAAGACATCACCATGAGTGATCTGATGTAGCTATATAAAATAAGTCTTCCTTTCAGGATGGGAAGATTCAGCTCAGGACACAGATGACTCACCTATGTCATTGGGTCATCTGCTCTGGTGCTCAGGATAGATGGACTTCTCTTAACAAAAGTAGTAAAGGGGTTGGGAGGAAGAGCATCTTTAAAAGTAAGCAAGTAGGAGAGGATGTTTTACTGCCTGGAATATACAGCTTTTATCCAGCTCTGCCCCTGCCCCTAGTTGCAGGCTGGTACGGGTTTTCATTTTTTCAAACTTTCTCACACATGTCTGTGAATAAAAAGCATGCATATGTAGAGTAAGTTTATAATATAGATCAATTTATTTTTGTACTCTGTAGAAGAAGTGTATGCATATATTCATGCAAAATGAAGTATGTAAAATGTATTGTGTAGGAGTACATAAGGCAGCAAAGCTCTTTCAACAAGATTAATCTTTTTACTCAGGAATTCATTACTTCAGAAGTTTTTATTTTATTTTGTTAAAAATAGAAACTTTTCCTATACTATTCTCTCAGATTTGTAAATTGCATGCACTAGTGAAAACCTGTAGTAAACCCCAAAGCTCTATGGGGAATAAAAATCAGGTTTCTAGTGGTTTTTCGTCCTGAGAATGAATGCCATGCCAGGTAAGTATTCAAGTACAGTTTGCGTCTGAAATTGAGAACCCTAATGTCCTCCCCATTTCTCTCTCAGTGAACTCATAAATCTGTGAGTCTCTGTGAACTAGTAAATCTTTCAATCTCCTCTCTCTGTTCCTGTAAGGAGAAGGATCCTAGTAAAGGTGTTTTGTGTGCGTCTTGTGGCATGAAGGACTGAGTTAACACTGCAAATGGCTGATCTGCTGCCTGGAAAATGACAAACAGTGCATAAGCAACTTCTAGCCCTCACCCAGGGCTGAAACCTGCCTGTGCAACCAGTAGTGCAAAGGCAGATACCTTTGTACTTTATTACAGACGCAGTAAACAAAGAATTTTTGTTTCTTCTTCCTTAGCTGTCATAATGAAATTTTATTATTGTAGTGGTTTATCTGTCTCCTGATGAACATAAATGTCGTTAGCTTCTTTCCCACGCTCTCTGCATCAAGTATCTCAAGGTGCTTCTCTCGATTTCAGGGTAGCCTTCCTTTCCACGCCTCGTGTCCCCAGCCATAAACACAGTTTGGCTGCAGTGGCTGTGGCTGAGCCTGCGGACAGCAGATGGGAGGAAGCGCTGGAGCAAACCTGTTGTTGCTGGGCACTGATCCCCTTTGGAGTGGCCCAAGTCCAGGATCAGGATTTTCAAGCTTGGAAACAGACAGCAGTGGGGTGGGTGTGTACCTCCAGCTGCCTTGCTTTCGTCCTGGGGCATGAGCAAGGGAGAGGTATCCTTGCTGCAGGGACAATGACTCCTGTTCATCTGGGCAGAACAGAGTAGGAGTACCAGGAGCACAGCTAATAAGCTTTATGTGCTTTCTAGGAAGGTGCTGAAAAGACATACTAAGAACTGTGGGGAATGCAGGCTGCTCCTCCTGCCCTCCTGTTCCCCAGTTGACACCTAGGCTCCTGTTCCCCACTCCTGTGGGAGGATGGCCCTTTGCTTTCCAGAGGGGTGTCTGGTTGTTGCTCCTTAGCTGGGACTGCAACTATTAAGCTCTCTTGACCCTTCCTTGTGCTGCTTGTGCTCCACAAGCCCAGCAATGGTACCTTCTTTTGTGGATCTACTGCTGGCTGCCATCTCCAGAAATGCCTCCCCACCTTGTGTCCATCCACACCCTATCCACCCCATCCATGGTGGGGATCTTGTAATGGCCTCCAAAGAGCTCTTGCTCTAGATGCTAGGTGCAGGAACAAGCGCAACAGGGGCTCTACTTCAAAAAGATGTCTTCCCTGGTCACTGGCTTGATGCAGTTGGGCATTTGGGGAAAATTTGAATAAGGAGAGAGTGGAGGCCTGGCAGCTTCATCTGGGCTTCCATCAGCTGCTCTCCTCTCCATTTGTGTACAGAGTTTATATGCTGCTGTTTTGTTATCTTTGTTATCATGCTGGTGGCTCTGGTTCTGGCTCTGCCTGTTTATTTCATTGTTGAATTTATTGCTCTGGACTCTTTACTCTTCTTGGCTCCTGATAAATTACTGCCTCTTATTAGCCTTAAATTACTTCCTCTTGCCAATCTTTAATTATTTGTTGCCACTGTATCTTGGTGCCACATCCTCTTAATTAGTGTTGCCATGCTGGTGGAGACTCTTCTGTGCCTTTGTTACGTTAGCTTTGCTTTCAGCTTGCTTTGGCCATTCTCTCTGTCCCTCCTTCCCCCATCAGCTTGTGTCTTGCACTGGTAATATGGAGCATCATCCCCATGCTTTTGTGTGAGTCTTTACAGTTTTCCAGCAACCTTCTTTGCTTATCCTGTGCCACAAGCTTCCTCCTGCCTTATTCTTCTACAGCCTGTGTCATACCTTTCTTTTTGGAGCTGCAGGGTGTTGGTGGATTTCTTTTGCTCTGTCTTCTCTCTTTCTGCTTTTGTGTATGCTCTTATGCCCTCTGCCTGTCCAATTTCCTCCATCTTATCTCTTGCTTTGCAAGTGGTTTGTGTATTTTTTTTTTTTCCTGCTGCTGTCCTGACTACTTTGGTGGAATACACTTGACAACTTTCTTCACTGTTTTGTTGCCAAACTTCATTTTGTAACCTGCTTTTCTGTTCAAGACTGGTGCTGATAGCTCTTTGGTGCCTCTTTTCTTGAGCAGCATCCAAAAGCCTCTGTCCAGTTGTATTCAGTTTACCATGTCTAGCTTTGGTATTTGGTATTTGCTTCCCCTGTCTCCTCCTTGCACCACCCACCATATGTGTGCTTGGACAGTATGATCCTGCCTCTCCTGGTGCCTTTGAGCACTCCACCTCTGTGGAGCTCAGGCTTCCCGTGTTGTCACAGCATTTGGTCTCCATTACCACCCTCTGTTGTGCTCTGTGTTGCTATCCCAAGAGTCATATCCATCCCCAGCCGTGCCATTGCAGCCATTTTCTCCCCTGCCTCTTTTCCCACCTGTGCCAATCCTACCAGCTTAAGCTTACCTTACTAGCACTACTAACACATTTCCTTTTGTGTCTGCTGCTATTAAACTGCTGCTGTAGAGAAGGCAAATTGAAACTTGGGGAAACTAGAAGAGGAAGGAATAGGGTCAAAACTAGAAACAGCCAAACCTTGCTGATGACTAACCTATTCTACCGCATTAGTCTCCTACTCAAACTCATCTGGTCACAACCCATTGCTGAAATGTTGAGTGCTTTCTTCTCCCTCATGAGCAGGTCTCAGAGCTTATGCAGTCCTGCAGCCATTGTGCCTTTTTGTTCACCCGTGCTGTAGGCTGGCCACAGGCTGTAGCCCACCCTGCTGCTCACCCTGCACATGGGATTTCATCTAGAATAGCCACTCTGTCTTTGCATACTGCCTATCAACACAGTGGCCAGAATTGCCTTGGCATTGACATTTATTTCCCCAAAGTTGGTAGTGAAAATTTCCAGCTGCTGTGTGTACCTAGAAGTGTTTCCTTTGCTGTGCCACACCTTGTGGCCACAGTTGTGTGCCTCATTGATGCTCTTGATGGAGGCTGGTGGAGCTAGAGGCTTTTGCTGGGATGGCAGATTCCCCTATGGTGCAACCCTCATTCAAGAGCCTTGTTCTCCCCCTCAGCCAGCGCTGTCAGTTCTCAGGATCTGTCTGCTTGCTCCAAGTATTTGTCAAGATTGCAGGAATGATTCGGCCTATGTAAGTCATTAGTTTAACTAATATTATATCTCTTTATTATAAAAATGTTCTTTGAGGTTGATTAATGAGGAGTGGGTGGAGGTAAAATGAACTCTGGTTTTGCAGGTGAAACACCATTCCTTTAAAACAAAATACTTGTAATATTAAAAAGAAAAATAAACCCACTTAAAACAAACGTCTGCTTCTTCCTGTGGGGAGACTGTCTCCCACAGAAAGCTGTTATTTTCTGTCCCCCATTTTTTTCTTTCAAGCAGTGTATTCCCTGCTTGTCTTATCTGCCTGTCTTCTGTCTCCCTCTTAGTAAAATGCTAACATCTTTGGTCACATGTATGTAGCCTGGTGGCTTGTCTCTTTGAAAAATACCAGATGCATGGCATGAGGTATAAAAATGATGTGATATCTCGGATTTAGTAGTGCTATGGCAGTGACATCTCGTAGGTCCTCTTGCTTAATGAGTTGTTGACTTACTGATAAATCTTAGAAAACTCTCAAAATGCCTGTGTGGAAACTGCTCCCTCTGTGAAGAAATGTGCCTGAGAGCAAACATGCTGCCAGGCTCTTCCTTTGTAGCCCCAGCTGTACCCCAGAGCTGCTGCTGCCTCGAGGCATCTCAGGTGGGCTGCTGCGGAGGGGACGGCACACCCCTCCTTTGCCCAGTGGTCACTGTCCTTGGCCAGGGCAGGCAAAGACTTTGCAGACTTCAACAGTCCCAGAAAGAGCCTCCCTTGGTGTGGTTCCTGACTGTCATGTCTTTTCAGACATCATGGGGAAATCTGTGTTAGGCCTGTTTTCTTTCTAAATAGAAGTTCAGCTTCCATGTCTGTCAGTGCAGCTGGAAACTTCAAGTGCAGATGCCTTGAGGGGTAGGCAATGTAGAGAAACACTGTGGTTCTTGTAGCCATCCTCATATCCAGTTTATACTACCACCAGCCTATTTTCGTGCATAACTTGGTAACACCTTGGCTGTACCCATGGTGGTGCAGAAGGAATTTTCGCTCTGCTCTTGTAGAGGTTGCAGCCACAGTGCTCTCTTCTCCAATGGTGTTAAAGACTGCCTTTTCTTTATGTCCACAGGACATGCTAACTAGAAAAGAAGGCCTCAGAAAACAATTTTGGAAATAACTAGTGATTCTGACTGCATTGTATACAATGCCCTTGAAAAAGTTCCTGGAGCATCAACATAGGGTGCCCTTTTCTGCAGATCCATGTGGCTGCTCAGGGTGAGGATGAGTAATGATGCTGAGATTGATGGTTAAACTGTCAATGTGGAGACCAAGCTGCTGAGCTTAGGTGGATGAATTAAGCTAAAAGAATCTGTGCCTGGCTGCAGCCCAGTGCCTGGCTGCAGCCCAATACCTGTCTGCCTTGGCACTTTCTGTGCTGGGATGGGAGAGGAGCAGGAGGGGCAGGCATGGGGGGATATGCCTTGGCATAGTGGCAGTGCAAGCAGCTTGGGCCCTGCCCGTGCCAGCAGAAGCGGGTGGGAGGTCGTATGAGCCTGGGGCATGGCTCATACCTCAGTGGCATGGCTCAGCTTGCTCTCCTGTGCCTTGCCAGCCGTGGCTCTCCCTGCAGCTCTGCTCCTGTTGCCCTTTCTCCCTGTTGCTTTTCTTTGATTCCTGATGAGCTAAACCTTCTTTAGGAGGGGGAAAGACAACCTCAGCATTGGGGAAGGCAGAGGCTTGTTTTTAAAACCTTCTCTTGCATCTCCCTTTCCTGCTGTCAGAGGCACAGCAAAGTACTTCCCATGTCCCAGGACCATGCAGAAGCTTGCCTGGGATGCTGGTACCAGGAGGATACTCTCAGACCCCTAGATGCTTCAAGGCCAGGCTGGATGAAGCCTTGGGTGGGATGGTTTAGTGTGAGGTGTCCCTGCCCGTGACAGGGGGTTGGAACTAGATGATCCTGAGGTCCTTTCCAACCCTAACTATTCTATGATTCTATGATTCTATGCTCTCTGGTGACCCTATTCTCAAAGCTGCTCGTATAAATATGTGTATGAGTGCATGGAGAGGGCTGGGGCTAAAGGGCAAACACATGATGTTTGTCCTGGAAGGGAAAGTGGATTGCACACACCTGAAACTGCATGCAAGCTCATGAGGCATGCAGAGGAATAGAGATCTTCAGGATGGGGATTGAGTTTGGTGTTAACCATCACAACATTAGACTCCCAGTGTCTCTAGTGCAATCATTTTGGAAGAATGGCTCTCCGGGTGCTATCGGAAGACATGCAAATGCATGCAGAGCCAGCTCATGCACCTAGCAGGGAACAAGCCTTCCCTTTAAGGCAGGAGTGGGTGGGCATGCTAGTTGTCTGGGCCTGAGAGGTAGGAAACACCCCAGTGTCAGTCCTGGCAACACAAGTGTGTTGGTAATGGCAAGCTGTGCAGGGACTTTCGACACCTTACCCCACACTGGTTCATTCCTGTCTGGAAGAAGGAGGATGTTTTTCTGCAGCAAAGGAAGAATCGTATCTCAGCTCCATTTTGGTCCACATCCAGGTTACAGTGTGAGAAGTGGTGCTGACACAGGTGGCTGGGGGATGATATGCCTTAAATCCATTCTTGACATTTCTTAATATATTAGCCATCATCTTAGCAGCATGAATGTAGTAAGAGGATCATCATCTAGGAGAAATCTCACATAGCCCAGTACTGGGCAGAACAGGGGACACAGGGCCTCCACTAGGTCCCCTCTCCCTCTGTGGGAAAGGCTTTCAGGCACTGGGTGCCAGCAAGCACCCTTTCCCTCAGGTGCTGGGCCCTTGGGCTTGTCTGCTTCCCTTGGCAGCAGTTCAGGTGACTCCTCCAGCACCGTCCCTATGTCAGTCACACACAGCTTCTCGTGGGTGCTGGCGTCGGGTGGGGGTCAATAATGATAAATGGGGTTATTCCGGGGAGGAACACTGGGGCAAGCTGCCAGCCCCTAGTTGAAAAAAGTCTTATTTCCCTGAAGGCTGTTTCTCTGAACAAAGCATGAGGAAGTGCAAGAGGGAAAGACCTCTCTTCACCAAGGAGGGCCTGACACTGACCCTTCCAGGGTTTCAAGCACTTTTGCAGTGCTTGAAGCACCGTGCCCACTTTTGCAGGATGCGGGATGTCAGAATGGACCCTAGCTTTGGCTTTTCTGGGAATATGGTTGGGTATGAGATGTGTGGTTTTGCCCCATCATTTCTCAGTCCCACTACCACCAATCGCCACCTTCTCGGCTCTGCCGAGTGTTGCATGGCCTTAACAGCTCTTCCCACATGGTTTTACTTATTTTTTAAAGGGTTATTGTTAACCTGGATCTCTTCAAAATCTGCTCATAGGTTTGGTCTCCTGGACAACTCCTGCCATTAAGAGAGAGAAGCCCTGCAGCAAGGGGGTGGATGGGTGGCAGCAAGGGGAGGAAGATGACAGGAGGAGAAATGTGGCTACTGTGCTGCAGTTGCCTTCTCCCCAGATTGCATGGGGGGTTGTGCTGGAGGTTGCTTGGCCTGTCAAGGCAAGCCAATGCTGGCTTGAGGAGTCCTGGACCCTCCTGGATCTGGGGGATGGTCTGAGATGTGATGAAATTTGGATCCTCTGGGAAGTGGAGGAAGGTGAGGTTTTGCACTGGCTTTAGAAAGGTGTTGAGAGCTTTCCTTGTCCTTGAGAGGTTATAGCAAGTGCAAAGGGCAAGCAAAGCTATTCAGTTGGTGAGACAAGACCATAGTTAGAGCTTTCTGACCTCGCCTTACCTAATTTCTCTTAAATCAAACCTTAAATCTGCTTTCCTTCTCCTTACCCAAGGATAAATGCAAAGTAATGCAATTATGTTCAATGAGAAAACAAAAGTGATCAGTGATAAGAATCTGATTTCATCTCCTGCAAAATGGTGGTCTTTCTGCTACTTTCTCAACCTGACAAAACCTTAATTGCCTAGGGACCTTTGCCTCATCAAAGTATTGTTTCTCTCTAATTTTAATGCCCAAAACCTCCATCCAAGCAAATATTTAGCGTGTGCAAAGTTTGCACCAAACAAACCAGGACAAACTCCCCACTTATCCTTCAACACAATTCCTTGCTGCTATATAGGTGGCTTATCTTTTCAGGAAGGCTGTGGCTCACTGGAGCCCTGAGGTGTCATACAGGACTGCTCTGGCCACTTTTCCCACAGCAAATCCTTCCTTTCCCCACAAGGAAAGTGCTCTTGTTTTAGTGTGGGCACATGGCTCCCTGGGCTGCAAATGGCTTGCTGTGCCAGTGAACAAAAAGAGATGAAACTGGCACATGGGTTCCCTATGTGGCCACATGTGGAGGCTTGCCTGAAGTTTGCCTGGACTCTGACAGCAATTGCTCCCTATGAGGGTTAGGCAGCTGACAGAGATTGGAGAGTCTTTGGAAAGTACCTACTTATCCTAAAAAAATGTGGCACTGGGACCTCAGCTTCACGTCTGTAAAATGGCCATTGTTCTTCCCCGGAGGCTTTGGTATGGAGAAGGAAGAAGCTGTATGAGTGTAGCAGAGTGATTGCTTGAGCTCTGTATCAGTGCCTGGTGTCCAAATTAGCTTTCCACATGCAGATAAGAGTTATTTTGTTCCCTGATTTCATGCATCTGGTTGTGCAGGGGAGACTTACCAGCATGCTGTACTGTAGACATTCATAAACATTATCCTTGGTTTAGACCCTCTGTGTGTGAAAGGGGAAATGAGACTGATTGTGCAAGGATATTGCAGTTTGCTTGTCAGGTAGCTTCTGGCACACTTCCTAGAGAGCCCCCTTGGTTTTTGTTTCTGTTTTCGCATTAAGCAATTAAATTCAATTTTGGAAAATGTTCAACCTTCCACTTTGATCTTCTTAAAGTATTGTAACTATAGTTTGCTCTGATTAAAGCAGTACTGATGGACTCCAGCTTTTTGTGGGTGTACATAGCTTGCTAGAAATAGCCTGTTGCTGTGAGTTAGCCCTGATGGGCAGCTCAGCCTACTCCCAATGGCTTGCTGATTACCCTCAGCTGGATGGGGGGACAATTGGAACAGTAAAAGTGTGAAAACTCCTGGGTTGAGATGAAGGCAGTTTAATAGGTAAAGCAAAACGGGCATGCACATGCAAGCCTGAGTTGGGGTCAGCTCTCCCGGCTGTGTCCCCCTCCCAACTTCTTGTGCACCCCCAACCTACTCACGAGCAGGACACACTGAGAAGCAGAAAAGCCCTTGACTCTGTGTAAGCACTGTTCTGCGGTAATTAAAACATCAGTTTATTATCAAGCTTGTTTTGGTCACAAACCAAAACATAGTATTATATGAGCTGCTATGAAAAAAGTTAACTGTATCCTGGCCAAAACCTGTGCACCTTTTATTTCCAGTAAGGAGGAGCAGTAAGTCAAAGCTTTTACCCTGGTATTTTGTTACAAGAGCGTTGTTCAAAGGAAGTTGGGTGGACAAGATCTGTAGGTAAAGGTAAAATTTTTTATTAGACCAAGTGTTACAACTGCAAAAAATTGAGATGCTCTTTTGGGAACAGAGTAATTCTTTGCTTTGGGGCTGTAGGCATGAAAACTAAATTTTTTCCAGCTGTACCAATTAGTGTAAGTCACAGGCTTGCAACTGTGCACTTATAGCAGGTGACTGCCTCTGTACTATTGAGGCTACAACAGGGCAAGAAGCCTGAAAGTAGCACATAAGGCATTCTGCAAGTATACAGCGAGTATATAAATCGGGCCAAAGAAATGGACAAATTAACCTGTCAAATTCAATAGCTCAACATGGCATATAATCCAAAGTTCAACTTTGTTTAGGCTTTTATTGCTTGCCCAGGACCAACAGTTCCAGTAACTTGCTGGTGTTTGGATTTCTTTTGTGTGCATGTGTTAACACTATTTCAAAGAAGCAATAAAACTTCAAAAACTGGACTTCGATTTTACACTGTCTGTGCTTGGGAATTGGAATTTTTAAAATGGAATTTATCACCTGGATAGAGAGTGTGTGAAAGAGAGCAAGTGAGCAAGAGGGAGATCTTTACATATCTACATCATCTTGAATTTCAAAGGGCTTTACAAATCTTAGTCTTCCAAAACCCACTAAAATGCTGTGCTTTGCATATGATTATGTGAAGCTCATTAGTGAGGGTGCTAATGAGCCCCTACACACCTGAGGCCGATAAATGAGGTTCCAGAGTAAGACGATTTGCTTAAGGTCAGACTCCTGTAAATTGACAGCAAAGCTGGAAATAGAAATCATTGTTTCACAGTCCCTGGTACCATATTCCCACAGATGGAATGTGGGCTTTTTTCTTTCCTTTTTTTTTTTTTTTTTTTAAGATGAAAACACTGCTCTGTGTTCATGCTGCTTCGTTTCTTGTGCTTTCAATGTAATCTTCACAAATGCAAATGTCCTGACCTAGAGCTATATAAGGCCTTCACTAAAAAACTCTCCACAATATCAGTCTTCATGCAATTGTATGAAGCAGAAGGGATAGCCCAATTTAACAGTTCCCAGGCCTCATAAAATGATTGGCCTAGCTTCTTTAAAGTGGGTTTAAGCCCTAGCCCCCAGTGTGATTTAACACAGAACCCATACTGTTAATTGTCTATATTCTGCCATTAAGATGGTGAGTTACTGGAAAGTGAGGGAAACTGTTTGCCTTTTATGTGCTTAGAGCCAATTTTGCATGGGTTTTTATCTTTGTTTTCAAGCTGCAATTGAGCACAATGACCTTCCTTCCTCCCATCTGCTTAGAGGAACTGTAATTGGGATGGGGATGAGTGCAGAGTTCTACAGAACTGGTGCTGCACAAGAGAAGCTTCAGTACTGGAGTCAGGGCTCTGTCCTGGGCACAGGCAGCCACCAAAACATCCTGTGCCCACATCTTGGAGAGAAACTGGGGATCCCACCCTGGGAATGGAGACATGCTGTGTTAGGGAGATGCCTAGAAACTCCCGGTTACACCCTTCGGAGGGTACCACACCTCAGTGATGATGTGCTTTACTTGTGAAGGGTAAAGCCTCTTCTGTGCTTTTCCCATCTTTCCACTAATGCCTCTCCTTCTCCTCTGTGTGTACAGCATGCCTTCTTTTCCTTGCTTCTCTGGTATTGCTGGAGCAGAACAGCTGTTTATATTATTACTAGTTTGGAGCAAGGCCAGTGAAATGGTTTTTGGCAATTCTAGGCTTGCAGGGAAGATTTGTGGCCCAGAAAATAAAAGCAAAGATATATATACATACACATATATACATGTATATACACACATATATATGCATGTATACATATGAGAGAGAAAGCAAGGGAGAGAGTCTGCCAACAAGCCTACCATGTGAGTGCATGAGCGTACTTTTTTGGCAGGGCAGTTGTGACTTTGTACCTGCACATTTTATACTGATTCTATGTACTCTTCTCATCCTCAACCTGCTTTAGGCTTGAATGTCTGGGGAGATGAAGTTGTTCCCTGAGACAGTGGTGCTGAGGAAGCCATTGGTATCTACAGTTGTGGTTTAGCCATGACTGGACTTTGCGGCACATGTGTTGTGGATCATCCATCCCTGGGCAGATGTTGTTTTCTCCAGTAGTGCTTGAGCTGTCATGGATAATGATGGCAAATGGAGTGTGCTAAATGAAAGCAAACAGTTTACTTATTTCTTGTATAAACCAAACAGATGAACGCTTATTCTGCTACTTAGCAGGGCTGAACCAAATGGTGGCCATAATTCAGATACCTCACATTGATTAAAATCAGGTTGTTTTTTTCAAGTTATCTGAAAACAGACTTTTTCAATGCGCTGAGACAATAGCAATAAAAGCTGTAAAACTGTGTTCTTCTTTTGGCACTAGCCCATTGTAAACAGCAAGCTACCAGGCTTAATGAGGCAATTCTGTACCATCACTTTTAATAACTGAATGTTTGTCTCCCGGCTATTCAGGTGGGCTATTACCGGTATTTAATATTACTGGCAATGTTGTTATATATTCACCACTGGCAAAGAGCGAGGTGATTCTTCCAGATAACAGCAGTGCAATAACACTTTACTGGATTTAACAGAGAGAAAGGCCAGGCAAAGCCATTGTGCTTTCCTTCTTCCTTGCAAATGTTGTTTCAAGCACTGAAAGAGTTAAATGAAATAATTACAGTCATAAGCATGTTGATTCTCACTTCTGTTATGGCAAACATAAAAATGTATTGACCTAAAAGGTAAATGTTGGCTGAAGCAAAAAACTGACGTCAATATAAACTCCAGAGCATTCTGTATCTTGATGTTTGGCACATGAACATTGTACTGTATATATAGTGTGAAATACTTAGGTTTGTTTTAATTAAATGGATGATAATCTGGTGATTGTCATTCTCATTTCAAGTGTAACTAACTATTTATGGCATGACTAATTCTGCTGAAAAAAAACTGAATCCGGGGGGCTGAGCAAACTGTCAAATGATGGCAATTTGTTCTATCAATGACCATTGATGGGGTTTTCAGAGAAAAAGGTATGTGTACTTTACCTAGTCTGCCCAAATTATCAGGGTGACTTTTGTCTGTCCAGTGTGTTTTGTACCAGTGTTTTTTCCCCACCCAGAAATTTGCTGGTGGAGATCAGTTTGTGGCTAAATCTGTAGACATTTAGTCCTCTACCATCAGTACCATCCCTCCCTCCCCTGCAGATGTGTTGGTGCTAGTTTGGGCTTCTCCCTCTTCTCTTGCCTCTCACAGCCTAGGCTGGGCCTGTTGTGCAGGTTACCCCACCATCATCACCCTTCTTTCACATAAAAAATACCTGAGCTGGTATTTTTTCTCTGTTGCCAGTTTTTGCCACTGAATCGTCTCCTGAGAGTTAAGCAGCTCTGGGCAAGCTGGCCTGCTTAAGGGAGGGTGACAGCAAGGTTAGGGCCTCTTGAAGCATCATGGATACCTCAGAAGGGTCCACCAGTGTGCTAACTGGGGGATCCAACAGCGAGGCTTACACCATGTGCAAAATGAGGGTAGATTTTATTTCCAGTAAAAGCTCTACTCGCAGAGTGTGAAGATGGGTCATGCTTGGTGGAGAAGGGGATGTGTGGGCAGCTCCAAGCTCCCAGAGGTGAGGGATGGGTCTGGGTCCCAGACAGTGGAGGCAGATACAAGCACTGGGGTTGAGCCTGGGGATGTGGGTGTAATGCAACAAGAGATGGCATGAGGGATGGGTCTGGGTCCCAGACAGTGGAGGCAGATACAAGCACTGGGGTTGAGCCTGGGGATGTGGGTGTAATGGAACGAGAGATGGCCTGAGGGATGCAAGGGTGGAGCAGGAGGGGGTGGTGTGCCTGCGGCTCTGCTAGCGGCCGTGCCTGAGTAAACTAAGATTAGAATTAGACTTGTAAATCTTCTGAGGAACCCTTGGGAAAGTGTCCATTGTGATTCACAGGGTTCTCCCCCTCCCAGGATGTTTTTCCAGCCACGAAATCCATGTGTTCAGAAGCTGTATCTGGCTCTGTCATGGAGCCTGGTGTTGAGTCTCAGTGTATCAAAGCCCTTGTGTGTATGCTTTGGCTTTCCTTTGCTTCTGTGAATTGACTAAAGCTTGCATTCATTCTTGTGAGCCCCCAGTGCAGGCTATAAGCATGGATAATATAAAGGTGTATGTGTCCTCCAAAGCAGCACCCAAGAAAATAAAGGCAAGGTAAAGGTGAAAAAAAAAATCAGGTATTTCTTGGTTTCTTAAGACAGATCTGACCTCGTACATAAGCTTGTGTTTTTTTCCGTTCCTTTTTCCTCACAGTGATGTGTAAGCGGAGACTGATTTCACAGTTGCTGATCTCACCAACCCAGTACTAACAGGGTTAGCTTGAACCTTGGCTCAGGAGAATGACTTGATGTGAGGGCGATTTGGAGCAGTGCTTTTCTTTCCTGTTTTCAGGGCCTCCTCATGTTCCATTTTTTTTCCTTTCAGAAACTCTAAAGGGAAGAAACTTTAACTAGGATTTTTAAATTAAATATCAAAGAGGACATTCACAAGCTGCAGCCTGATTCTGGCAGTTCATGTTGTAAGAGGTTACTGACTTGAGACCTGAAGTGTTCCCCATTTTCAGAATTTGGCTATATTAAAACCACAGAGTGTATCTGTAGATTTCCTCAGAAACTCATCAGAGACTTCATGAAGAATTAAGCACATTGGCTTATTTTCCTTGAGCCTTGCTGGATAATGTACAGATCTTCCTTTCAAAGCAAGAATACTCTTTTATTTTTCCTAAATATTTTCAGGTGTTTGAGCTATGTGGTAAAACAAGGTCTGCAACAAACATTTTTTCCGTTTTGCAGGGCTTTTTCTCACTGTTAGTGCTGCTACCTTCAGGTAGAAGAATGGCAGACAAGACTGGTGCTTAACTCCAAAAGCCAGCTGGGGAAACCCACCAGCTCCTCTTGTCTGGAAAAGTGACAGGGACATCCAGGTCAGAACATAAGGAAATTAGAGAACTTGCATTTTCCCTCCTCTTCCAGGTGACTTTTAATATGAAATATTTTTGTGGTAGTAATCTGTTGTTTCAGGCCACTGCCCATGTATGTGGGTCTGGAGAGGACAAAACCTGAGGCTTCAGGGGAAATTCTGCAGTCTGTGGTAACCCAGTTATGCAACGTGGCACATGCAGAGTGAAGAAAATGGGAGAGGAGTTTGTTTCTATACCTGCTGCATCTCTCACTTTAGGACTGAACATCCAGTTTATTAAGAAATTGTGGTGATATACTATTATCATTTCCTACTGTTGTGCAAAGCAGAAATTTGGTCTCCTGAATTTTAATTATAAGCTTTTTGTGACTGCTTTTGTGTTTAATATTGCAAGGTAAAAGCATCTGGAGGCAATAGAAGAAGGTGCTTTAAATATAAGGCAATTGTAAATGAAAGGCTCCTTACATGAGGCATAGGTTTTGCTGTGCCATCTGGATCATCAGCCGTGAGTCTGTCCCAGGGGTGGCTGGTCTCGCCCCCTAGCTGTGGTGGGGCTCTGAGCTTTGACGATGCAGAGTACACCCGGTGTGTTGAATGTGTCTAGCTATGCAAACCTATCTCTGTCACCAAAGGCTTCTGTGATATTCTGACTCATGCTGCAGAGAGAGCTCATAAAGCAAAGGTAACTTTTTGAGGCAGTCGCCCTTCAGAGTAAAAACGCACTTGAAGAAACTGGGTCCTTCCTGCTGATGAGCTCAGTAGTACTACGCCAGCACTTCACATTGCAAATGAATAGAATGAATCATAAATCCTGGAATGATTTGGATTGGAAGGACCTTAAAGATCATCTAGGGACACCTTCCACTAGACCAGGCTGCTCACAGCCCCATCCAACCTGGTCTTGAACACTTCCAGAGATGGGACATCTACAGTTTCTCTGGGCAACCTGTTCCAGTGTCTCACCACCCTCACAGTGAAGAATTTCTTCCTAATATCTAATCTAAATCTACGCTCTTCCAGTTTAAAGCCATTCCCCCTTGTCCTGTCACTCAAGCCTTGTAAAAAGACCCTCTTAATCTTTCTCATAGGCTCCCTTTAGGTACTGGAAGGCTGCTGTAAGATCTTCCCAGAGCCTTCTCTTCTCCAGGCTGAACAGGACCAACTCTCCCAGCCCATTATCACAGGAAAGGTTCTCCAGCCCCCGGTCATCATCATGGCCATCCTCTGGACTCACTCAAGCAGCTCCGCTTCCCTCTTGTGTTGGGGGTCCCAGAGCTGAACACAGTACTGCAGGTGGGGATTCAGGAGAACAGAGTAGAGCGGCAGGATCATCTTTGACCTCCTGGTCATGCTTCTTTTGATGCAGCCCAGCATACAGTTGCATTCTGGGCTGCGAGCACACACTGCCAGCTCATGGTGAGCTTTCCATAAACCAACACACCCAAGTCCTTCTCATCAGGGCTGCTCTCAGACCATTTTCCACCCAGCCTGTAGCTGTGCTTGGGATTGCCCCGACCCAGGTGCAGGACTTTGCACCTGACCACAACTCTTTGAGTGGGATCATCCAGCTAATTCCTTATCCACTGAGTTATCCATCCATCAAATCCATTCCTCTCCAGCTTAGAGACAAGGATGTCACGTGGAACAGTGCCAAATGCTTTGTACAAATCCAGGTAGACGACATCATTTTCTCTTTCATTATCCACCAAAACTGTAACCCTGTCTTAGAAGGCCACCACATTTGTCAGGCATGATTTTCCTTAGTGAAGCCATGCTGGCTGTCACCAATCACCTCCTCATGATCTATGTGCTTTAGCATAGTTTCTAGGAGGATCTGTTCCATCATCTTGCAAGGCACAGAGGTGACAGAACCCATTAGGAGACAAACTACCCAGCCCACTCAACGCAATTTGCTTGTTGCAATCAAGGTTTCACAGTTTGTGAACTACTACTAGGTGATTCATCCTTCTCTTTGTGGGTGGGTGATGTTCCTGTTGCTAGATCGGGTATTTCCCTGCCTTCAACACAAATGCTGTGCAAAAATGCCTCTTTCTCATGGCTCCTTTTTCTGCAGACTCCTGGCACATGGAAGCTGAGAGCTTCGATGACTCCAGCTACACCACCACAGGCCACAGAGGATGACAGCAAACTGCATGGCAGTGTGCTGTGTATGCTGTCTGATTTTGCTTTCTAAAGGTTCATGGATCTCCTGCTCTGGTTTGCACATGCACCCCATGTACAGAATTCCTGCTTAGTCAGTATGCCTTCGTCTTCCCTGCTTTGTCAGGAAAAAACTCAGCAAAGCTGCCATGTACAGATCAGCCAGAAGCTTCAGAAATATGCTTCAGGAAGCCTAGGTGACTGACCAACACAATGGCAGGCCGTTTTTTCATGTGATGCTGGCTTTGCCACTGACTGCACATGACAGTGCACTGGTACTATTTGGATAGAGATGAAATTCTGTGTAGCTGGGGTGACTCATAGGCTGCAGGAGCTCTGCAAGCTCCAGCAGTGTCTTGCAGGACAAGCTTGTGTTTTGAGCAACTCAGATGTTATCTTGTCCCTGGCTTTTTTTCCAAGCTGTCAAAACCAGTGCTGCTGGGTGATCATGCAGATGTCAGAGAGTAGATTGCTTGACCTTATTCTCCTATTTTAAAGCAAACCAGTGCCTGAATTCTCACTCTGGTGTAAGTCTCAATTCTGTGCATTCAGAATAAATCCTTAGTGGCCTTAGGAGTTTATGTACTATTGGCTTGTTACACATCCACTTAAAAACTTATATCCAGTGTCTACATTTGCATCTGGACAACATGTGGGATCCAGCCAGGGTAAAAATTCCCGCATATGAATTATAAATAGACCCTGTCTGTGCCCTGTGGTGGATGCTTCTGTCAGCTCTTTAGCTGAAAGGACATGCAGCCACTTAAATATTTGGATTTTGCACAACATCTAGAATGGCAAAGAAACCAAAACCAAGTAATGTTCATCGCTGACATGGACAGTGAGATTGAGAGTGCCCTCAGCAAGTTTGCTGATGACACCGAGCTGTGTGGTCCGGTTGATATGCTGGAGGGAAGGGATGCCATCCAGAGGGACCTTGACACGCTTGTGAGGTGGGATGATGCCAACCTTATGAAGTTCAACCATAACAAGTGCAAGGCCCTACACCTGGGTCAGAGCAATCCCAGGCACAGCTACAGACTGGGCAAAGAAGAGATTCAGAGCAGCCCTGCAGAAAAGGACTTGGGGGTGCTGGTCAATGAGAAAATGAACATGAGCCGGCAGTGTGCGCTCGCAGCCCAGAAGGGCAACCATATCCTGGGCTGCATCAAAAGGAGCGTGACCAGCAGGTCAAAGGAGGTGGTCCTGCCCCTCGACTCTGCTCTTGTGAGACCTCACCTGGAGTATTGTGTGCAGTTCTGGTGTCCTCAACATAAGAAGGACATGGAACTGTTGGAACAAGTCCAGAGGAAGACCACGAGGATGATCAGGGGACTGGAGCACCTCCCGTATGAAGACAGGCTGAGGAAGTTGGGGCTGTTCAGCCTGGAGAAGAGAATGCTGCGTGGAGACCTCATAGCAGCCTTCCAGTACCTGAAGGGGGCCTATAGGGATGCTGGGGAGGGACTCTTTGTCAGGGACTGTAGTGACAGGACAAGGGGTAACGGGTTAAAACTTAAACAGGGGAAGTTTAGATTGGATATAAGGAGGAAATTCTTTCCTGTTAGGGTGGTGAGACACTGGAATGTGTTGCCCAGGGAGGTTGTGAGTGCTCCATCCCTGGCGGTGTTCAAGGCCAGGTTGGATGAAGCCTTGTGTGGGATGGTTTAGTATGAGGTGTCCCTGCCCATGGCAGGGGGGTTGGAACTAGATGATCTTGAGGTCCTTTCCAACCCTAACTGTTCTATGATTCTATGATTCTATGTTATTATACAATACATAAATCCAAGCTACACCTATATCTTAGGCAATAAAAGTGTTTATATACACTTGCACACACATGTCTGTGTATCTAAATGGTTAATCCTTGAGGTGGAGCTGCTACTATGTGTACCATGATGCTTGATAAACTTTCTGGACTGAGGTGGAAGAAACTGGTCTTTTATTTGCAAAATAAAAACATAATGATTGAAATTTAGGTGTTTGCATTGCTTCCCTGAAGACAAAGTGTGCTATTTTTGGATATTGTTTGTATTGATGTGTTTTTTTCCATAACAGCATATAAAATTCTGGCATAGCCGCATTTCAGGTTTTCATGGGAAATGAGCAGTGTTAGTGTCCTGGTTTCAGCTGTAACGGTTATTTTTCTTCCTAGTAGCTGGTACAGCTAGACGTCCATCTCCGCAACTCCAAACTTCAAAAAAAAAAAAAAAAAAAAGTGCTGTCATGATTATCAGCAGAAAATAAAGCTGTGGAAAGCCAGCAGCAATGTGAGTCTCCTGGTACTGTCCTTACATCACCATTGACTGAACCCAACTTCCCTTAGATCATCATCCCAACAAGGAATGAACTGTGATGAAACCAGATGAGCTCAGCAATGATGTCAGCAGGCAACAATCCAACACCATATACCATCTCTCCTGCCCTGAAGGACTGTTAGGACAGATGGAGGCCAATACCATGTTGAATGAACTCAACAAATTTTATAGGAATGGTGCATAGACTAAGGAATGATACCTGTCTGTATATATCTGTGTGTGATGTGTGTGTCTACATCAAGAGACAAAAAAAAAGTGATGGTATATTGGAAAATGTGGGATCTGAGCATGACAAGAATGGTATGGGATAAGGGGTGGATACTGTCCTGGGTTTGGCTGTAACAGTTATTTTTCATCCTCATAGTTGGTACAGTGCTGTGTTTTGGCTTTAATTTCGAAAGTGTTGATAACACACCAATTGTTGTTTCAGTTGTTGCTGAGCAGCGCTTACCCCAATCAAAGACTTTTCAGTCTCATGCTCTGCCAGCGAGGAGGGGCACAAGAAGCTAGGAGGAAGCAAAGACAGGACACCTGACCCAAACTAGCCAAAGCAGTATTCCATACCACAGCACCTCATGCCCAGTATATAAATGGAGGGAGTTTCCTGGAAGGGACTGATCACTGCTCAGGTTGGGCTGGGTATTGGTCAGTGCCTGGTGAGCAATTGCACTGTGCATCACTTGTGTTTTCTGAGCTTTTATTTCTTCTCTCGTTGCTTCTTATTATCATTATTGTTTCTGTTGGTATTCTTTCTATTATCACTATATTTTACTTTATTTTAGTTATTGGACTGCTCTTAGCTCAACCCATGAGGTTTACATTCTTTTGATTCTCCTCCCCATCACATCCCTGGGGAGGCGGGGAAGAAGAGAGTGAACGATGCATGGTTCTGAGTTACCAGTTGGATTTAAACCACAATAGTTAGCAAATACACAACTTCAATTCCACCAAGTCAGTCAATATGGTAGAGAAAAGGTAATGATGCCACCTTCTTTCAGTCCCACCACCTCCTCAAGACCACAAGCTATAAAAATGAAATTGGTAAGAAGCAATTTTTAATGGGCTATTACTTCGGTGTCAGTAGGCAACCTCATCTAGCAGAAAAGAAGGCACCAACTGCTCACTGGTACTCTGGTTACTTTAAGCAAACCAGTTGTTTTACATTCCCACTGTATTTTTTTGATTTTGAGAGATTTTCTTGTGATTAGAGACTTCCTTTTTGCAGCATTTGACATGTCTTCATTTCTGGCAGGGTTTAATTCCCAATGAAGACATGGTTTGCTAACGGCTTATAGCCCTGGAATGGAAAAAAGTGTTTCTCAGATGGAAAAATATTTGCTCAGAATGACCTTAGCTTTAGGCAAGCAGAGCAAGCAGAGAAATGACACAAAAGCATTGGAAGCACATGATCATCCATCTCTCTTGACAATTTGCTAGAACTGAGTAAGAAAAGACTCGCTCCTTACAGAAAATAGGATACATTGGATATTTGAAAAGGCAGAGTGTATGTGCTGCTGCTTATGAGAGCAAACCATTCTGTGCATAAAAAGACAGGATGCCAAGGATGTCTTGACTAGTAAAATCCAGACAGCCAGATATCTCTTCTGAAACTCTGTGGTGATGTATGTAGAATGAAAGTAAAAATATCTCTGCTGGTTTGGAAATGCACATGCAATGTCTAGTTTCTATTTCATAATATGGGTTTACATTTGTATCAAATGGATTTCATCACTTGCTGCTGAAGAGGTCTTCCTAACAGGCATGCTTTTCCCCGTTATTAGCTCAGGTTAAGTCTTCCTCTTGAATATAGATCTCTCCATACTTGGAAAGGTATTTTCTGATTACTGTATATGCCTTGATTCATGACACCAAGGATGTGTACAGTGGTTCCCAGTGTAATGTCAGGGCCGCAGTGGACTTTGTTTTCACTGCTGGCTTTGGATTAGCTCTTATCATGGTATTTTACTGCAAGGGGTCTAGGGATTACAACTGATGTTTGGACACTTGGTGTCTTGTGAGACTGGGTTTGCAGGTGAGTGCTACCATTAGCCGGTGTAAAGTTTCTCTTCTTATGGCAAGTTACGTAGATTTATACTCTGAGTTCCCCAAACACAGGATTTTGTGATGAGAAAAGAAGAATGGTAATACAAGTCCTCTCAAGGAAGGCACTAATAAGAGCTCTCTGTTCTCTTCCTTTCCCCTACTCTTTCTAAAACTTCCACATGTGACACAGAAATGTTTTTTGCACCCTTACAATCACCCTTTCTATCTGTCAAAGAAAACTGTGGCTGGCGCAGTCCTCCATCCTGGCTCTTTGCTAGTCTTGCTGCCTTTTGGAACTGAGTCTGGATGTTGGGGCAGTAAAACTCAGAGATGGCAAAGCAGTAAAAAGAGACTATTACATCAGCAATGGACTTAATACGCAGAAAACATCTAAGGGTTATGAGGGATCTAGAATTAATATGTGCACATTAATAGCAATTATTTTTTATTCTGGGAGTGATTACTGGAAAATGGTGGTGGTGTTAAGTAGTTGGTCTCCCATCTCTGAAGTATTTGTATTACTTTACCTTAATTATTGGTTTATGAGGATTTCTTTTTCTGCCTTTGTTTGTTAACAAGGCAGCAGATGCCAGGACCTAAAAGCTATTAGAGATCTAATCCAAAAGCCATGAAAGTCAGTGATTATCTTGCCTATGAGATCAACTAACTAATAATGTAATAGGGATTATCTTAAGACCTGCAACAGAGATTGACTAACTCTTCCACATGTTCACAGCAGTAATCCTAGCTATTCTTTTTATTGATATGGACTGGGTAGTTGATCCTTTGCTTTGTCTCTCCTGCCAAAGTGTTTCTGAATGGTAACAGTATATAATTTTTAATGAGAAACTGTGGATTTTGAGTGAAAGAAGTTTTACATGAACAGCTGGTCCCCCAGCCGATTTTGATGTTTCTTTTTGAGGGAAAAAAACAAACATCTGAAAAACCGGTTTGTCAGTTCTGCTGCATTCAGCCTGCTGACAGCCACTGTCCTTTGCCTGTCCCACCTGCTTGTGTGCCTCCTGTGTTCCTGATGCACAGTGATGCCTCTGCAGCTGGTATGTTAACTCGCTGCCACGCTAGAAGTCTAATATCCTCTGAATGTCTCCCCTACACCTCTCCTTATAGAGATGGTGAATTCTGATTTAGTCTATCCAAGTCTCTCCAAAAGGAGATCTGGTGAAACAGCCATACTGGTATCTTTTTCTTTGTTTCTTTTCTTTTCTTTTGTTTAATTGGACACAAAATAGCCTAGGTACACGATTTAAAAGCACCTCTTTGGTAGGGCTAAAACTGGGGTCTGCAAGGTTTTCTTGGGAGGGCAACAGCCTTTTCTGGTTGTCAACACATCTACCTGATGATGGAAAAATTAGTAACAGCCACTGAGCCAGAGGGAGAGAGACACCATGTCTCACAGATGTTATTTGGATTGGCCAACTTGCAACATGTGATAGAAATATATTCCTCTGGATCTAGGGTGAATTATGGAAGTGTCTCATTACAGAAAATGTAAAAATATTTTCCATAAGAGCCCAAATTTTGCTACATTACTGTTCTTCCCTCTTCAAGAAACAGCTTTTTAGCAAGTTCGGTTATCAAAATGCTAAAAAATAAGCTGGCTAAAAGAGAATCTACTGTGTTACATTTCTACTGGTCAACGTGAGTGTCAGCAAGCTGTGGGCATTTCATCTGTGAGTGAGGTTAGCTGTCTTTACAAGCCTTTAACCATGGAAATCCCTACCTCAACCAGACCTTTGCATTTGGCGGGAAGTGAGTTGGCCCTGCTTCTCCTTCTGTGCTGTCCCAAATCCGTCCTACCATTACCCTGAGCAGCAATTTACCTTAGGAGGTGTTTTTCTCCACCAGGCTGGCTGCTCTTATGTGACTGTGCAGAGTTCACTGCAAAGCCTCAGTGTTGACATTAGGAATATGACAACCCTTATCCAGCCACAGATGTTTTCAGAAGTACTGACTGCTGGCCTGAGTTACCTGAAGCTGTTACTAATTGTTCGGTGATGACGCAAATGCCAGGGTCCAATTTCAGCCTTACTGCTGGCTCCCAGGCAGGAATGACCTGCTTGGCTGTTATTGCTCTCCATATCCTGGTGGCAGGCAGGCCTGTAAATTCTCTAGGTGCCACACTCCTGCTTATTGAAAAGTGCACTTCATTTCTTTTGGAGTAAAATAGTGTTTCCTGTGGCCTTTGCTTTGATTTAAACTTGTGGTTTTTTTCCCCCACCCATGTTATATGTAGAAACTGTTCTTGGTGCCTGTCTGAGCATCATTTCACTCTTGTTATTATCCAAAACTGTTAAAATCATATTAAATGTCTTAATGACTCTTCACCCAGGTACCTGGCCTAACTCTCCCGTAGCAGGCACATCACATGGGATTGTTTCACCATGACTTATACACTCCACTGAATTGGCATTGTTCTCTGCACCACTGGCAACTCCTGTGGAAAACTGCTGTAATAGCTGCTTAATTGCACTTGAAGCAGTTTTCTATATTTTTATAAATGTTTTCACTTCTGTTTTGGCCATTTATCACAAATGCCATCTGATGTTATTCATGTGATGGTCAAAGCAGAAGGTATATCCTAGAGATTAGCCTTGGCCTCCTACCCAGCCTGATTCTGCGATGTGGAGTGAGTCAGCAGCTGTGCCTCAGTTTTCTTATATAAGATGGGATAGTAATGGGTGAATTGCAAAGCTTACAGGGTCTGCCAGCCTGGTATCACCTGCCACTCCATTCCTATTAGTGGGACAGAAGAGAGGCAGAAACACAGAGCAGAGGCAACTGAGGGCCCACCAGTCACACCAGCGTCGCAACTTCTGCTGCAGTCAGCTTGTCTGGGGTCAGTCCTGAGGGGCAGGTGCATGGGCAGCTGGGCAAAGGGGCCTTGGGTGAGAGGCTGAGGCTGGGTGAAATACCCTGCACAACTGTGATGGATGTTTTCTGTGCACAACCATGAGAGCAGTCTCTGTATGGCTTTGTCACCTGTATGGTTATTCAGTTCTGTCTAGGCTTTTTGCAAAACAAGTGAAGTGGATGGAAAAGAGAAAAAAAAAAAAGGACTCCTTCTTTTTAATTGTAGCATTTCAAAATAATATAAAACTATACTCAGTGTCCAAACCACAGAAATTGCCATGCAGATCCAAGAGCAGGTGTGCCTCCTGGAGCTACTGGAACAGCATCAGAAACCTGCTGGATCACCAGTAGAAAGTGTCCTCTTAATTCTGGGTCAAATTCTGCTCCAAATGTGGTTGAAAGCAAACCTCCTGTTTACTTTAATGCTTGCTGGCTTTCATCTGTTGTTTTGGAATAAACTGAGATCAGCCGTGAGAAGTGCAAAGTATGTCTGCTGGTGCAGGAGGAAGCCAGCGATGTGCTGGGAGAGATTGGGAATGAATCAGTTTTTATGTCCAGGTCCCTGGGATAAGATCTTTCAGGAGCGTACATGGCAAAGGATACTCCTGGTAGTTCAGCATGAACCTGAGGTTATGGTTTTCCACTTCACGTTTTCCTTAATTTCACCCACAGCCCACCCTGGATGGCTGCAGCCCAATGCCTGTGTAGCACTCAGGTGTGGTCCAGTGCAGTAGGTCATTTCCCTGGGGTTTTGTGTTGATCACTCCTACCAAACCAGTGGCTTTTCGGAAACCATCCCTGTGCCTGCTGTTGTGAATATGACCTACCCTACAAAACAGCTCTGTGCCTGGCAGCAGGTATTGAGCTGTCCTCCTGCATTGCAGGTGTCCCTCAGATGTGCATGGGTTCATGCTTAGCTGGCTTCACGGAGCTCCATGGAATATAAGCTCTGCCTCAAAAATATCTACTTTCTTCAGCCTGAGACATGCAGAATTTCAGTTATGGAAGTCATCCCATCCCTTCAAGAACAGCAGGCTGGCTGAATACACTCTTTTATTGTGGTAGAAATAGGGAGAGAATGTTTGTGAGTTGTGTGCATAGGCTATTACAGTTCTTAACTCAATTTCCTAACCATACAGCCAGTCCAATTTCTAGGTCAGTGTGGTAAGTCATGATTAACACAAATGTCCAAACAGATTTAGATCATTCACCATTTTTCTTCTCTCTGTATCCATCAAAACCTTCAGATGTAACTGACCTATTATTCAGTGGGACAACTCCTTTGCCACCCACCTTTCCCCCTGCTGTTTCCTAAACCATTCCCTCTTACTTAACATGTTCCAAAACATTTGAGACTTGATACTCTGGAGTGCTGAGCACCCTGGCCCTCATTCGGTAGAACACATGAACATAGGAATAATTTTATTTGAAGTCAACACAATTATTTGCATGCTTTAGTTGCTTTGGTGTGAATTGTTCCATATTCAATAGGGTGGAGCCCAGGGAGTCCTTTCCTGGCTGTGCTGCTCAGGTTTGCTAAACAGGGAGGAACGCTAAAGCAGCTCTTTTCAGTGCTTGGCTGCTGAAGAACAAAAGGAAGCACCACCTAGAAAGGGTATTTCTGGGCAGGATGGGGTTGTGGTTCACTAATGTTGTGTTGTTCTCATTGTATTCTTATCAGAGCTTGGGAGATTATTCTTATCAGAGCCTGCAACATTATTTTTATCATCTTGAAAGATGATTCTTTTATACCAGGGCAGCTGTAAGCCTCCTAAGGCCTTTCATTTTATTTACCTCTCTGCTGCACTTCTCTCCCTCTCTTCCGTCAGCGTTTGCCCTTTGATTTGAAAGCTCAGAGCAGACTGACATTTAAGCATATAACACTGGGTTGGAGGTGTTTTACAGTGTAAAATGCCTTAATGTGTGATTTAGACCACTATCTCTCAGTTCCCAAGTAAAAGTATGGCTCAAATAGGGCTCCAGTGCCTGTTTTAGGAGATTTAGCCCAGTGATGCTTATTCTTGTCAGCTCAGACTGGTAGTAGAACATGATGGTGTGTAGCTGTGATTTTATCTGTGCTACCTCAGGCTGCCAGTTTGTGGTCAGGGATGAGCTGAGCAGTTCTTTAGGACAGAAACATTCTTCTATTATGTGGGGAGTGCAGAGTAAGACTCTGGAAATAGGTAATATAATAATAATAATAATAATAATAATAATAATAATAATAATAATAATAATAATAATAATGGTTTTGTTACATCTTCTGTGTCAAAGTTCCCAACTTGGCCAATATGCACATGCTTGTAGTTTGGTATTCTCATTTGGAAACTTCAGCAGACTTCCTGCCCACTCCTTATCAGAGGAGAGGGGAGAGGTGATAAGACGGCATCAGCAGATGCTCCAGGCCTCTTGTGAAGTCTGTCTGTGTTGCCAGGAGGTTACCTTTGGTGTTATTAATTCAAGGGGTTCTATAGGATAGCTTTTGCTGTGCCTGTTAGTGTAAGAGGCACAGCATATCACCCCAAAGGTAAGACCACACAGCCTCAGAGCTGCCAGACAGGAACTGGTGCTGCAAGGGAGGTCCAAAGTGGTCCCCACATAAAATGCCTGTCTCAAGCACAGAAAGAGCAGCTACATCTGCACCAGCTGCTAGTGCAGCTCAGGAGCATGTCCTCTTGGCAGCCACCCTGCTCTGCTCCCAGTGTGGTGCATTGGTGAGCACAGCCCTAGCCCCCAGGGTAGGCAGGGGCACCCAGGGAAGTCATGGGCAGCATGTGGGGGGGGCTGCCCCCCAGGGCAGAGCAGATGGATCTCAATTCTCCTGGCTGGGGAGAGAGGCTAGCTGCTGGGGAGCAAGCCATGCTGTCACACTTGGCCTCCAGACCTGGCCCCTTTTGTTTCCTAACTTAACAACAGCCAAAGAGACCTGCATATAGTCATTCATATTTGCAGTGTAAATGTGTCCCAGTTGTGTGAATGCTTGATGGCTTTTATTTTCTGACAGTTTCATTTTATCACAACTTACGCTCTTCTATTCACTTTCCCACAAATAGCAGGTGCATGGGGATTTGTCTGGTTTTGCCAGAGCTGCAGAGGTGTCAAGGGTGGCTGTGCACTACGTGAATACCCAGGCACTCAGCACATACCCATCTCCACATGCCATGGCGGCTACAGAGGGTCTGAAATATCTCTGCCAGCAGCAAAATGCACTTGTGCTCCTTCCCTGTCACTCTGTGTCTTATTGTGCTTTAACCAGAAAAAGAGCGGAAAAAATGCCATGGTGAAATGACTGGCTGGAAAAAGGATAGTAAACACCAGAAAACAACTGAAGGGAGTTGTCTGGAAGTAATCCATTGTGTTCCTATTTGGCATTTTCAGCAGATGTAAAAATTGGAGCTTGTTCCACACCAGAGACAGGAAATAAGGGAAGTGAATGCAAAGCATGTGTGTGTAAGGGGCCAGGCTAAAAGGTCTGCCTGGCTCAGGGTCCTGCCCCTGCCTTGCAGTAGCAGCCATGGGACCAGGATGGCAAGATCAAACTTTCCCCTCCATCAGCACACAGCTTGAGGGGAGCAGCCTGCACCCCACAATCTTCCCGCTGCTGTGGCCAGGCACTGGTGCAGAGCATCCCGGTGGAGTGTGCATGGAGCAGGATAGTGTTCCATATATAACCCAGTGCTGCCCTGGGCACAGGCGGGTGGCCAGACGTGGGCATGTCTCTTTTGGCTGGGGTCGGCTGTAGCCTCTGCAGCGAGGCCCTGCCTGCATTTTTGAAAGTGCTTTGAGACTCTGTTTCTCCCGGGGGCTGTCACTGTCTAGGCACAGTGCAGGCAATAAAACCCAGCAGCAGCAGTGGCGGAGGGGCCCTCACACCATGGTTCCCTCTCCTCTGGTTGTGCCGCAGCTGCTGGACAATGCACCCTGCATTTAAGTTGCTCCCTGTTTTTTGCCTGGTTTTGGCAATTTATAACTCCACCATCCTCCACCGAGGAAATACGCCCAATGGGTCCTCTCTGCCTTGTTCTCCCCACAGGGGACACTGTCTGCAGACAGTAAAAACATGGCTCTGCCAGCTTCTGCAATTTGGGTCACGGTTCACAGTGGCTGCACAAGGCTGGTTTTGCTCAACTTTGCCCCCTTGCACCCTGCAGCCCCTGGTTTCAGCTGCCGAGGAGCTTGCGCTGATTTCCCAGCTGCCTGCCCTGCTGTGCTTGTCGAAGGGAGCTGCGTTGGCCCCTGGGGTTGTGGTGGAAACAGTTGGGGTTGTGGCTGGAATACTTCCCTTGCTAAGGCACCTGAAGGGAAACCGCCCAGATGTTGGGTTTTTGGTTTTGTTGTTTTTTCCTTTAAAGTCCTGAATTTACAAGCTGGCCTTGTGGGGATTCTTTTCAACTGGCATGGGAAAGGTCTAAGTAGGGCAGATGGAAAGGGCAGGCCCCGAATTTCTGAGCACTTAAAGCTGGTGAAATTGGCCATAGGACTGTGTTATTCACCATGATTTCATTTCCCTCTCCTGCTGTTGATCTCTGCTCTGCAAAAGCATGGGCCTGAGATCCTGATCTGCTTGGGAAAAAGCTGGTCCCTCCAGAAAACTGTTTTGGTGTTGACTTCTAGGAGGCTTGGGGCTAAGCTTTTAAGGTAGCTTGCATAGATTTTTAAAAGAACCTCAAGTCTAATCTAGAAATTATATTGCAGAGTGGTATTATTCAAAAGAAATAACAAAATACTGCAAAACCACCCTGTACTTCTTCAGTCTCTAACCCTAACCTGAAACCTCCTCTCTTCTTGGAGTTTTGGTAGGACTATGGTACCAGCTGTGCCAAGTTGTATCATTTAGACATCACAACTTCAGACTGACAACTTCTCTTACAAAAAGTAAATAGAAAGGAGTTTGTGATGTGTACCTGGCCTATGTGCTGTAGCCATGAGCTGTCTTGTCAGCAGTGGTTTATGCAGATATTTAGATTTGTGTGAGTTTCACAATTGCATTTGAAGCCTCCAAGCTGCTGGAGCACTGCCTGGTTGCTGCAAGGGGCTGGGGCCCTCAGCATTTTGCAGGGTGGAGCTCGTCATCTTGCTTGAAAGCAGCTCCTCATGAATGCTGTACCTGAGAGCAGTGGCAGTGGCACTTCTCACTGCTTGTACCCAGAGGAGTAAAGGAAAGTAGGACTAGTGGGAGTTTCAGAAGCCTCTAACTCACCAGACTAGCATAAATATCTTCTAGGGATTGCCCTGAGGTGTGATTTGAAAAAGCAGCCGGGTTAAAGTGGCTTTGCTAAGTTTGTTCCCATGAATATGATTTTCCCCAGGCACACTTTTTACATATACCTGTTAGATAAAAGCTACCGCAGAGTAAAAGAAAAACAACACACAACCCTCTTAATTAAAGATATCAGGGGAAGGAGACTCCTCATACAAACAAAAAAAGGGGTGAGGTTGTTCCAGTTTAAAAAGCCCTGAGAAATAAAGCTGCCTGTGATTGCTATGGTGGTCCACCCTAGCTCTTGTGTGGAACCTAGGCTCAGTGAGTGCTGGTGGCTGGGGTGCTTATAGGTGTGTGCATTACCTTCTTGTCTCCTCCACCCCAGACCGCCCCCTATTGCCTGGTGATGGCAGCATCAGAAAACCCAACTTAAAATCTGTTCCTGTCAGTTTGCTTTCTGAGGCTGGTTTCCTTGGGTGTAACCTGCCTAGTCTTGTAGCTCCCTGCCTAGGTTATCTGCCCGCCTGTCCAGCCCATGCTGGGATCCCACTGTTCCCAAATTCCCTTGGGCTTTCCCAAATGTGTCACGTGTTTTAGAGGATGGGCTCCTTCCATGCCAGTGACAGAAGAATGAGTTTGTCTTTTTACATAGGTATGATCCCATGCCTGTTGGGGGTGGGCTGTCCAGCTCCTCTCTGCAGAGGTGCGACCCCTGGTGCGAGATGCAGTGATTTTTACATGGCTGTTCCTAGCTAGCCCATCATGTGTTATAGAAACAATTCCACAGTTCTCTGGACCTGGGAGCAGTAACTAAATTACTTTGTCCACATTGCCGAGACCATAATGGGGGGGAAATGGAAACAGCAAATTGTGTAGATAGAAAAGCCAGCTGTTGGACATGCCTACTTTGTGCCAGTTAATGAAATTATGCTGCCAACTTGCTTTGATGTAAACTCGCCCTTGTGAACAAGTCTGTGATCTTGCATTTGAAAGCCAGAAAACTTCTGTTGTTGAAGATGTGGAAGATGCAAAAGCTTTGCTGATGTGTGATGAGTGTGGATCCATGAGATAGATAGGCCTTTCAAAATCTGTTGGTTTGTGACATTGTGGAAGAAGGGAAAAGATGGAAAGGATGTGCAGGGTGCCTTTGGGCTGCTGAGCATTGGGTCCAAAAAGCCCATCTGGCTTGATGGATGTGTACCTGTGGCCTAATGGGAAGGGAGAAAGGGGTTTTACTATCCTGTTTGCCCTGCCACAGTTTGTGCTCACACACAAATGAACCAAATGAACACCTATGTGTTTTGGGAGCTCAGTGATGTACTGGTATGAACAAAAGCAGTGGTCTGGTATCCTGGTGGCAGTGGGCCTGACTGAAATGACTGAGAAAAAGCAGAGCTACAAGAGCTGTGTGTGACATCTGGAAGATAGTCCAGACCTAGCAAACCCTTGTGAGAGCAACAGCGAAAACTTATCTTGCTCTTCTATCAGTCTGCTGCTCATGGGAACCCATGCAGTGAAGTATTTATTCAAAAGGCTAGTTGTGTAGGTGGCCAAGTGTGTTATCACAGAAACAAAATGTTAGTCATGAGAACATGCTCGCCAGACATGCCTTCTGCATGCGCCTTCTCGCGCAGCAGCTAGCTTTATCTCCTGGCAGGGTGCGGGCCCTTGCCAGCTTGGCATGGGAGTGTGGCAGGATGGGACTTGATGTGAGGAGTCTGGAAGGAAACACTGCTCCACCAGCAGGGAGCACTTTGGCTGCATTTTCATGTTTAATTCATGTTTTAGTTAATGCGGTGTATGTGAAGACACAGCTAACAAATGGTTGTGGTGTTGTTTTGTAAATCATTATCTTGCTTTCAGATCAAAGAAACTAACTCCGTGGCTGACAAAGTTACCCTACTGAGGCTTTCAGATGTGTGTAACTCTTAGGTTGGCTCAGCTTTTGGGTGCCCAACTTTAACCAAACTTTCAGTGGCTTTTGGAAGCGCAGATCTTCTCAAGGCCAATGGAAGCAGACACAGCAAAACAGAGGGTCCAAAATGACAAATCCCTTGGGTATAAATCTTCAGATCTATTAGTTCCTTGTGTGCTGGAGAAGGTACTATTAATGGGGGCTTATAGAATTATACCATGGTGAGCCCTTCTTTTATAGAAGGATGACTGAATCAAAAAAATTATTCCCTTGGGAGAAATAGCAAGTAAAGTTATGCCAGTATGGTTGCATGGCTGCTAAGGTAATTTTCCCCGCTTTTGGCTGTTCCACTACATTTAAAGCAAGTAACTGTTGGTGCAGACTTTTCAATACAAGAAATACTCTGCTTTGACTAGGTTCCCTGGTACAGCTGTGAAGAAGGAGCTGTGGGGCTTCATTGCACGGAGCTGCGAGGCTGTACCAAAGGAAGCAGAGGTAGCTTTGGTGGGTGAATGAAACATATGAAGCACTCTGATTTGTGAAGGCATTCCTATCCTTCACCACACTGTTAATTTACCTACAGCACAAGTTGCCAAGGTTATTTAACTATCATTTTCTTGCTACATATTGATTTTATTCTTATATGTTGCCTAAAGTTATAGAAATAATTAGCAGAAGAGTCTTCCCATTGCATTTACTATGGAGTTAATTAGAAGTTCTGTCATAGAGAGCAGTCATGTGAGAAAAACAGTACTGTGGTAACTCTTGTAATAACCCATCCAGCTGATGTGAAACAGCAGATCTCCATTGACTCCTGCTGGTCCTTGTCATTTTGCAAAAGCAGCAGGAACACGGTCCTGAACAACATGGGAAACACCAATGGCTTTTGTTTCACAAACACTCAAAGGCCTAGCATGTGCTCCAGGGAAGTTCTCACTGTTCAAGCAATTTGTTGGGGAATTAAGCTGACTTGTTTCAGATCAGTGCACCTTTCCCGCAGTTTCCTTCATGTCACCATGGGAGGGACCTGGCATCTCTGTGGCATTTCCACAGTCTTCTCATTCACCTAGTGTTTAGATGGTCAAGGATATTCAGGATAAGTTTGCCTCTGGGCTCAGGGATTCTAAAGCTCACTATGGCATTACCAAATGCTGAGCCATTTATTGCGTATTTTCTACGGTTTTCCGGTGGTAGGATTGCCCCCCATGCATTAACCAGCTTCGCTATGGCAGGAAAGCTTTTCTTGCTTTATAGCACCAAGTGTCTGGGTCAGATAGTTCAAGCATCCTCCTTCTGCTCCTTTCTTTCACACTGTAGATCCATGAGATCCATGCAGTTTCTCCCACAGCCAGCTGACAGTAAGTGCTGAGTCTCACTCATGAGATGGCCAGTTGACCATCTGTACTGACATCTCTGAAATGGCCTTTCTGCAGAGTGTTACAGTGTCTGGACTGTGGTTCATGAGGGGAAGAGACTGTGGGGTTGCACCTTTGCATGACAAACTTGATGGTGGTGGTCACTGATCAGCTTGTGGGTGCCATGAGCATTACTTGTAACTGCTGCCTGTGAACTACGCTTGCAGGTGCTGTTGGGAGTGGTGGAAGTGAGCTGTGGCTGTATGTATAATTGTACATAGCAAAGATGAAAAAGAAACTTGCACATGCCGGTAGGTAATTTGGGCATTGATAATTGTAACTGGTTGGCTTAAATCCAGCTCATGGCCTAGAAAGAATGTTTATTCTTGAAAAGAAGGCTCTTCAACATGATTTTCTGGCTGCAGTCCAATGTCTGATATCCCTTTCTGAAACTGGGATAAGTACATGTTAATCCTGTAGAGAAGCTGAGACTTCTGGCTGGCTGAAGGTATAACTCAGCCTTGCCTCCTCCCAGAAAGTGGCTCTCATAAAACTGAGAGGAAGCATATGCTGGCCTGAGTAGTCCATCTAGAGATGGAGCATGACCCAGGCCAGCATATGCTTCCTCATATCTCTGGAAGAGATGTTGTGCCAGGTAGCTTGTGGTCCTCTGGAAGCTGCCCATATTTGCGTGTTTCTTCCAGCTTGTGACATGTACACAGGGTTCGTGCTTTAGCAGGGAAAGCAAGACTGGCTGGGAGCTGCTTCCAAGTTGAGTAGTGCTGCTTCCTGCAGGGAAGATAGGGTCTCAGCACTTGGAAGATCAACTGAATATTTGGGCTGGTGGCTTCTCTCTGAAGAGGTCTCCAGTCAGCAAAGTAGGGGTGGGTGGAGGTTCAGAGCAGGACATCTTCCAGCAGCACCCCAGGGAGGGTGTCTGAGGAGAGACCATAGTTTCAGCAGCTCCAGGTTCTGCTTTCAGATCCTCCACTGTAATGTGTCATGAGCAGCATGCCTCTATATATGTATGCAACCAGTAGTCTACTTATATGGCAAGCTCTTTGGTGCTGGGTGCTGTGTATTTCCCTGTTGTCCTCTGCAGCCTTGGTTTGATTCGATACTCTTCCGGGTGGTGGGAGCTCTTCACTGCAGAACTGTGGGCAGCTGATGCGGTTGCTGTGCCAGGGGCACAGGCAGGCAGCCCACCTTGGAGGGGACAGCTCAAACATGAGCTCTGGGAACCTGAGGCACCTTCTGGATACTTTGCTGACTACCTAGGGTAGTATAAGCACCTAAGATAAATTAACCTAAGATGGTATGATGATCCTCCTTCTCCACATGCACTTTTTTTTTTTACCTGTAGTCACATTTGTATATGGCTGATGTCTGATTTATGACTATTCATTTCCATCTGAAGACCTTTTTACCTACAGTTAGTGTGAAGTTGCCTGTTCCTTGGTAACTACAACATGCTGAACATTGTTCTACAGATCTTAATTGGAGCCTGAAACAAGGGCTTATCCATTCTTTGTTTGCCTCAAGATTGTGGTCTGAGATGCATGATCAGTTTGGTCCGTCTTAGACAGCATTTAAAAATGAAATTTGTTGCCTTAGTGAAAAAAGATAAATTCTGCTTGCCAAAAACCCTGTCCTCTTAGATATCAGTGCCTTGCCTAACTTAGATAAAACATCTGTATAGCTCAAAGCTTTACCATGTTAGCAGTGAACTTCTCATCTGAATCTTGTATGAAAGAGCCTATAACTTCAAAGTTAATAATGCCAAAATTCAGCTGTAATTCTGTAAGCAACAGCTGGACTATAAATTGGTTGCTGCTTTGGAGAATGCTTTTTTTCTTTAAGTCCTTGGCTAAGAAATATTTCTTGCCCAGTTATAATTTAAGCAAATTGACTCTGAACCAGCTGTGCTAGAGGAAGATTGCCTGCCTGCTGGTTACTGCTTCTGTGGCAGGGGGAGGCAGCTGCAAAAGTGACAGCTCTGTCTTGTGTGTCATGGAGGGATCCCAGGCACAGTCCCCCTGCCTAGAGCAAACAGGTGGCTCTGATGGTTTGAGGGTATGCTCTCAGCATGAGTGCACAGGGCAAGCTACTAGGGAGGATGACAACGTGAAGCCCTGACTCGATCTGCCAGCCAAACCGCTTGTTATCTGTAGCCCACTGGAGATGAAAGGAGCCCTGTATACCTATGTAAACTCTATGAATGAGGGCACTGTTGCTGCAGTACATTAAGAAGGAAAGCAGGTTATAGGCATGTTAGGATGCTAAGCTGTTAAGCTGACACAGCAAGATGTGGAAGTGGTGTCTATCTATGACTCCAAAGTTAGAGCAGGCAGTGCTGTGCAGCACTGAAATGAACCCCAAGTGGTTTTGGGCTGGAAACAAGAAGGACTGCTTGTAACTCTAGCAGTGTGAAGATGCCTGATGTAGTGGTGGTGGAGGAAAAAGGCAGCAAATCTTCGAGTGCCTGTTGTGGTTAAAGTGGACGCTGAGCTCTCAGATATTGAATTGCAGATTACATGTTTAATGGGAAGCAATAGTGGTGCCTATGTTTGGATTTCCGTGGGCTGTGTGAAAAAGCTGTGAGGAACGCCAACCAAAGCCATTTCAACTGTTGCCCATGGTCTTTACTTATTAGGGTGACTCCTTGTTTCGGCATCAAACAAGACATTTCACAACTCAGAGAGCTGCTTATCTTGTATGTGATGAAAACACTGATTCTGTTGCTGGAGAGCAGGGAATCTGTAGATTCTTATTATCAGATGTATAATTTCTGGGGTTAATCTTTGAGCCTCTCTGACTCTAAAGCACTTTTTTCCCCTAACTGGTGCTCTTGGTAAGGCTTTCACAGTTAGGTTTTAGCAGGAGGAAAGGAGGTGTAAATGCTGAAATTTCCCTCTGCAAGTAACTGATTAGGAACCAGTGGCCTCCTTGCTTGCCTACAATTAACCTTTGGGTGGGAGGCCTCTGGAATCCTTTCCAACTAGCATAAGATGTCATGGTTGGAGTCCGTTGCCTTCTACTTAATTCATGCACCTTCTACTCAATTCATGCACCCTTTCAGCAGCTGCCCAGTATGCAGACTTTGAAAGCACCCTTTGATGAAAGGTAATCATTATCACTGCAGGAATAAATCCTGCTTGCTAACTGCATTAAAATCAAAACTCTTCAAGCCTGACTGCAGCTGAGGGAGAGGATGAGCTGGCCAAAGCAGACTGCTAGCATTGAAAGTAGCTAGATACTGCCCTAATGAATTTCTGGTTTGAGCATGAACTCTCCTCCCAGAACAAACACACCCACAAACACGACTGCAAATGTGGCAGGTGGAGAGGCTGCAGTCAGCATGCTGCTCCAGATGCAGATCTGCCTTGAAAGGGTGATCAAGGCCTGATTCCCCTCAGCAGTGCTTTCACTGGCTCTTATATGCATGTGAGGCACTCGGCTGTGTCAAAATACAGCATAGCAGAGAGGGAGGAGCAGGATCTGGCAGCAGGGGATGGAAAGAAGAGAAAGCCTGGTGGAAAAACATCATCCCTCCACTTTTTCTGACAGGGATGTTGTTGGTGGGGTTGTTGAAAGACACCAGATGTGATTTGCAGAAGCTGCTGGTCAAAGCTAGGCCACAGGACTTTGCCCTGACTTGAGGAATTGTTTCCATTGATGTTCAGCTGACCTCCGGGGGTGGTGAAAACTGATTACATCTGAACCAGATATACACAGAAACAGGATCAGGTCTCACAAAATGTTTAAACATTGCATCTGGGTAGTTCATCAGACAATGGCTGTTTTCAAACTCTAACAAGAGCTTTGCTGACTGCATAATAGGAGGGGGAAGAGCAATGTGGAGCTGCAGCAGCAGCTTCTGGCAGAGTGAGGACAGTGGCACCAGGGAGGTGTGCTGGGGAGAGGAGCCAGGCATCCTTGGTATAAAGCAGAAACCTGAACCAAACCCAGGAACCAAGGCATTGTAGGGAGCTCCCCTTTGCTTTTCTTTCTGATTTGCTCTAGTAGTAGACAAGTGAGCTCCACTCAAGCTTAATGTTTCTCTGGGAGCCCTTGCTCCCTCCACAGTGAGGGAGAAGGTGGTGCTGTTCCCCGTCCCCAGCCAGCTCTTTGCCTGGCATGGGAGCTGCCCCTGGACTGGGGGTGATGGGTAGTCCTTTTGCGTCCTGCTTCACCAGCTTGCCCTAAGGCTTCTCCCTTCCTAGTTTCTCACATGGGAAGTTGTTTTTTCCCCCCTCTTGGAAACAGCATTGGCAAGGTGTATTAGGGGCAGCAAGCAGGAGCTTACAGCCTTTATCAGAGGTGGCAGATCCTCCCTCACATCTCATATTGCTGCACTAGGACTGGAGGTGATGGCTGCTGACTCATGAGAGGTGCTTCCTTATTCGTGGAATGGAGATGAGGGAGGTACTGAGCTGAGGACAGTGAGAGATGGGATTTGGCAATGGAATGAACCTTGCCGCCTTCTCATGTGAGTGTGCAGAATGCTTCCTGCAGACCTGTTCAGTCAGTCTCATTTGCAGTGTTTGGCTGCTGCTGAGCCTCTGCTTGAGGGCAGGAGACTGGCATGTCACAGAGAAGAGTGCAGAGGATGATGAGGAGGAATAGGCTGAATGTGAGATCATAGCATGGGCATTGCCAGGCATTAAAGGTTTCAATAGAGCTCCTAAATGAGAAGGATGGGGCTCAGACCTTGCAGTCTCTTACCCATTTACCAGCTGCCCTGTTTTGGCTGCTATGTGTTAAACCCTGAAACAGGCTGGTTCAAGCTGCTTAGTATTGACCTTTCCTGTGCCTTCTCATCTTGCTCTTACTCTTGTATTTCTCTCAGATGAGCTGGAGAAATGCTGTTGTGTGCAGGCAGGTGGCACCTCTCATTTCCGGGTGTTCAGGTCACTTGAAAATGCTTCTGTTCCCCCAGCTCCAGCTGGCTTCTCTAACTCCAGTACCCACTGAAAGATGCTTTGGTTTCAAGAAAGGGAAAGAAAAACACAGATATGTGTGGCTTTTACCATTTAAAATAGGCATTATGCTACACTTCTAAAATTAATAAATGCTATCAAAAGAGGTAGTGACAAGAGCAAAGGGGAAACTGGTGACTATCAAAATGACGGCTCAGCTGAATCACTCAAAGTGCCTTTCTGAAGTTAGCTTCCTACACTGCTGAAAACACAATAAATGTGCCTTTAAAAAATGAGAGTGATCTTTTCAGTTACTTTCTTTCTCTAAAACCAGAAAGAGCTGTTTGACAAAGGGGATCACCTCATGCTATTACATGATGTGGGAGGCCCTGTTGAGCCATCTTTCTGCAAACTAATTTGAGGAAGAATTACTCAGCAAAAGTTCTCTTGAAATAGGTTGAGACATATGCACATTTTGGCTACTTCCTAAGAGCAAAATGAGTCTACATCCTGATTGAAAAGGAGCTGGTATATTAATCAGGGTTCCCCTAGAGATGAGTTACTCTGATTCCTGGGCTACTGTTGGAGTGACATACTCCAAATTTCAGGTACCACCGAAATAGTTTCAGCAAAACTGCAAATGTAAAGAAAAGGCAAAACTTTGTCTTTATGCAAAGGAAAGCAAAGGCAAAACTAAAAGGAATTTCCCAGGCTTATTCCATCTCTTCTTTGCAGTCATTTTGTCAGACATTTATTTGAAAATCTAGACAAAAGAGCACGTGTACATCCTATGCCTGATGCTGTTGTTATTTTTGAAGAAAAGGAAATTATTTTCCTATTAATTTGCTTCTTTATTTTCTTTTGTACTGATACAGCTACAAATGCCAGCTGGTTTCAACTGGATGCAGATCTGTACATGCATTTCTCTTCTGCTCCTTGTGAAATCTTCTGTCTGTGCATGCATAGATCCTCTCCCACCTTTTCAATTTCCCAAGCTGTATTTTGGTTTACAGTCTGTAGCAGACAGACTACTGCTGTGTGCCCAGAAATCACAGGGAGTGTAAGTGTGGAAGAGCAACAGACCACACACATGCGCTGATATTTTTAGGAAGTCAGGTCAGTCATTTTCAGTCACCCTTGCCAGCACAGGAAGATCACATCTGATGTTGTGATAATAGTAAAAATCCCCTGTTGCTGTTAGCATGAATCAGCTCAGAGCCATTCCTGTTTGCAATGCAGAAGCAGAATCCAAACATCTGTGTGCTGCACCAAGATGAAGATTGGTGGGCAAATTTGCTGCCCCTGAACACATAAGCGAGAAATCTCTATCTGATGGTTAAGGCTTATTCTCACGCTCCTGCTCAGATGAGATTGGAAAGTACGCAAGGCAAATGTGAGCAGGCTGGTGGTTGCACACAGCGTACAACTAATACTGACTTGGTATTTCTATACATGTCCTATAGCCCTCAGACGTGTCTGCTCTCAATTGCATATTCTGAGGCTTGCGCATTTCTGTAAAATATAATTCTTCAAATTACTTTATTGATTCTATCATTTAACTAATAGATTCACGTTTGGTAATAAATCTCCAAGGCCTTTCTTAGAGGTGTAGGTTTGAAACAAAGACCTATCCTATTGCTTATTCTCTGCCAATAATTAAATTGCAGGCATTTTTCTTCAGATGTCTTGTTGAAGTGCGTGTTTCTGGCTACGGGTATGACTACCAAAAGCGTACAGGTACGTCTCATTGTGTATCGGCAGGAACCATTTCTCCTTTCCACAGAAACCCAATTTTGGCAGAAGGACTTCAAGATTCGGTGCAAATCAGAGGGAGCATAGCACGGTTATGGTTCAGCAAAGGCTTTTCCTCTTCTGGTCTCCTTTGCTGTGGGCCATATGGGTTGGGGAAGATTTATGGTGTCTCGTAGCAGTGGTACTAGACTCCTGTCTTGTAGCAGTGGTACTAGACTCCTCTCTTGTCTGTTACTTTAGGATTGGAAGGATGGGGGAGACCAGTTTGATTTCTGGAAGAAGGCTCCTAGGTCTTTTCAGAGGTTTTCAGTCTCTCCACAGCAACATGCTCTGGGAGGCTGTGATGTTTCTTGTTTTGTAAAGTGTTGCAAAAAAACGATGTCTCTGCCTGTGGCTCTTCTCTGGCTAGGGCTCCTCTCCATGTTCCTCTGGTGTTGTGTTATCCCTAGCATGGCCGATGGGGATCAGGTGGATATATAGCCTATCTGACAAGGTGCTGAGCACTGGTCTTTTCAACATATGTGGAAAACAGTCAAAACTGCTGCAAATATTGTGGCAGGTTGCCTAAGGTCACAGGGAAGGTCAGGCAAAAAAAATAAATGTAGATCTCGGTGTGCTACACTTGCTCGCCATCTGCCAGACCTGCGCTCCTCCTCTCTCTCCTCTGCCCCTTTTGCATTTCAGAATGTCCTTCCTTGCAGCTGGCAGACAGTGTTTCCTTCTGCACGTGGTTTCTCAAACTGCAGGTCCAGTGATGCAGGTTGCTAAGCAGTATCTGTCTCCTGCTCAGTGAGGCTGCCTGTCAACTCCCTCTTCTTTCCTTGTGTTGGACAGAAGGTTGAGCAGCCTCCAGATTTTTTCATGTCCCCTTTTTGGTGAAACTGATGCCAGCTGAATTCTGGCTGTTTCTCCATCAGCATAGCTTTGTTTTACTAAATTCCCTGTGCCACAAATGGGAGAAGCCACAGCTGTATTTTTTCAAGAGGTCTTGAAGAGCAAAAGGGGTGACACCCCATGTTGCCTTCCCACAGTAATTGTCTGGAAAAAATCCTGATGTGCTGAAGCAAAACGTGAGCTCAGGGAGGGAGCAGCAGCTTCTTCCCCAAAGGCTGATGGAGGGTTAGGAGTGTGAACATGACCCACAGAAGAAGATCCTGGTTGCCCACATCTGTCTCGCCCACTGTACAAACCCAGTGGGGCTAATTTTGCACAGGGTAAAATTAAGCTGAGTGATATGTGCTTGGGATGCCTCCCCAACAGCAACAGAGACACTGAAGGCTAGTGCTGGTGGTTTCAAATCTGAATATTCTCTGCAGTGATGTGGTTGATCAGCAGAGAAGACGGATGGATTGTGGCTGGCAAAACTTGAGCAGACTTCTGTGTCTGCTCAAGTGCATCCCAAGAAGCTGGCAGTGCTTGCCAATGCCAGGTCAGCTTTCCTGAAGCTACTGCTCGCAGCAAGTGGGATTGCACAGTGCCTGGACAGAGCAATGTTACACCGTGCCTGGGGCCTCTAGACATTGTTGTCCTACAGATAATAACAGGGTTTGAGCTGCTGACATTGCTTGTAATGTTGTGAGTCAGGTTTTCCACAGAGCATGGTGCCTGACATGCTGAGCTGCAGGAAGAAGGGGACTGGTGCCTAGGTGTTTGTTACAGTGTCTGCTGGAGTGCTGCGCTCCCTTGAAATTCTGTTACTCTGCTGCAGGAGCTGCATTTCCTTGGGTACCACTGATCATGTCTTCTGCTCAGGCTTGAGCCTAGCCTCCCTGGTCCTATGGGATGATATCCCAGCTCTGAGTGGGCTCATGGACTCCTAGCATGTCATCTTTGATGACCTCCAGCCAGCTTTGCTCCTGGAGAGACAAAGTGTTGGCCATTGGTCCTTGCTGGTCTTTGGAGCTCTCTGCAACTCTTCCAAGGGCAGAAGGGGCCATTCCTGCACCCTGCAATGCCTGGGAAGATCCAGACTCTGCCAGTGGCATATTCGGAATTAACAGAAAAAAGTGCGTCTTTGCACAATGCTCTGTTCTGCTGTGGAGCAAGAAACCAGAAAAAAATCCAATGGAGCTTTTAAATACACAGAAACTAATTCTGGCTTATAGTCACTGAGCTGTGAACTGCAAGAGTGGGAATTAACCCAGGGGAGACAACACTGTATGTTTGTGCTGATTTTGTGCTCTTCCCAAACTGGTGCCTGGTTGGTTTCAGATAGCTGGGATGAAGCCTGATGGACTTTTTGGTGCCCCCAAGCATCTGCTCCACGCCATGCAATGACATATTGCTTTCCTGGGGACCAGTGTGGTGGCACCTTTAGGGAAGTTCCTTCCCATGCAACTGGGTGAGATCAGGCTCCCTTGCATACCCATCATTTTCTGTATGTTTAGATCTGTATGTTTATTTTTAAAAAGGGACATTCGGCTGTATGCTTTCCTTCACTGCATTGACACCAAGAGAAACCACAGGCACAAAGCTGTATAGGACAAACCCCAAATCTTCTCAAAATGATTCCAGCTGTGCTTCTGTTTTTGCATAATATTGGGTTACAATACTCTCATTGCCTTTCTGTTTTGCTTTTTGCTTGTTTTTTGGTTTTGCCTTAGGCCATGTACAAGGTGCAGTGGCAGATACAAATTTCAGAGCAGGTACTCTAAGTCCAGTGGGCTGTCTGCGGTGTTACCTGTACTTAAAACCAGGAAGCAAGCCAGCAAGACTGTTTCATGCATGCAGCCATACGGTGAGGATCAGCTACCCTTCAGGCCCATGCCTTTAGTCTACTGTCTCTTCGCTTTCTCTGCTTCCCAAAGGTCCAAGCTGCCTGAAAATTTAGACATCAGACTAACCCCTGCAAACTTTCCTGCCAAGGGAGAAAATTAAACTCTTTCGTTTTGTTTAGATGGGGTAAATTGTTGTGGTTTGGGTTTTGGTTTGCATCTTAAGATTGTATGTTTTACTATAACCTATTTCTATGAAATTAAATGAAAACATACTAAAACGTCATCATTTGGAAAGAGGAAGCTCCCTCAGCTCTTTGGTTAGCTGTAACTGGGGTATGGGAACTTTTGCCCCTCAGCTGTTTTCACCCTGGCCCAGGATATTGGCAAAATTGAGGCTGAGCTATCAGGTGGCAAATTAGCCCCACAACAGTTTCCCAGACAAATCTTGTAGTTACTTTGCAATGCACCAGTGTGGGACAGAGTATTTGTCTTCCTATCTAATAGATGAGGCACAGAGACTGTTTGGCTCAGCCTGTAAGCCTACTTAAGCACTTAACTGCCCCTGATTTCAGTGGAAATGGTGTGAGTAAGCATTCTTTGAATGCAAAGCCTGATCTTAGCTAACAGGATGCAGAAAGCTTTTGAGGGTGCAGGGAACCAATCATCCTCTCTGATGAAGGACTGCAGCCAGGACATGGCTGCAGCACATGATAGCACTTGTGATAGACTCTGAAACAGAACATGAGGCTGGGGCCAGTCTGTGCTATGAGGACAGGCCAAACCAATGGGAAGTAATTTAAATTGCAAAGATGCTGCTGAAAGGTTGTGGAGAGTAGATGGCTTAATAAGCTAAATAAGCTTGACATGCTGCATTGAAAAGAAACCTGTGAGAGTGTGAAATGCTGGTGCAAGATGAAATTTGGATGCTGAAATACTGATTTATCCTATTCTGCAAACCATGGATATAAAATGTAGGGATGCTGGAAATGCTACGGGCTGATCTGCAGCGATGTCGCTTGAGAATGTCAGTGAAGAATGTCACAGGTCCCCAGTGCATATTCCTGGGAGGATAATGTAGCATTCAAGTATCACCAAGTTCATGTGAATTCAAGTGAATGCTGAAGTTATGGGAAATCATTTGATTATCTTTGGCAAGATGGAACTGTTGAGCAGATGTGAAACTAAATATCCTGTTGATGAGGGAAAACCCCTCAGTATTTCAGTCAAATTTGCATTTTCCTCTGTCAGTCTTTTTTAAGAAGAGGCATAAAGAAGAGACAAAAAATTCATTTTTTGCATGATTAGCAGGCAAAATTATCTCAAAGCAAGATACTCGTGTGTTTCACATGTTTTGCTTACATTGCGCGTAACATTTTGTACCCACATTAGGTCAGTCATGATGTGGTATTTTTTTTTTTTTAAGATAGTTGCTCAGTCAGAAGCCTAAATCTGAAATAACCAATACATGCCTACTCAGGAAGTCTCCTCCTCTGCATCCTGTCAATGTAAATGATGTTAATATGAAGAATGTAATTGAATAAGATTTATAGACTCTTACTGTAAAGAAAAGTTAATTTATCAATTACATTATTCTTGTATTTGCAGCTTTTTATGTGAGCTACTGAACTGACTTGTCACTCTGAGGTGTTTATGTCATGAAAAAACGCAGTAAGAACAAATATAGAGCATATGAAACTAAAACAACTCTTTAAAAAAATAGATCAAATACAGAATTTAAAATATTTGATGTCGGGACAGGTTTATAGATGTTAACCAGAGAGCATAAAACCTGCAGACCATTCTTTTATTTTGTTTCCCTACCTCACGTACAGCCTACACACAGATTACTGTGGGAAGATGATTACTTATAAGGTGATGAGATCCCCATGAAAATAGGAGTTTGGGAGGTTTTGTGCTTCTCAGGGTATGCATTGCAGGGAGCAGTGGTAAGGACGTTCAATATATGGGCAGAAGGCTATATGGCACTGTTATGGCTGGACTTTCCTCCAGATGGCTGTATTCCCATTCAGGGCCTGATTCTCAGAAAGAGCTGCTATCTTGTAGTGTCCAAATGTGACCTGTGTTTTCTTAGTTCCTAATACATGGTGTTCAGCACTGCAAAAACTGGTTTTGGAGATTCAATTTATTCTTTTTTTCCTCTCCCTGTGGTTCTTGTTCTCATAGCTTCTTAATCATTCTCTGTCTTGGCTTCCTGAAAGGAGCTCATCTGTTCTCTCGCGCTGGTTTCAGTCTGCTCTGAAACCACAAAACTCAGATTAACCTCTTCAAAAGCTTTGCCAGGCTTCAGGTACTCCTGAAGCAAATCTGGGCCCGTTTTCATGCAAATCCAAATACCTTTTATAGTTTTGTTTCAACTTGACATTTTGATTTTGAGATTTTTGAGTTGCTCAGACCCTGAGGCTTTATGTGAAACCCAAAGGGCGTGAACTTACATGAACTGAAACGGAAAAATATTCAGAGGAATCTACTGAAGACTGAAACTATGTTCCCACAACCGTGCTTAATAAAATGCTCTATTTTTCTTTTAATTGGAGAAGTGGAAGCTACTTTTCCACAGCAAGGAGCTAAAGCAAGGGAGTTTCCAATTTAGGTATACTAGGTATATTAAATAGGGATCCTGGTAAATCACAGAGGGTTTATCCTCTCCCAACTGGGAAGCCATTAAATATTGCACTTCTCTATCTCAGTGTGACCTGAGCAATGAGAAAACCAATGTTTCTCCCTCCCAGGGTGTGCTGGCCCAGGGGTGATGCAGGGTTTCTTGTCACAGTGGGTTACTGTCATTTCCAGGAGAGCTGTGGTGTGTCCTCTGCCTCAGCATGGCTGACAGCAACACCGGGTCAGGCCAGCATTGGTCATGGTGGGGAAGTCCTGGCACTGCTCTGGCTGAGCACCTCCAGTGTCACTTCTGTTTTTCCCAGCTTGTAGTGGGTGCAGTTACTTCCCACAGGTGGCCCAGCAGAGCCTACTGACCCACTCCTGAATCCCCTGTGAGGCCAGGTCACCTTCTCCAACCCTGACAGCCCTGGGACTTGTTGCTGATGGCAAGTGGTTGCACCAAGGTACTTGTGGGTCAGTGCCATCCCTCTCCTCTTCCCTTGCTGCCCACCTTTCTGGGAGCCCATGGGCATTGCTACATGGTGATGGGGATGGGAACAGGAGGAAGAGAGGAGGAAGTACTTCTTGACACTTGTACAGGCAGGGCTGTTGACAGAAGATGGAGCAGTGTGTGCTCAAGGCAAGCTTTAGGCTCTCATGTTAGTAGGCAGTTTGGCTGAAACAGGCCCAAACTCAACTGCAAAAAGTACTCTGTGCAAAAAGCAGTATCCTCAGAAAAGCTTTCCTTCTCAGTTGTGATGACAGGCTGCATACAGCGGTTGCAAATCTGTTTGTGTCTTTCTGAGAGGATAAGCTTGTGTTGCATCCCAGCCTGAGCAGCTGAGCACAGTGCTGGGGAGCTGTGTGAGATGCAGGTTGTGGAGGGAAATAGATCTTGCACTTCTGACACCATGCTCCCCTTGAGATGTTACTGACTTAAAAGCATGGAAAATCCACTGTGGATCTGTGGCTGTGAATGAGTGTGCTCAGCCCCTGGGTTTCACTTTGTTAAGAAAGCATGTGTGTGGAAGTGAAGGTCTACCATTTCAAAGGCTAGCTCTGATTCTGTTTGTCTCTGTCTATGGGAGAAGTGAGAAAATCCACACCTAGAAATATGAAGCCTTTTGAGATGAAGCTTTCAAAACCATCAGTTAAGACTTTTAATGTTAATTGAAAGATTAATACAATTGATTTAAAGGGCATGCACATCCAGGCAACCTATTAGGGATGTGCTATCTGCAGTTTACATATGGTTTACTCACTGCAAATACCATGTGTACAGTGAAGCAAAGAAGGTGGTGAGATTAGTCATGGGCGGAGTGGAGCAAGTTGCCCTTGTTAGTTATTGGTAAAAAACACAGCCACCTTATCTCCTCTAAGGTTTTACGATGGGCTTGCTAGTGCTCAGTAACTAACATGTTTTCATGTTCTCTTTCAGTCCTCCACCAACTTCTGCACTAGAGGCTTTATTTCTGAGAGTTACCTGACTTCCACAACCATGATTTCTCCATGCTGGGTTACTGCTGGGACTTGCTGCTTCGGAGCTCCTGAAGCTGGTAATGGACACAAGGACTAAGTGACTTCTCAGGGGTCAGGGGAAACCAAGCTGGAAACTGAACCCAGGCATTCCCAGTTAAGGTTCTTACTGAGATTTTTTTTTTTTTTTTCTCAGCCTCTCCACATCACTCTCTGAATTTGTTTTCCCTGGGCCAAGCAGTTGGTTAATCCACAAGCCCTTTCTTCAGGCTGTCTTCACTCTAACACTGAAGTGCTTTTTAATAGACAGGCATTTTAAAAACCCAAGCAACAGTGTTCCATATGTTCACACAGAACAAAACTGTTGATCAGTGTCTCTTCAGCAATTTCTTAGCTTCACTTTGAAGAGACCTGAGCAATGATTGTGGCTCACCTTCCTCTCTAAAAGATTTACAGACTCCTCATGGACAGACAGGACAGGGAGGGTTGTTCTTGTTTTACTTTCTGGCAGACGTAAGAAAGAGTAAGCTTACATAAAAATATTTGCCAGTCTCACTCCTATTTCTATGTTTAGCTTTTATGCTGAAAATGTTTTGCGTAAAGAATTATTTGTCTGTGAGAAAACATGTGAAGAATTTATTGGATGATAATGATTTTTTTTATTGTTTAAAACTTCCTCTAGAGAAGGTCATTAACCTTGACTGCTTCTCCTTTTATAAATATCATCTGGTTCATCAGAATTGCATCAACTACTGGAAGCTCAGTGAAGTATTGAAACCTCTGAACAGTTATGACCAAAACAAATAAATTGATTTATTTTTTTTCTTAAATTTTTTTTTTGCTTAAAAAAGCAAATCTTACTGTGTTTCCTACAGGCTCCTTAGCTTGATTGTGCTATGGTTTTACAAGTGGAAAACATGGTGCTTGACAGTTTTGAGCGAGTCTCAAACTTTCCTTTTTGTGGCTGAGCCTTATGAGGTTAAGATTCTTACATCAAAGTAATGTTTCCCGACTTACCATCGAAATCAGAGGTGCTTTTCTGCATAATTTTTTAGAAAAAATGAAAAAAAGTTATTTAAAGTGCTGTGCATGTAAAAAACTATCTGACCATTTCGCTTTTGCATGGATCATAGAATCATTTAGGTTGGAGAAGACCTTTAAGGTCATTGAATCCAACTGTAAACCTGGCACTGCCAGGTCCACCACTAAACAATGTCCCTAAGCACCACATCTTCTAAACACGCCAAGGGATGGTGACTCAACCACTTTCCTGGGCAGCTTGTTCCAGTGATTGACTATTCTTTTGGTGAAGATTTTTTTTTCTAATATCCAGTCTAAACCTCCCCTGGTGCACTTGAAGCCATTTCCTTGTCTTATCACTTATTTCTTGGAAGAAGAGACCAACACCCACCTCACTACAACCTCCTGTCAGGTAGCTGTAGAGAGCAATAAGGTCCCCCCTGAGCCTTCTCTTCTCCAGACTAAACAATCCCAGTTCCCTCAGCTGTTCCTCATCAGACTTGTTCTCCAGAACCTTCACCAGCTTTGTTTCCCTTCTCTGGATCCGTTCCACATCTCAATGTCTCTCGTATAGTGAGGGGCCCAGAACTGAACACAGGATTCAAGGTGCAGACTCACCAGTGCTGAGTACAGGGGGGTGATCACTGCCCTTGCTGGCCACACTATTTCTGATAGAGGACAGGATGCTGTTGACCTTCTTGGCCACTGCTAGCCCCAGTACTGAGCCCTGGGGAGCACCACTTTTGCCCACCTCCCCAACTGGATTTAATTCCATTCACCACCACTTTTTGGGTCCAGCCAGCCAGTTTGTTATCCACTGAAGAGTACAGTGGTCCATGCCATGCGCAGCCAGTTCTTCCAGGAGGATGCTGGGGGGAATGGTGTCAAAGGCTTTACTGAAATCTAGGTAGATAACATCTACAGCCTTTCCCTCCTACACTAAGTGGGTCACCTTGCCATAGAAGGAGATCAGGTTAGTCAAGCAGGACCAGGCATGATCACTTGCTTGTCCTGTACACGCTGCATGATGGCATTCAAGGTGATCTCCTTTGTAGCCTTCCCTGTCACTGGTGTCAGAATGACAGGCCATTAGTCCAGCAGATGCTCCTTCTATCCCTTCTTGTAGGTGGGTGTCACATTTCCTACTATCCAGTTAGCTAGGACTGCTGATAAATGATGGAAAGTGAGTTGGTGAACTTTTCAGCCAGCTCCCTAAGTACCTTTGGATGCAAAAAGATGGTAAACAGTGCAACACTGGTCCATTTGGAGTGGTTTGCTTTTTTTTTGTGAAGCTTTTTATTAACATTTGGCTGGAACTGGTGATTTTGTTGTTTGTGGGTGCAATAAAAGGCTGGAGATATTTACTTGAGAAGATTTTGCACATCCTGTGAGAGTTTATTATAGCTGACCTATCTGTATTTTTATCTGAGCAAATCAGAAGGGGCTAGGAAAAGTAATAAACCACAGAAACAATTGCTAGCATAAGAGATGGAAATCTATAGCCTTTAAAAATGGAAAATGAAAAACTTCAGACAGCAGTGGAAAGCATGCATCAGATGAAACAGAGAAGAACATTCAGCTTCACATCTTGTTGACAAAACCTGCTTATTTGAGACACCTATTAGCCTAATTTCTCCCTCTGCACCTACCTCTCCCCTAAGTACTTGCTTTCACTAACAAGCTGTTTGAATAGGAAGGGAGCTCCCTTATCTTTGTATGGTAGATACCCAGGCCTCTGACAAGAGCTATCCTGTGTTACCACGGAATCCAGTCTTTTATTGCAATGCAAATATTGGCACAGGTTTTAAGAATAATGTGGACTTACCATAGACATTAATTTATTTAGGAAAGTGGTTGTTGGGGATTTTGTTGGGTTTTTTTTAAGGTTGGACACTGGATGCAATTTCTTTTGCCTGACTTATGCAAGCATCTCTGTCTCAAGTAACCAGCTCTCATTTTTCTAGGGAATGGATGTAGAGGAGGGGAGACAAATTATATGGTTCTTGTTGTAAGACTGATCATAGTGCTGCAGGGCTTGATGTGGGATGGTGTTACACTCTGAGGTAGGATCCAACACTCAGCTGTATCCCCACTATGATGTATGGCACTTACATACCCCTCAGCATCCTCGTGGAAGGTAGTGGCTTGTTCCGAATTAATATTCTTTGAAGACACTGTTCTGAAAGCAGATTTACCCTGCAAGACAGAAGGACCACCCATGGCTTCAAATCCTGCCCATACATTCAATGGGATCAGGAGGATGTTCAGGTCCTTCCCTTGTCCTGGTTATACCTTTTGCCCTCCCTGTTAGGTACCTCTGCTCCCTGGCATGGAGGCAGAAGCCCAGCCATCACTGTAATGTAGCCCTCAAAGCCCTTGTAACAAAACAGCTCCTGCAGAACAAATCTTTTCCTGCTTTTCTGGGAAACAGTCCCATCTTCTACTCTAAGCATCTCCTAGGAGGTCTTAACCAGTAATTAGGGAATTTTTGCAAACAGCTCAATGCAGCTTTGTACTGTGTATGGCAGTCACTGAACCTCCTCCAAAACCTTTTCCAAAGTAATTTTCCTTTGCACAGAACTGCATTTGCAGAAGTGCTCACTCTGGCCTGCCATTTCCTGGGCTAACTTTTTACATCTGATGGGCCTGAAGAGTAGAAGACTGGATGGGGCTATTTAATAATCACTAGGCACTTGCCAGATTTTGCTATGTTGCTTCTCAGCAGGTACTTCTCCTCCTTCTCCCCATCCCTGTGCCTTTTCTTCTCAGGCACCACATGATGTAGATATAGCTGGGTAGTTTCATTCTCAAAAGCACCCTGGCATCCCTCTCGTCAGACCATTTGATCAGCAGCAGTAGGAAACCAAGCCACATGCCCATGAAGCAAATCTAGTCTCTGTTGCAGTGGAAACCCAGATGGTGTGTGCTTTCAGCAGTTCCTGTCACTGACTTGCTCCTACTGCATGCTTGCAACTGGGTCGTGACATGGTTCTCCATAGCGACTTCCAGAGTGGGTGAAACCTGGTTTCCTACAGCTCTGCATCTTGTGGTTTGCTGTTCTGAGGCCCAGGATAGAGCAGGTGCTGGCTGATGTGGCTCCTGCACTGGGAAGAAGCATCCTGGAAACCTGCTGCCTGGCCGTAGATGGCTGCATGCCACTTCCCTGAGCCAGGTGCTCCTGTGCGACATTGCTCTCCCTTCCTGTTGCTGCCTGCTCTCCTAAGAAAATCCTAGGGAACTGCTGTCTTTGAAAGCTTGGTGTTGGTGAAAATAATTGGCTCTGTTAGGTGATGTGTCAGTGGGAGGATGGATGGGAACAGATGTGTGAAGTGGCCCAGAGGCAGCTCATACTTGCATAAACCTAATTTCTTTAAAAAACTGAATGAAAAATGGGCTGAATGCAGTAGGAATGTTTTCTGGGTTTTTGTTTTGTTTTGATTGGTTTGTTTTTGGTTTGGGGCTTTTCCCTCACTGTGTAGGCCATCTCCATTTATAAAAGCACCCAATTCTGTCCATATCAGCACAGTCTGAACTTGAAAGCTTCTCACCAGGAATTTCTCAGAGATGGCAGTGTGTCCACAAGACCACCTTCAGTAAGCAGGGGTTTCACAGAGAAAAGACATGGCAGCCTCACGAGCAAAGGCTGGCTCCCCTCTGTGCTGCAGAAGGTCCTTGTTCCAGCATCCTACAGCATGGCCACCCATCTCCTAGGTGAATGGAGAGGGATGGAATCTGTAGTGACCAACTGGATACAGATACTGAGCTTGGGCAAAACCTAATTTCACTCCACTGCTCCATAAAGCACCCATAAGCTGTAGGGCAGGAAAGCCTTTAAAGCTTCTGTGCTGCCCACCCCTCAACATGCTTGTTTGACCACATCACTTCACATAAATAAGAGGTGGTGATCTGTATCCCTGAACGTATTTTGATGGCAAAGCACCTGCTGTTGGAGAGATGGTAAGACGGTGCTGGAAAGTCAGTGGGGAGTGAGCTCCAGAGTCCCCATGCACTGCTGCACTGCTGTGATGCCAGTGGTGCTGCTGGGAAGTGACAAAGGTGTGGAAGGGGCTTGGCTTACAGGGAGAGATCATTGCTTCAGGAAGGTTGTGTTTTGCTTGCCTGTGTGTTCAGCAAGCTGTCTTTCATTCAGATGAATGCCTGGATCTGTGCATGGCTGCAAGCATTTATTTCCATAGACAGTGTGCTGGCTATTGATCATTATTCATATTTTTTCCATTCAGAACACTTCAGTCAGAAATTACACAAGCAGAAATTATGCTGGCATGACAAAACAATTTTAGTTAGTTATAAACACTTGAACAGAACTGTTTGCAAACAACTGTGGGGCTAAAAGTTCTTTTGTCACCCCTGTGGTGGAAGAAACTGAATGATTAACACATTCCTGGGAATCAGGACTGTCCTACAAATGAACTACAGGCAGCAAAATATTTCCTTTCACTCTTTTTAGTAATCCATTTAAAAAGTCTCTAGTGCCCTGCTTTGTACAACAGCTGTGAGCCAAACTCCATTAGCATTTTAAAAGGAATTTTTATTTAAGGACACAAGTGGCTTTGGAGTCATGGTTTTAATTTAGCAAAAGAAGCAAAAGTGTGTTTCATGTGGCTTGGTCGCTCAGCATGGGTGCCTAGGGCTCATGTAATGATGCCTTTACCACCACAGCAGCTCCTAGTAGTAGTTTAACTGTAGTTTAACTGTACCAGTAAAGTGACAGTCCTCAGCCAGTGGTTATCTACACCACAGACTCTGCAGCACCGTGTGAAGTTTGCCACTGGAGGCAGGGATATAGTTCAGCATAATGCTTTCAGCAAGGAAATAGATCTTTACATCTTCATTTCCTTGTTTCCAGAAAAATAACCAAAGGGTTATTTTCATTTCTCGATCTTAGGAGACAGAAGGTTCAAGTAGAGTAAAATAATACTTCGTGACAGAAAAAATATCTTTTTCTGTGGCTCAGGTTCATGCTCTTGAGCATGTTGTAGAGGGGAACAATTTACATACTTTACATCCAAGCTCTTTCTGAAAACCTTTGCTGAAAGACCAAGGCTGCACACAACCTGATGGTAACAAGCTTTTTTCTGCTGTAGCTGCTGCTTGGAAGGCCTGCTCAACATTGTGTTTCAGCTACCAAAGCACCAGCAGTGCATAAAGTGCTTTTACCAGCTGTGCCTCACCAGTGGTGGATATGACGTGTAAATTTTATGTGTTGAGAGTTGTAAATTATTTCACAACACCTGATCTGATTGCAAATCTCACTTGCCTCTTTTACTTCCAGAAGGCAGTTGTCCAGGCTCTTGAGCTGTGTAACTAAGACCAGCTTATCCAGCTCTCCCTGCCTTCGTTAATGGAATTAGGACTAGCATGGGGTGGAATTGAGTAGGCTGGAATAAGGTTAGTAGCTTGCTCTAAATGAATTTGTTTTTCTTGTAAATTAGAAAGGTATGAGGAATTATATCTGCCTATCAGATATGATTCCTTTGATGTACACAAAGCAGTACTGATCTAGCTGAGGATCAGATATGGGGGTCTTTCTTCAGTGGAACAATAAACCCATTAATTCACATTTCTGATGTCTATGTTGTGGGTTAATCTAACCTCCTATGAGATACCCAATTTTATGAATAATCTCATTGTGGTTCTTTTCCCCCATCTTGTTACCTTTTAATAGAGAATAATGACAAAAATTATATCCTTTTGTATGAGATCACATGTATGCACCATTAAGCTTGTATAGTGGTTGATTTGGGTGTTTTAGCTTTGCACAATTCACACCTATTTTATTTTCTCATATGAAAGCTCAAATGGATATTGCTGAAGTGCAGCAAGAAAAATTATTTGGCTATTACTTAGGAAAATGAATGACACTGTAAAACTCCTGCAGTTATAAATGGAATGAAGTATTTTTGGTTTTCACACTTCTGTTCCCCTTTAGAAAAGCTCAGCAACTTCCATTCACCTTGCATACATTAGTTGTACCGAGAAGAATTGATGAACATGTTCCTCGGTGTAAAGCTCACAAATGCTTGCCATGGAGAGGAATAAAATGATATGGTTTTGGGGAAAGCAGTTGGAAAAGCCTCTCAGACACTCTTTTTGCTTTCTCCTGATGAGAATTCAGGCCATAAACCAAAAGTACTTTTTGTTCTCAGGCTAACAAAAGTCCCAACAGAGCAAATGGTTTTGGACCTTTCAACTGTAGACTTATCTCAGGCACTCCGGCAGCATTTCTGCATGGGGCTGAGGGCAGGACGTGTACTGCTGTGGTGGTGGATGTTGCAACACCTCCAGCATCAGAGGGAGGAGCAGACATGCTGGAAAAGCTGAGCCATGCCCTCTGCTTTCCTCTTTCATCACAGAGGAGAGAAAGGCTTCTCTGTCAGAAACAAACAAGGTGCTGAGGGCTGAATCACAGTGGCTTGCAAGGAAACAAGGTGGGAGCGAGGTTCTATTTTAAGTGTGTGTTTATTTAATTTATCCTAACACATGCTAACTACATCCTTTTTCCTGGGGAAGCCCGTGGGAAGGCGTCATGTCTCCTCCACGTGCAGTGCCTGTCTGCCTGGCAGGGATGCATAGCATGGCTGGAGGACTTGCTGCTGGTTCCCCCATCTCTATGGTATTCACCTGGAAAGCAGGGATAAGAAGATTGATTCAGCTGTGGCCATGCTTTTTTTTTGAGAGGGAAAACAGGACTGGGAAGTAGGGAGTGAAAGGAGTGTGGGAGGCATGATTCTGGAGCCCAGGACCTCACAGCAGCTGATGCAGGCAATACCTCCAGTGTCCAACCTTTTGGGTCTTTAAGTCAGTTTTTGTCCCTGCTTTGCAATTAGTGCTCAGCACTGACACTGCTCTAGGACTGGCTTTCCTTTCATAGCTGCTGCTATTGTGAAGGGATGAACTGAAGGAGAAAGAGGCTTAGGTTTATTGAACAATGAGATTCAACTGTTCAAACACCACTATGCCACTGAGCTGGGGGAAAATAGGTAATGATGAACTTGATTACCAAGTGAGGTTTTTTTCTGAATCAAGACAGGGAAGTGTTGGTTTGTATCTACAGGCATTCTTCAATGAAGTATTTTATATAGTTTTGGTTAATCATAGTTAATCATGCTCCATAAGAATTACTTAATGAATGGGAACAGGTGCTACCTGCCTGAGAACATCATATCTTCCTTTGGAAAAACCATGAAAAGAAGCTGGCTTCTGGAACTGAAGATGTTAATGATGGCTCTTTATAAATACATATTTGGGAACAGAGAGAGGGCAAAAATCTCAGAGAAGTATTTAAGTTAAATGACACTACCAGCACAAACCCAGTTGGCTAGATATGGGTCACAAGGAAGTCTAGGCTTGAGGGATTTAAGTTTTGAATCAGTCTCTCAAGCAATTTAATGAAGGCAAGGACCTAAAAGCTTTTCAAAATGGAACGTAATAAATTCTTGAAGTGATTGTGCAACACTGGAGGAAAATTCTTAGTAAGAATCAAGATGTGCCCTCAGATAAAGATGAACTAGCATGTTCAAACGGATTGGAAAGGAGACTAGATCACTGTTCATGTTGCCCTATATTAAACGCATGCTCAGGTGCCTCTGTAGCAGGAATGTAGGAGCCAGGGGGGAAACCCTTTCCTTTCCCCATGACAGTACCCTGGAGGCTGGCTATGGATAGATAGTGGCAGAATGTATGGCAAAGTAAAATACTGGTCCTGCTCAGCTCAGTGGTGGAGGCATGGTGCACCCTGCTTGTGTTGTTGGGTTTAGTCTCTGGCTTTAAAGCTGAATGGGAAATTTCCTACAAACTGAATGAGCAACACTTCCTTCCTGCCCTCAGACCATAGGGGTAGGGCGTGGTCCACTTTCAAGGTCTGTGTAGGATGGAAGGTCCTTATGGTATACTTTTTCTGCTACAGGTAGAGAGAAAGATGCGTTTTGGGGGAGTGACCCATCTGCCTTATTATACACAGTTACTTTTGGGATGAGACGAAGAGTGCCCCTCAACTACATATCCCTTTTTGTTGTCTATCCTAGGAATTGAGATGAATAGTTACACGCAAGAATTCTTTTGTCCTGAGGACAGGGTATGGCAGGGAGCAGAAAGGAGTTCTTTCTCAGAATAGCTGCTCTGATGAGTTCCCAGGTAAACGTGCATTTGTTTAATATTGGAGGAATTAAGTTCTTCAAGTCATCAGCTTCCTTGGCTATTCAAACTTTCATCAGTTCTCACCTCATCAGTCCCTGACTTTGATGGACAGCAGGGAAGGCTTTACCACTAACCTTTATGGAAGAAGAACTGAGCAGTTTGCTATGTGTGTGTGTCTGCATGTGGTTAGTGCTGCAAAACAAGACAACAAGGCCTGTAGCTTTCCTGACATATACTCATTTACATCATGATGTGGTGCCCAATTACTAAATTACTAAGGGTCTTTCTATGGCACTTTTCCTTTTAGACTATGGTAGATTTACTATGGTAGATTTTACACAGGTGAATATTTATTTGTGTGTACGTGACATGCATGTGAAAGCCTTTACTGTGGTACAGGAAGAGGAAATGTATTTTGTTTGCCTATTTAAAGAGGAGAGTGTTGGGGTTTTTTCTCATAGGAAGTAATCTTGCTTTGCAAGCACGTTTCTTGTAAGTACGTATGCTGGAAATGTTTACACTTCACTTCCAAAAAGTAAGCTACTAAGAATATAGTATCAGTTATACAACACCCGCATGACCGCATTATCACTTGAAACAAAATGAAAACTATTTTTAGAAACATCTTTGTCTTCTGGTGCAATAACTTCCTTTATGAGTTACCTAAAAGATGCAAGTCTGTGATCTGGCATCAGTGAGGTTTAAAGTAATTGAAGTGGAAACAGGGAGATTATTTGTATCTCAATTGCAGCACTGAGATAGAATTATAATTAAAGCAACCTAGAAGCCTCCTGAGGTTCTTTCATTGCTTCTTTTTGTTAGTTTCCCATCTCTTCTGGAATAGCGGTAAGCTGCAGAAAGTGGCTTCAGTCAACCATTAGGTTAGACGTGAATTTGTGAATTAGAGGCACAGACTGGCACATCACTCACTTCTGTCTGGAAGCAAATCAGCGAATGTAGAATAATCTCCTGAGTCCATACGCGTATGCACTTGTATGGGCAAAAGTGGGTGTCCTGGGTTGAGCAGCAGCAGTCATTTTTCTCCTTCTTAGGAGCTAGTACAGTGCTGTGTTTTTGATCTTTTGGCCTTGGAACAGTGCTGATAACGCCGATGTTTTCAGTTGCTGCTCACATGTTTGGTCTGGCCAAGGACTTTCTGAGCCTCATGATCTGCCAGGGAGGAGGGGAAGCTGGGAGGAAGCAGACAGGACACCTGACCCAAACTAGCCAAAGAGGTATTCCATACCACAGCACGTCATGCCCAGGATGTAACTTGGAGGGACCCGGAAGGGTTGGGACTGCAGGGTTGGAGGAGGTATCGGTCGGTGCTCTGCTGGGGGGAGTGGGGCGAGTTATTGGTCGGCTGGTGTTGAGGTATTCTTTCCTCTTGTTATTTCCTTTAGCACTATTATTATTAGTGGTAGCAGCAGTGATTTGTGTTATACCTTAGTTACTGGGCTGTTCTTATCTCAGCCCGTGGGAGTTGCATTCTTTTTGATTCTCCTCTCCGTCCCTCCAGAAGCAGGGGGAGGGCAAGAAGGGGGGGAGTGAGCAAAAGAGGTTTGTGGTTGGGTTTAAACCACGACAGTGGGGAATCATGTTTCTGCCCAGCTGTAAAGGTGTTCCCTTCTATGAGAAAGCATTTTGTTATTTTAGTATGCTTGTTTTGTTTTGTGTAATATAAACAATGTAATATAGCTTGCTGAGGTAGGAAGGAGTAACCTGCCTTTATAAACAAACCTTATCTGTGAATGAACTTCATCCTTAAGCTGTTGAGGTGCCAGTCATTTCCCCAAGAAATTACTCTCTTGGCTTTGTTGACGAAAGCTTCATCCACAATGAGAATGTATTTGAACAGAATCACGGAGGGGCCCAGCATGGGAAAGGGTGGGTGAGGTGGAGCTCAACTGATCTGTTAAATCAAAAGCTCAAGCCTTAACAGCCACCACTGGATACAGCTGCTGTTTTTAGCAAAAGAGCCACATTCAGCCCCAACAATTTGAAGTTGGGATCAAATCCATTCCTTCAGCTGATTTTTAGGAAATCAAATTTTCCAATCAGTGAGATGGAAAACCACGTGTGACTCCAAGAAGCAGCTGTTGCATGCTCTCTGGGACAGCATGGCCAAGCCACACATCAGCAGTTCTCAAACTGTGTGGCCTTTCACCTGTCATGGAGATGTGGTCTCCTGCACCAGCCTTCAGCAACCTGCTGCCCTTCAGCAACCTGGTCACCAGTGGCAGTGCTACTTCATTCCCAGGCCTCCTGCCTAGAGTATTTCCCACCAAAATTCCATGTGTCTGAGGGAGGTCTAGGCTCTTGCTAAACTCTTCAGCAACACAGTGGCAGAAAGTGGGGGAACCAGGCTTAAAAAAGAGCTTCTGGAGAGTTACACAGCTGGGAGAAACAAATCCTGAATGCCAACTGAGGCTGGATGATGCTCTTCAGAGGCATGGTTTTGTCTGGTGTCCCTCAGCTACCCAGCCCATTCAGACCCGTTGTCAAGGTCCTTCTGCCTGGGGTGAACCTCTTGTGTCAGGAAACTGCTTGCCTTAAAAAGTGTCCTCTCTCTTCTTTGAATCAGGATTCAGGCTGAGAAAACACATCTCTTTCCTCCAGACAGATCTTTACTGAGACTATATGCTTTTTGTTATCTCAGTCTGTCTGGTTTCTCTCATAGTTAGCTAGGCTAAGGCAGTCAATGGTCCACCACTGGCATTCACAGAACAGAATACTTATCACAATGAAGTTGATTTATGACTGTACTGCAGTTTTACACTCCAATCTGGAAGTTCAATTGCAAAGAGAACATTGCAGTGAAGGTTATGATAACACAGTGGAGACATCAATTTGACACAAACCTCTCACTGCTATTTGTTACAAGCTTATTTAATCTTCCAACTTCCACCTATAATTACATCAGATTGATTTCACTGTTTTGATTGCTTTCGAAACAACACAGCTGTTGTGTAATAATCTGGGTGTGTGAACTAACACTTCCTGAGGTCTTGAAGCAGGGAGCAAAAAAAGAGAAGGCATTTAGAAACTACCTTAGTGAATCCTCCTGTGGTTTAACCAGCAGAGCTGCATGTGGAGAGCAATGAGATGCATTATGAGCTCTGGAAAACTCAGTAAAGTACTGTAGAGCAAAGTATTGTCACTGTCCATGCCTTATTAGCTCCTGTCCCGCTGGTTCAAGAGAGCATGAAAGCAGAAAGGCTTTTGGAATGCCAAAAGGGAGGGTGGGTACATGAGACCTGATTGCAGGTGTGTCCTGCTCATAGGCTGTTCCTGAAGCTTGGCCAAGCGGCTGCTTCAGGAAATGGGAAGTAATGTGGCCTCTCATGACACTGTAAGCCCTGCACTTAGACCAGATAGCCCGCACACCTGTGTGCCCAGACAGTGCTGTCTGCATGTGCTAGCATCCCCAGTGACCCAGAGTGGGACAAATGGGCCAGCAATTACCCTCTGCTGCTCTCAAAAGAGGCTGTGGCACTATTCTGGTGGGACCTATCTGACCAGGTTGTAACCAGCTGGGAGCCTTGATTTCAGCTAATTACACTTGCAAAACTTGCAAAACTCCTTGCTTCCCACTGTTAGCAGGTGAAGAAAGTTTCTATTTATAACTGTTTTCATGGACTTCCTTGCCAAGGGTTTTCTATGTTTATTGCAAACACAAATTGGATGGTGAGGGTAAAAATTACACTTGTTTCGCTGTGTTTTTCCATGTCTTCTCATCTTTCTTCCTATTGAGCCATTGCACGACACACTTTTTGGATTGAAGTACGTTAATCAGCCCAGCTTCTTGCCTCTGTTACGTTACATGCCAGGTAAATAGATACATAGGCTCTGCAACCTAGTTCTGTCACAAAGATCTGCTTTAAAAACAAACCCACATGCAACAGAAGTTCCTCTGGGCCATGTTGGTAGCAATGGGTTGGGAGCTGATGCTGTGGGCTTTTATGTCAGCATGCTCGCCTCCTGGCTTAGCTGCAGATGGAGCAGCATGTCTCTTACTCCTTCTGTTAGCCCTGACAGCTGGCCTGCAGCAAGCCTCACTGCATGACATTACACTTATGTAAGAGATAGGAAGAGGCTTGATCAAAGCTGTGTTTGAAGGATCTCATAGTTTCTGATGGTATCTAGTCATCTGACAAGCCACATTTACACTCCTCTGGTGCATTTCAGAGAGAAAAGGGAGAGCTCTGCTCTGTCGGAGGCATGCTCAGTGGTAAACCTGCCAGCTGTGGGAAAGGGGGTGAGGATAGAATGTGCTTTGCTAGGGAAAACCCAGCTGACAATGGGCCACAGGCTCCTCGAAGCACCGTTCTTCCAGTTACTGTGCTGTTGGGGAGGTTAGATCCAGCCTTTCCAAACTCACACATGCCCCATCTGCTTGGCATGGCCCTTCTGCAAGTGCTCCCACATTGCTTTGCATGAACTTTCCCCTTAAAACTTGCCACATTTTGGGCCAACACTACTGCTGGCCTCTGTGAGGGGGCTGCTATTTACCATGCACTGCAGTCAGCAGCCCTACTGCAATGTGGAAGCCCTTCTTTCTGAGAGCCATATATAACTTCAGGCACTTTCCCCCAGGTCTTTCCACTTGCATTTTCCTACTGGAGCAGCAGATCTTTCCCTTAACAGCTGATGATGACTTAAATGCCTGAACTGGGGCTTTAGAAGTCTGGGGCAGTGGGCATTTTCCAGATAACAGTTTCACATTTCTTCTGCTGCATCCTGGCATCCTGACAGGATGGGAGACCGGTGGACAAGTACTCACACAGGCCCTCAGAGATCTATGTCATTGGCTCTGCAGGTTTCTGTAACTCTGAAAAGACAGATCAGCTCCCAAATCTGTGCCCTGGCTGTGGCTCTGGAAACACCGTTATGTGCTTGGCCTTAGGACAGGCAGGTTATCTATAGAATCCCTGTTGAGGATAGGTGCTGATGATTGCAGCAGAGCCCAGATACCTTACTGACTCCTAAATGGGACCTCCTGTTCCAGTTCAGGGCTCAAGGGTGCTGTTAAAATGGACAGGATCATTTTGGTTGGTTTGCTTGCTTGTTTTACACTCTTGCAAAGGTATAGTTTCTCCTTTGCAATAGTTGGGTGGATAGCATTTATGGTTTCGACCAACAAAAAAGAGTTGCACTCAGGTACAAATAATGCAGAGCTCACCTGGGGTGTGACCATGAATAATGTTAGAATGTTTTATATATATAAGCTAAAGTGAAAAACAAAGCAAACAAAAAGCTACCGAAGTATCTGAAACTAAATAATCTGAAAGTCTCAGGCAGAATCCAGACAGTATTGCTGGGTTCCAGAGAGAGCTTGTGGTCCCATTTTTGCCTCTCCTTTAGCTGCTGATGTGGTGTGACCTAATTCTAGGGGGGAGAGGGAAGGAAGGAAGACCTGTGTCTCCTCTCTTCACAGCCCTTTAAGCATTCCAAGCCAGAAGAGGATGACTGCTTCCAAGATGGAAGAAGATCTACCAGCCATGGAGATCAGCATCAGGGGCAAGGTGGGATAAGGGAGCAGAGCAGTTGCAGAGCCATGTTGCCTGGTGCCAGAGACAGGTCTTGGAGAGCTGGCAGCAAAGAAGGGAGCTAACACCTGCTGGGCTTTGTGGAGAGCACGGGGTGGAGGCTGGGCTGCCTGACTGCACGTCTCTCCTTTTGCAAGCACAGCCGTGTGCCAGCACCATGCACAGCAGAGCACCTCTCTAGCATGGTCCTGTTCACATGAGCATCTTACAAACTCAAGCCTTGGACCTGCTTGGCTGTCTTGTACGCAGGCAACACAGGCGTCCTGGTCCCAGTGCCTCTTGCTGGTTGTGTTCTTCCTTAAACTCCTCTCGTCTGACCTGGAGTAAGTGTATACTCACCATAAACATCTGTTTCTCCTTGTCATTTCAGGATTTTGTGCAGTTTGGCTCCTTTGCAAAGGATTTTTAAAAGCTATGGTTGTTCAAGTACCTCCTGCTGTGCCTCCATGTGCAGAAACCACATGCTGGGCAAGGCTTCTGTCTTTAATAAAATAAACTGGCTTCCTGCAGGTAGGCAGTTATGCTTATATGTAGAAGGGGTTATGGTGGTGTGTAGAAGATATCAGTGACATCCTCATAAACAAGGATCATCTGCCTTGCCCACTTGTAAAGATACTTCCTTGTTTGTGCATATTTGGTAACTGTCCTGTACCAGTGGTGATGGTGCCTTGCAGCCTATTTATGAACAACTCCCATTCACATTAGTGGTATTCAATCAGGAAACAGAAGCAATACTGGGCAATTTAGGTAATCACATCATAGAATCATGGAATCATAGGATCATAGAATGGTTTGGTCATGATGTGAATTGTCTATGCCACTAACAAAAAAAAAGAGACATAAGAAGGTGATCTGTGGCACGACCATAATATTTGGCAAATCCAGTACAAACCCAGAATAACACACACTGTCTGCATTTGAGCAGGAAGACCATAAAACAGGAAGAGGGGAAGGAGGGCAATAGCTACCATTAAACCGTAATCTGAGTTTCTTTTGGCTTTAGATGAAAGTGCTGCTGCCAACAGTGTACAGGATGATTTACTCAGATTTTTATTTTTGCTTTCACAAAGCTTAGGTAAGCCTTCCATGTTGAAGGTGGTAGTAAATTGTCCGTGTACTACTCCACCTGCAGTAAGTACCACAGTTCAAACAGCCCTATCATGAAATAAACAGAGGCTCAAATTTGTCTGGGTGAATGGTTGATCTCAAGAAAAAACAGCCCAAACAAAAAACCCCAACCCCTAAAATCAGGTCTCATTTGAAGTGTAGATATCTTCATAAATTAAAAGGATTGAGGGTATTGGACCAAGAAGACTTTTTGTTGCTTTCTGTTAATTTGCCACCTTTACCACAACTTAGCATTTTAAGTTTGTAGTGTTGCTTATTGCTGCCAGCAATGGAAAGTAATATATTCCCATCCATTTATACTCCTTTACAAATGTGATCCAGATCATACCGAAGTCATTCTGGTAACATGACACAGATATATACAAACAAGCTGTTAATATGTTGGTTTCTGTAACTATCTTCTGTCACTGATTTAGCGCTTATTAAAATGTCAAAAAAATTATCAACATATCATGAATGTAAACAATGGAATTGTGACTACAGTGTTTGACTTAGAATATTGTTTGAATTTACCAGAAGTGTGAAGTTACAGCCACTACAGCAAGGATGATACCCCTAACTGTGCATGTCCCTGCCTCTCAGCATGATCTGCGACGTGTGAAGGAAACACACTGTCTCACATACTAGCTGCAAGTGATGTTTATTCATTTTGCAGTGAGGGGAGGTGGGGGGTGGAAAAAGTGTATCAGTCATAAAATCCCAAGTTTTCTCAAAATCTGGGTGTGTTCAGGATGAGAGTTTTCATGTGAGACCACTCACATGCTTTCTTCGTTTGCTTCTGGAGAGAAGCCTGAAAAACAGAAGTATTTTTAACCCAGTTTCTCACAGGGAAAGATGATAGCATCTATTTTTTCCATCAGCCCTGGGCTACCAGCACAATCCCTCTCCCTGGGCACTGTGCCTTTTATTACTAAGACACAGGGAGAAAGCAGTTGTCCCACAACTCTCTCAGCCTGGGATTGTCAGTGTAGGATTTATGAGGATGGGTAGTTAAGCCTGTTGCTCAACACTGAAGTTCCCTTGCAGCTGGTGTTGCATAAACCATAGCTGGATGCTTCCCCTGAGAGAGCAAGCTCTGACTGGCGATGGTCTTGGACATCCCTGAGGAGTCTCATGCAAACTCCAGCTCTGACTGACATGGCGGTGCTGACCTGCAGTCCCTGTGGATGGAGAAGGCACTGGTGGCATTGAGGGCCATGGACTGCACCTGGCATTGGTCCTTGGTTGCACAAGAACTCTTGCTGCATCAAGCCAGACACAGGGGGAGATAGGCTCAGCAGGCAGGAGGTGCGGGTGTCCGCAGGCAGGACGTGCTGGTATCCGCAGGCAGGAGGTGCGGGTGTCCACAGGCAGCCACAGACACTGGACACCGCTTCCTGTCTGTCTCGGCCAAGGAAAATTCTTGGCACTGCTGCCTTGCCAAATCGGTTATTATTTATGAGAAAACAGAGCTAAGAGCTTGGAAAGCACCCTCCCATTTTGGGTGGCTTGTCCCTGTGCTGGGACTTCTCAGCGTTATGGAGGGAATGAAATGAAAACAAATTCTGAACCTCAGTAACTGCAGTCCAAAATAAACAGGGATATGGTGTGTTTTTTTACTGCATCCTCCAGCGATGGCTGGGAGGGATGAATTCGCCCACTCCTGCTGTACTGCCCTGCCAGCCCTGCCAGGCAGGAGATGGGCACTGTGCTGCTGCATCCCTGCCAGCCTGAGGAAGGGAGATTTCCCTCCATGCTGGGTTCCTGTGCTGCTGCTTCACTGCGAGATCATGCCAGCCAGTGCTGTAGCTGAGCGTGTCCTGTGGGCCTCAGCTCTGTGTGCTGTGCTTAATGGCACAGTGGCACATTCTTAAACGCCAGGAAAAGCAGGGCAATCTGTGCACTAAATCCTATTTTGATCTTACCAAGGCTGTGTGTGGGTCTTTTCTTCCCCCACTTTCTGCTACCACTGCACACCTTGTCTCTCCCTCAGGCCTCTTCTGGGACACTGTCATACCACCGTATGGGACATTAGGATGGTGCTACAGTTTTTATGATAAGACAGTGATAACAGGGCCCGGTAGTCTTATCACGTAGAGGTGTGTTACTCCCCACAGTGCGTCTTTGCTGCAGTCACTCCAAGGAGTGATGTCTGCCTTTGCTCTGAGTGAATTGGGTGGTGGATCCAAACTGGCATTCTGAAATACTTCTCATCTGCAGTCCCCTTGTGGAGCAAGAAAGAGCATATTGCTTTGACTCCCCAAAATGTGGTAAGTCTGTCCATATGCCGTGAGTTTCCTGATGTCTGGCAGTACAGCAGGGGGAAGAGTTACTGCTGCTCTTCCAGAGCTCTAGGTGTCCCAAAATCCCAGAGGTGCCCACCTTGCCTGCACAGAGCAGCTCAGACTGAGACCTGTAGGCTCACCAGTCCTATTTCTGATGCTCTCTCACAGCTGAGATGTCCCAGGAAGAAACATGACTCTTTGAGTTCTGTATCCGCAACTTTTTTTTGTTAAAGGCAGGTTACTATCCTAAACATAATGGGTTTAAGTGTTGCATTGACTAGTTTTCTGTCTTATCTGGGTTATTCCATTTCCACAGGTTAAGATAACAAAAAGCTACTGATGGCAGCAGCTCTGTGCATTGACATGAAAGACAGAGTCCAGAGGTGTTTGGGAGCCTAGAATATTATATACAAAGGCAGGTAACACCCACCACCCTAAACAATTAAATTTTAATTTAGGAAGGTGTCTACTGAAGTCATGGTTCATTAGTAAATTAGGAACATTATGAAGCAAATGAGTTTGCAACGAAGAATAATGCAATACTTGAGGGAAATCTGAGGCAGCTGTGGGCAGCCTGGAGAGTGAAGTAGCAGGGGAAAAACTTCCTTTCATCTGGATTTTCACAGGAGACTGGACAAATAACTAGAGGAAATACTAACAGTGCCAGTCTGGCATTGTGTTTTGGTTGATTGATTCTCCTTGAAAATTTATTTTAAAATAAATAAATATTGTATGTAAATAACTATCTGAGAGCCATACAATAAATGTTAGATGGACAGTGCTCTTCCTTTCAGATTTGGCTTCCAGGAGAGTGGACAAGATGACCTAAAAGAGACTTTCCACTTACACGCTTCTAATGACTGTGTCAGTGCTTGGGCTGAAGTAGTTCATACTAGAAGCAAAATCAGAGCATCCTTGGCTTTCTGTCAACCACTGCTGTGTGTGTCCTCTCCCCTATTCCCAGAACTTCCCCCTGGCTTCAGGGTTTCACTGGTCAAGCTGTGTAAGGGGAGTTCTGCCAGCAGCTTGGTGGTGAGGGGCTGATATGGGGACAGGTGAATGCAGTGGAGAACCTTCCCACATGACATGCAGGGCACATTGTGCAGCTGTCTCACAGCAGCCAGTGAGCCTTTGGCTTTCACACCACCAATAATTCACACTGTGAGAGGAAAGCAGCAATGTGGGAAAGGGCAGACAACCTGCTCCTGTTGAGTGGCTGAGGTTTTAGAAAGGTGAATGGACCTTATATGCCAAGGAGTACTGGAAAATCATGCACAGAATAGCATGTTCCATCAGAACTTTTTAGTATCAGGGCAAGCATGAGCACTTAGTAACCTCATAAGATTGATGTGTGGATTTAGCTGTCCTGTGCTCGGGCTTGTGCTACTGTGCATATACTGATTAATGTTAGTTTTCATGCTGGCTGACTTACAGCTTCTAAACAACCAGTTTTTACCAGGTTTTACCAGTATACAATCACAAGAAGCAGGGGGCATCTTGTGGTTTGGGTCCTGCAAGACGCAGTGGGTGTCTTGTAGAAAAGGTTTTGGATTTTATTGGTATTTGACTTGTGGCTTGTTATAGTTATGATTTTGGTCTTGTGATTTTGGTATTGGTGACAGACTGTTATAAATGCATTATCAATTGTTGTCTCTGTTTCAAGTGTTGTAACTGTGGAGTGTCTATTTTGTGGCTTGTTATAGTGATCATTTTGGTCTTGTGATTTTGGTAGCGGTGACAGGTTGTTATAACTGTTAATTGATACAATTTTAGTCTCTGTCTCAAGTGTTGTAACTGTGTGGAGTGGGTCTGTGGGATCCCACATGTGTGTGTGAATGCGAGATTGATAATGGGAAATCAGCAGAGGGGAGATATCTTGAAAAAGAGTCCTTTAGGGTGCATTTTGGCACATTGGAAAGAATTGGGAGGGTTTCCTGGGGTCTTGGTAAATGAGAAAATGTTGATAAAATATTGTAATCAGTGATGGCCTTTGTATAGTTTGGAAGATCAGGAAAAATGGCCTAAAAACGGAACTTTGAGTTGTGATACATTGTTACAATTAATGTTGATTTGAGGTGGCAAGGAAAATGGGATGAAGTAATGTATGCAGATAAGTTTTTCACTTTAAGAAACCACCCCAAGTGACAGACGAAATGCGAAATTAATATACCTCTGTCAGATCCCTTAATTTTGGCTTTGGAAAAGGACAGGGGAAAACCGAAAGCTAAGCTGGAGATATGTTCAGATTGTGATACTGGGGAAAGGTGTTAAGGAAAACCAAGAGGGAAAGGAAGGGAGCTCGGGCAGCTCCTGTGTTTGAGCATGGGATGAGTGCTGGGGAGGCAGAGGTGGAGGGATGTCAGGCAGAGGTGGGGGAGTGGGTTCTTCTCCTATGGGACAGGATCTGTGGGGAGTTTGGACATTGGAAGTGAGACTGCCCTGGGGGGTGTGCCATGGGGTGGCTGTTGTGGCTGAATTTGAGCTAGACTGATGGAGACCTGGGGAATCTACTCTAGCAGATCCACTGTTTAAATTAAAACTAGGGACTAGAGGAAATAAACTGGAATCTTAATGGATACAGGAGCAACTTATTCAGTGTTAAATCAAAGGGAAAAGAATTTGTTGCAGATGTGGGAGCTACTGGCCACCAAGAAAGAAAAAAAAAAAAAAAAAAAAAAAAAAAAGAGGCATTCTTTCTGAAACCCTTAAAGTACAAATTTGGAAAGCAAATAGGAATGCATAAATTTTTATGCATGCTAAATTCTCCAAAATCTTTATTAGGGTGAGAAGCAACATTTAAACAAGGCAAAATAAGAGTTAAAAATGATCAATTAATTGCAGTTTTGAGTTTATCTTTAATTCAACAGAAAAGCAAACAGGAGGACCTCCCTGAAATAGAAGAAATCCTTAATCAGGTATATCTGGGAGAATGGGCATCTGAAGTTCCAGGTAAGGTGAAAAATGCTTTGCCTATTCAAGTAAAAATAAAAAGGGGGAGCCTGCCCAATTAGCATAAAACAATACCCCCTTAAAATTGCAGGGAAAGGGAATTAAAAATCATTGATAAATTTAAACATATAAATTATTAATTGAATGTGAATTGGAATATAATACTCCTGTCTTGCCAGTAAAGAAATGAAGTTGCAGATTGGTTCAAGATCTCAGAGCAATCAACAAATTTGTACAGGATATTCATCCAGTAATAGCTAATCCGTATACCTTATTAACTAAATTGAAGAATAATCAGAAATGGTTTGCAGTCTTGGATTTAAAGGACTCTTTGTTTACCATTGGCCAAAGAAAACCAGAATTTGTTTGCTTTTGAATGGGAAAATCCTGACACAGTAAGGAAAACCCAATTAACTTGAACAGTATTACCTCAAAGGTTTAAAAACAGTCCAACGAGTTTTCAAAGTCAGTTAGCACTGGGACTAGAATCATGGAAACCACCCACTCAGACGGGGACTCTGTTCCACAGAAACAAAGGAAGAATGTGTCCGGTGAATAGTAGGATTATTGAATTTTCTGGGACTGAATGGTTATTGGGTATCCAGACAAAAGGCTCAACTAATCCAAACCTGAGTTTCCTACCTAGGATATGAAATAACAGGAGAACAGAGAGAACTTGGAACTGCTAGAAAAGAAGCCATTTGTCAAACTCCACGACCGTCGACTATCAAGGAGCTCTGGACGTTCCTGGGAACGACTGGATGATGAAGACTTTGGATGCATGATTATGGTGTTCTGGTAAGACCACTATATGAACTGTTAAAAGAAACACCCCTCTCTTTGGACAGCAGAGGAGGGCTTTAGAAATTTAAGAGACAGAGCTAATGAGAACTGCAGCTCTGTGACTTCTGGATGTGACTAAATCCTTTAGGCTATATTCCTGTGAAGAACAGGGAATAGCTTTGGTGGTCCTTGCTCAGAAACTAGGACCCTGTAAGAGGGCAGTGTTGTGTTTTTCAAAACAGCTGAATGAAGACAGCAAAGGATGGCCCAGATGCCTAAGGGCTGTGGCAGCAATTGTCATGCATATTGAAGAGGCCAGCAAATTTACCTTGGGACAAAAGATTACTGTACTAGTGTCCCATGTTGTATCAGCAGTCCTGGAACAGAAAGAACCCCACTGGTTATCTCCTTCATGTGTTTTTGAAAATACCAGGCCACCCTTGTGCATAGAAATTGTGGTCGCTAATGTTGTCCATCCAGCATCCTTTTGCAGGAACAACCAGCAGAACTATTAACACACGACTGCTTGGCCACTATATGAAACTGTATATTCAAGCCAACCAGATTTGAAAGAAACCTCTGGAACATGCTGAATGAGAACCCTGGGATTGGCTAAAGACAAAAGGATAAATATTTGGACTGATTCTAAATATGCATTTGGTGTGGTCCATGCACATGGTGACATCTGGAAAGAATGAGGACTTTTGAACACACAGGGGAAACAGATTAAACATGCTACAGAAATTCTACGACTACTGGAAGCTGTTCAGCTACCTGAGGAAGTAGTTTTAAGGCATCAACAAGGTGATTCTGATCAGGAAATTAGAAATAATTTGGCTGATTTTGAAGCCAAACAAGAAGCTGTACAATCTAAAATCATTCCCTTAATCCCTGACGGCAAACTAACAACTGAGAAATCTAAACCTAGATATTCAAAGGAGGATGGATAGAATATTGATTGGAGATCTCAAAGGAGAGGAAAACAAAGAAGGTTGGGTTCAGATACCTGATGAGTGAATTGTAATCCCCTATAACCAACTCTGGAAGGTAGCTCAGGAGGAACATAATAAAACTCATTGGGGTAGCAACTCTCTGTATAAATACTTAGACGAACAAATTGTAGGAAGGGATCTATATACCATATTTCAATTAGTGACAATGTCAACTCTGTCTCAAGAATAATCCTAAAATTGAAAATAGAAATCAAATTGGTACAACTGGGGAGGAAGTTATCCGGGACAGAATCACAGAATCACAGAATCCCAAGGGTTGGAAGGGACCTCAAAAGATCATCTAGTCCAACCCCCCTGCAAGAGCAGGGTAACCTACAGTACATCACACAGGAACTTGTCCAGGCGGGCCTTGAATATCTCCAGTGTAGGAGACTCCACAACCCCCCTGGGCAACCTGTTCCAGTGCTCTGTCACTCTTACAGTAAAGAAGTTCTTCCTGATGTTAACGTGGAACTTCCTATGCTCCAGTTTACACCCATTGCCCCTTGTCCTATCACTGGATATCACTGAAAAAAGCCTAGCTCCATCATCCTGACACCTACCCTTCACATATTTGTAAACATTGATGAGGTCACCCCTCAGTCTCCTCTTCTCCAAGCTAAAGAGACCCAGCTCCCTCAGCCTCTCCTCATAAGGGAGATGTTCCACTCCCTTAATCATCTTTGTGGCTCTGCGCTGGACTCCTTCAAGCAATTCCCTGTCCTTCTTGAACAGAGGGGCCCAGAACTGGACGCAATATTCCAGATGCGGCCTCACCAAGGCTGAGTAGAGGGGGAGGAGAACCTCTCTTGACCTACTAACCACTCCCTTTCTAATGCACCCTAAGATGCCATTTGCCTTCTTGGCCACAAGAGCACATTGCTGGCTCATGGTCATCCTCCTATCCACCAGGACCCCCAGGTCCCTTTCCCCTTCGCTACTTTCCAGCAGGTCAACCCCCAACCTGTACTGGTACATGGGGTTGTTCTTCCCCAGACGCAAGACTCTACACTTGCCCTTGTTAAATTTCATCAAGTTTCTCCCCGCCCAACTCTCCAGCCTGTCCAGGTCTCGCTGAATGGCAGCACAGTCCTCTGGTGTGTCAGCCACTCCTCCCAGTTTTGTGTCATCAGCAAACTTGCTGAGGGTGCACTCAGTTCCCTCATCCAGGTCATTGATGAAAATATTAAACAGCACCGGTCCCAGCACCGACCCTGAGGAACTCCACTAGTCACAGACCTCCAGCTAGATTCTGCGCCATTGACCACAACTCTCTGCCTTCTTCCTTTCAACCAGTTCTCGATCCACCTCACTACTTGATCGTCAAGCCCACACTTCTTTAGCTTATCTATGAGGATGCTGTGGGAGACAGTATCAAATGCCTTACTGAAATCAAGAAAAACTACATCTACCGCTCTACCATCATCCCTCCACCTAGTCACTTCCTCATAGAAGGCTATAAGGTTGGTCATACATGACTTCCCCCTCATAAAACCATGTTGGCTGTTCTTAATGAACCCCTCATCCTTGATATGCCTAGTGATGGAGTCAAGAATAAGTTGTTCCATCATCTTTCCAGGGATGGAGGTAAGGCTGACCGGTCTATAATTACCCGGGTCCTCCTTCTTGCCCTTCTTATAGATTGGTGTGACCTTTGCCATCTGCCAATCCTCAGGCACCTCGCCTGTTTCCCACGACTTACCAAAGATGATGGAAAGTGGCCTAGCAATGACCTCCGCCAGCTCCCTCAGCACCCGTGGGTGCATTCCATCCGGACCCATCGATTTACAGATGTCCAGTTTGCATAGCTGATCCCTAACCCAATCCTCATCTACCAAAGCAAACTCCTCCTTTGTCCTGACTCCTTCTGGGGCTATAGAAATCCGGGGCCCTCGGGGAGAGTCTGCAGGAGTAAAGACAGAGGCAAAGAAGGCATTCAGCACCTCTGCCTTCTTTATATCCTCTGTCTCCAGGGTACCCACTTCGTTCAGCAGTGGGCCTATATTGCCTCTTGTGTTAGTTTTATTTGCTATGTATTTGAAGAAGCCCTTTCTATTGTCTTTAACCCGACTAGCAAGATTGAGTTCCAAGGAGGCCTTAGCTGTCCTAATTACACAGAATCACAGAATCCCAAGGGTTGGAAGGGACCTAAAAAGATCATCTAGTCCAACCCCCCTGCAAGAGCAGGGTAACCTACAGTACATCACACAGGAACTTGTCCAGGCGGGCCTTGAATATCTCCAGTGTAGGAGACTCCACAACCCCCCTGGGCAACCTGTTCCAGTGCTCTGTCACTCTTACAGTAAAGAAGTTCTTCCTGATGTTAACGTGGAACTTCCTATGCTCCAGTTTACACCCATTGCCCCTTGTCCTATCACTGGATATCACTGAAAAAAGCCTAGCTCCATCATCCTGACACCTACCCTTTACATATTTGTAAACATTGATGAGGTCACCCCTCAGTCTCCTCTTCTCCAAGCTAAAGAGACCCAGCTCCCTCAGCCTCTCCTCATAAGGGAGATGTTCCACTCCCTTAATCATCTTTGTGGCTCTGCGCTGGACTCCTTCAAGCAATTCCCTGTCCTTCTTGAACAGAGGGGCCCAGAACTGGACGCAATATTCCAGATGCGGCCTCACCAAGGCTGAGTAGAGGGGGAGGAGAACCTCTCTTGACCTACCAACCACTCCCTTTCTAATGCACCCTAAAATGCCATTTGCCTTCTTGGCCACAAGAGCACATTGCTGGCTCATGGTCATCCTCCTATCCACCAGGACCCCCAGGTCCCTTTCCCCTTCACTACTTTCCAGCAGGTCAACCCCCAACCTGTACTCCTCTAACAACTGTCCTATATTCCTCCCAAGCGGCCAGCCCCTCCTTACATAATCCATAGATTCTCCTTTTCCACTTGAGTTTGCCCAGCAGCTCCTTGTTTAACCACGCCGGTCTCCTAGATCCCTTACTTGACTTCCTACTCATTGGGACGCTCCGATCCTGAGCTTGGAAGAAGCGGTCCTTGAATGCTAACCAACTATCTTGAGCCCCTTTACCGCCTAGTACACTTTCCCATGAGACTTCCCTTAGCAGTTGACTGAAGAGGCCAAAGTTGGCCCTTCGGAAATCCAGAACTGTGGCTTTGCTAGGTATTCTATTCCTCCCACACAGGATCCTAAACTCCACCATCTCATGGTCACTGCAGCCAAGGCTACCATTGACCGTCACCACTTCGACCAAACCCTCCTTGTTGGCGAGTACTAAATCTAGCAGCGCTGCTCTCCTAGTTGGTACGTCCACCATTTGCATTAAGAAATTATCATCAATGCACTCGAGGAACCTCCTAGACTGTGAATGACTGGCTGTGTGAGTCTTCCAGCAAATATCGGGGTAGTTAAAGTCCCCCACGACGACTAAGGCATGTAGTCGCGAGGCTACTTCCAGTTGCCTGTAGAAAGCCTCATCAACTCCTTCATCCTGATCAGGAGGTCTGTAATAGACCCCCACAACTGTATCACCCGTGCCAGTCTGCCCCTTGATTCGTACCCACAGACATTCCAATTGCTCCTCATCCGACCCCGGACAGAACTCAATACATTCTAGTTGCTCTCTCACGTAAAGAGCAACTCCACCACCTCGCTTCGCTGACCTATCTTTCCTAAAAAGGACATAGCCATCCATGACCACATTCCAGTCATGTGAACTGTCCCACCATGTCTCTGTAATTGCCACTAGATCATAACCTTTAGCCTGCACACAGACTTCTAACTCCTCCTGTTTATTCCCCATGCTGCGTGCGTTGGTGTACAGGCATTTCAGGGAGCCAGTCCTAGTACCCTTTTTCCCCTGCGGGACAGAGTCTAAAAAGCTATCCTTTCCCACAAGTGAAACAAGAGATTGATCGCCCTCCTTAGCCCACCATCCTTCAATCCCTAGCATGTTCCTCCTGGGCTTGTCCCCAACAGGCCCAGTTAAATCCCCTCCCCCCTTCATAACTAGTTTAAAGCCCTGTCAATGACAGCATTGGCAAATAAATTTTTCTGAATTACCGAGAACAGGAGGATATCAATATTTGTTGGTGTTAACGAATACTTTTTCAGGGTGGCCAGAAGCATTCCCTTGTATAATAAATAATGCAAGACAAGTCATTGGAATATTGTTGAACAATATAATACCGTGTTTTGGAGTACCAGAGGCAATTTCTTATGACCGAGGCTTGCCCTTTAGTGCAAAATAGTTACAAGAAATTAGCAAAAAATTAGAAATTGATTGGCAACTCCATGTTCCATACAGGCCTCAGGCCAGTGGGCAAGTAAAAAAGATGAACCATCTGATCAAAAAACAGACTGGTAAAATACATGTCAGGAAATTAGTTAATATTGGTACCAAGCTTTACCACTGGCTCTATTAAGAATTCGTACTAAACCTTGGTCGAAAGGAGAGGCTAGGCCATGTAAAATTTTATATGGAAGACCATATCAGTCCCAGTGTAAAGCAGAAAGTCTTCTGGAAGTGGGAGAAGGCTATCTCCGAGAGTTTCTGGTCAATCTGGGAAAACAATTAGAAATAAGAGAATACTGGGACAACAGCGAGAGGCATGGATCATCCAACTCACCTGTTTGAATCCAGAGACTGGGTTTATGTTAAGAATTTATCAGGAGATCCTCTACAGGAGAAGTGGAGTGGACGTACCAGATAAAATTGACCACCTTTATAGCAGTGAAGATAAAGGAACAACCTGCTTGATACGTTATTCAAGAATAAAGAAAGCAACAGAACCAGAGAAGACATGGCGGATCGAACCTTCAGGACCCTCACACGTGAAATTGTATCAGTCGTAATTTGGATTTATGTGATAACTGGCATACCATCTTGGGACCAATACTTACACCTGAAATCAATGCAGAATGTTACTAAAGTTGTTAAATGTAGTGACTGTTGGGTGTGTGCACAGTTGCCTGAATCAGGAGAAGATCAGGGCCTTCCATTACTTGGCGTTCCAATTTTCAACACTATCTCATGGACAAATTTAAGATTTGGAATAGTTAATCCTAATCCAAGTAAAGAATATTATACCTGTGTACAAAGATGTATTACACCAGGAACCATAGTATGAGATTGTTTGTTTAAATGCCACAGGTGTGAGTCACTATTCAAATTGCAATCACACTGTTAATACAGAGTGGTTCAGTGGTGGCCTGTTCCTGAAGGGAAAGGATAGTATTGGTTAATTTCATAATTTTGTGAGATAGCTAATTCCATCTTTGGGAGTAAGTAAATTAGAAAAGGCAATCATAAATATCTCAGCAACCATAGAGGAAATAGAAAGTAAAACCATTGATATAATCCAAGTGGAACAAGAATCAGTGAAAGTTGCTGTTCCTGAAACAGATCTGGAGGAAATCTGGAAACAAACTAAAATATTTCATAAAATGGCCAAGGATGATACCTTCAGGGGGTTTGAAGAAATATGGAAAAAGTTAACTTCATGGTTACCTGATCTCTCCTGGTTAAGGCAACTGGTTGCAGGAATATTAATTGTTTTAATATTGATTACCTGTGGTATAACAAAATTTCCTTTCTGGAATTGTAAATGATGTATGATAAGTTCTGAAGATTGGAAAAGAAATGAAATTTAAGCATCGATTAGAACAGGAAACTATTTCAAAAAGACTCTGGATGGTAGTGGCAGTATATAAAATGTTGCAAAAGAATTGTCAAAAGGACAGAAAAAGGGGGGATTTGAGACAAGGAGGCACAAAAGCACAATGTAGTCAGTTGTAAGTAAGGTTAAGTTTGGTGGCTTTGTAATGGAAAATAACTGCGGTACTTGAAGGTAGCTGACATGGTTTCAGGTCCTTAGGACCTTAGTACAAAAAGTGTATGAAAAGCAGAGTAGAAAAACCGGACCTGGGGATGGGGAGTATCTGGGACTAGCAGATGTCCAGGATGAGAGCAGTTAAACTAACTGATAAGTAGAAGGACAGGATGATTGCTATGTCTGTAATGTTAATTAAGCTGGTTCTTCAAAGACTGCCAGAGGTTATGAAGATTGTTGGGAGAAGTAAACGACCCTTAAAGACCACCATCACCTTTTTTTGTATGTATGTGGGAAACTGTCTGGAAAATGATGTAATTCATGTGTAGCCTCATATATAAGGATGGCCTGTATAGCAATACGGGGACACACGTTAGGAGGAGCTATCCCCTGTGTCTCCCAGCACCGCAATAAAGAATACCTGTTTGTCAGCTTGAAACTGTTGGCGAGTTTGTTCCTGGAGTTTTCTCTGAATCAACACTCAGGTTTCATTTGCTTTTGATTTTGATTCTGATTCCTAAAAGACACCTGTTTTGAAGCGCTTCTGTGCTCTGGGAACTTAATTTTATCTTAATGAGAGTCCAGATTGTCTGAATTATGTGATATTTGGCAGTGTTAAAAAAAAAAAAAAACAGTAGAAATCATCAGTCCTCTGATACTTGCAGAGATGTACCAGAACCTGTGGGTAATTTTTCGTGTGTCTTATTCTGCAGCCCAGTTTTCAGGTGTGGCTGACTCTAAACGCTTTCCAGTTAGTGGGCATGAGTCATGAATACCTTTGTTTTCTGCATCTGATATGGCACACAGTGCTTGAAAGCTCTGTTCATTTTTTAAGGAAGACATGAAAACCTGCTTTGTCATAGCTGATTGTCTCGGTATCTATCATTTTAATGCTAATACCTGTCAGTTCGTTTGATGTGTGTGCATGAGCACCTGTGTTTGTGGGTATACATCACTGCTAGCAGGTTTCTCTTTCCCAAGCCGTCCTAATTACTCTGAACATTAACTGAAAGCCTTGAAGATGGGCCCATTAATCATGGACTGGAGAGCATGTACTGTTTGGATTTTAACAGTATATGTTAAGAAACAGGCCAATTTGTGGTTATTCTCCCTTGTAGCTGGATTCTTTGTCCACTGGAGTCAATGGACTTGGTTTTGTCTATTCTAGCAAACCAGGATACAGCTTTTGGAGGCTGACCCACCTCTAGCTGAGAAAAAATGGCACCATCCTTAATGGCATGAGATTTTTCTGGAGGGCTGAGCATTTACAGGCTCTTTTCTCCATTATTCCATTACTACTCCCATTTGCTAGTAAGGCACTAGTAAACTTTGCTATTTCTTTAAATGAAGTTGGGTGAACAATGCCAAGTGGATCAGCTGGGCTTCATTCAGAGGAGGAGAGAGTAGTAGGACTGACTAAGTTGGAAAAGGCAGTGGGTATTGGGGTGAATGGCTGCAGAAGGAAGAATCACCTGTGAAGAAGATTTAAGTGGACCCTGATGTGTCTTCTTAGGGGTATAAAAGGCTTGGAAAGAGCTTGCTTCAATTTTGTTTGGGGGGTTTTTTTTTTTCTTCTTGAGAGATAGAACATAGGCAGAAAGCTGTGATGGGAGCTAGCCTCTATGGTTGTAGCCAAGAGGATTACTGGTACGGTGATGCTCTCGTTGGCTCTGAGAGTAGATGGTGGTAAAAGCAATAGAACCAAAAGTTATGGTTATTCCTCGTTTCTGCAAGTGTTCTCCAGAAAGCAAGTGCCTTTTCTTGTGCTGATGCTATGCTTGCTGGTGTGTGCAGTAACTCAGTGAGGTTTTGTTTAATTTTTCTCTGAGGGTTTTTTTTTTTAATTATTTGTGTCTACTTAACTGCAGTTTCTTTAATGCTCTTGGGTTTGTTTTTTTTGTTTTTATAAGCCATTTGTGCAGAAGTAAATGCATTTATATCAGCTTGGCTACTAAAGGAATATTTACTAATTAATATGTGCTATTTCCACTGATTGCTTGTACACACATTGAAGTGGTAGTAGCTATGAACAGAGATAACTGCTGTCACTGTGTAATTATGGTGTTATTTCCTTTTGACAGAAAGTCCTGCTTTAAGAGGTCTTTGGAGCTGGGGCCTTTTGTTATTGAAAAAAGGGGTGGTACTCTTAATACGGTTAACACTTGGAGACTATGGAAGACAAAGTACTTTGAATAGCTCAATTTACAGTCTTGAATAAAGCTACAAGACTGTTAACTTACAGACCGGAGCATGAATGGGAGTGACCCCCTAAATCCCTTTGATTTGCAGACTTGTTAGGTCCAGATCGCTGCAAGTATTTATTTCAGGCTTAGGCACTGAATGTCTGTGTAAGATAAACGTTTGAGTGCTGCTTGGTTACAGTTAGGAGGAAGTTCTGTGCCTCTTATGTGAGCAGAAGAGGATTGATTTGTCTTTCTGTTACCCTGTCATCAAACACATGTAATCCTGATATGCAAGACTTGCCATAGCTTGAAAGAACAATTTTTGGTACCTGTGCTTACAAAGGTGATTGTTTCTTCCTCTCTCCTAGGTGCTCTTCCTACCTTCTCCAGTGTAAGCTCTCTTGCTGCTGTTTGTTTGGCTGAGGCTTTCTACATTATCCTATGAATATAATCTCAGCCTAAAACCCATACCAAGATATAAACACAACAAGTAGCAGAACTATTGAGTATTTTTGCTTGTGTTGTGTGTTTCTGGAGAAATCATCCTTGTGCTTAGCATCTTGTTTAAATTGCTGAGGTGTTCCTGTGTCTTTGAAGGGTTACACTGTGCTTGCCTATGGTATGCTGCTCCTAATCACCTCCATTTACTTGGCTTATTTTACCTCTAAGGTCTGAAGATGAGGGCAGGAGAAAGAAGCTTCTTGCTTTCTGAAACTGGGATGACAGCTAGCAATGCAGAGCCCTGGCTGCCTCAGGCAGTGACCTTCCAGAGTGGGATAATGTTGTGGAAGAGGGGAAGAGGAAGGTTACAAACAACAGCTCTCCTCTTAAAGCTCCTATTGGTAGTAAGAGCACACTGGCAAAAGGGTCTGGATAGGCATGTATGCCACTGCCTAGCAGTGGGGACAGGATGCTTTAATGTGAGTATGCTGGTGCCCCATGCCAGCACTGGAAGGAAAGCTTCCCCTGTGCCAGGCTCCTGACAGTGGTGCCACCATGAACATAGAGGCCATGCTCCTCTGGGAGCCCCTTAGTCTCTCCTGCTTTCCCACCCTTCTCATGCAGCCCAGGGTGGAAGCTGGTTGCACCATCCTAGCCGATACTAGAGAAAAGAGTCGCTGTGTGCATACAGGAGCTGTTTGGGTTCCTGGGCAAGCCTGGGGCACTGAAATAAGCATGCTTGTCGTTGCAACATCTCCTTCGTTGCAACACCTCCTTTGTGCTGCGATTTCAGTTCTTGCACTCCTCCCCTCCTCAATGACGAACACTGTAGGAATGCACCAAGCCGAAGTTTCACAGAATCACTGAATCCCAAGGGTTGGAAGGGACCTCAAAAGATCATCTAGTCCAACCCCCCTGCAAGAGCAGGGTAACCTACAGTACATCACACAGGAACTTGTCCAGGCGGGCCTTGAATATCTCCAGTGTAGGAGACTCCACAACCCCCCTGGGCAACCTGTTCCAGTGCTCTGTCACTCTTACAGTAAAGAAGTTCTTCCTGATGTTAACGTGGAACTTCCTATGCTCCAGTTTACACCCATTGCCCCTTGTCCTATCACTGGATATCACTGAAAAAAAGCCTAGCTCCATCATCCTGACACCTACCCTTTACATATTTGTAAACATTGATGAGGTCACCCCTCAGTCTCCTCTTCTCCAAGCTAAAGAGACCCAGCTCCCTCAGCCTCTCCTCATAAGGGAGATGTTCCACTCCCTTAATCATCTTTGTGGCTCTGCGCTGGACTCCTTCAAGCAATTCCCTGTCCTTCTTGAACAGAGGGGCCCAGAACTGGACGCAATATTCCAGATGCGGCCTCACCAAGGCTGAGTAGAGGGGGAGGAGAATCTCTCTTGACCTACTAACCACACCCTTTCTAATGCACCCTAAGATGCCATTTGCCTTCTTGGCCACAAGAGCACATTGCTGGCTCATGGTCATCCTCCTATCCACCAGGACCCCCAGGTCCCTTTCCCCTTCGCTACTTTCCAGCAGGTCAACCCCCAACCTGTACTGGTACATGGGGTTGTTCTTCCCCAGACGCAAGACTCTACACTTGCCCTTGTTAAATTTCATCAAATTTCTTCCCGCCCAACTCTCCAGCCTGTCCAGGTCTCGCTGAATGGCAGCACAGTCCTCTGGTGTGTCAGCCACTCCTCCCAGTTTTGTGTCATCAGCAAACTTGCTGATGGTGCACTCAGTTCCCTCATCCAGGTCATTGATGAAAATATTAAACAGCACCGGTCCCAGCACCGACCCCTGAGGGACTCCACTAGTCACAGACCTCCAGCTAGATTCTGCGCCATTGACCACAGCTCTCTGCCTTCTTCCTTTCAACCAGTTCTCGATCCACCTCACTACTTGATCGTCAAGCCCACACTTCTTTAGCTTATCTATGAGGATGCTGTGGAAGACAGTATCAAATGCCTTACTGAAATCAAGAAAAACTACATCTACCGCTCTACCATCATCCCTCCACCTAGTCACTTCCTCATAGAAGGCTATAAGGTTGGTCATACATGACTTCCCCCTCATAAATTTTTCCCTTTTCTTGACTCTGAATAAAAGAGATGAATAACATTCTGGGCTCCAAAATAAGGTGATGCTGTGCTGCTGGAGTGTTTTCAAAAATAACCCATTTTCGTGAGAATCGAGTTAGAGGGAGCTCCTTCTCAAAGAACAGGTACTCAGTTTCTACAGCCTGTGCCCCTCTAAGATACATTCAGGAGAGCAGTGGAATCATTAGCTGCTCCCAAAAGCTTGGTCTAAGAATCTGAGATGCTGTCCAAGAAGATATGAAAATTGAGAAGACAACTATACTGTGGTTCCTGATGAGGCTTTCTAGGCAGAACAGAAATATAAACAACATATATTAATGGAAGCTTTCTTTAAAGTGCAATTCACATGCTCTGCTCATCTTTCTGGTGCTATCTTATAAATTATTCCAGTGTTAACCTGATAGGTTACTAAGCTTTCAAAATGGTAGCATATAATGCTACTGTGGGTTTTCTTCCTGCCTTAACTGGCTGATCATTAATTTAAAGTCAAGCCTGGCATTTCAAAATCTGAAAGGTATTTTCCTGCTTGGGAATGTTTTCAGCCTTCACTTTAAACTTAAGTATTTGTCTTCTATAACTTGTCTGTAATGTTTTCTTGCCTCAGTCAATGCCATCGTTGAAGCAATGATGTTAGTCATGATCCTGTAACTTGCAGCAGGTTTTGTTCCCAAACGGGATGCTATGTCAGCACAGAATGTTGTGTTGTAGATTGCAGGGCTGGAGTCTTCTAACTCACTATCTTTTTACTTTTGAAAAATAAACAGCTCAAGCTGGGATGTTTTCTGAAGCTAACAAAAATAGAGAAAGCAAACATGATTATTTTTAGGGTTCCAGCTCAAGGGAGTGAAGTTCAAAAACCTGCAATTGTGCAAAGTTATTAATTAATGACTACTTACTAGATTCTTCCCAATTTATGACCTCATGTATCAACTCTTTCAGTAAAACATCCTTGTTGGTTATAGACATGCCCACTGAGCAATCATACAGTATGTACAGCCAAAAAAACCCAGACAACCCAGAACCTGAGAACTCAGCAGCTACAAATAAATAGAGCCTGTTACTGACTGGGGCAACTCTTTAGCGAAGCAGCTTGTTGAAAGGAAGACTTCTCAGTTGTTTTAATAAAACATAATGCAAGTCTCTTCTGTGCTAGAGAGGAGCCAGTGCTTCTGGAGAGTGCTTCCCATGCTGGAAGCAGGTGCTGGATGTAGTGGTGGGGGCTGAAAGATAGCCCTACAGTTGGGTCAGCACTCAGCCGCATCCTTACGGTTGCTTCTTGCCTCTCCTTCGAAAGTGGTGACCTCTGTGACTGCTCCAAGTTTGAGTGAGGGCTGCAGTGCTGTTCAGTTGTGCTGAGCCAACTGTGAAAAACTCTGGAGGGCCCAGGGGCTCCTGGGCAAGATGGGGGTCCTAACGGGAGACCCCCAAGAGACTTTCAACCATGGCCACTTCTCTGTGCTCTTTTTTTGGAATAATGTTGTGCATTGTTCGAACAGACAAACCTGAAAAGGAGAGCATCTGCTTCCCTAATAGCCTTCAGACTTCTATGCTTAACCACCCTTTATGATCAGGACATCCTAGATGTTTGTATTCCTTCTAGTAGGATGGGGAATGGAGAGGAAGAGAGATGTATGGAAAGTGAACATGGAGTTGAGAAGCTGGACAAGGTCTTTTCTCTCCCTGGCAGCTGGAACCCACATCAAAATCTCATTTTGATTTAAGCATGTTTCAATAATAAATGCAATTTCACTATGAGAGGGTGAAACATCATTAGAAATCAGTGCTAATTAGACAGTGGACATTTTACTCGTGGGGTGCTTGATCTCAGACAGAACCCCAAGGGATCAGGATCCTCCAGGAGGTGGCTTTCCCTATTTCCCTGATCACTCTTTGCCTCCCATCGTTATGGCTATTTGCAGTCACTTATAACCTCATAACTTGCCTGTAAGGCATTGTCTTTGCCTTATGGATTAGAAGATGAAGTGCATCACAACTAAGTGACTTGCCCAAGGTCACGCAGGAAATACCTGTCTGAGCCAAAAACTTCAAAACCAGTATTTCTGAATCACAATTTTGACATCTCTGTACTAGCTTTGATTTGGTTAAGGTTGGATAGCTGAGCAAAAAGGAAGATTTAACCTCAAACACAAATAAATTCAAAATCCTATGTTGACATTCTTTAGCGAGAAACAGTGCCTCCAATCCAAGTGTTATGCTCTGATCCTTCACATCTCCCTAGTTGTCAATTACTCTAAAAATCCTTTTCCAGTGTGTTTACTTTTGTCACATTCCCCATGAATGGACCTTCAGGGTCAGAAAGCTTTCTTCCTTGCTGCCTCTTGTTTCTTTCTCTTTAACTTTTTCCTTTTTTATTTGCCTTTTGGTAGTCTGTTTTCTTTCTGTGGTGTTGGAGGGCAGGCAAGGGTGTGAGCAGTGATGGGTTAAGTTTTGCTGACATAGATTCCTGTAACTGCTGCTTACTCTTGCCCTGCCAGGAACATCCCATAAGGCGGCAAGTTTTGAAAGTCAAAGCAGTCCAGGCCAGTAATCGGTTGACCTGTACAGGGCTGCAGGAGAAAACCTGTGTGTGTGTGTTCTGAGGAAACTTATTAATTAAATATAATAATATTTAATTATCTAAATAATAAGTGGCTTGGAGCTACAGGAGTCTGATGAAGCACATGCAAGAAGCTGAGTAGGTTGGTGTGCTCAGGGTGCAGGAGTGAGAAAGAGACTCTACAAGGTGAGCTGCCAGGGCTGCCTGGTCCTGGGGTGGGATGCTGGTGATCCCCAGTAAGTGCTACCTAACTCCTGTCATGTTGTATAAAGGGTACAGTTCCCACCCTGCTTTTGTTTGTCTGCTTATCTTTGTAATTTCCAAGCAAACTCTGTATTGGTTGGAGTTTTAAAGTAACCTGAACAGGCTGAAATACATCACTTCCCAATATTGACAGGATCAGAAACTTTCTCTGATTTCCAGTAAAAGCTTAAAATGGGACGTAACTTCAAATTGGCTTCATTAAGCAAGTTACATATCTCTTTAACTGATCAATGAGAAAAACCTGGTACTTCATTTCTCCACAGGATGATATTTCCTGCACACTGAGTTCATTAATTTATCTGTGTCTCCTCCTTGTCACAATGTCAGAGAAGCTGTTCAAAGCCTAATACTCTGAAGGTGATTGTTCAAAGGAACAGCTTGATGGACATACTTATGTTTAGGTATATTTTAAAGTCTTCTACCAAGTATCAGAGGAAGCATGGCTTTACTTCAAATGTGTTGTTGCTGTGTGCTGCTGCTTCTTATTAAAAATGAGCTGTTATCCTGGAAATCTGCTAACAACTGATGATTTGAGATACGAAACATTAGTGGAGGGGCTGAGGGGTGATGTGAGAGGGAAGTGTAGGCTAACCAGAACCATAAGAGGTCTGCCTGACCTATGTCAGATTGTCTGGCTTTTGCAACCAGGCAATAAAACTGTAAGTTTTATCAGCTCTTCAGAAGGTAAGGAGTGTTTAGCCTCTGTCCTTGAGCAAAGCTTAAAGTTATCTTGATTCGTTGACTGGAGTCATGCTTTCCTGCTCCCATTTCTCATTAAACAGACTGACCTATTTATGTTATTTAGCTCTCCTTTCACCTAGGATGCTATACAGGTATAATACCATTGTTCTATAGATTGTTCTGTAGTGTAGCTATGGGAACTCTAGCCTAATTGTCCTGTTTCCTTAACAACATATTTTTAAAACCAAAATTAACACTGTTCTGTCACCCTTTAGTTATTAACGTAGAAGATCTGGATGCCAAAATATTATTATGGAAAGATTTTTGATAAAAGTAAAAGCTTGTTCGTGGACTTATTTTTGAATTATCAGATCTGTTGTGATTTGTAGCACTTTTATTTGTGGTAGAGTTGCAGTGCTTGTTTTCCCTGACTGGGTTTCTTTCAGAGGATTTAACATTCAGTGTGTCTGTGTGCATTTTCACATGATGTTGCCTGTCTTCAGGGAACTTGTGCTCTCAGCTTTTGGGCTGCAAAATGTGACTGTTTTCATGGGGCTGATATGAAGAGTGGGTGATTGCTTGTGAAGTGCTCTTGATCCATGCTTTTCTGGGGTGTGATCTTTGTACAAAGTCTGGAGTGGGGCTGGGAGAAAGAAGGGACAGATATTGAGGTGCTCAGGGATGCTGCCAGAGCTCCTCTCTCTGCTGGGGCAGACATGAAATGCTGTCAATAGTGAAGAGGGATTCATCTGGGCCTTCGGAGTATTAGCTAGTCATGCCACTGACACACTGCTAAAGGAGCTTTGCTTTGCTTAATTGTATTATTTGAAGCAACACTTCACCTTATGGGGAATGTGTCTGAAATGATATCACAGTTTTAAACATCTGTTTAGCCTTTGTGCGGGCTGCATGCATAGGCACATTGCCCATTTCTCCTTGGTCTTGGAAGAGTGTTCAAGCTTGCCAGAATTCAGTCCTCTACAGATGCCAAAGAGAGTTGCTATGTACCACTCGCAGAGAGTATCACAAATCATTGCTTTTGCAGACTGGTGTCAACAAACTCATGCCAATAAAACCAGCAAGAATGGATGAATGGACTACAGGTACTGAGAACTGGTTTTTACTTAACCTATTTTAGCCTAAGAAAGCTAAAAATCTTCTGTAATGAAGATATGTATATTTCTCAGAACAAATAATGGAAAGGGAGAAGGTGAGACAAGGGGGGCACGAAATCACAAAATGGAATATGTAAACCTTTAGAATCAGTTTTAAGTAATGTTAAGTTTGATGGCTTTGTAACAGTAGCAATGGAAAATTACTGAGGTGCATGATACATAGAAAAAAAATAGAATGCAGCTAGAGAACACACTGAGCATTCTTGTACAAGATAAGTTGTTATAGTTGACACAGTTTTAAGAAAAACAGTCTAGAAGAACAGCACACAGGGATAGGAGTATCTGGGAATGGCAGGTGTCCAGGATGGGCTCCAGTTAAACTAACTAATAGGTAGGAGGATAGGAGGATTATTATGTCTCTGGTGCTAACGAACCAATTAAACTGGTATGAGCATCTACTGTGCGTGCTCCAAAGACTGCCAGAAGTGATGAAGATTGTTGGAAGAAGTAAACGACCCTCAGAGACCACCACCACAATTCTGTACGCATGCGGGGAACTTTCTGGAAAATGACATAATGTATGTATGCCCAGGGACTATATAAGGACGGCTTGTGTAGCAAAAGGGAGACACACGTTAGGAGGAGCTATCCCCCGTGTCTCCCGGTGCTGCAATAAAGAATACCTGCTTGTCAGCTTGAAAACTTTGTTGGCAAGTTTGTTCCTGGAGTTTTCTCCGAATCAAAGGTAAAACAAACACTCCTTGCAGAAGAGGAAAGAGTTATACTCTTGGTTCAAGCAGCAGCTAGAGCTTGCTTTGCCTTTAGTTATGCAGGAAGAACTCCACTTACTGGTAGATAAAATTTCTAGACTGTTATTTGTGGTGAGTTGGTCCTGGGCTAAAAAGATGTCAACTGTTACAAAAGATAATGTGGCTGCCCTACTGGGAAATTCTGTTCTGTGCAAGACTTCTTGTGTCCTTACTAAGTAAACTCAAAAATATTTGATGGTTTACTAATTTCATGCATGGAAGCTAGTGTATATATTGGGATAGAGAAAGTGATTTTTTTATGGATGTGAAAGGAGTAGGTCTAGAATGTCTTCAGAAGAGTTTGCTGTCTGACTCACTACACATGTGTGGCTGGTATGGCTGATGCACACATCATGCTTTCCCACTATGATTGTAAAAAAAAATTCCAGGTTTGACCAAGCAGTCCAACCAAAGTTTGACCAACATTTTTTTTTTCCTTTTTTTTTTTCTTTTCCCTGACCAGCTCAGCACTTCTGCTTCCTCCTTTGCTGTGCACAAAGGAAGAGGTCCTTCTGTGAATGTCATACAATCGTACAATGGTTTGGATTAGAAGGGACCTTAACGATCATCTAGTTCCAACCCCCTTGCCATAGGCAGGAATGCCTCCACTAGACCAGCTTGCTCCAAGCCTCATCCAACCTAGCCTTGAGCACTGCCAGGGATGGGGCATACACAGTATTTCTGGGTAACCTGTATCAGTGTCTCACCACTCTCACAGGGAAGAATTTTTTTCTTAATATCTAATCCAAATTTCCCCTGTTTCAGTTTAAAGCCATTACCCCTTGTCCTGTCACTACATGCCCTTGTCAAAAGTCTCTCTTTAGCTTTCTTGTAGGCCCCCTTTATGCACTGGAAGCCGCTCTAAGGTGTCCCCAGAGCCTTCTCTTCTGCAGGCTGAACAAGCCCAACTCTCTCAGCCTGTCTTCACAGGAGAGGTGCTCCAGCCTTCTCATCATCTTTGTGGCCCTCTTCTGATCTCACTTCAACAGGTCTACATCCCTCTTGTGTTGGGGGCTCCATAGCTGAGCACAGCAGTCCATGTGGGGTCTGACCAGTGCAAAGTATCACCTCCCTTGATCTGCTGGTCACGCTCCTTTTGATGCAGCCCAACATATGCTGAAGCTTTCTGGGCTTCAGGCTCGCAATACCAGGTCATGTCCAGTAGAGTACTGTATACCTGCTTGCCTCCTGGAACCCTAGTGGGAGCAGCAAACTCTTGGGAATTTGCTGTTCAAACAGGTACCAATTAACCTTTTAAAAAAGGTTCACTAATGGTGGTTTAGAGGGCCTCCTGACAGTTAAATACTGTAGGCTAATCCATTCAGAGGGGTCATAGTTCATGAATTACTGTCATACAGCTAATGCAGGACAAGGCTTGCCTAATTACAGGCATGATGGGGCCATGTGTGTCCAGATGTCTTGGCTGGCTTTCAGTGAGTTGGTATGGGCCCTAGAGGCACTGCTATTGCATCAGGAAGGCACTGCTGGGGTGTGGGTCCACATGCATGGGGCTGGATTTCTTTCACATTGAAGCCAGGCATGAGCCATGTGGATGACTGGGGGTGTCTTGGCTCAGGGGTCTCTTTGTGCTTCTCCTAACCAAGTAGTGACAGGGCTGTTTCTGGAAATGAGAAATGCTTTGTACCCATATCAAATGGTTACAGATTGATGTGTCATCCTTGTTACATCATCTGGGCTACTCCACTGCCACTGACTTATGAACAAAGTTTTTCTTGGCTGCCTCAGTCTCTGAGGCTGGACAGCTTACCTGCTCCTGCCTAGTGAGTAGGAGGGTGTATAAGAAAGTGGTGCATGTGTATATGTGGCAGTATGATCCCACGGTATTATGCTCCTTTTTGGGGTGCTTGGGATAGCAGCCTGGCTACATGGTCTCTACCATGAAACTGAAGCAATACCATGTGTCCTAGGTTCAGCAGTAGCAGGCATTTTTCTCCTTCTTAGTAGCTGGTGCAGTACTGTGTTTTTGACTTTCAGCACAGGAACACTGATGTTTTTAGTTGTTGCTAAGTAATGATTACTCCGATCACGGACATTCTCAGTCTCATGCTCTGCCAGGGGGGAGGGGAAGCTGGCAGGAAGCAGAGACAGGACATCTGACCCAAACTAGCCAAAGGGGTACTGCATACCACAGAACGTCATGCCCTGGATATAAACTGGGGGCAGTTACTCAGGCGGGCTAGATCACTGCTCGGGTTGGGCTGGGTATTGGTTGGTGGATGGTGAGCTGTTGTATTCTATTCTCTTGTTATTTCCCTTATCATTATTACTATTGGTTCTCTTTCACGGACACCCCCTTGTTGTGGGGAAAGAGCTTATGTGTCCTTATGAAGTTGAGAGCTATGCTGGTGGTGGCATATGCCTCTGGTACAGTCTCCCATGCCAGACACATCTCAACTGAAGGGTCAGACAAAGTGTGTCCATGGGCATGATGGGCTCACTAGCCTTCAGGCAACCATCCTAGGAGAAGGACAACTCTAACTTCAAACCTGAGGGGATGGAGCTTGTTTAGCCTTGTAAGGCCATCCATCTAAGAGAAGGATACTCTAACCAGACCTATGACCTGAGGACTTTGCTGTCACCGTCGAAGCTCTCTAGGCCCTGGCAGATAAACCTCAGGTGTAAAGGGTGGGGCCAGTTCCATGCATGCTGTCTCACTTAAAAAATCCACTGCACAGGCCTGAAGGGTTTACTCACACTTGCAAGTAAGCATGGGTAAAGCCCTTCCCAAATCTTTGTTTGTGAAGTCAAGCCATCATCATTATTATCGGTTGTAGCAGTAGTAGTTTTGTGTTATATCTTAGTTACCAGACTGTTCTTATCTTAACCCGTGGGAACTATTTTCTTTTGATTCTCCTCCCCAACCCTCTGGGAGCAGGAGGAGGAAGAAGTGGGGAGAGTGAGCGAGCAGCTACGTGGTTCTGAGTTACCAGCTGGATTTAAACCACGACACTATGATATGGTAAGAGACACTTAAATCTCTTCCAGTGGCAATGTAGTCGTGCTTTATGAAGAAAATAGGCAGCTGACACACAGCTGTATGTAAAAAATACACTTGTGATAAATGCTTGTGTAATACATGACAGATACTTGTCACAACATTAAGCATGACAATATGTACCTATCTGGACCATAATAATTGCTAGAAAAACACTTCAATTGCATTTCATGTGCTCTCCATTTCAGTGCTGTGGGAAGTCATTGTGTAGACAAGATATGAATATTTGAAATAGTTAAGTTGCATAGATGAGAGAAATACCAGCCGTAAACTGAAACTTTTGTTATTGTCAATTGCCTCTTGAAGTAAGAGTTAACTCCTTACTACTGAATATCAAAGTTTCTTCAGCTTGTGGAGTTTTATCCAGCATCCAGTAAAGACTGGAAATCCTGCATTTGTCATCTTTTTCAAGGAGTAGATTGATGAATTAAAGAGGTGCAGAGAGCTACATCTGCTTCAACAGTTGAGGTTAGTAAATATGAACAAAAAAAATTACCTGGAAATTTCTTGCATTACTTTGCATTTCTGTGTTTTTTCAGAATAACCAACAATTGTAAGGTGAAGCTGAATTTCAGTTCCTGAAAAGCACGGGAGTGTGGACGGATTTTTAGCAAAGAATGGCCACATTCCCAAGTCAGCAAGTGCCTGCGTGGAGTTCAACATGAACTGAGGATGAAGGAAGATATGGGTAAAGAAGCAAGAGTTAACAGTGCAAGTAAGATAAGAAGAAACTAGAATGTGCTAAGATACAAAATAGCGAACTGTTAGTAAGTTTTAAAGGTTAAGTTCCCATACGCTTATCTGATCAATTGTATACTAGTTGCTGTGTGCTACAAGAATGTGTATCCAATTATAATACAGCAAGCTATTGTATATGTAGCCAATTATAATACAGCACGCTATTGTATATGTATCCAAATATAATACAGCGAGCTATTGTAAGCAGATGCAGACAACAGTATAAAAAGGATAAATGCTTTGTAATAAGTGGCTTTTTTCTGATCACATTGATCTCTGAGTCCATTTTTTCTGCGGCAATTACCTGAAAATTTCTTGCGTTACTTTGCATTTCAGGTTTTTTTCAGTATAACCAACAATTGTAAGGTGAAGCTGAATTTCAGTTCCTGAAAAGCATAGGAGTGTTATGACTTTTTCTGTATTGCGACTTTTAATCAAATTTGCTTTTTTAACCTGACAAAAGCACATGAATTTTCAAAGACATCCACATTAAGATAGACTGGCTGCTCTCTTTTTCCCTGCCTGAATAAAAGGCAGATGCTGCCACTTGTGTGTTACAATGTACACACTGATGCAACTTCTGATGCAAAATCTCTTTCTTTACCTACTTGTCTGGCAGCTTCCTTTGTCATACTGAGTGCTAGTCAGTGGGCTCCAAGTGCTTGTAATACTCTTCAGACACTTCAATTATGTTCCTTTTCAGTTTTCTTATGTGTAACAGGATCACCTAGCTTGCTTGGACACCCATCCTCCTTCTGACAGCATTTTAAAAGTATTCTTAAAAGATGAAGTTGCTTCAAACACTCTAAATCTTGAACCAAGAATGTCTGGGTAAATCAAATAGAGATGCTTTATTTGTAGTGAAGTGAATAAAGTTGTGATGGATTCTTGTATTGTGAACAAACTGATGGTCTTCCATCATCCTCAGCAATGCCATGATTTCACATCATCCACCTCTGAGACCTCACACCTTCCAGGGCAGAAGGTGTTTAACATTTTCAAGTTGAGTGTTACTTGTGTTTTTAACTTTAAAAAAAATGAAGAGCTGATGGGTTACTCTGGCATGAAGGAGTGATGAGCAGCAGCAAAGGAACATGGAAGGCATTTGGCTTTGGTGCCAGGTTCTCTGACATAATTGTATATTGGGACTCTCCAGGAGATGTGGAATCTGCCTCCAGGGCGGATGCAGCCCATCTATAGGAAAGCACACTTGCCTGTTGCAGCACTGTGCAAATTAGGCATGCTGGCTTGCTTTTAAGAGATGGTGGGGCTGGAGAGAAACAAGGAGGCTTCCCAAAACCCTGGGTGAAGCTGAAATCAACAGGTAGTTTGGCACTTTGGCATCCAGGGCCTCCAAGGGTTGTGTTTTAGCTCCTGCTGTGAGCTGGTGACTGTGAGGTGATGGTCAGGACATGGGAATCACTTCTCTTACCACTCTTGCTGACAGAGGTAGGAGCAGCTGTGCTGCTATATGCCAATGTCAGTGGGATGGCTAGGGGAAGGGCCCTAGTGATAAGAAGTACTCAGTCTTGGCCCTCTCCTGCTTCATGTCACTTACCCCAGCTCTTACACCTTGTATACTCAGCTTCTGGAGTGGATTCTGCCCAAAGAGCTCTGACCATATGTAAAGGTCCTATCTAAATTCATACAGATCATGTTGTACTAACATGGGATTATCCCACTGTGTAGAAAAAATAGAGGGTTTTAATTGAAGTGGAAAATAATGTTGTGTTTGCATTTTCAAAGTGTAGCAAATGTGGGTTGTGGTATTATGGCCATCAGTGTTAAACGTGACCATTATTTGTGGTTCACTGAATGAGAAACAGCTCAGGACAGGAGACAGGATCTGTCTCTTCCACCAAGACAGGTGTCTTTTGCACTTGCATGATGAGCTGACAGATGGGGGGTGTTGGAGACTACTGTTGGCCAGCTCTATCTTGCACCTTCCTCTTTGAAACTGTCCATTTTATTAAGGCACTAGGGCATGTACTGTGAAAATACATAGCTGTATGCTCACCCTCCTGTTGCTGTGATGGGATTTGCATATTTCAAATCTACTTTAACACAATTCCTCAGAAGCTGAGGTCACAGGGATTAACTTCTGTTGTGCCAGCCTTGTGAGGGTTGAGATCATCATGGCTGTGAGCAATGGAAAATGTTTTACATGGTACAAGGAAAGATAAATATCAGGATTGTATAGCAGTTCCAACTGAGTAATGACTCCAGTTAATCTCTGCTGAAAATTTTCAAAGAGAAATATTTCTCTTTGTGCAAGATGGCTGGTACTTGATATGACAAACTTGGGTATTATTGTGTTCAGTTCTGGGCCCCTCACTACAAGAGACATATGGGGGTGCTGCAGTCAGTCCAGACAAAGGCAACAAAGCTGGTGAAGGGCCTGGAGCACAAGCCTTGTGAGGAATGGCTGAAGGAACTGGGGTTGTTTAATCTGGAGAAAAGAAGGCTTCAGGAGGACCTTATTGCTCTCTTACAACTACCTGAAAGGAGGATGGAGTGAGGAGGTGGCTGGTCTCTTCTCCCAAGGAATAAGCGATAGGACAAGACTAAATGGCCTCAAGCTGCTCCAGGGGAGGGTTAGAATTGATACTGGGAAAAATTTCTTAACTGAAAGGGTGATCAGGCATTGGAACAGGCTTCCCAAGGAAGTGGTTGAGTCACCAACCCTGGAGATTTAAAAGGCGTGTAGATCTGGAGTTTAGTGGCATGGTTAAGTGGTGGACATGGCAGCGCTGGGTTTATACTTGGACTTACTGATCTTACGGGTTTTCTCCAACCTAAATAAATGTTTCTGACACTAAAGGGAAAGCTATGGAAATGTGTGTACATCTCAGACAAAAGTAAGCTCTTATGGAAGGGAACAAGAATACATTTGGATGTCCTTGCAAAAATAGCTTTGATGTGAGAAATAGTGGTGCAGAGGAACTATAATTGTGAGGAACAAACACATGTATTCTTTCCTGCAGTCCAGATCAAAATTTTAGTAGACTGTGGTAACATACTGAACATTCAATCAGACTTGTGCTAAAGGCAAACTCAAGCAATGAGGTGGCAATGCATCCTTCTGTGGGATTTCCTTCTATGTAAAAGCTGGAAGTTTGAGCTCATGCCTATTATGTAAAGCAGAAAGGAGAAACGAGCTGTGGTGTGTGTGACAGCTAAGGTATGGCTAAGCATAGGCTTGCTAAGACTGTACTAGAAGAATGAAAAGGGGGAGCCTCATGCTATTTATTGGTGGACTAAGAAGGCTGTAAGAAAGCTGGATAAAGGGTTGCAGCTAAATGAGAAGTGGGAAGGTGGATGTGTGCATGCTAAAGGAAAAAAAAAAAAAAAAGCCAAGCAGCCTAATCAGAATGAAACAGAAACTAATTCACACACTTTGATTAAGACTGGAGTCTTCTCCCATTTCTCAGACAATGCTGGCATCACGTGGCCGCTTTATTTAGCTTGCCTTGTACTACGTATTTCTGAAAAATTTTGTTCTTGATTGGTATCCCAAAAAACTTTCACATATATCACTAAACTCAGCTGTTTTATGAAGAAATCTTTCCTAATATCCAGTCTAAGCCTCCTTTGGCACAACTCAAGGCCATTTCTTCTTGTCCTGTCACTTGGGAGAAGACATCACACTCACCTTGTTACAACCTCCTTTCAAGTAGTTGTAGAAAGTGGTACGATTTCCCCTGAGCCTTCTTTTCAGACTAAACAACTTGCCTGGATGTCCTGGGATACTCTCTCCATTTTGTAGAAGACATAAAGAGTCTTAATTGTCATTCCTTTTTTCTTTTATTTTCTTACCACTGCTCTTATTTTTCAAATGATCAAACTGTTTCTTCTAACATAGAAGAATATAAGAATAAGAATATGATAAGAATAAGAAGATAAGAATATAAGAAGAATATGATAAGAAGAATATGATAAGAAGAATATGATAAGAAGAATAAGAGAAGAAGATAGCTGTGTTTTGCTTTTGAATCTAAATGAAAGGAGGAAATTGCCACCTGTGTGGCAAGCTGTGGTGGGAATATTTTCCTGCTGTGGGGACATGCTTGTAAGGAGGGAGTGCAATGTTAGAGGACAGGGTTTGCAGGAAGGGGAAAGAAACTATGGCAGCAGTTCTTCCTAGGGTGGAAGAGTGTGGTCTGCAAGAAAGAGGAGAGGTTAAGCTCATTTTGGAAATAGCTGGAAAAAGAGACATCTTGCAGTGGCCAGGAGGTATCCTCACAAGGAAAAGAGTGAGAACAAAGAGGAATGTGAGCTGTATTTCATGGATACTCTGCAAAGGAGCAGCATCCTGTTTAAGATCTTGAAGGAGGCTCAGTGACCACTGGCTATGTAGAAGAAAATGGTGCATACCTCTGACTTTAACTGACTAGTTTAATAAACTAGGCTATAGGAAATAAGGATATATTAACAGCAATATTACTGGTATTCTGGAAGAATGAGAACCTGGATAGAGATAGTATTTAGTGCTAGCTGAAGTGGGATCCTCTTACACAGACCAGTTTTAGAGAATTTTGCAGAAATGCCCCTGAAGCTGAAGTAAATAAAGCCTAGGTAGTGTAGCTTTAATCAATTATACTAATAGCTTATTAACCTGCATCTGAAACAACCTGCCAAGAACAGAATCTATTTGGGGAAGTTCCACTTTGAAGTTCTGTATATCCAGATAAAATGGAAAACTTGGCAAGAAACATGAAACAGTAAAAAAAGATAGCATTTCTCCTAAACGTGTTTCAGATTGTGAAGGAGATGATACAGCATTCTTAAATATTAAGGCAGAGCATGTAAACAATTTCACACTTGTACAAACATACAGAGGAGCTGTTAAATTTTTTCTAAATTATTATTTCTCCCTTTCACTATTTTTTTGGTGGAGTCAGTTACAATAAGTAACAACTAGTTACCACTAGACATGCTAGAAAGCCGTACTTTATACTCTCCAGTATATTGTCTATGAATCTGATGCCTTGCAGGAAGGACTGGGGTATCAAATGCAGTATAAGAGATGCTGAAAATAGGAAGCACTATGTATGTGCTGAAACTGAAGATACTAAAGTGTTTATTGTAGTCAAGCTCAGACCTAAATCTATTTTGAGGTAAAGAAGAAAACATGTTAAATATGTATATATATATATATGTTTGGGTTTTTTTTTTCCCATGGGGAGGAAGAAGAGAAGGCCCTCTTAGATAATATACCTCTTGGTTTCTTACCTAGTTTATTAAAGATTAAGAGCTTGAGAGTGAGTGGTTTGAAGTATTTTTGGTGACAGAACTCATATAGGGAAGTTTCAAACTTATTTTGAGGTTGAGAAGTGGGAGTACTGACTGACCTGGGAATGATGTAAAATTCTGCTGCTAACTAAACCACTCTTTCCTAAACTTTTAAAGAGGCCAGTACCCTGGTAATGGTACAAAAGTGAAGTTGCTTCTGCTACAAAAAAGTAGAACCCGAAGAAATGTAGACTGTCAAGACTGCATTGCTGCAGTAATTGGCGTGTTAGAACTTCAAGATCCAAGTGCTTTTTAAAAATACCTTTACAGCTGTTGAATCCAGGCTGAATAACCCTACTTCCCTGGGTTGTACCAATCAGTTCTAGGATAGACAGGGAGGAATATACTGGGTAGTTAAGTGTGAGGAGAATATAACAGCCCCAGTCCGATACATACGGGGATCAATATGATCCTAAGGTTCACACTTGACTCAGAGGGCACTATGGTATTGTCTGGGAAGAAGACTAGGATATTATGTCAGCTCTTGAATGTGAGAAGTAAAGGAGCATTGAGGGAACTGTATGACCTTAAGCAACCAATTAGACAGGCTCTAGGTTTTCGTTCACATGGAAGGTAAAGACTGGCAGAGTCATTGTGGCTGTTCATTGTGTGGGTCCAGACCAGAAAAGAAAGCAGATGTTGTGACTTGGGCCAGGTGCTGTCTTGTAGTCCTTCTTGCTGCCTTACAACAGACACAATTCTGGCTTCACCATGTGGGTTTGGTCTGTAGGACTACAGGCTGAAGGAAAAGCTTGCAGGGCTGCTCTGTAAAATGTAAAATATGTACCTACCTGAGGGAAAGGGCATGGAAACTATGGCGTAGTGGTAAGGCTTGTGAAAAAGTGAAAACAGGTAATACCACAAAGGGTAACAAGTGTTTTGCAGATCCTGGCTATGGACTGACTTAGGGTTTAGTGTTGGAAAGTAATTAGAGGGAGAGTTTAATACAAAATGAAACAAACCTGGTTTGCTGGTAGAGGCACACAAGATTGTCTGTTTAAGACATCCTTCCTGTTCTTTCCCCAGCCATTAGTAGTGTTTCTATCTCATTCCCACCAGATAATATATTTTTTAACTTTTGTATTCTTGCCATGGTAGTTGAGAGTCTCTTCTCATGGCAGGTACTCTTTCAGAAAAAGTCACCATGACTTTCGGCAGTGTTCCCAACACAATTGCTCTGTGGCAGTGTGTTGTTTGAAACTGAATTTGAGTTTGTTGCCTTATGTTCCTTTGCCTAAAAATATTTATTGTAAGGCATGTCAAGGCTGTAATGGGCTTTTTAAACTTACGAGGTGGAGTGGGCAATTGTATTAGATGAAGACATGAGACATAGAACTCTTTCTGCCTCCCAAAAAGAAATCTGGAAATTTTGCATCTAAATTTTCCTTGGGGCGGTTGAGTTCCCTGTAATGTATAATCAATTCAACCCTTCCAAAATTTTTAATGAGAAAATACCCATAATCTATAGCAATAGCTTCAATATAGTGTATCTTACCCTGGTAATAAAAACAAGATTTTAACTTAATATTGTGGAATACTCTTGGGTATTTTTTTAATTTAAGGTAAGGGCTGACTGCTGAAGATATTCTGTGAAAACAAATTTTATTATTAATCAAACCAAAGCATAGAATTCTGTACACAGTTGTTTTAAATTGCCCAAGATGGTCTTTAATTGGTCTGTTACAGAAAATAACTACAAACTCTGTACTTGGTTCTTAATTAACTTTACAATGTATGTTCAACAGTTTGTATTAAATGGTGAGACCAAAATGCAACTATGCAATGTAAGATGTTGCCAACCCTAAGTTCAGTTATCTATTGTCTAAATATCTAGTTCCAACCCCCCTGCCATGGACAGGGACATCTCACGGTAAACCATACCACCCAGGGCTTTATCCAGCCTGGCCTTGAACACTGCCAGGGATGGAGCATTCTCAAACTTCCTGGGCAGCCCATTCCAGTGCCTCACCACCCTAACAGGAAAGAATTTCCTCCTTATATCCAATCTAAACTTCCCCTGTTTAAGTTTTAACCCATTACCCCTTGTCCTGTCACTACAGTCCCTGACAAAGAGTCCCTCCCCAGCATCCCTATAGGCCCCCTTCAGGTACTGGAAGGCTGCTATGAGGTCTCCACGCAGCCTTCTTTTCTCCAGGCTGAACAGCCCCAACTTCCTCAGCCTGTCTTCATACGGGAGGTGCTCCAGTCCCCTGATCCTCCTCGTGGCCCTCCTCTGGACTTGTTCCAGCAGTTCCATGTCCTTTTTATGTTGAGGACACCAGAACTGCACACAATACTCCAGGTGAGGTCTCACAAGAGCAGAGGGGCAGGATCACTTCCTTTGACCTGCTCAAGCTCCTTTTGATGCAGCCCAGGATACGGTTGCCTTTCTGGGCTGTGAGCGCACACTGCCGGCTCATGTTCATTTTCTCATCGACCAGCACTCCCAAGTCCTCCGCGGGGCCGCTCTGAATCTCTTCTTTGCCCAGTCTGTAACTGTGCCTGGGATTGCTCCAACCCAGGCGTAGGACCTTGCGCTTTGCATGGTTAAACTTCATAAGGTTGGCATCAGCCCACCTCACAAGCGTGTCGAAGTCCCTCCGGATGGCATCCCTTCCCTCCAGCGTATCAATCGAACCACACAGCTTGGTGTCATCAACAAACTCGCTGAGGGTGCACTGAATCCCACTGTCCATGTCACTGACAAAGATGTTAAACAAAACCAGTCCCAACACTGATCCCTCAGGGACACCACTTGTTACTGGTCTCCAGCCAGACACTGAGCCATTGACCACAACTCTTTGTGTGTGGCCATCCAGCCAGTTCTTTATCCACTGAGTGGTCCACCTACCAAATTGATGTCTCTCCAATTCAGAGACAAGGATGTTGTGTGGGACAGTGTTGAATACTTTGCACAAGTCCAGGTAGATGACATCAAGTGCTCTACCCTTGTCCATCAGTTCCGTAGCCCCATCTCAGAAGGCCACCAAATTGTTCAGGCAGGATTTTCCCTTAGTGAAGCCATGCTGGCTGTCATCAACCACCTTGTTGTTTTTCATGTGCCTTAGCATGCCTTCCAGGAGAATCTGCTCCAAGATTTTGCCAGGCACAGAGGTGAGACTGACTGGTCTGTAAGAGAAGACTGGTCTAACAAGAAGATCTAAAGAACTTTATATCTTGTATAGGAGGCCTAGACTGGTGGTCCTTCATGTGGCTTCTATTTGCTCTCTGGGCCAAGCACAGAGAACTGTGTGTCCCTGGAAGATGAACCAGCATGGACCTTATCCACTTTGTTGTTTTGCTTTGGGTCCTATTCAAAACAGCAAGGTGAAGACATCTAGATTTGGACAAAAGCAGCTAGTCTTACTGAAGTGGTGGATAGTGGATGACTGGGGAGGAGTAAAATGACAAGACAAACACATGGTGATGTATTCCTGTTCCACTTTGCCTAAGTCGCATTGTTGTGACTTTGTTCAAGCTGTGCATCTTCATGCTACCAAAAGATACTTCCATAACTAACCAGCAGTTCGGCCCTCAGGATTTTCCCCACCCCCGTGCCCACTGGCCTTTTGGGTTAGCAGTTGTGCTCTCTTCTTCTGCAGGTCCAATCCTGCAGAGCTCCAGCTCTGCCCTGACACTGCTGTCTTTGGTCTTGTTCTCACTACCTTTGCAGTGGCTGATAAAGTCCCTGGCTATGGCTAGTGTGGTGGGGCTACGGGATGAAAATTAGTTTCTCTGCACCTAACAAGACTAATTCCTCCTTTATTAACTTGATAGCAGGTTGTATGGGATTGACTATAGTCCAGTGCTGACACCCCTCTGAATACCTAAGCAATATACTGGGCTTAAGCCTACACTCAAAAAAGCAAGGGCAGATGCTGAGCAATAATCTTGGTCCTATTGAGAACCTTTTGAAATCTGAAGCAAGCGTTTAGGACTTACTTGTTTCCTTCTGCTTTACTGGAGAAGGACTCCTTTCTGGAAAGAGAATATTATCTGTAGAATTCAGGTTAGAGCTCTCCCAGAATCTTTGCTATGTGCAGTGGGTGGCTGGGAGGGGACAGGATACATGTAGGGTTTGCTGAGCTGGGGTAATTAGAGTGACATCAGGATTACAGAATATGTTAGAACCTGTGGTGGGATGATAGCAATGAGGGCACGCAAAGGTTTTCCTCTTTGCTTATCTGAACTCTCAGCCACCTGACCCAGGTGAGTGTCAGTGATTTCTTGTAATAGCCAGAATTGCCTCTCTTTTGTATCTTATACTAATCAGTAACTCCTGCCTCTATTGGGAAGGGTTTTGGGAACTCCTGCCTCTATTGGGAAGGGTTTTGGGACTCTCAGCTGGTGGAAAGGTACAAAGTGAGCTCAGTGTGGCCTCTAGTGGCCTATTAATGTCGGATGCTGAGAGTCAGGACTTGCTGGGCTCATGTGCTGAGATCCTTGAAGCTCCTTGTTAATTAAGACCTGCAAATCTGAAAGAAAAGAAAATGATCACCAGAGAGCTGGGATAACTAGGCTCCTTGCTATCAAGCACATGCTCAGGTGAGATCGAACAGCACTGTGGACATCTGTATTGCACTTGAAGAACTGCCACCATAAGGCATCTGCAAACTTTTAAAAATAGTGCCACAATTGGATCTCACTGTCAAAGCATTGGTACTTCCATTAAATATCCAGTAGAAGCTTTCAGAGAACTAATAGCTCTAATAAATCTAATTATATATCTAATATCTTTCACATAAGGGCAGCATAAATATTTGATCACAGTAGCTTTAGCTTATTGTTTACTTCCCTAATTTTGCAAAGCTCTGTTGTAGGGTCTTTGGCCCCCTGTATACTTGAGATGTTCTCCTATAATCTGAGCTAGCTTCTTAGCAGTAGGTGCCCAGGTTGGGTGTCAGAGGGTGTAGTTTCAAAATCTGCAGCCAACCTCACTGGGTTTGTAGCAGGATCTACTGCCCTCCACAAGAGAATGGTGAAAACAAAGCTGCTCCTCCTGAGCATTTAAGGTATGAAAGTGAACCCTAGCCCAAGAGAGCCTGTGTACCCTGAAGAGAGTCCATTTACTGAAGTACAAACTTACATGACTAGCAGTAATAGTGCTAATAATCAGCCTATGCATTTATCTGCTACCTTTCAATTTAATCCTAAGCAGTATAAGCATCTAGCAGATAGACTGGAGCAAGCGGCATTTTTGTCTTGCTTTTTCTGGAGGGTGTGTGTGTGGGATATTGCTTCTCATTTCTGTAGCATCCTTTCACAGATGAGTTTGCATCTCTGCTTGCCTGCAACCCTGAGGTTCTTATATACCTTGATGTCATTGAAGTTATTACTAGCGCTCACTAAGTGCAGAACCTTCTTTTTAATAAGCTTTCATAATTCTGTACTTCTGATCTGTGGTGCTGACTCAAATATGAGCAAACTGTAAAATTGCACTGGGTGCAGAGCGTGCCTTCCATGGCCATCCATTGTGCCCCTGACTCAGAAGTTATTTCCGTTTGAGGTATCTGGCCCTGCTTCAGCAATGACTCAACTGTCTGTGGTGCTGAACACCGCGAATGACAGCCTGGCATACTGAAGAAAGCTGAAACGGGCACTGATTATATACTAATATACTGCAGCTAAGCAGCTACTGCGTGAACATCTGAATCATGCCTGCAGCTGGCCCAGTAAAGTCTGAGGTTGTTGGGAATAAAACCTGCTGCAACTCATGTTCTCCCTTTCTCCAGTCAGAGCCCTGCGTCATTTCAGTACCTCAGCAGCTAGGGAGAGCCTTTCATACCTTGTAAGAGGGAAACCTCGGAAATAAAGCAGAGTTTAACTCCCTTTCTGTCTCTGCTAGTGTCTGCCTTGATGACAGCCTTAAGCAGGAGTGAAGCTCCTCAATTTCTGCTTGCAGTGGTTTCTCCTATGTGATTGTGCACAACACCATATGCCTGCAAGAGCGTTGCAAGGATTAGTTCAGGTAGACTTGGATTTTCAGAAGTGTATAATGTACACTCCATAACACTTGCTGCTTCTAAAAATTGCCTCTTATGTATATATCTCTGAAGGCTTTTTTTCCCAGGTCAGTTGACTTTTTTCCCCTCTTACAACAAACGCCCTTTTTTATTTACTTATTTTTCTTTAATCTTTTTTTTTTTTTTCTGTCCTTGTCTAACATGATCGTGGATGCTTTCTGTGCTTGCTTGGAAAAAGGTGATGTGAGAATGCTCTGAAGTTCCAGAGAAGATGAAAAAGCGTACCTGTTGTTCTTTTGTTCTTTCTTGCTGTTGAAGTGCACAGCGAAGACTTCAACAGCTGCTTTCTCTTGAGACAGAGTCACTCTCATCTCTGCTCTTTAAAGTTGTACTGAAGAAAAGAACTTTTTTGGGTTTTGCCTGCACAGTACGGTAGAAACTATTCTAATGTTAGCATCTGCAGAAAGTTATTTTTTGTTTGCAAAGAGTCTGGGAAATGGTGATGTCAAGGACACCCCTGAAATGGCTGGCAAAAGCTGTCTTGGGTGAAACTACTAAACTGTATTTTAGCCACAAAAATAGTCCCCAGCAGATTCCTTGAAAGTTTAGGATGCTGCCTGGAAAGAAGCAGGTAGTCTTCCTATGTGGAAAGAGTTCAGAACAAAGACATAGTCAAATGGCAGACTGAAAAGTGATAGCAACTGGTAAATGGGGAAAACTGCCTCCCTGCCTGGGTTTCTTAATGGAGCTGCTTTTCCTGGTGAAAAGACTGGGCTCTCACTTCATCTTGTGTATGGGTGGATGCTCAGGAGAGGCAGAATGGAGTTGGTTTTACTGATGTGTGTGTATGATAGTGTCTATCAGTCTGGGGCTAGGAAAAGGACCAGTGCAAGGGAAAGGATAGGGAAGTAGGATGCAAGATGAAAGTAGACCCTTTTCTGAGCAGTGTTTTCTAGCTGATCTGTTGTTCTTCATAGGCTAATGCCTCAATATCCATCTTATTTTATAGCAAGAAACTAGTAGCTTTCGAAGTCCTTTAACTGAAAAAATACTTACATCTGCTTTTTCCTCTGTTAGCTCAGATCACTTTTGTTCTCATCTGGCATTCTGATTTCTATATTAGACGATGTTTCAGGGAAAGGCAAAGAAGCAAACTGAACACTTAAAAATGTTGTACATCTCTATAAACTGTGGAGAGCTATGTGTGAGAAACACTTCCTTGTCTGCAAGGGTGATCTGCCTGTGCAGTGGAGCATGAAATTTATTATCTTATTCTAACTTTTATCGTAGCTTGTGGAGCTGAAAACATTATTAATGTAAATAAAATTATTCAACCTTTCCTAGGTAACATAGTCTTCTTTAATTTTTAGAGGCAGTGAGTCCCACAGGTTGGTTCCGTGCCATCCAAGCTGGCAATTGCTCTTTGCCCCACAACTTGCTTTCACTGTGGCTCTAGGATAAAGAACTTACAGAAAGTCTGTGTTCCACTCAGTGCAATGTAAATCCAAACGCTTGGCGAAGACCCAGATTTTTGTTGTGTGATGGTGTTTTTTAAAAACAAACTGCCTTTGTGTGTCGGGTCAGAAGCATCCCTGTTGCCACGGTGGGTCAGAAGCACGTGGTCAGCCTATTTCGGCACATGCCTCAGGTCCAAGCTAACCTTTACCCGGGGCTGGCTCTGCTGGGCTTCAGGAGGAATGAGTGAAATCGAGAACTGCAGCTGAGCCAGGCCCTGCAGATGGCAGCAGAACAGCACCGAAGGCAGAGCCTGGTCCACCTGCGAAGCAGTATCCCCAGCTCAGCCTTAGCTGGAAAACTTCCGGTATTTTCCACTGAATCCTTTTGCAAGGCTGAAAGGCGGGAGGCAGCAGTTTAGATATTCAAACCGTGTGTCAAGGTTCCATGTTGGAGTTCAATGCTCTGCATTCAGGCATGGCAAAAAATAACACTTTGGAAGAAAGTGAATTGTAAAAAGGAGGAAAAGAAAGCCTCATACACAGAGTGCATACTAATAATGTATTATAAGGTGATGTCCTGTGCTCTGTTATTGCCCTCCTGTGTAAATATTGGTGCAGGAAGTCAGTTTAGGATGACGTTTCCCATAAGGGGTTTCTTACCCATGGTTGCAATGAATGCTCTTGTTCTCAGCCTGAGGCATGCTTTCTGTGGAGCCTGTTGGCTTACTGATACAGGTTGGAGGAAATCTACTCCCAGAGGAGCTCTAACCTCATAGTTACCACTTGCTCTCTTTGAGACATGAGCTCAGAAGCAGTCAGACAGGAAAGGAGTCGAAGTAACGTCATGAGTGATCCATTGACTGTTGAGTAGGTGGGTTTGTTTCTGCTGGGGCTAAAGAACAGATTGCAAGAGCTATAGGGCTCTTGGTGTACCTTGTCCTGATCACCACCCTTCCACATGTGTTATAAGGAGGGAAGCAGGCATCAGCTCTGAATTTTCATCACTTCCAGATAGTACTCAGTTTAGTCTTGGGAAAGAATAGCTTTTCCCAGCTAGCTGGAGAAGCTAGTTATGAGTCTGTTTTGCACGGTTAGCTTATGTGTCAGGATCTAGCTTTTGGGTGTCTGTTATGATTACTGAGGGTGAATGTAATCATTATAACAGGTTGAAGAGACCATTTAATGTATATAACAACTGCTAATTTTTTTTTGTTGGTATATTTTACTGTTAGGAAAAGCCCCCACAGCAATGGATCTTGTGTTCTGTTATCCATCAAAAGACGGGAAAAGGCTATTCCCCATGTTAAACAACTCCTCTTCAGCAGCATTTTTATTATTTTTAATACACATGCAGGTGTTAGTACATAACCTCTGGAAGATATGTAATTAAACAGTATACCTGCACTCTTTTTGGAAACCATGCCAGTAAACCAATTTAATCTCTGCAGTCATATTTCTGCTAGTGATTTCTTACAGTTGCTGCAAAAGTTAAACAAAAAAGAGTGTTCTAGACAATGTGGTTTATTAGGCATATCAAGCAGTAATACACAGATCAATGAACCTGCATGAACCTCTGTCATGGCTGTAGTACTTGCTGGCTTGAAAATAAGCTCAGAATTGAGTTTGTTTTTAACATAAGGGTCAGCAGGATGAGTGGTTTGTTTTATTCTTACTAACTCCACTTTTGATCTCTAGAGCACCAGATGGTCAGCTTGGGGGGGAGTTGGAGGAGGGGAAGTTATGTGTTTTTTCCCTCCATTTGTTTGCTTTAAATAACAAAAATAACCTTTTTCCTAATATTTGCAGTACTGTCAAGTCAAAATAGTCAAGTACTTTTAACCAAATGAAAAATGGCAAATCTCAGAAATGCCATTGTATTATCAATTTCCTGACTCAAGTTGGTTTGATACTTAAGGCTGACACAGCACTGGGGTATAGGAGTAAAAGGAGGGGTTCACAGTCCAAAACTTCAGCTACAATATGAGAAATGTAGAGCTTAAACATCTAGGTTTCACTTGAGTAGAGACTGGGATAAAGGACCCTGTCTCAGAAGAGTATGTATTGGTTAAAGGGTATTACAAGGTGTTGTCTGAAGTTTTGCATGGCTGGTTTTTATTGGTTTTGCTTAAAATACTTATGAATTTGAGACAATGACTATCTTCAATAAAGACAGCAATTAGCACAAGAAATATCTGTATTTGAATCTTGCTTCTGATAAAAGATTACAAAACTTTGTACTTAAGGAAACAGGTCAGCAGAAAAGACAAGGCAGGTCCTGCTTAGCACTGTACATTAGCTGGCAGTTGGGCACTTCTCTTGAAAGCTGGTCTGATCATGAAGATGCTTCTGTAGAGGATGCTTGGCTGTGTTTCACATCCAGGGATGGTCCCAAGCACTGGGTAATCCTAAACTGTGAAAGTGGAATCACACTGAAACTGTTGCTTAATCACAAAAACAGTAAGATTTTAACTCTTTGAGTTCAGCCCTTTGTCTCTCTTAAAAAGCTGGGGAGGAGGGAGAAGTGGATAATTTGCATTGAGTTCTAAGTGACCAAATTTCAAGAAACTGTTTTGGAAACATTTCTGAAATAGTATTCCCATCTTACTTCCCTTCATTTTAGTCAATGGTCTTGAAATACATTCCTTGACTGCTGTCAGAAGTTCAGCTAGTTTTCATATCCCTAGGGCTCATGGAGAACTCTTGTGTTCTGCCCATGTTGTCAGCTGTGTGCCTGTGTTGTTCATGTGCTGCATTAGCTTGGATCAAGCTATTTATCGTCTAGAAACTATTTGCCGTGCTAGCTTGGATTGAGAAAACAAGCTAATAAGGCATCTTGGAAAGGTGCAGGTGATGCAAGGTGTACCATAGTTCATGTATCACATGAATGATATCCCTGTAGTTGTAGTATCCCTATCCATTGTAGTCTAACATACAATGCAAGAATCCTGGTTTGTGTGGTATTTTGTTTGCATAGTACTGTTATGTGCATCAGTTCAGGCACTGATGACTAGAAAAAACTACTGACAATTTCTAGTGAAGTGTGGATGTCTAGGAGAGGTTGACAGTGAAAAGAAAGAAAAGTGCAAAGAAAGGGAGCATTGGTGCAGTTGCTACTAAAGTTTTTAAGAAAATGGGACTTCCCTGAATAGTCACTATTTCCAGAAGACCTCAGGATAGCTCTCTTGTATCACTTCTCCCTGAAAGACATCTATGTACTGGACAACTATAGAGATTATACAGGATGGAGAAAGACCTCGAGATCATATGGGCCATCTGAATCAAGAGAGAATGAACTCTGTGAGCCAGAGAAATGTTTTAGATGAAGACAACACCACAATAGGTGCAGAGATGGATGGAAGCAGAATTTGTACTATTTGTCAGTAGTATGCTACTAAACTGGGAAAAATTCTGGCAGGTGTGTTCTGGAGCCTATACTGCTAAGAAGGTAGAGAAGATAGTTATTAAATCTGCTACTGCTGGATGTTAAATTTCCTGAGCTCAGAAGAACAGGAGGTAGGCTGGAAATTAATAGTAGCTTGAGAAATCAGGAAAATCATGTGTGTAATAGAAACAGCATAGGACAGAAGGAAAGAAGTGCAACTCAGCAGAGCAAGTATGAGGTAACTCATTTAAGCAGGGACAATGAATTGCAAAGAAGCAGGGTGGAGTAGCTTGCTGGGTGTAAATCAGGGATGGGAATAACTCCCGTCTCTCCTACAAAAGAGGATGTAGGGGATGGTAATGTGTCACAAGCAGCATGCAAGTCAATAGTGCCGTATCATTAGAAATAGGCAAGTATGTTAGAGTGTATAGTGGAAGGGATTACAGTCCATCAGATGTGTGAAACAGTATGTCTGCTCAGCATTGCTCTGTCTGGTGCTGCTAGATTGCTGTGAGCCGTTCTGTATGGAGCACTCCAGGAAAGATGAGATCTCCTGGGGAAAGCTCAGCAGAGAGCACCCAGGAAAGCTCAGGTATTTGGCAAACACAGCCTGTGACAGGATGGAGTATCTGGTGGTGTTTGGCTCAGAAAACAGCATTCCTCTGCAGTCAGGCCATGTGTTTAAATTTGCAAGAGGCTGTTATAGAGGGGGGAAATGCTCTGTTTCTCTGTCTCTGTGGTGTGCAAGATGAGACCTGATGGACCTGAATTGCTACAGCAGAGATTTAGGTAAGATGTTATGACTCTGCGATGATTAAGATGGAAAGGATGGGAAGACAAATTCTCTGCGCTCTTTGAGCAATTGCGCACTCTCCACTTGGAGGTCTTCAAGAATAGACTAAACACTTATCAAGAGTGACACCAGGAATCTATGATCCTCCTGTTTGACTGTTTCTGTGGGCTGCCTCGATTTTTTTATTTCAGCACCATCTCCATCTTTCCTCATTTTTAAATCCTGTGGGACTTTTCCTTCTGTTTGCAAGTACACCTTCATACTAGTGCAATCCACCCCTGCTTGCCAGACTTTCCCACACAGCTGCCAGCTGCTGTTTGCTGGATTTCCTCAGATGCCCTGCCTGAGACTGCTTCTGTCATTCTTTCTTTGCTCTAGGACTCAGGCGATTTGCTGCGCTTCCTACCCCACAAGCCCATTGAGCAGAATCCATTGAGAAAATTAGATCTTGCAGCGAGTCGATGGATGTCAGAAGGCCCGTACAGCGGGTTTCCGAAGGGCGTTTGGCGGCCGGCCCCTCCGGGCTGTGAGAAAGGGAGAATCGGGGCTGTCGCCAGCCGACGTCAAAGCTTACAGTGCAGCAGCGGGAAGGAAGCCCGGCAGGGGGAGCTGCCCAATAAGGAAAGAGGCGCCGCCTAGCAGCGGGGTGGGGGGTGAGGGTGGTTGCTCCCTGTAGCCGCCGAAGCCCACTCGAGGTGGGGTGCCAGACATGCCCAGCACCGGCGGCGGGGCAGCGGGGTTAGGCTGGGTCCGAGGGGCTTCGAAAAGAAGCAGCTGGAACAGCAGCTCTCTTGCTGCTCCTCTTCCCCCCACTCCGGGTGGCGTTTAGTGTGGGCTGAGAGCTCGACGGCGGGCGGCGGGGAGCCGGGCAGTGCCTAGGCAGGTGGTGGCTCTGCCGCGCTGTCGCCAGTCAGGGGCAACAGTGCTGCTACCCGCTCTGTGATGTTAGAGCAGACGGACAGAGCGAGACCTGCAGGTTAGGGAAAACTGGAGTGGGGCGAAGACCGGCTCTTGAGAGGGCTCTGAGAAGAGGAAGGGAATAACCTGCTCTCTTTGTGGTGGCTGGGCAAGAAGCAATTGAATAGGGTGTGTAGGTCAAGTGTGGGAGAACACTTTCATGCCAGAGGAGAGTGAAGTGCTGGAGGAAGTTCCCCAAGGCAGGGGGTGTGGGCACCCCACTGACAGGACTCTTTAGTAAGAGGAGACTTTCTCATTTCTGTCAGGATGTGATCAACTACTGCTCGCTTTGCAGATCTTGGAAAGGGGTGCACTAAATGATCAGCTGGTGGTCCCTTCCAGACCTATTATTTTTTTCCTTTTCTTGAACATCCAAAGTTCTTTGAAAGCTAGTTCCATTTTTCTAACTGTCTAGACTTGAGCTTCTTGCATCACTGTCACTCTAGGTACTTGAGTACCTTTTCATGCCTTCAGATTCTAAATGCTTTCTGTCCTCTTTGCTAGAGCATCCTTTAGGGGGATTTGAAAATTTGATTGTTGACAGAGTAAACCTGCCCTGGTTTACCCACTGTCTCTGCTCCAAATTCTTAATGCTGAGCCCTTGAGTAGCTTAGCATGTGACAATCTCAAATGCAATATGACACAGTTAACTCTATCATCCAACATTAAGAGAAGACTGATCTTTTTTTGTATGAGCACTTCCAAGTACTGTCACCTTCTTGGGGCTGGGAGCAAATCATCAAGGTTCATGGGGGTTTTTTTGCTTGCTTAGGTTGTTTTCTTTTAGGAAGAGTATTTGGGATGTACCACATGTGCCTCAGTGGGATTCTGCAGGGCCTCCTGATCTGTCTGCAGTCTGCTCCCAAACTGCTAACTTATCTGTGAACAGTCTCTTGTCTCTGATTCCCTGGAAATGAAAGGAAGCATTTTACTATTAATGCATTTTGAAATGTACTTAATATGAATAATAATCAGATTAAGGGCTGACAAACCTGTCCTTTCTAGAAACTTTATTTTACCATGGGATGATTTGAATTTCCATAGATAAATTAAGCGCTAGCCTTGACTACGTACAAATTTGTAGATAATTAAAATCAGGATTATTTAAGAGAAGAGGTGAAGAATAGGGGTCAAATGCAAACCACTGTGGGTCAGGCACCATCAGTTTTGCTCTCTAGTTTTGTGCTGTTTAGAACAAAGTTACGATCCGTCTGTTTATAACAAGCTTTATGATAGTCGGTGCACAGAGCCACTCATTTTTAAGCACAGCCTTAGATCAATGACTGTGATAAATTCTCTCACTTAATTAAAAGGTTTAAATACATACTTAGTGTCCTGCTGACTTTATGGGAACATTCCACAGACACCTAAAATAGGTGCAAGGGATTCAATTTAGCTTAGAACATATTCTTTGTGTTTTGTTCTAATATACACTCTTATAAATTTATTTAGTATCTTCATAGATAGTAATTTTTGTATTACTTTTGTCTGTTTCTTCTTTCCTACACTTTGCCTATCTAATCTTCTAGCAGCCATTTTGTATGGGTGATAAAAAGAGAATTCAGCATAGCATGGTTTGAAATGGAACTGTTAGTCTTGGAATAAAGTAAAGAGCTTGAGGAAACATGCAAAATTCATGCAGTTTCATTGTTTAAGGAATGACATAATCAGTTATGAGAAGCTCAGGACTTAGTTGTTTCAGCCTCTGGCAGTTTGCAGTTGTCCCCAGCTTGAGACCTGTCTGTGATAAACTCAAGGGTAAATACTGGAAAATGTTAGCTTAAACACTTCTGGTTTGAGCAATAATTTCTCGCTGTTGGTGTGGAACGCCATTCACACAAGTTTATCTCTTCTTAATGCTCCACTACAGTACTACTGCCAGCCTAATGGTTTTAAAATTCTAAGCAGATGTAATCCTTCTTACAGGTATTTTTCTGTTTAAATAAAAAAACCTATGCAACTTTAAGTGCTTCAACAGGAGCTGTGAGTACTGTGCAGAAGTGGTATTATTTGCATACTGAGGCCTTGTGTAGGGATCCTGATGAGGTTTAAACAAGGGGCTTTGGGGTAGACATCAGAACTTAGAAGAAACTACATTGTGTGCTTTGGGTACAATAATTTGTAGGCATCACTGAAATTGTGCCTAATATGTTTAGCTTTTAGCTGCTGGATCAACAACAATGTAACGTAGCAAGTACTGTTATAACAGAGACAGTAATGAAAAAGTGTAAGGCCAGATAGCAATGGTGAACAAGGTGAAATAGAGGGTCTGATGACAAGTGGTTTAGTTGTGTTCTCTGGATAGAAGTGAGGAATGTCTTTGTTCCTTGATCATTCCTATGGACAGACTTCAGCCTTTATAGTCACTGTATGCATATGATTTTGAGACCTTCGCTCTTGATCAACTTGATACTCTTTTGGTCCCCATAATTATAGCATCAGTGACTCTTCTGGTAACAAGATCAGTGAATTGAAAAGCCATCTTGACTATTTCCCTTTTCTTTAACAGTCCCAGAAGTGCAGAAAGGTATTTATTGTTAAAGTGTGGTCTTGTGCTACTGAAGATCTCAGGAATACTGCTGGAATTTGGCTATTCTGTGAGGTTTCTTTGGTCATTTTTAGAAACAGGACATCCATTTCCTGAAGTACTGAGGTATCACTCTGTAGCTTGAAGTGAGGAAGAGGTATTTTAGGTTCCAACAGGGGGGTCATGAACCCTCGAAGGAGTGAAGAACTGAAACTTCTGTCTTTCTATCTACAGTTTTATGGTGAAAAGCTCATTTCAATTGTGTTTGAAGGAGCTGAACTTTTCCTGTAATTGAGAGCTAAAAAATCCCCCAACAACAACCAAAATGTCCCTCACAACAACTAAAACAAAAAAAAAAAAAAAATAGGAACTACATTTTGCCACTATGGTAACTTGTAGTAGGTTGAAGGTAATTGAGGTGGAGAAGAAAAAACCCCACAAAACTGCAGAGGTATGGAGGGGGTGGGCAAAAGTCAGCGCTGGTTCTCATCTCCTGCATTCTTTCAAGGCCTCATGGTGGGAATCTTCTCTGAATCTCTTTCAGTTCCAAGTCCATCAAGGTAGTGCCATGCTGCTTTCTTCCCTGAACTGTCATTGTTATTTGGCTGCTCAGAAGGGAAGAACTCTTGAGTATTACTGGGTGGCAGTTGTGCAGACATGAACTGAATTCTTATCCTTCTTCAAAAGTCAGGAGCAGAAGCTAAGTAGTGAGCATATACTGAGGGACCCAAAGCTTGTGAGAAGCCCTGAAGAGGTGTCTTGTCAGGGTAGAGCAAGACAAGCATTTGAATGTGAGCAGCTGCCATTATTGTAGTGCTATGCTTGTGAGGGTAACCTCTTAATCCCCCTGAGAAAGAGAAGACTTCAGAGAAGTGGAGTGGTGCCTCAAAAACTTTTAAACATGCTTGTCAGAGCCCATTTTATAAGATCCTAGAAAAAATGCTTTGAAAAGTCAAATTGCCTTCAAGTTTGGGTCTTATTTAGTATTATTTCAATTTTATCATGGTACAGGAATGAAATTAGCTTAATATAAAACTAGTTTAATATGGTGGTGCTGTGATTCTAGCCATTGTAAGTTTTGGCAGCTCCTCTTGCCCCTTTGTCCTGGGTTCAGCAGTAGCAGTTGTTTTTCTCCTTCTTAGTAGCTGGTGCAGTGCTGTGTTTTTGACTTTCAGCATGGGAACAATGCTGATAACACCAATGTTTTTAGTTGTTGCTAAGTAATGTTTACTCTGACAAAGGACTTTTTGAGTCTCATGCTCTGCCAGGGAGGAGGGGAAGCCAGGAGGAAGCAGACACAGGACACCTGACCCAAACTAGCCAAAGGGGTATTCCATAACACAGCATGTCATGACCAGTGTATAAACTGGGAGGAGTTACTCAGAAGGGCTAGATCGCTGCTCGGGTAGGGCTGGGTATCGGTCGGCAGGTTGTGAGCGGTTGTATTCTCTTCCCTTGTTATTTCCCTTATCACTATTATTGGTTGTAGCAGTAGTGGTCTTGTGTTATACCTTAGTTACTGGCCTGTTACTGAGCTGTTTCATCATCATAAAGCTATGGACAGTTTCCAGAGAGGAGTAGAGTTTGTCAGGGCTTGAGATCACATTGCTGACTTCCCGTGGATCTGGTTGAAAGTGGATCTGATTGGACTTTTTCACTCCTCTTCTACTTTTTTCCCATTTGCTGCAGTGTATTGAGGGGACCAGAGAGCTGATGTCATGACTTGTTGCATTTTGGTGTGACCGTAGGAGGTAAAGGAAATAACACCATCTGTAAAGCTGCTTCTGCAGTGTTTCTGCACTACTGACCAAGCTCTGTGTGCTTCTGTGCTCAATTTTTCCAAGCAGCAAAGTAGTTGTGACAGACTGACAAGTGAGAAGAGTACCCCATGGGCAAATGGGGGTAACTAAGCTCTTACCTCTGGGGCTTCTGCTCATACAAGACTGGAAAGGGAGGACTAAAGACATAGACTGTTGTGTCACCTACCCCCATGCTTATGCATTGTCTTTAAAACACTTCAAAAGGGAATTCTGGGGTCTTGTCTGGACCATGTTTTCCTTCCTGTCCATTACCCAGGTACTGTTATTACATGTGTGTCAATTTTCATCTGTTTCTTTTTTTGTAAATGCCCTTTTGTTATAAGACTCTTCTGCCTGTCTCATCTTCTAGATGCATGGTGGGAACCAACTGGCTTTTTGTTCTCTGCAGATGGAAAGAATATGACACCAATGTATTTTTTTGGTTTGTTACCAAAATTAACATATTTCCTTCTCTGTGCTTCTGCCACTGTTAGTGAGGTGATAGGAGTGATTTGCCTTGGTTCTTCAAATCTGCGGCAGCAGGTGTCAGGGAGAAGTATATAACTGAATGTTCTGCCGTAACACAAAACTGAGAGAAAAGCTTCAAGGGTAATGTTCTGTCGTTAATCTAGTAATGTTCAGTGTTCAGTATTATTAGAAAATTAACTTCATATTGCTATATAATAAACTGCAGCACAATTCTTCAAATATGAAGTAATTTAATAAGTTCAGGCTTTGTTACAGATAATGGGTAACTATGCGCAGAACTGCAATAAGTTTTGAATGACAGTTTATTTGATTACCAATCCTGAATGCAATGTTCCAGAGCACTGCTTTACTATAACACTGTGTCATGCTGTAGGAAGTCTGATGCATCAAAAGGAGTGTGACCAGCAGGTCGAAGGAGGTGATCCTGCCCCTCTACTCTGCTCTTGTGAGACCTCACCTGGAGTATTGTGTGCAGTTCTGGTGTCTTCAACATAAAAAGGACATGGAACTGCTGGAACAAGTCCAGAGGAGGGCCACGAGGAGGATCAGGGGACTGGAGCACCTCCTGTATGAAGACAGGCTGAGGAAGTTGGGGCTTTTCAGCCTGGAGAAGAGAAGGCTGCATGGAGACCTCATAGCAGCCTTCCAGTACCTGAAGGGGGCCTATAGGGATGCTGGGGAGGGACTCTTTGTCAGGGACTGTAGTGACAGGACAAGGGGTAATGGGTTAAAACTTAAACAGGGGAAGTTTAGATTGGATATAAGGAGGAAATTCTTTCCTGTTAGGGTGGTGAGACACTGGAATCGGTTGCCCAGGGAGGTTGTGAGTGCTCCATCCCTGGCAGTGTTCAAGGCCAGGTTGGATGAAGCCTTGTGTAGGATGGTTTAGTGAGAGGTGTCCCTGTCCATGGCAGGGGGGTTGGAACTAGATGATCTTGAGGTCCCTTCCAACCCTAACCATTCTATGATTCTATGATTACCCTCAGATCTGATTGAGCAGTTCTACTTCTGTGGCTTTCTGTCTCATAAAATCCAACAGTCTGTGCTTGGTCGGTGCCTGGGTGGTAGACATCTGGAGAAGATTTATATTTGATAGAAAGGAGTCCTGGTGACTCAAATCTGCCACTTCTCACCTAGTCCAAACTGAACAGAAGACTCTGAAGTAGTGCTAAGTATGTTAAGATTTGATGGAGTTTCGACTTCCAGATGTGATGTATGTTTAAGGACAATATAATCACAGTCTGGTTGATGCTTGGACAAGACACTCTAGGAGGAGCATTCCCCCATGTCTTCTGGCGCCACAATGAAGAATACCTGCTTGTCAACTTAAACTTTGTTGGTAAGTTCCCGGAGATTTCTCTGAATCAATTTGGCACCCCAGTTAGGACACTCTCTGCTCAGCTACAGGACCCGCTGAGGACAGGGCTCCCTGGGGCCGCCAGGAAAAATTCCCCCAGAGGGACCCCTTGACTCACTTGGATCACTGTGGGAGCAGACAAGGGCCATCACCATCATTGTAAAGGTATTCTCTGTGATTATTTTATTTTATGGCATTCTGTAAGGCATAGGAGATGTCCTATGCAGGAATGCCGATTAGTGTTCCATAAGGCATAGGAGACATTCAATGCAGGAACGTGGTTAATATTCCATAATATGTACGCAGGAATAAGAAAGTCTTCCATAAATCAGGACAGAAAAATTTCGTAGGTAAAGGCATATACCTGGCTGCTAATGTCCATTTGGTATACAGGTATACATTCTGAATTGTTTCATAGGGCATAGGAGACATCAGATGTGGGAACGCGGTTGTATTTTTCTGGTATCTGACCCAGTTTCTGAAAACTGGTATTTGATGCTGTGCTTGAGTAATTAATGAAGGGCAAACCGTTTTTATTTTAGCATGCTGCTAACTAGTATTTGTGTACTTGCTGTATGTTTTTGTCTTTGTTTTTAAAACTGTGAGCAAGTGAGTGGAATTTTTGGGATCCTGTGTGAGTGTGGGCGTGTGTGTTTATATAATGTGTGCAAGGAAAACGGGATGAAGTGATGTATGCAGATATGTTTTTCACTTTAAGAAACCACACGGAGTGGCAGATGGAATGCAAAATTAATATAGCTCTGCCAGATTCCTAATTTTGGCTTTGGAAAAGGACAGGGAAAAACAGAAAGCTAAGCTGGAGAGATGTTGTTCAGCCTGTGATATCGGGGGAATGAAGTTTAAAGTTAAAAAAACAGAGTAATCAAGAAGATAGGTTGGAGGATTATGCATCACAGGTACCTTTGAGAGGTGCAGCACCCTCAGCATCTGCCCCATCTGTTATTGATAAGGAGGAAGAGGTTGCTGTCAATGGCAACAGAGCAGAAGGACCTGAGAAAGTCAAATCATGGAGAGCATATAGGAATTGGGAGCAGGTAGAGAAGAAAAAGCTGGGTTGTGCTATAGCCCCAGATACAGTGGCTGCTTTGGAACAAGCACCCTCAGCAAGTTTGCTGATGACACAAAACTGGGAGGAGTGGCTGACACACCAGAGGACTGTGCTGCCATTCAGCGAGACCTGGACAGGCTGGAGAGTTGGGCGGGGAGAAACTTGATGAAATTTAACAAGGGCAAGTGTAGAGTCTTGCATCTGGGGAAGAACAACCCCATGTACCAGTACAGGTTGGGGGTTGACCTGCTGGAAAGTAGTGAAGGGGAAAGGGACCTGGGGGTCCTGGTGGATAGGAGGATGACCAGCCAGCAATGTGCTCTTGTGGCCAAGAAGGCAAATGGCATCTTAGGGTGCATTAGAAAGGGAGTGGTTAGTAGGTCAAGAGAGGTTCTCCTCCCCCTCTACTCAGCCTTGGTGAGGCCGCATCTAGAATATTGCGTCCAGTTCTGGGCCCCTCTGTTCAAGAAGGACAGGGAATTGCTTGAAGGAGTCCAGTGCAGAGCCACAAAGATGATTAAGGGAGTGGAACATCTCCCTTATGAGGAGAGGCTGAGGGAGCTGGGTCTCTTTAGCTTGGAGAAGAGGAGACTGAGGGGTGACCTCATCAATGTTTACAAATATGTAAAGGGTAGGTGTCAGGATGATGGAGCTAGGCTTTTTTCAGTGATATCCAGTGATAGGACAAGGGGCAATGGGTGTAAACTGGAGCATAGGAAGTTCCACGTTAACATCAGGAAGAACTTCTTTACTGTAAGAGTGACAGAGCACTGGAACAGGTTGCCCAGGGGGGTTGTGGAGTCTCCTACACTGGAGATATTCAAGGCCCGCCTGGACAAGTTCCTGTGTGATGTACTGTAGGTTACCCTGCTCTTGCAGGGGGGTTGGACTAGATGATCTTTTGAGGTCCCTTCCAACCCTTGGGATTCTGTGATTCTGTGTGATTCTGTGAGGGGACTAATGTGAGAGAATGAGGCAGAGGTAGAGGAGGAATGTCAGGCAGAGGTGAAAGAGTGAATTCTCCGGTGGGATGGGATCAGTGTGCATACTGTAAGGAATCCGGATGTTGGAAGTGAGACTGCCCTAAAAGGCATGCCCACAAAGTGGCTCCGGTGACTGAATTGGAGCTAGACTGACGGGGACTTGGGGAATCTACCCTAGCAGATCCACTGGTTAAATTAAAGCTAGGGACTAGAGAAAATGAAGTGGAACTTTTAGGGGATACAGGAGCAAGTTATTCAGTGTTTAATCAGAGGGAAAAAGAATTTGTTACAGATGTGAGAGATACTGCCCACCAAGAAAAAAAGCATTGTTTCTGAAACCTTTACAGTATAAATTGGGAAAACAAATAGGAATGCATAAATTTTTATACATGCCAAATTCTCCAAAATCTTTATTAGGGAGAGAAGCAACATTTAAAGAAGGCAAAATGGAATTAAGAGCCAAAACCAATCAATTAATTGCAGTTTTGAGTTTATTTTTAATTCAACAGAGAAGCAAACAGGAGGAGCTCCCTGAAATAATAGAAATACTTAATCAGGTATATCTGGGAGTATGGGCATCTGAAGTTCTAGGTAAGGTGAGAAAATGCTTTGCCTGTTAAAGTAGAAATAAGAGGGGGTCCTGCCCAATTGGAATAAAACAACCCTGAGTGGTTAAATACCTGCCCCAGGGAGCACGAGTGACCAGGAGCGCGGCGAACAGAGTGGGCAAACAGAGCGGGACGAGGCAGTTTGAGCGGCAGTTCGTGCGGGCAGGCGAGTGGGATGGTGAGCACCCGTTGTATGGGCAGGGCCCGGTCTAGGAGCTCTGCTCTGGCTGCCCCGGCGGTGGCCAGCATAGGCACCCAGACAGAGCCGATGACAGGGGAGGCTGCAGTGCAGAGCTCGGAGTGTAGAGGGTGCCTACACTGGTCTTGTGAGGGAAAGGAGCACGACGGGCAGGGCTGCGCTCGGTGCTCCCTGATGGAGGCCCTCCTGCAGCAGGTGGCTGAGCTGTGGTATGCTATTAGCGGGCTTCAAGATGTCAGGGTAGCTGAGAGGAAGCAGGGCTGCTTGCTCCAGCCCCATACTGTGCGGGGGCCTCAAGCTTCCCCTCCAACTCATGAAGAAAAGAAGGAGGCCACCAACCCGGGAAATTGGGAATTGGTGATAAAGAAAAATAACAAAAGAAGGAGGAAAAGGACAATTAAAAGCAAGGAGCTTCCTCCTAAATCTGTTGTCCCCACGCAGAACCGCTTTGCTGTCCTGCAGGAGACTAATGAGGAAACACACTTGCACCACAAACAGCTGGATTATGCACGGGTTAAGATCTCTACTGGCGCTACAAAAAAAAAGTGGCGGGTCATAGTTAATAGGGGACTCTACTTTGAAAGGGACGGAAGCACTCATCTGTCGGCCTGACCCCGTCTCGAGGGAGGTGTGCTGCCTACCAGGGGCGCAGATCAGGGATGTTACAGAGAGGCTACCTGCTCTAGTAAGTTCCACGGACTATTACCCGCTCCTGGTGATCCATGTGGGTGCTAGGGATATAGGTAGTAGTAGACTGGGGACCATAAAGAAAGACTACAGAGCCCTGGGAGAGGTGGTTAGGGGCTCCGGTGCTCAGATAGTCTTTTCGTCAATTCTCCAGGACACAGGGGAGGACCAAGAAAAAGCTAGGAGGACTGGCCAGGTCAATAGATGGTTAAAAGGGTGGTGTCATAGTCAGGGGTTTGGGTGTCTTGAACATAAGACTGAAGTTAGTAGGCCAGATCTACTGGGGGCTGGTGGAGCTGCTCTGGTAAAGAAGGGGAAGAACAGTTTTGGTAGGAGGCTAGCCAGACTGGTCAAGGAGGCTTTAAACTAGATGTGTTGGGGGAGGGGGGCATCATTCCATCCCAACACACCCAGTCAGTTGCCAGCACCTACAATAAATGCTCGGAACAATGTAGATATATTCCAGCTGCTCCAGCCAACGAGCTGGCTTCAATTGGAGCTCGTCTCAGATGCCTCTATACAAACGCCCATAGCATGGGAAACAAACAAGAGGAATTAGGGATGTGTACACATCTACGGGGGTATGATATAATAGGCATCACAGAAACATGGTGGGATGGCTCCTATGACTGGAGTGTTGGAATGGAAGGTTACAGGCTCTTTAGAAAGGACAGGCCTGGCAGGCGGGGAGGGGGAGTTGCCCTTTATGATAGGGATAGGCTGGAGAGTATGGAACTCTGTCTGGGGGCAGGTGAGCAGTTTACAGAGAGTTTGTGGGTCAGGGTTAAAGGGAAAACAGCTGTGGGAGACATTACTGTGGGGATCTGTTACAGGCCGCCTGATCAAGGAGAACCTGTGGATGAAGCACTCTACAGACAGATAGGAAAAGCCTCACACTCGCAGGCCCTTGTTCTCATGGGGGATTTCAACCACCCTGACATCTGTTGGAACGATGGCACTGCACGGCACAAGCAATCCAGGAGGTTCCTCGATTGTGTGGAAGACAACTTCCTTCTGCAAGTAATAGAGGAGCCGACAAGGACAGGTGCCATGCTTGACCTTGTGCTCACCAACAGGGAAGGGCTTGTTGAGAATGTGGTACTCCAGGGCAGCCTTGGATGCAGCGATCACGAGATGGTTGAATTTGAGATCCCCAGGACAGTGAGAAGAGCGTGTAGCAAGCTCACTGCCCTGGACTTCAAAAGAGCAGACTTTGGCCTCTTCAGGAGCCTGCTTAGTAAGGTTCCATGGGATATAGCCCTGGAGGGCAGGGGGGCCCAAGACTGTTGGTTGATATTCAAAGATCACCTGCTACAAGCTGAGGAGTGCTGCATCCCAACTAGAAGGAAGTGCAGCAGGAGGGCGAGGAGACCTCCTTGGATGGATAAGGAGCTGCTGAAGAAAATTCAAAGGAAAAAAGAGTCTTATAAAAAATGGAAGCAAGGACAGGTGGCCTGGGTAGAGTACAGGGATGTTGTCCAGGAAGCTAGGGACCAGGTTAGGTAGGCTAAGGCCCAGTTAGAATTAAACCTAGCCAGGGATGTTAAGGATAATAGGAAGGGATTCTACAGGTACGTAGCAAACAAAAAACAGACTAGGGACAAAATAGGCCCCCTGAGGAAGCTTTCGGGAGAACTGGCTACGCAGGATCTGGAGAAGGCTGAGGATCTGAATGACTTCTTCACCTCGGTCTTCACTGGCAAAGGCTCTGACCACACCACCCAAGTCTTGGAAGGCAGATGCAGGGACTGTAAGAATGAAGACCTTGGGCCCACTGTAGGAGAGGATCTGGTTCGAGACCATCTTCAAAATCTGAACGCACACAAGTCCGTGGGACCTGATGGAATCCATCCGCAGGTCCTGAAGCAGCTGGAGAATGAAGTTGCTAAGCCACTGGCCATCATATTTGAAAAATCATGGCAGTCAGGTGAAGTTCCCGACGACTGGAAAAAGGGAAATATAACCCCCATTTTCAAGAAGGGGAAAATGAAGACCCGGGGAATTACAGACCAGTCAGTCTCACCTCTGTGCCTGGTAAAATCTTGGAGCACATTCTCCTGGACAACATGCTAAGGCACATGAAAATCAACAAGGTGCTTGGTGACAGCCAGCATGGCTTCACTAAGGGGAAATCCTGCCTGACCAATCTGGTGGCCTTCTATGATGGGGCTACAGAATTGATGGATAAGGGTAAAGCAGTTGACATCATCTACCTGGACTTGTGCAAAGTGTTTGACACTGTCCCACACGACATCCTTCTCTCTACATTGGAGAGATATCAATTTGATGGATGGACCACTCGGTGGATAAAGAACTGGCTGGATGGCCGCACACAAAGAGTTGTGGTCAATGGCTCGATGTCTGGCTGGAGACCGGTAACGAGTGGTGTCCCTCAGGGATCAGTGTTGGGACCGGTCTTGTTTAACATCTTCATTGCTGACATGGACAGTGGGATTGAGTGTGCCCTCAGCAAGTTTGCCAATGACACCAAGCTGTGTGGTCCGGTTGATACGCTGGAGGGAAGGGATGCCATCCAGAGGGACCTTGACACGCTTGTGAGGTGGGCTGATGCCAACCTTATGAAGTTCAACCACGACAAGTGCAAGGTCCTGCACCTGGGTCGGAGCAATCCCAGGCACAGTTACAGACTGGGCAAAGAAGAGATTCAGAGCGGCCCTGCAGAGAAGGACTTGGGGGTGCTGGTCAATGAGAAAATGAACATGAGTCGGTGTGCGCTCGCAGCCCAGAAAGCTAACTGTATCCTGGGCTGCATCAAAAGGAGTGTGACCAACAGGTCGAAGGAGGTGATCCTGCCCCTCTACTTTGCTCTCATGAGACCTCACCTGGAGTATTGTGTGCAGTTCTGGTGTCTTCAACATAAAAAGGACATGGAACTGCTGGAACAAGTCCAGAGGAGGGCCACGAGGATGATCAGGGGACTGGAGCACCTCCCATATGAAGACAGGCTGAGAAAGTTGGGGCTTTTCAGCCTGGAGAAGAGAAGGCTGCGTGGAGACCTAATAGCAGCCTTCCAGTACCTGAAGGGGACCTATAGGGATGCTGGGGAGGGACTCTTTGTCAGGGACTGTAGGGACAGGACAAGGGGTAACGGGTTAAAACTTAAACAGGGGAAGTTTAAAATGGATATAAGGAGGAAATTCTTTCCTGTTAGGGTGGTGAGACACTGGAATGTGTTGCCCAGGGAGGTTGTGAGTGCTCCATCACTGGCGGTGTTCAAGGCCAGGTTGGATGAAGCCTTGTGTGGGATGGTTTAGTGAGAGGTGTCCCTGTCCATGGCAGGGGGGTTGGAACTAGATGATCTTGAGGTCCTTTCCAGCCCTAACTATTCTATGATTCTATAACAGGTATTACTGATTACCTTTACAGAAATGAAGATAAAGGAACAGTCTGCTTAGATACATTGCTCAAGAATCAAGAAGGCATCAGAACCAGATAAACACCAGAACTGAGAAAAAGTATGGTGTGTTGAGTCTTCAGGACCCACACATATGATACTACATCGATCATAATTTGGACTTGTATAATAATAGGTGTAGAAACATGGAATCAAAATCTGTATCTGAGATTGATACAAAATGTTACCAGTGTCTTAAGCAAGAGTGATTGTTAGATCTGTACTCAGCTACCTAAATCAGGAGAGAGACTGGGCATTCCTTTAATTGGCCTCCTTATTCCATTTAAGACAAATTGGAATAGATTAGATGTGGAAACAAGTTAAAATATTTCATGAGGCGGTGCAGGACAACACCTCCTGGGGACTTGAGGAAATCTGGGAAAAATTAACATCACAGGTACCCTATCTCTCCTGGTTGAGACAGTTGTTTTTTTACTGTATTGGTAATAATAGGAATGGTTTTGATTACATGTATAACTGTCCAATACTCCTTTTGGTGTTGCAAATAATCCATGACGAACTATGATGAATGGAAGAGAAACAAAATTTAACATCAAGTAGAAACAGGGAAATGCTTCAGGAAACTTTAAATAAGAATGGAATAACTCAGTTGCGATAGAATTTGCAATAGGACAAGAAAAGGGGGTTTGAAGAATAGGGTGGATGGAAGAATCAAGGGTATGGAAACAGTTTTGTTCTCAGCTTTGGTAATGACCATGAAGTATCCCACTTGAGTGGATCCAAATTCAGCACCTTTTTAGCTCATGCAGCTGTTAAACTGGTAACTCTTCTCTGCATAGTTGGTGCCTGCCTGTTGTGGTAAATGCCTCTGACAGGGGACCCTGGGGCAGAAAGTTGTTCTTGTGCTGAATGCTCATAAATGATCTGAAGACCAGTGAAAATTGATGCACCATTGGCAAATTATGATTTGGGAGCTCATTATTCCTTTGTGAAAACAATTTTACAGCCTACTGATGAAGCTCGTAAAAGCACAATTTTAATATGCCTCCTGATGTGTTTTTAATTCCCTCACTGATAGTAAAGAAAATTCTTACCAACTTTCAGGACGATTTATACTATATTTTTACCTTGATGGCATATTGATTCTGCTGAACATTCCTTCTGCGAAATAATGAACAAGCATCTTAAGTCCAGTTCACTGAGGTTGTGTAGTGAGTTTTTTACACCTAGGAATTATTCTGCTGGTTCTGTATTCTGATAGCAGGTACAACCTAGGAGGAATGGGGCAGGCTGTTCTGTGGAAAAATCTTCCTGCTCTTTCACTTTCTTCCTTCTTGATTAGACTTTCCTGACACCTAATGGTCTTCTTGTTTGGAAATTTTAATCTCACATTAAGTTACAAAAAAATTTCCTAGTAACCAAAGCTGTTGCTGTATTTACATAGGAAAAATTTGCTCATGGAAAGTGGTCTTGGAAATATGTTTGCGGACAGAATAAACATAGGAAGCTCTGCATTTATTGCACTAGCTCTTCACTTGCTTTTTTGTTCAGTAAAAGTAGTTATAAGCTTCCCCCCTCAACCCCACAAATAAAAGGCCTCCAAAAGGAGACGCACAATGTAAGCCAAGTTGTAAAACTGAAAAAACCTTTTACACTGACGATGGGGGAAGCCCAGTTGTTTTGGTGAAATTCACTGGTGTATTAAGTACATTAAACTCCCATCCTACTTTATGTGGAGGTAGCCTTCATCCTTTGAGAAGCCCTGGCATCCTTTGAGAAGCCCTGGGCTGTGGGCACTCACACATGGTCCATACTAGCCTTGCTCAGGCAGCCCCATTGCTTCAGTTCCCTTTGGGCTCTTACTGAATGTGAGCAGCAGCTGGGACTATCTGCATATAATTTTTCAACATTGTGAGCAGGGCCTGAGTCTCTGAAAAGGAAATAAAGACTTCAGGATTAATCCCTGGAATAATGGCAAATTCAGGCATATTTCTTTGCAATGCAAGGTAAACTACCTGTATTTTTCAAACAAATAATTACTGCTTTCCGTACACTCTGGAGGCTAACAGGCTCCCAATCATGTGAATGAGGTAATCTTTCAGCAACTTAATACTAAATTTGAGAACAGCTGAAATAAGTAAACCACTTAGAGGAAAATAACCTCTCTGTGATGGCCCTTTCTCAGAAATACAAGATTTGATGTTCATCACCAGCAAGTGTGTAGAGAAACAACTGAATGGGAGAATCTGTCCACTCCTTTAAGTACTTAATGGGACACTTATTTCCCTTTGCTAAAGAAAGGCTGGTGACATCTGTATTTAGTTGAAGCTAAAGGCTGGGGGAGACAAGGAAAGACTGTGCTGTAAAGCAAGAGGACAAGACTAATGCTCCTTTCAGGTCAAAAGCATCTTCTCTTTATCACCTGAAAATCTGCAGGCCTCAGCAGAAGACAAATGCTTGAAGTACTGAAAGACTAAGTATAATCTAGTTGTTAGAGGAATAGTGACTGTGGGTTTGGCTAGGAGGTGTGAATGAGCTCATAAAGGAGTGTCTGATTATACATAGGAGCATATAAGGTTAAGGATTCATCTACTGCTACTAAAGTGTATGTTTTTGAAATGGTGGTCTTAAAAACAAACTTTGCATCTTGTTTTTGGACAGTGTAATTTTCTGTGACTGAAGATGACAAGTGGTAACAGGTTTTTACTTTTCTTTAGATTTTGGGGAAAATAAAAATTCTCTGTACAATCAAGAGGAAATTTAATTCCCAATATATTTTCACAGCAGATTTTCAGGTGTGTTATGGTCAACAGGAAAACTCTTTCAAAAGACCCCCAGCTGAAACTCATGATAGCAGATACAGATTGAGTAGGAGCCTATAGGAGCTTAAACCCCTAAAACTAAAAATCAGATAAGTTGTGAAACAAGAAACACTTTTAAAACAAGAAATGAGCTGGTTTTAGCGCTGTTCTAAAGCACTAGGAGAATATATTTGGTGCCACAAAACAGGCAGGTTTTCATAAAGCCAGAGAAACTGAAGTAATTGTGAGTGGATTTTAGTCCAGTTCACAATTTTGTTACCACAGCCATTTCTCATTGAAATTTATCTTTGCTAATACTGAAAAATGTTAGTCCTTCCATGTATGTCGTTGTGTGCTACTATGACTTACAGGGATTTACATATCCCAGTTCTGTAGTCTGTACCCAGATGAAACTGATACCAGGGTTATTTACAATCTGTTCAGGTTTGTGATGGTTTTAATAATCTCATCTGAAGACCTAGAGGCAAGGGGTGACTTTTGATAAGTGTCTTACTAAAATAAATTGATATTCCCATTTTGAAAACCTGCTCAAGGGCAGACTGTGCTTTAAACACTCTTGTTCGTGAAACTGGTATTACACTGAGATATTTCGTTGTGGATTTGTGTGATGAGGTGTCAAAACTGTCTGAACACTTAATGTGAAGTAAAAGTCTGGAACGTGTTATTGCTACATATCTCTTGGTTTATCTTTATATTAGTTCAAGGCTGCCCTATCCAAGACTTACTACATTATTCATATTATAATTTGGATTTAGGCTTTGAGTCTTTACCCAGAAAAGCATCATTAAAATCATATAAAGGACTAGAAATTTGCAGATGTAAAGGGCCTTTTGGTGCTTGATGACTTCAAAGTATAACTCTTATAGACTGATCTTTCCTAGAGCAAAACTCCTGCTGGGAATGGCAAAAACTCTGCCTGCCTGAGTAAGGGGTCACTGGGTTCTCCTCGCTGGGTCTGGAGTGGCCAGGTGGAGCCTGCCATTCACTAGTGCAGAGGTTGTGTGTGCAGTGGTCACCTCCTTTCATCACTGGGAGGAAGGTGAAATGGATCTTGCCCAGCTCTGCTGGAGCTGCATGATGTGCCACTGGGCAGTGAGGCTGTTGACCTCCCACATATGGAGGTGACTGGTAGGGGTAGCTCAGGAAATGGGAGGGGAGCGACCCACTGCCTCCAGAGAAACCAAGAGCAGGCAGGGGATATACAGACCCAAGAGCCTGACAGGGTTCCTCTAAGAGCTCCTTCACGAAGGGCTGTGCTTCAGTGTAAATTTGCTTTCTTCTGTCAGTGCCCTGACACGGTAGGACCATGAGGAGTGAGCGTCAGTACATAATGTCACTGCTGGTTCTGGCATGGCTGCTCTTCTGTGGCTGCCATGATTACCATGAGTGTGCATGATGTGCTCTGCAGCACTTTGATGTTTAAGAGGAGCTGGCTGAAGTAATGGCATGGCAGAGGCACTTCTTTTCTGTTCAAAAGCCGGCCCTGAGCCCCAGCAGATCTAGCCACCTCAAAGCTATCTTCATGGAGCCAAAACTACTGTTTTCCTCACCAAAGGTGTAACAAAAACTTCCAGACATGGATGGTTGCAATAGAACACCCTCCCCTGAAGGGAGGGGGCAAAAGAAGAAAGGAGGAAGAATTAAAAACTCACACAACAAAAGGGAGCTAAATACCTCTCCCCTAGCCTCCTTCAAATCCCAGAGACAGGAGAGTAGATATTATGAGGCAGGTTTGGTTTCTAGCAGCTTGATCTTTCCTTTTGTGTGCACTTGGCTTTGTGAGCATTGATGTCCTGTTGGTAATTATAATTCTGTTGACACCTGTATTCATGATGACACCCCTATATCGCATTTTCATCCCAGTGTGAAATGTCACTATTTTTGCTATTGTTTTGTTTAGTACTATGAATTTAACCCAGAACTGGGGAAAAAAAAAAGAAAAAAAAAACAAAAAACAAAAAAACAAAACATAAAGACACTTCTCACAATGAACAATGGGCCATTGATAACCTTGCAGCTTAGTTACTGATCCTATCTCAGTACTTCCATCTCTCTCCTTCCTCCCACCCCTCTCTTCAACCAGACAAGGTTTTCTTTCAACAAGCTGATGACAGAATAATTTCTCTAGGTTGATTGTTTGCCCCACATGGCCCTCTGGAGATCATCATACAAGTAGAGAGAAGCAGATCAAAAGGCTGCAAGAAAAAGAGGCAGAGGATTGAAAAAAATCTGTCATAAAGACTGCTCAGGTTTCAGTCTAATGATGAACAGGCTTGTAAAGTATTCTGAGACCTGTCAAATTTTCCCATCTAAAATCCAGACTTATTTTAAAAAGAATTTTCATAATGAATGTGCCTTTTCCCCCCATTCACAGGCTCAGAGTATTTTCTGAAAAAGTTCTGCAGTGAAGAGGATTCAAACATTTGATCACATGCAGCAGCACAAGATAGATGGAGTACAGCTGACTCAACAGCTACAGGGGATTTGGGTAAGTGCCCACCATTCCAGCCAATAGAACTTACTAAAATATTGGTAAATATCAAATTATTTGTGACCTTTTAAAGAAAATTCTTACTTTATCCCTAGTCAGACAAATTTAATCTCACTTGGAATTCTTAGTAGGAATAACATGTCAGGGAAGACAAATGCAAGGAATAGCTAATGGAAACATTCATTAGCAAATTAGCATCCAGCTGTGAAGAGTTGTGTTTTTGGTTTTAGTTTTTGGTTTGTTTTTTGGTGTTCTTTTTGTGTGTGGAACTTAGCTTTTATCTATGGATACACAGGCCAGATTCATGCTATTAATGTGAGAGGAAGAAGGTTACAAACCCCTTGCAGAGCTGAGGCTATCAATGTATGTCAAGCCCACTCATGTTGCTTTCAGAATGGAAACAATCAGTTGCTTGAAGGAGGCAATGTTATCCAACTTGTGGTGTCAGTCAGCCTATTCCCACAGTCACTGCATTGATGGAGGAAAATTTTGGTAAGTGAGACTTCTTATCTGGCTCCACTGCAATTGAATTACATGGGTTTTCTGACTGGAAATTACATTGTCTCCTGTCACGAAGGTGTCACAAAGGACATAATAATCGCACCACCTTTGTTTATTTTTAAAGTAGTAATAATGACTATATTCTTGAATGAAAATAGTGGGGGTTTGAAATCAAGTCTTCAATTAAACTGATGAACCTATACAGTCCAAATTGACATAGTTAATACAATTGCTTTGTGTAGTGCAAGGGAAAACTCTGTCATGGTCTAAGAGAAGCAGAAGACATGAGTGTTAGCTCTTCTTGCAAGATCTTGATCAAAGAATGTTTTTACCGATGAGTGATGTCTTGTTTTCTTTCAGCTAGGTCTTGGCAGTACCACTTAATTGACAAGGACCTCAAAACTTCCTTTAAGTCTAAAATGGCTATTAGAGGAACTTGAAACATGGCAAAAGAAATATTCATAAGTGAATCTTTCTATTTCACAATTGAAGTAATTTTTCTTTCTTCTTTAAAATTTTTTTTCTTTTAAAAAAATCTGGTAGCAGCTCTCTGATTTCACAGCATCTATGAAATCTGTGATATTACATGCTTTCTTAGACCAAGATATTAGCAGCATTATTGACTGCATATTTATTTAACTTTTAAGGATTAGATAAGGTTGTACTGTACTGCAGCAGGATTCTACAACTTTGCTGCTTGATTTCTGTTTCTAAAAGTAAGGAAATTGAAGTAATCATGAAGTAATCATAATGTTGCTGGGTTTTGTCAGGAAAGTCTTATTTTACTGGTAACTTTCAAGCTGCAAACAGATGGCTACAGTATAATCTAATTGCTAGTGACATCAAGCATTATTTACTGAAGATTTCTATTTATATTGCTCTCTTCAAAAGCATAAAAAAAGTAATTAATTAGAGTGATACTCATTTAGATCTTTGTCTGCCCATGTGACTGCTGGGCTCTGGGGAGCAGGCATATAGGATTAAGAGCATCTCATCACTAGATCAGTGTGTTTGAATCCAGACCATGGCTAGAGGCAACTGAAGGCCATTAGCATACGCTGACTATTCAGTGGCCTATATCAAATGATTTGATAGTCTCTGCATATTTGCTCACCTATAGAACCGCCATAATGATCAGTGGTCTGATAAGAAAATCTGTAGACTGAATGTGCATGTCTGGAGAATGTGTTTCAGCCTAAGAACAACCTATTTGTTCGAGGATTTGGGGACACTCTCTGTACATTCCCCGTCCAAGGGACTTGAAGTGACTATTGCTTTTGTGTTTCAGTCCAAGATGAACCTGGACTTGTGTTAGTCTCTCAGTGATTTTGGAATTGCACTGTCTCCACTGAAAGTGAAAAAGGAAGGCAATGTAATACAACTGCAATAGAAAAAAAATGGCCTATTTTGTCTCAGCATTAGATTAATTAGCCAATGTCTTAAAAACACTGTAGTCGTGTTTGTTATAGATACTTCTATATGTATTAGCCAGTTTGTAGGTGGGTGCAGCATGGCTGGTGGTTACCTGATGATCCTTTCTTTGTAATTAGGCTGTTTAAACTCTTTACTATAGATAATCTTGTAAGTGAAAAGTGGAAAATCCAAAATAATATATGTTTTAGTTTTTATAATGTCAGATATGCAGTGGCCTTAATAGAAAAATCTATGTTTTCAGTAGGTTTATATTCTTGGCATTTCATCTCGAATCCAGTTAAGTTGCACTAAAGTTTCTAACTTCTAACACACAAGATTAAAGAAATGCAGAGCTAAGTGCAAAAAGGAGGTCTTTTTTTGTCAAGAACCTCCAAATTTGGGCTAGAATGATATTTTTGGATCACTGCAATAACCTCAAGATTTTATACTGAATTTCCTTTATTTTTAATTAGGTCTCTTGATTTCAAAGTTTTTCTGATGTAGTCTGAAGAATGTGAATGAGAGGAGACTTTTTCCAAAATTCTTTAATTATGGTCCAAAGTTTTGACCATAAAGCACTTCCTTCAAACATGCTTTCCTTTCAAATCTGTTCTCACTGACAATTTCTCCATTTCATATCAGTATGAATGTCCTGTGGGAAACAGTGGTTAGCTCATGCAGGTCAGAAAACACAATAGAAATCTGTTTTTCTTGTGAAGCTTAGGAGATGTGATTTTTGTCCATTTTTATATCAGGAATATTAAACTTATTTGTGCTTTCACATTTTATTGAGGTATCTGGGAACCATGGAGTCAGAAACATCATTTCAAACAAAACCTCTAAATTTTTAGCTTATCTGTCAAATACATATTTAGGTACATTTGTTGTATGATAAGATGGGCAAGATTTGGAAAATGCTATCATTCCCTAGGTTAAAATAAATGTCTGGAAAAGTTTCAGTAATATTTTCTGTGAAACACAGGAAGAAAGATCTAAATATCCTACGGAAGTCATCTTTGTTTGACAGCAAAGCAAGTATTCTGGCAATATTTAAAGTAAAATCTAACTTCCATTACTAAGCATAACTAAAGTAAAATTACTATGGACCAGGGTGGGTGGAAGGGGTGCATCTGAAGAATATTAGTATTTCACTAGTGGACTAGGGGATATAGGCAAAGTTAGAATAACTCTGATATTTAGCACAGAATAACAGGTAAACAGTTTACTCCGTGACTTCAACAGTCTTAAGTGAATAAGTTTAAATAGATCTAGTAAGTCAAGATCTCTGGCTTGTTCAAAAACTAGTTGTTCAGTATTTTTATGCTTTAATAACTGTATTTCGCTAACAGTTAACGGTTTTTCTCCTTAGAAGAGAAGGTATTATGCTACTTTATGTAAATCTCTTGGAAATACTTAATATAGTCATATACTTCATTTGATCACTGTTTCTCTTCTTATCTTGTAAATTCTCTTCTTATCTTGTAAATATGTAGTTAACATCATTTCTTTTCAGACCAGATTTCTTTTAATCTCAGTGCAGACAAGGGTGTGCTGTAATGATGCAGACACACATACACAAATATAATGTTTAAAAGATTATTATGAATGTTTTTGGAGGTTTTTTTGGGTTGTGTTTTTTTTTGTTTGTTTGCGTTTTTGGGGGGGGGGAGGGGGGCTAGGGTTTTATTTTGTGGGGTTTTGCTTTGTTTTGTTTTTTTGTCAGTATGGTACACCAGTTAAATTTCCCTAGTCTCTGAGCAGGCAGAAAACCAGCCTCAGCTGGAGGTTTTGTCTATCCAAGGCTATGAGATGAAGCACCAGATGGACCCATACTAGTGCATGTCTCTTGAAACACACCTTTTTCTGATTTTGTAGGATGAAAAGAACAGCATGCCTTTGAATTTTCAATTGCTTTGAAAAAACTGGGCAAAAGTTTGTTCCCCAGTCTCTCATTTTCTTTGGACAGTGTAGGCACCTGCTTGATTCACAGAACATCTTTGCATTTGAGACTTTAGCTATGATTTAGTCTTCATCATGTAAAGCTCTGATTCTGATGGAAGTTTGATGAAGGAGAGGCTCCAAGCTTTGACCCAACATTTAATTGCAAAGTTGATGTAATATGGAGCTAGTTCAGGACTCTTGTTTTTAAATCTCAGTAATGGAGAGAAATATGTGACTAGTGAATAAACACCAGTCATTCTAGGACCAAATAATTGAAGCTGAAAAAGATTTTTCTGCCTGTGTGTATGTGTCTGTCTTGCATAGTCTGCAACTGCAAATCCTCACGTTCTGAATAGCTGTCAGAGAAATGTATTAGCTTACCTATAAAACCAAAACTATATCTGGTGGGAAAAAAAAAACAAACAGCTGTTTTTCTAGGGTGAACTGATCTCTGTTCTTAGTTTTATTATTTCCTTACAACAAATGTAATAATTTAACATGTATATGTCTGTTTTGTGTACCCTCAAATGCTGTAATTTTGGGAACTTATGTCTGTTCATAGCTTTCCTCTGTCATCAGCTTTAGTCCTCTGCTTAGGAAATTGCTGACCTTCAAGATATATATGTGTGCCTCTGTGTCATGTATGTATGTCATATATATACATGTGTGTGCTTGTTGGCATGTATGTATTTTTTCAGCTTTGCAGGTGTTGCTTGGTGTCAGAAATGAGATGGCACTATAGAGTCTGAAATCAGAAATGTGTAAGAAGAGAAGAGCTATGTTTCAAAGTCTCAGCTCCAAAGATAATCCACAACCAGAGGGAAACTTTATAATTGAAAAGTGTCTTCAAGTTCTTCTTATCTCGGGTGCCCTTTTTTCTGTAACTATCCTTTTGAAAATAGCCAATTATCACCATTTGGTAGGCTTGTCTTCAAGACACATATTGTAAAGTTCCAAGTCCTATTTTATCTGTTTCAGAAGAGCCAAGGCGATGAAGTAGAAGGCAATAGTGAAAATGTTATCTGAATGTTTCACATGTACAAGTTAAAAACAAGTTCCACAGAAGAACTTGAGGTAGAGAGAGGTAGTCTTCTGGTTTTGTTCACCAAGTTACTTTTAAGTGATAGCAAATGATCTAATATGCATCTAGAAACAAGAGGTTCTAGAAGACCTGACAGCAGTACATTTAATGTACTTCACAACTATTCACAACTTGGGTGCAGGTACCAAAGCAAGTGTGGCAGTAAGACAAACAGTAAACCAACAACACAAGAAACTATTTTAGACATGTAAAATACATGTATGAAAACACATTTTTCACTAGCTTTGTTACGTGCTTCTCACATACATAATTTTCTCTCAGAAGTTTTCATTTTTACTATTAAATTTGTTTTTTGTTTTTTGTTTTTTGTTTTGTTTTGGTTTGGTTTTAAACTGCCACACACTGTGAATGAAAAATAAAGAATAAGCAGAGGATTACAGGATTACAGTTCTATTCTCATAGAACATCCTATAATCATGATAACAGGATGAATATTTGATATAATACTTAGAACTGTCTCACAAATGAATTTCAATAAAAATGTGTAATGGAATCAGTGAATGCATTTTACAATAGAAAATTTTTGAAGATCTTTTTAAAGAGAATGAGTAAAGAAGAGAAATTAATGGGTGGTGAGAGAGGAAGGAACATGGAATCTAGATAGGCCAAACCACTGTTTCGTCATGAAACTAAATTCCTAAATTGACTGAAAAATGGCTTTTGTTTAAATCATAAGCATCTTTGAAATTTTTGGAGGTTTTTCTGACATGGTGAAGTCTGTGAAAACAGGGTCATAGCTTTGTAAAATGATAACGATTAAGTTTAAAGACTGTCATGCAACTTGAGCCTTTGTACTCTTCAATGATACACAGCACAGAACACTAAGATGTGCAGGGGTGACTCCATGCTGAATATGTTGGTAACTCTTCCATATGATTTTGACTCATGGATTATAAATTACCCTATTCCTGACACTTGTATATTATCTTCATTTTTTTTTTTCATGGAATTTTGATTTCATATTCATGCACAAACAATAAGATTATGATGTTTCTGTCACTAGTTTGATAAGACTTTTATGCTGCTAAGATGAAATTTTCAGCACTATCAATATAGTATGAACCTTTTGGTTAAGATGCCTTTTATGTTTGGGGAACTGAAATTTCCATTGAGAAATAGATAGCCAGAGGCCTTTAAGAACAGGCTGGAAAAACAGGAATGGCTGCCTTGATTCCTGCTGGGGTGGGCAGATAGGTGAGGCTGGCCTCTCACAGTGCTTTCTAGCCCTGTAATTCTGTTGAGAAATGAAAAATAATGCATGTTCCTAACTTATTTAAATGAAATCAGCAGTATTGAGCTCAGCTGGTCATGTTGATCCATGTGCAGATGAGTCAATAGACAGGAAGCAAGTAGGGCATTATTGGTTGTGTTAAAATCGGTCTTGTTCAGAGTACAGCTAGAGAACTAATCCTATACATACTTAATGTTTTAATTCAGCTTTGTATCTTCATAGTCATCTCTTCTTTCTCTGAAACACAGCAGCAGAAGTTGTTTAATAATTAAAATTTTAGAATTTAAGTTCTGCTTTTCATCTAAAATAATAGCTACAGCTTTCTCGGTGTCATCTTTTGTTAATTTTTTTTCAAACAGTGTTTATTTGATAGCAAATATTACTGTGGCAGTTAGAAAACCGAAGTCAGGTTAGATCTTGGTAAATTGCTCTTTATTTATACCATTGTGATGGACATCAGGAACCAACTCATATACAACAGAACAATAATAGCCACTTTATCGATGTAACTGTTGTACAAGCAGAGATAAGGATCCAGTACACTGGAGAAATGCCAGTTTTCCAAAGGAAAAAATATTTCTTTCAAAATAAAGTATGAATCTTCATAGTAAACAATACACCACCTTACTTCTCTACCTAAGAGTAATTGAGAAGGTGAGGAGATCATAAAAATATAGAAGTTTCATAGCAACCCAATTAGAAAATTTGTTTTCTTATGTCTCCACAATTCTTCACCAGCATTAGCTGTAAGTGCTGTCAAATGGCATAAGAGTCTAATGGAAAAGGAGGGTCAAAGAGTGCTTTCATTTAGAGTTTTGTATCCACCTGAAACTGAAAGGAGGTTGCATTGTTGCCATAGATCGCACTTTGAGGAGTTGTGCAGGACTTGGTAGCAAACCAGCTTTTGAATATGGTCTTAGAAGTTATACCTGACTTAGAAAGCATGCAGGCTTAGGAGGAAGCTGGCATTTCCAATTTTCTTATTTTTATTCCGTGTACTTCCAAGCAGAATTATGCAGGAGTAAATGGCCAAACATTTGTATATGTCTTTGACTTTTTTGCTGTAGTTGGCTTGTTTGCTGACAAGAAGCACTTGGGAGTGTCTTCTATGGGTCGGTCTTTCAAAACAAGTCTTTGAATTCCAGGTTTGTGAACTCTGAGCCTGTTTTGAAAACTAGTGTACACCTTTCTATTAATTTGAGCAGACTTGAACTGAGATTGCTGTGTAGCTATGAAAAGTACAGTTAAGAGTGTGCTGTTGTCAGCTCTTCTCTGCAATGCATAACAGCTGCTTGCCATGCCGGATTTGGCTGTGTTAGCTGTGCTGCATTTATGGAGTTTATGAATGGGTTTTGTCCATTTGGAGAAAGGCGATGATCATTATCTGTGTCTGTAGTCTTAGAGAAAACAAGACTCCTAAATCTTAGAATTGCTCATTTTCTGTCTAGGCAAATGCATTGCTGCATTTGAGGTCTACATTAGCAGAAATATTTCATAAGATTCCAAAGTCTTATAATAATAATTAATATACACTTCAATTCATGGACAAAAATCTCAATATTTTGGGATATTTTTCACAAAAGCATGAATTAGATTTTGTTTTTTGGTTGCATTAAATACCACAGGTATTACACCTTGGAGTTTTCCTTCCAAGAGGAATAGTTACTCAAGACAGTAGTAAGTAGTGTTCTGATGTCATGGCTTGTTTGCCAGGTACAATTCAAGTATGTGCAGACTCTGTACCTAAGTTCACTGCAATTGCATGTGTGCTTGAACAGATTTTTGGCAAGTATTTATGAACTGATTTTTATTCTAGGACCTTGAGCCTGAGAATTTTTCAGCCAGCTGATTATCTGTATGGTTTTCAAGGACTTGGCTACAACAAATCTAATGTTCCAAGGTGTCTTTCTCAAAGTTTTACACTGAAATGACAAAAAAAAAAAAAAAGCTGTTGGAGTTCAAGCAATCCTAAGCTATTGGTATATTTTACGGATATTTTTTTCCTTTTATATCATCGTTAAGTGATTTTATTGCCACAAGTGATGGTTAGAAGATGTAGAACTGAATAGAAATTGTACATTACTCAGAAGTAGAGAAATGGGCCCTGCTGCCTATGGCCTCTTCCCCACAAGCTTTTGAGCTTTATTCCCAGTCCCTTTGCTGGAGGCCATCACCTCCCAGGTGGTTAAATGTCTGCAGTAAGCATCTTTAATGCAATGAACAGATGTATGTAGTAACCACCTAATGTTTTGCTAGGTTTTGCAATGGAACAGATATGGTTAGTGCTCCTGCTGACGATTAAAGTGCTTTCAGTGACTGCTCAATTCAATGGATACAACTGTGATGCTAACCTCCATAGCAGGTTTCCTGGTAAGTGTTTAATAGCCCTTTTTTACTAATGGCTTCTTTATTGCCTTGGTTCAAAGCTGTGCTTGTTTTTAAATGCAGAGCTTTAAATCTGTCTGAAGCCTGGGGGTAGGACTCCACATTAAGTGAGGATTAACTATATTGGTGACAATAAAACTACCTCTAATATTGTGCTTTGCTTTACTTCTTACTTGCACAATGGTTCAAATTCAGACTAGTAGTAATCAAAACAACTCCCCTGATATCAGTGGGGTTTTACCTGCTTTTGCCATACCGCTATCGTGTCCAAGAAATTCACCAGAAAATCGTGTTATTGTAAATATTTTCTATAGATTTGAGTCAGAAGCATCTAGTTGGGTTTTCTTTCATGTTTTATCTGGGTAAGAGAATATTTTAATGTCCTTTTACTGAAATAAAGAAATACCTATTTTTGAGCAAAATGAAGTTGATGGCAGAATTTAGTGCTGCGTTTCAATATTAAATGGCATGTATCTATGCATGATGTACACTCATGCCTCTGAGAAAATAGGAATGATGTTTTGGGGACACTAGGTGTCCAGACCTGTTAATACAGTGAGAAATAGAAATGTCAGTTTTAGTAACATGTCTCAGGGTTCACTCAGCTAAAGAGAACTTTTAGTCTCTGTTACATTGCTTATCCTTCCTGCCTCAGTTGTTTCTTAGGCAGAACAGTAATAATAATAATAATAATGGCTGTGAGTACTGGCTTGCTCACATCTGGTATTCTGAGACAGCAATTGAACTGAACAGTATAGTGGTGAACTCTCACAGAATCACAGAATCACAGAATCCCAAGGGTTGGAAGGGACCTAAAAAGATCATCTAGTCCAACCCCCCTGCAAGAGCAGGGTAACCTACAGTACTCTCGGTATAGGATTACCCTGTAATACCATTCAATGTAGTTGCTTTCTGAATTAGAATAGTTTTCACTTTTTATTGTTTTATTTTGTTCCATTTTTTCTAGGAAGGGGCAGCTCTCTTATTAAACTTAATTCAGCAGAAAGCCTACAGTCTGTTTATTGCATCCTGTGTTGCCACCATACTGTTAGGTACTTTGTTGGCAGTGGATTTGATCCTTTTTCACTTAACGTGAATATGAAGAGCAGAGAAATAACACATGCAAAGAAGATCAAATACGTCGTCCCCATCCTTGACAAAATCTCTGTTTAACTGAGTATTTCACAAACTGCTTATATATTCCCCTTCTGAAAAGTAGGAGCTATACAGGCTTGCTTCAAATGTTTGTGCGAATTGTGCCCACCCTTCTCAGATCTAGCCTTTGTAGCCTTTTATGTAATTGTTTTTCTGTTCTTGAGAGGGTTGCAACAACTGGAGGGAAATTTAGATTTCTCTTTCTCTTATTTTTCAATTTTTCTCTGGTAATTTTTTTGCACCAGCCCTGTGCCATAATTTTATATTTGCAATGTGATACCCATGAATTGAATACAGCTCTTTCTGTGGGTGTTTAGGGGCCTCCTGCAGTTCTTCCTCACCCAAAAAAAAAAAAAAAAAGGTCATATCAGGTTCCATGTCTGCCAAATCTCAGGGACTTGGGAGAAAATTAGGTTACAAGTAAGTGCTAATCACCCTACACTGCTCATAGTTGCTGAGAGTACAGTCCTACTCTTTCTTGCTTGTGATCCCAGGCAGTGAAGATGCAGTGCTTGGAATTTAATCAACAGTCTTAGTGCTGATTTTGAGAGCTAGGAAAGAAAAGTAATTCTGCATTTGAGATAGATAGAGGTAAAAAAATTAAAACCTTTTGTCCCAAAATTTGACAGGCATTATTCTCAGTATGCAAAAGGGAATGTCACGTAATGGGCTAGGGCTCTGGAGCTGAGTGAAGCTGCTGCAGCTCTGTTTCCTGGGTTGAAGAACTCCAGAACACAGGTGAGAGAGCCTCTTCAGGGAGAAGGGATTCATTATTACTATGTTTGCTTCCCCAGTGCTTGACTCAGCCTCAAAGATGTGGCTTTGAGGGTGCTACGTTCACTGCCTTCAGAGTTCAAATATAAGGGAAATAGTGGCGGAAGTAAAACATGAGAACATTTCAAAACAAGCATCTCTCCATGCTAGCTGGTTATGGGTAAACTTTCTTCTTGGTCCATATTTTTTTCACACTAAGATTTTTCATTGTTGTCAGCTGAAATTTCAAACATGGCATGAGAATGGCTTTCTTACTGAGGTCTGTGATATGCAGATACCAGGGAAGCCATTGGATTTTTAAGTTTTCTGCTCTTTTTTGGTGGAGAACAGAAGTTGTCTTTAGCAACGATGAGAAACTAAGCCTTTTTAAAGGAATCTTGGAGCTCATCCATTTTTCATTTTTTTGTGTCTTTATCATTCATTGTTGAGGTGACTTCTTGCTTGGGGATGATGCTTCATAAGTAGGAAGATAAATTACCAAGCAGGACTTCTGTTCCTGCAGTTCGCAGGTTTGTTTTGAGAGCATCAGTATGGAATAATCAGCAGGGATGAAGAAAAAACCCCATGTTGGGTAGATTGAATAGTCTGTGGGTTTTTTATACCAAAAGCTAGATATGTTCTAGAAACTATTTAATAAGGTTAGATGTTGTCATCCTTCAGAGAATTACTTGGAGAAAAATGCTTTAGTTCTTCACTGCAGTAAAGCATAGCTTTTTTAAAAGGCTTTTGGAGGAGAGAACCATAGCAGTCTGGCTGTCTTCAGATGTGAAGCACAGTTTTGGTACAGGGAGATCTTGCTCTAAGTACAGGCTGAGAACTTAGTAGAAGCTAAGAAAATACTGCAGCTTTTTCATGTACACTGTGCATTTTAATTCACCATCAAAGCAGCAATTTGATCAAAGAGGAGGCTCATGGAGAGAAGCTGAGTTTGAACTGTAAGCACCTTTCACACCTCTTCTGGTGGAATGACTTGTTGACGAGTGTTTGTGGGAAGTTTTTGCTCTGGGCAGGTTTTTCACTGCATGCTCTGGGATGAGTCTTGGCAATGTAAAGGGTACCAGAGCGGAAGTAGGCAGTGCAGCTGTCAGCATTTAGCTTGTGTTCTCATGTCATTGATTCAAGATCAGTTCTGTTACAGTAGTATCTGCAACTCTTAAACTTTACTCTGTTTTGAATGGGACACCCCTGTGAGTACTGTTGACTATAGGTATCTTGTGTCATTTGGGTCAGAAGTGGTTTGCCTGCATGCAAACTCAATAAAAAAAGAGGTTGTTATGTTTGAAGTTCCATCAGCTGGGTGATCTAACCTTCAAGCCGTTGCTCCTGCCTTACTCTGAATAAAAGAAGCTTTTAGTGCATGAATGCAATTACTTTTTTATTTAAACTTATCCATCTGTACAGAGAAGGGCCATGATCAGGGGGCTGAAGCACCTCTCCAGTGAAAACTGGGGATGTTCAGCCTGGAGAAGAAAAGGCTCTGGGGAGACCTGATAGCAGCCTTTCCAGTACTTAAAGGGGACCTACAAGAAATCTGGAGAGGAGTTTTTTACAAGGGCATGTACTGACAGGACAAGGGGGAATGGCTTCAAACTGAAAGAGGGTAGATTTAGATATTAGGAAAAAATTCTTCACTGCAAGAGTGGTGAGGTGCTGGCACAGGTTGCCCAGAGAAGTTGTGGCTGCCCCATCCCTAGCAGTGTTCAAGGCCGGGTTGGACGGGGCTTTGAGCAACCTGGTCTAGGGAGGGTGTCATTGCCCATCTCAGGGGGTTTGAAGCTAGATGATTTTTAAGGTCCCTTCTGAGCCAAACCATTCTATGATATATAGGGGTAATATTTACCTTTCTAATTTGACAAGAAATAAGCTAGATACTTAGCATTGAAAGAGATATTGGATCTCTTTGAACCTGGTTTCAAATTAATTTCTGAACAAATATTGTTGTGGTAATTCCAGAATGGACTAATTTGACAACAGTACTTCCTTGTAAAGTAGTGGACGGAAAAGGTTCTGTCTGAAAAGGCTGTTTATGCTCCTGTATAGCACAAATATTGTTTTTGTACTGTGTATGGTCTTGTTCCCTTGAGTGTTAAATGAGAATTTTACAAACAGTAATGGTACCTTTACAGGTAAAGTAATATCCAGCTTTTTAAAAGGGTTAAAGTGAGTTATAAAATTAACTGAGCTATTTATAATTGCATCCTGCAATTTATTACAATCTGTTTTCATTGGTTCAAGTAAGTGTAGCACCGCACTTTGCCATTTGTCTTTTTGTACTGTACCCTCTATCTTAGTATACCAATTAAATGGATCATAACAGTCCCCATGTAGTGAAAACCAAGGAGTGTTTCTTCATGACCTTTCTATATTATATTGGTGTAATTATGTATATGTACAAATCAGGAGATTTTCATGCCAAATCACTTCAGTCTCCATCACCTTGCCTCCATTACCTCTTTTAGCCACATTTACACCCAGTGAGTAACATTTATCACCACATTAGCTTAGGACTGAGTTCAGCCTGATATTTCCTGCACTTGATCATTTTGGCTTTAAAGCCACTATTAAAGCTGTCTAAATTAAACTGCTTGTTCTGTACTGTGAGGGAAGTGCTAGCTGATTTCATTTTTGTCATCACTGTTGTGACAGTGCAGTGAAACAATTCATTTCCACAGGCTTTATGGTATAGTATTGACTGAAGTTGTTCTGCAATTTTTAATAGCACTCAATCTTTAAACAGGTATAATAAATGAGTTGTTATATAAAGGAGTAACGTTTGTGTTTAACATGATGCAGTGTGTCTTCTTGTAAAACACTAGGGGGGGAAAAAAAGAAATAGCCTCCCCCTGTCATCTACAGGCAGAGAAGAGCTTATAGAAAAACTCTGTTATAGCTCTAAAGCAAAATTAACTATTGTTTGCGTCTGTATCTTAACCTCATGCTTTCCCATTCAAGTACACAAGAATGTTCAGAACTTTTGTTTTGTGTATTTTTTTTTTTTTTTTTTAAAAAGGTCAGGTTCATCCAAGAGGGTTTTTTGCTCTTCAAGTATTGATCAATTGTAACAACGGCTGTTTTCTAGGTCTTTTGTATCTTCATAATGTACAGAATGAAAGACTGCAAGATGTGGTGTGGTATTGATTATTGTCTTTCAAAAGTCAACTGCTTTTTCAGTAAAGCTAAACTTGATGCCTTAACTTGAACTTGATGCTAAACTTGAACTTAAAAAAGCCCCCAACTTTAAAGATGTCATAATAAATTCCTCTGATACACTGTTGATTCTACCTCAAAGTCTGCACAGCCTGAGACAGTGGTATCACACAAAATGGCCTCCAGACAGGCTCAGACAAATGCATCTGATTTCCACGCCAGGTGGGTTAGAATGCAGAGCTTAGCCTCCTCAGTTTCTCAATATCACTGGGAATTTCTGTTCCAGAATTTAACTGGACTCCAAATGTTTATTCACTTGCTATTTCCCACTACACTGCAGTGCTTTGGCTTATGAATATGCTACTAAATGATTTGCCAGGGAAATTTGAAATTATGTTTTGTGTGGTAGCCTCTTTTACTATATTAATTCTTGTGTTTTCTCTACTGAAGTTGTAGAGTCAAATCTATTTTTTAGAATAGTGCTATTCTGACCTTTATATTCCAATATTTTGCCTTAACTGGGGTCTAAAAAATTTGATCAGAAGTTACAACAGTAGACTAACTGCTACAATAATTATATGGTGATTACTTGAAATACATCATCTTACAATGACTTTTCCTGTATTTTTATCACAGCTGAAAGAGATATCAATGTTTTCTGTGGAGTACAGACAATTACTATGAAGATAAATTTCTGCACAGTTCTTTTCTCTGGCTATTCTGAGACAGATCTGGCGCTGAATGGGAAACATGGTGATGCCCACTGCAGGGGTTTCATCAATAACAACACTTTTCCAGCAGTGGTCATTTTCATCATCAATCTGAGTACTTTAGAATCCTGTGGAAACACTCTAGTGGTAAGACAAAGTTGACGTGAAATTGTAGCATGGCTGTTTATGAACAGAATCAAGTGAATGTCCTTAACAGCATTGTATCTCTTAAACATGATGTTTACTTTGTCTTACCCTGATAGTAATATATTGTACACATAAAAAAATCTAGAGAAAGTTTGGTAATTTGTAATCATGATTAGTAAAAAGAAAATTTGTTGGGACGCATGTTTGTCTTCTGAGTAGGAAGTATACCTGAAGGCAACTACCCAGCCAATTCCTTATCCATCGAGTGGTCCATCTGTCAAATCAATGCCTCTTCAGTTTAGAGACAAGGAAGGCATTGTCAAATGCTTTGTACAAGTCCATGTAGATGATGTCAGTTGCTCTTCCTTCTCCAAATCCGTAACCCTGTTGTAGAAGGCCACCAGATTAGTCAGGCATGATTTGCCCTTAGTAAAACCATGCTGGCTGTCACAAATCACCTCCTAATGTTCTCTGTGCCTTAGCATAGTTTCTAGGAGGATCTGCTTCATCATCTTGCAGGGCACAGAAGCGAGAAAAAGCAGCCTGTAGTTCCCCGGGTCTTACTTTTTTTACCCTTTTCAAAAATGGGGGCTGTATTTCCCCTTTTCCAGTCAGTGGAAATTTCACTGGACTGCCGCAATTTCTCAAATATGATGGATGCTGGTTTAGCCATCTTAGCTCATCTTTGTGCAGCTAATGACTAATCCTTAGCTGTGGGTGAGTTTATGGAAACAAAATTGGAACCAGGAGCTGACTTGGAAGTCTGTTTTGTACCACTGTAATTTCATTTTATTTAATAAAGCTATCTTACTTGGAACGGGGAAAGAAGAACCCACAAGGTCTCAAACCTTCTAAACCAAGGGAGAAGAGTTGTACCGTTTGTGTATATCACACTGTACAAACAGTGATGACTTGTATTAAAGTATCTATGAATAATTTAGAAAAGCAAATGTAAAAATGTATACTTTTTAAGGCTTATATTGTATCTGGAATTCATATTTGCATTTGATGATACCTATAAGTTTTTATAACAAACCCTCTATTTTGTTGCTAATAACTTTGTAAAACTAGGCTGGAATGTCCAATGTGCTCTGTGACCTAGTTCCCTCAGATTTTCTTTTTAATATTTCAACAAGAACTGTTCACCAAGTTCAAGATTATCTTTTACTATTTTCCCTAAAAAACTGTAGCACCTCCATGACTTGGAGTAGAAGAATTTGACAGGAAAAAACATCTTGCTGTTCACATAGAGTTAATCACACTGTAAATTCCCCGAACTTCCTATTTGACTTTAACTGTAAGTCTGATGTTTTAAGGGAAGGAAAAATTGAAACAAACAAAACACCACAACCCCCAAACAAACAGAACCAAACACTGGTTCCAGTATTTGGAGTCCAAATAAATTGGGTTGCCAAAGGCGTGCCAAGGAGAGCATGGCAATGCACCAGCATTGCTTCTTGAACACCTTTCTCATCTGGGACACCCACTCAACTGGAGGATGTCGGCCTCAGATCCGTGATGCCAGGCAAATTGGGGTTAGGGTTAGCGTTCAGAGAGCCACAAAGCCTACAGCTCTCAGGATACTAGGGCTGAAAAAAACATGCCAAGGGGAGCATGGCACTGCACCAACATTGTTCCATCAACACCTTTTTCATCTGGGACACCTACTCAGCTGGAGGATACCTCAGCTTGAAGATGCCACACAAATTATGGGTCTGGTTGGGGATGTATTTATGGCTTAGGGAGCCACAAAGCCTGCAGATGCAGGGATATTGGTACTGCCAAAGGCATGCCAAGGGAAGCGCGGCAAAAAAATTCGACAGATTGACTAAGTTGGGACTGTTCACCCTGGAGAAGACAATCTGTGTAGAGACCCCATAGCAGCCTTCCAGTGTCTGAAGGGTGCCTACAAGCATGCTGGGGAGGGACTCTCCATTAGAGACTGTAGTGATAGGTCAAGGGATAATGGGCTCACATTTAAACAGGGGAAGTTTAGGTTAGATATAAGGAATAAGTTCTTTACTGTGAGGGTGGTGAGGCACTGGAACAGGCTGCCCAAGGAAGTTCTGAATGCTCCATCCCTGGCAGCATTTAAGGCCGGGTTGGATGGAGTTTTTGGGTGACATGGATTAGTGCGGGATGTCCCTTCCCAAGGTATAGGGGGGTTGGAACTAGATTAACTTCAGGTCCTATCCAACCCTAATTATTCTATGTTTATATGATTCTAATTGGATCTTCCCATGAAGCTTCCCAACCAGGGTGCACAAGATACAAAGTAGCAGCTGCTAAAAATGTAACCAGAAGCTCCTTTCATCCTCTAAGCTTATGCATACTATGCCACAAAGAAGGAGGCTAAAGGAGCTAGGAGCATTTCTTATCATGTTCCCCACAGTGGAGTGATACAATCCTATGCATTTCTTGGCTGTGTTTCACAGCAATGACCTTCAAACTAATTTTTTGTGGAAGTAAAGGATATATAATAGTTGAGGCAGAACTCGGGTAAAACCCAGGTCTGCCTGTAATACATCAGATGCAACTTTCTAAATTTGGGAGGTAGGAAGGTGAGGAAGCTGTAGTTGGCTATACTACCTTAATACTCTAGCCTATGTTTTTTAGTCAATGAACAAATCCTAGGAAATTTGATTTTCATCACTTTCCTGCCATTTGGTAAATAACTAGGTATACAACTGGCAAAGTGTAAGACTGCATCTGTCTTGTAGTCATTTCTTTCATAGCCAAAGAAATCAAAATAGCTCCTGTGCTACTTTGTGCAAAATGTTGAAATACATGTACATCTCAGGATGATTCCTTCATAATGAAATGTCTTTTTAAGAAACTGCAAATTCTAAAACTATTGAAAGCATCTCTTTTGCTAATACTGTTATGCAAAAGAAATGCTACAGTGAATGTCCAGTGCCCTGTTAATCTGCCTTATTGTGTACATGCCTACCAAGATAGGGCCCTACTGAGAGGACTGCACGTTATTTCTGGCTCAGCTCACTCTGTGAGGATAGCAGGTATTCAGGGACAGAATTAAGGTTGCGTTGGCATTAAGATTGTATTACTTTTCAGCTCTGGCATTTCTGACAGTGTTTCTTTGCACATAGTTTATAATATAAATTTAGAGGTGTAGTACATAAACAAAAACAGACTTGAAGTTCAGCTGTTTGGCTTGTATCAGCTTATAAAGTACACTGGTTTTTATGTGTCAAAAACAAAGCTCAAGAGTGACAAAGTATTGTTTCTATGAATGAAATTTCTTGTGTATTGGCTTTATTGAATATGGAAATTCATTTTAGGCAAATATGTTTTAATTGTACTCAAAATGTTTCTTCAGATTTTTTCTCAGTAAGTCATGTGAGGTTTTTTTGGTTGGGTTTTTTTTTTAGTGTTGCTCAAGTCTGTTTTAAGAACAGGGATATTTCTTATGAAGTGTATATGCATTATTTTGGGTAGGTGAAAAACAAAACACAGGGAATATATTATTGAGATCAACTATTTTTGAAGGATTTTCTGATGGTATCTCTGGCTGAATAATGGGCCAAAGCATCAGTGTCCTTAGGTAATTTTTGTTCCATAGTTAACTTTCTGATAATAGGAATTTTTTATCTCCCTCAATAGGTATCCTCAGTTCGAGGTATCAATGCTTATGGAAACACCTCAGTGGTACAGATAGGTAATGTTTCAGGCTATATTGATACACCAGACCCACCAACGATTATCAGCTATTTGCCTGGGCTGCTGTACAAATTTAGCTGTAGCTATCCACTGGAGTACTTGGTTAACAATACCCAGCTTGCTTCGTAAGTGTGCTTTTTATTTCTATATGTTTCATTCCCATATTTGTGTAAGCCCATGTGTATGCACACACATGCACATATGCCTAAGCATATGCATGCCATAGCAGTATTGTCAACATAGTAATTTTTAGCTGTATAAGAGTAAAGAGGAAGGAAAAAGCACTGAAAGAAGAGGTGATGCAAAGGAAAATAAAATACTATAACATCACTGTATGAGATAACAGTTTATGAGGAGCTGCCTTCATGAAGAGAGCCTTAAATAATGTAAAGCTTCCTTTAAAACTCAGGTTGTCTGATGACAAAATGGAGGCAGCAAAATAACTAAAATTCTTGATGAAAATTTGAAAGCATTTGAATATAGAGCTCAAAATAAAATATTTCCATGACTATACCTTGTACATCATGACCCTTTTGTGACTTTGCCTTTCTACTAATTATTTTTCTGATGTGTGTTTTCAGCAGTATCCATTATTTTCTTCATGGTTAAGGTTCTGTCAGTGCTCCAACTATAAATTCCTATTTCTGAAGTTTATAACTCAAATGCATAAATTAACTTCTTGCGATATGACTCATTGGCTTTTTTTGATGATAAAAAACAATGAAGTACGGAAACACACACAAAGATATCTTTGTGATATTTATTGATTTCTGCTTCTGTTGTAGGTCATCAGCTGCTATTTCTGTAAGAGAGAACAATGGTACATTTATCAGCACTTTGAATTTGTTGCTTTACAATGTGAGTAAAAAACACGGTAGTATGACCTGCATTAAAACCATAGCTGAGCGCTATGTGGGTACAAGCTAGATTAGCAGAACAAAGTATAGACTCCTCCTTATTATTTGCTATTCCCTTCCCACTGCTCCCATGAACCAGGCCTTTCACCCAGGTACCTTTCATCTCTGAGTTCCCTTGTCCTTTTTGTTTGCATGTACCTGTTGTCCTGTATTTATATGGCAGGTCTTTGAGGACAGACAGAGTCTTTTTGTCCTGTATTTATACAGTTCCCCATTTTAGAGCTCTGGCTTTCAGGTTGTAGTGCCACATGACTAATCAGTTGTAGTAATAATGATTTCACTCCAAAGTGTATTTATCTGCATTTATTCTGTTTATGTGTGTGTACCTGTTACTATATATGTCTGTCTGTGTATGTGTGTATTGTACTGACACAGAGAGTGCTCTGTAGAATTCCATAAAAATATTCCAGACCTGTTCCCTTAGTAATAAGCACTGTAGCACTCTTGCTGGGGTATTTTTATATTCGTGCTTCGTCAGAATGTTTTGGTCACCTGCAATTGAACTGAGGGCTGTGGAATTTGTTCAAAAAAGCCCGCTGCACTTGTGACCTCATTGCATGGACTTTCAAGATTTTATGGGTTAATAATTTTAACATTTTCTAACACTACTCCCATATGTTTCAGATAATTTAACTTTGATATGCATTATTGTAAAAGCTTTTACTACATAAATGTGGATGGTGAGAGTAAAACATGAAAAATGCTTGTACCTTTACTCAACATCCGCAAAATGATTTTTTTATGCTGATTAAAATTTTTATTCATCCATTTATATAGCTGATTTAGATATCAATTTTTCAATCTATCAGGCATCATTTTTGTAAATTATGAATCTGTTTTTTTTACATTATTATTCATGCCATCATGATGTTGAGTTAAAGTCATGCAACTGTTTTAAAAGTCGGTGTTGTATGTTTTGAACATACTGAGCTATAAATACTCTAACAGGATGTTTTCCAAAGGCATGCTTAAAAAAATTGTTTGTTTGACAGAACAGAGCTACAAATATCATATAGTATGTTAAAGTGAAGATTATAATTCTCTCATTTTTAAATAAACCTGTGGCCAAAAAGATAAGGCAGGGTAAGGGTAGCTAAATTTTTCAGGGTAAACATTGACCACCACCTATTTGCTGCCTTTCAGGGCCCAATTCTGAAAACAGTGAGGTGTAAGTGCTATTGATACTCATACTGAGCATATTTTTTCCTCAAATACCAGATGCCAAGAGGGGCTTTCATCCTCCCTAACCCAGTGAGTTTACAAGCTGATCATGAACAGTGCTGTCTTATTCCTCTGGTTTCCGTCATACTACTCAGTCTAGTGAGTAGCACTAGCATGAATGATACTGTTAAGGATGGCAGATTCAAGTGATGGATGTCCCTTTCTGGTTCACATCCTAGGGCTCAGTGTATACACAGACAGCTCACACATTGCTTACAGCCTGTCTGGTTGGGAGTGTTTCTTGGGACAGCCATGGTCTTGTGAACTCTTATTCTGCAGCCTCACTTGGTCCCTGTTAGGGAGTGCTGGATCTGGGAGGGACCTCGAGGCTCTTGTCCACTCTTGGCATTGGTGAGGGGTTGTGTACAGATTTGGCTCTTGACTGAAAGCAGCCATACTTTTAAACTTTGGCTGTAATGTTATTTCCTAACATTGATTCTTCATCTTTCAGCTTGCTTCCATATTCCCTTGCAAGGTGATGTTTACATTTATGTTGTTAGCATGTTACTGTTAGGAAAGACAAGAAGAGACATGATAGACTCAAGAGTTTAATAGCAAAATATTTATTGGGCTTTCACAGATCCTAAGTGGTTGTGTGCTTTTAGGCTTTCCTGTAAATATCTGTCCAACTGAATAAAACCTACTCTTTAAGAAAAAAAAGAACTGTGGAATGCAAGAGTGAGGGACTTTTTGTGCACTTTTTAATCAGTTGCAAAATGTGACAGAGCTACCTATTAGAGAAATGTAGAATTAATTTTAAAGAAAGGAAACTTACCTGAACTTACTTAAATGGTTTCTCAAGGACTTGCTTGTGTATGTCACAGAGCTGGTCTGTGTGTGTGCATGGACACTTCCCAAGGGCCCTGATGCTGCAGAGATTTAATATTGGGCATGCTGTGAATTTTGGCATTGTTCTCTTTGGAAAACATAGGTGATTTTGTGCTTAATCCTTGTTGCTGTCAGCTGCTGGTCTTGGTCTTGCCTGCCACACTGAACCTGGCCAAAATCCTGATTATAACAAAAAATTTTCTATGTATTGAGTGTTTTGACCTTGACTAGGTCTCAAAGTGCTGAGCCCCTGTGCTTTCTGTGTTAGCAACTAATTTGACGTAGGTGATGTTACCAGTAAGTGCATTTCGGTATGCTGAATTAACATCTGTCACTCACATCTGCTTTGTAGCTTTGTTGCTGTGCTGACATTAATGGCTCAGCCTTTGAACAAGAGACCAATAGAACAGCTATATCTATGTAGCAGTATATGGGTCGTTCCCAACTTTTATGTTATATACAGCTTTCTTGAAACAGCTTTTTTAAATACTGGAATTTAAATGAAAATGTTTAGTTGTAGTTTTCAACAAGCCAACTTCCATCAAAACTACACTTTGCACAATAGAATGTGTCTGTTTTCCCAGGCTACAGCTTAAGATATATAAAAGCTGTCTCCTGGGGCACTGTTACAACCTAGTCAAGCTCCTCTTTTAGAAAACAACAGTAGCTGATACATTTGCCTGTAGGTGCTGTGAGGCTTAATAAAATGTTAACGATTGCTACATTTTCTTTAATCAAGAATCCAACCACTTCATAAAATCATAAGCAGTTTCCCTAAAATAGTTGCAAAGGATAAGGCCAGTGAAGTGTTGCTCAAAATAGCTGCATAGGTTTAAGGCCAGTTAAGTATTTCTCATCTTTACAAACTTGTAGCCAAATGCTCTGGCACTGCTTTTTACTTCTTCCCTTTAAGGAGGAGAAAGTAAATGACTGTCCCACATTTTTCAGTCAGAAAAATTAGGTGGAAGTTCAGTCTGTGGCTGCAGTTGGGTTGTTACAGTAGAATTCTGGTACACTGAGGCAATGTTTGTTTTTCAGGATTCAACCTACAGCCATCAGCTCCTTATTCCAAGTACAGGTTTACCTTTGAAAACCAAAATATATGCAGCTGTAAGAGCGACCAACCTTGATGGCAGGTACCATGAAGGATGTTATTTCTTGTCTTGCTTGCTATTTCGCTCTTGGTGTTGCAAATTTTTCTGATTTAGAAGCAGCTGTCTTTCCTCATAGACTTTAATATGTCAAAATATTGGTTATTGTTTGGAAATCACTGCCCTCAGCTCTGGGGTATCAGGTCCTTGACTGCAAATTGAATGCATATCTTGCTGCTGTACTCATGATAAAAGTTCTCCTGAATAGTAATTTAAATTGTATATTGCTCTTATTTAAGAAAGGGACTTGATCAAGCGTGAAATTCTAGGGCTTTTAAAAGTGGGATGGTTTTGATTTCAAGTCCTATGTGACCGTGACTTCTGAGAAGAAGTATACAACCTGCGTTGTTGTGGCAGCTGACTTGCATGAAACCAAATTATTTGATTTATACAGTTCTGCTGCTATACTGTGCTGTTTAACTTTTTAAGTAGTGGGAAGAAACAGGTAATATATTGGGAATGTAGGATCACTTCTATGTGACCTGTTAAGTACAGCGGCTCAGCTTCAGTGTAACAGCCTGCATTATCAGTTTGTCTGCTTGCCTTACTGCTCTTAATCTTACCTCATTTGCTCTCCATCCCTACTCTTACGTTGCCAGTTCACCTTGTCTATCACTTTGTTTCCTGTGCAGGTGGAATGTTTTGATGGACTACTGTTACACCACACCATCTGGTAATCCTAGCGATGATCTCCGATATGACCTTTTTTTCAGGTAGGTCATAGAATAGTTAGGGTTGGAAAGGACCTTAAGATCATCTAGTTCCAACCCCACTGCTATGGACAGGGACACCACACACTAAACCATCTCACCCAAGGCTTCATCCAGCCAGGCCTTTAACACTGCCAGGGATGGAGCATTCACAACCTCCCTGGGCAACCCATTCCAGTGCATCACTACCCTAACAGGAAAGATCTTCCTCCCTATATCCAATCTAAACTTCCCCTGTTTAAGTTTTAACCCATTACTCCTTGTCCTGTCACTACAGTCCTTGATGAAGAGTCCTTCCCCAGCATCCCTATTGGCCCCCTTCAGATACTGGAAGGCTGCTATGAGGTCTCCAAGCAGCCTTCTCTTTTCCAGGCTAAACAGCCCCAACTTTCTCAGCCCATCTTCATAGAGGAGGTGCTCCAGTCCCCTGATCATCCTTGTGGCCCTCCTCTGGACTTGTTCTAACAGTTCCATGTCCTTTTTACGCTGAGGACACCAGAACTGCACACAATACTCCAAGTGAGGTCTCACGAGAGCTGAGTAGAGGCGCAGGATCACCTCCTTCGACCTGCTGGTCATGCTCCTTTTGATGCAGCCCAGGATACGGTTGCCTTTCTGGGCTGTGAGCGCACACTGAAGCCGGCTCATGTTCATTTTCTCATTGACCAGCACCCCCAAGTCCTTCTCCGCAGGGCTGCAGGAGCCTGTCTTTTCTACAGAGCCTGTAACCTTCCATTCCAACACTCCAGTCATAGGAGCCATCCCACCGTGTTTCTGTGATGCCTATTATATCATACCCCCATCTGGTCCTGTGCACACTCAGTATTTCGTGGATCTTTTCTTTAAAATACAGTTGTAAATCTCTCCAATACCAGTGCTCCAAACTGCCTGGAAAGTCTAATCAATAATAGCAGGGAGGACCAAGGGCTAGGCTTACAGGTAACATGTCAGGACTTATCTGGTTAGTGAACAGAAGCAAGAGCAAAGTCATAAGAATTCTGAAGGTAGAGAAGCATATATACAAAATGACTCTACTAGAGATACCGTAAACACACAAACTGAATAGCTAAACTGGCCTTTATTTTACTAAAGGTACCATTGTGGTGAATGACAGTGATGTATAACATCACAGACTCTAGTTCAGGAAAGCAGTTAAGCAAACATTTAAAGACAAGATTAAAGACAAGCTCCTGCTTCTACTCCTAGCAGTACCATTTATTTGAGTTGGAACTTTGAAAAACATATTGGCGTATCTCAGATTAAATCTTAGCAGTGACAGTTGCTAGAGGGGTATTGTCTACGTTTTTGAGTTGCCTGTCTATACTGGTTAGCATACTTGATTACTTTTTGCTTCAGGTCTCAGGTTTCTCTGGACACTTGAATTAAATATTACCTTGGTTATAGCTGTGGTGTTGCAAAACAAAACATACTGTTTTTTATAGAAATGTATTTCAGCACAGGACTGTGCAGCCTAACAGGCAGATTGCGGCTTCACATTAGGTTGCTGTGCTCTTTTCCAAGGAGCTGAAGCATTGAGCTTATTAAAATACCTTATTCTCAGTTTAGAGCTTCAAAATGCTAATACAGCTGCTTATCTGAGTTTCAATCTTCTCTACAAAAACTAGCTGTGACAAGGACCCACAGACAACTATAATTGAAAACGGCAAGAGCCAAATGGGCCGGTTTTCCTTTGAGGTTTTTCGCTTTGTGAAGCACAAGAACCAGAAGATGTCTACGGTCTTCCTTCACTGTGTGACAAAGCTGTGCAGAGCAGATGACTGTCCTTTTCTTGTGCCAGTAAGTTTCAGTGAAGGGAAGCTGCTGTTAATTAAACTAGGCACACTGGAGTTATTCTGCACACTAATGCTATGGAAGTTTGGATGGCACAGAATTAAGGTGACTTGTAATCTGAAGAATGTCTTTTTGTGTCTGAAGAAACATAAATTGATGAACAGAGCTATGAATATTGTCATCCAAACATAGAATGCTACTAGACCTGCAAAATGCAGGTTGTTGAACACATAAGAAATTACCTGTTTGCCTTTTGGTCCTTAATTCATTTGTAAAAGTTAAAAACAGATAGCTTCAGAGCTGATATTCTTAGTACAGTATCTAAGAAAAAAAATATCCACAACTGCAGTGAATGAACAGAAATATCTTTGAACGGAACTTATGGAAAACTTAAACCTATAGTAAAGTGCCATCATACCATCAAGGAAAATTTGAAAGTTTCTGATGGTGGCTGTGTGTGGGGGAGGAATTACATTCCCTATAGTTAATCACCACACTCTATAGTTTGGAAACTGCTGTTCTGTTGAAGTTCATGAAGTTGTGACGATTAAAAATTATTTCAGTTTAGGAATGTCAGGAACAATAAATATATTTTAGAAACTGAAACATCTAAATAAACATATAAACACAGAATATTCTGTGGTGTCTTCAGAATGCAGTATCATTTCCTACTGAATGAATTCCCATTTAGAATTTTAAAATGCTATCAGTTCACTATGCTTCTGACATTTTGTACAATGTTTATACTTTTACGTTACACTTTAAAATAATTGTTTCTATTGAACTAATGTGCTGAGTTTGTCCAAGTTCCTTCACATGAAGTTGAAATTAAAGAAATACTCTTGAGTGAATACCTAAGATAATGGTAGATAAGTTAGAGATGGTAAAGGTGGATTCCAGATGACAGAATGCTGGGGATTGTTTTAATATGTGTCATTGATATTTAGAACTCTATGGAAAATGTGTAAACTTTAACTCAAGAAGCTTTCTGGGATAAGGATTGTAGCATGTTGTCTATCCTTAGTCAAGAAAAACATGTTTGTTGGGAAAAACTGTCTGTAAACAAAGATTTGAGAAATTACCTAATGACAATTTAATATACTATAGGATGGATCTTGTGCACAACAGCAACGTAGCTCTATAAATAAAGAAAGGAAAAAATCAACAGGAAGCGAGGCATTTATAAGATACACTTCCAGGGAATATTGTAGCTATTTTTATTGCAAAGTAATATAATGCATGCTAAGAAATAAAATCAAAGTTGTAGTATTGCTTATAAAAGAGTTTGCATTAAAGCATGAAGCATAGAAAGGCAATAATTCCACTCCACTCTGAAACTGTGATTGTTTTGATTAACCGCTCAGATTTGCAGTAACAGAGAAAGAAGAGACACTGGTGGGAGGACAACTTGGAGCCCCCAGAGCACCTCTGGCAATGCTGTAATCTCTGCTGGCCCCATCATTACAAGGAGTGGTAGGAATGAACAAACTTTTCCTATAGACTGCAGAAATTCCAGAAATCTGGAGAAATGTTTTGCAGTTTAATATAAATTTTCAGTGACTTAAGGAAAGCGTGGATTCTCCATGAGATTGCTGCACTATTTTTTTCCCTTACTGTTCGAGTCTTTGGTAGAAAATTTGAGCCAATATTTCTGTTTGTCTCTCACATGTTTCCAGTCAAATCACTGTGGGATATCGTTATGTGCGTAAGACCATTATAAAAGCCCAAACTCAGTGGGTTGATGGCTCTTTTTTTTTTTTTTTTTTGGTCAGATTTCACTGCCAATAATGGAATTTAAGGTACTGTGTTCAGTGTTGCAATTTAATTTGGACAGCTAATGAGTATTCACTGTCACTTTCTAGTCACTGTTTCTTCCAGCTTCACCTCTGGGTTTTTACCTAAGTGTTGCATAAAATTAATACATGCTTTGCTTAGCCTTCAAGTATAAGGCCAAAACAGGACATTGTAAATTCTAAACAGAGTCATCTAAAATCTACTCTTTTAAATCCCGTGACTTCCATTTTTATTGCCAAAGCATTGTTTGGTTTAAAAAGGCAGCTTTAAATGCAACCTGCAGTCTCTGAAAAGAATTTGAGACTGTTGTTGACAAAATAATCACATATATTAAAAAGTTTAAAAAATTGAGTTTACAGATATTTATAAGTATTTACAGTTAAGCAACTGGTTTCAGCAGTCTTAGATTCAGGAAGCTGAGAGAAGGACTGGATTTAGTCTGAAATAATTAGATGGAAATAATTTAAACACTTGAGAAATAAAATCCTTCTTTACACACAAAGTGGTTGTGTCCACTTATACAAAGAGAACAACTGACCTTTCAGAATAGGGAACCATCGTAGCAAAAGACCATTTTTAGAACAAATACCCTTTGTTATAAGCAACATTTCTGCAATAAAAAAAAAAAAAAAGTTTTTTTTTTCTGCATCATATGTAGACCCAATTGAGTTGCTGCCATCTGATTAGTCAAGGAAAAAGTGAAAAGAACAGAGTTGCATGCGTGACTACTTATGGGAAATGAATGAGAGATTTGCTCAAACATGTATGCTAGAGAAATATTGCCTTGGGTGAGGAATGGAAACCAGATAAAGCTTGTTATATGAGCAACCTTATTAGGTAATATAGCTTATGATTGAAAGGCTGTGAATTCTATTTTTACTATTGGAAAAAAAAAAGGGTATTTATCAATTACATTAAAATTATGCATAACTTCAAGTGAAAATGTGTCTGTGGCTTTTTAATTACCCAAAGAAAGGGTAAATGATTTAATTACAACTGTTGAGTTTTTTAATATGAAAACATGAATAAAGCTGGAAAAGGAAAATAATAATTTTTTTTAGGTGTCATCTACTTGAGGTATGTGGCTAAAGCTTTTCAGGTTAAACATATTTCTGCATCTCCGTATTATGCTCTTGGAGCATCCCACTCCTGCTGTCAGGAGGATGGTTTGATGGGAAGAAATCTTTAAAAAATGGAATTCAGTTCTGAACTCTATCACAAATTTCCTGAGTGGCATTGTGGAAGTCCCTTAATCTGACTTGCACTTCACTTTTCCTTCTGGAGCAGAAAGAGGGTATTTCCTCACATTTTCCCTTCCCATTGTGAAGACAATGTGAGGTTCATGAATACTATAGTCAATAAAAGAAGAGAGGAAAGGTCATGAGAGAACTTGAACAGGATGATCTGATTTTGAATGAGGAGTACTGGCTTACTCTGGTGCACTGCTGCATGGAGATGCTTATACTGTTTTCAAGGCCAGCTCTGGTCCAACTTTAGTACAGATACATTTGTACTGAGCCCATCAAAGCTGCTGCACCTCACTCACCATGGTATGTGTGCCAATGTTAAGTCTGCAGTTGCATGGACTCTTCAATTCCCTCATAGCCTGGTGCTGCATCTGTCTGGGGCTGGTGCCATGCACATCAACATCTGCAGAGGCACCTCAGGTTAGCCAGGTGAATTTTCTTTGGCGGCCATTAATTTGGGTTGTTTTTTTTTCCCTCAACAGACTATTAAGTAACTTCACATGGGTGTGCTCACATTACAAACAAAGCAATTTCATGTATTTGGTGGAGTTGTCCTTATTCTACCAGAGATGCTAAAAGCTACTAGTCAGTGTTGCAAGTGCAGCAAGTATAGCAAGTATAGCTATTGGCTTTTGTGTTGCAAGGAAGCGAGCAGTAGGCAGAGGTATTCGTAAAATATAATGCATCCTGTTTTTGTTTTCTGTAGATGAGACAACAACCAACAATTCACAGCTTGGTAAGTTAACCAGACTTCAAGAAACATAAAACAGGGTTTATGAGTGAAAAAGAACTGAGGAGATGAGCCATTTTGATTGAGCTATATAGAGAGAGCCTATGGAGAAGCTTGTTTGCAACTTGTGGTCTGCTAGGGCAATGAAGGAAATAGGCTGTAGGGGAGATCAGGTCTTTTAAGTTTTAGGTTGCTTTTCCTCTGGGAACTTTGAGGACTTGTTTCAGCCTGTTACTGTTCTCTGCTCATGACAAGGAGTAGCTGATGACTAAGAAAAGATAGTCAAGGTAACCAGGTGGTCCATTGGACAATTCCACCTTTCACTTGTTCATAACAGGACTGGCACAACCAACCTATCCTGTCCTGTGAACTCCAATACTATTTATTCCCTTCTTTTCTCAACTTAGGCTGCATAAAAGCAGCTACCTTTCTTTCCTGGCATATAAACATATAACACAGCTCTATAATGAGCTGCTACGTGATGTGTTCCTACCCATGGCTATCACTAAAATAATAAAACCCAAACTCTTCATTTGCTGCACACAGCTTGCTGTGCTAATGGCTGCTACCTTTCCTTACCATCATCCTTCATGATGTTGAGGGTAAGTGGACGTTTCTGGGAGAAGCAGTCTGGTTTCCCATGGAGAAGCTATGTTGTTTCTTCTCACTCTCCAGCACTCGTAATTGCTCTCTTAGGCAAATGCACATTGGTGCTTTGGGTAGCACCTACCACTCAAATGTGGGTGTGTTTTTCCCCCCTGCTGGAAAAGATGGTACAGGCTGAATGTGTGTGTTCCAGCATCCCGGGACTGGTTCACAGCCTGTTGAGCTATGCTGAATAGTAAATATGTTACCTCTTCTGAGAATTGATAAATGTGTTTAGAAGCCTTCTGTGAAGGTATACAGATAAAGTATCTCAGCTATTTGCTGCTAGATATGCTTACTTAGGGTTTATACACACTTTGAATTGAGATGTGAATACTGATAATCAGGGAAGAAACCCTTTCATTAACTTGATTAGGCCACAAATCCTTATACCTCTGCCTTGATAGTTCTTGGACACCAGTAGTCTTGTCTTACGTAGCACAAATCAAGGTCAGTCACTAGCATATCAAAGATTATGTCTTATAAGTATCCTTACTCTCTTTATTCCTCAATATCATAGATATTGAAAGAACTGATAACTATTTTCAACATTTGCTCATTCTGAAGTACAGTTTTATTCCCTTCATTGTAATTATTCTGTATATAGCGTGTGGTGATGGAGAGACAGGAGTGTTTGGCACTGCTGAGAGATTGTAACCAGAACTTACCTGTGCCTTTCTGTTCTCCTTGCAGCTCATCCAGATGGACTTCCTTTCCAGCTGAACTCAGTCACTACTGCACTGATTTCAGGCATTGTCATCCTAGGAATCACAAGCATTTTCTTTTTTGTATGCTCCTTAACTCTTCTGCACAGAAAGTGGCCCAACCGTCCAGTCTTGACTGGCATCCGAAACCCAGTTTTCAACTGAAACTGATGATTTACTTGCTTTTTTTCTTTGGGGCTGCCTTTCTTGCCCATGAAATATGATTCCGTTCAAAAATAATATTAAGGCAATACTACAGCTGTATCCAGCTTCTATTCCAGCTATTCTGTATTTTTGTTTTGCTAGATGATGTTGTGTAGGTAAGCAGCAGTGACATTCGTAACGATCCTAGAAAATTATGAGAATCTCAATTGTGTTTGTGATCAGACTGTATAACATCATGCCCATGGGTGTGCTGACAATAAAGCTTGTGTCTCCAGCTTCCCAGTGAAGTCTCAAAGCTGAAAATACTCAAGGTGAGAACCTTTCTAAGCATGCCACGCTTGCACTAAACCTGACACATTCAGAAACATTCTTAGGTCCATACACACCTCACACCTACTAAAAGGATAACTTTAATTTTGTCATGGTATTTTTCACAGATCTGAAAACACTTATGTCTCCAGAGGACTTTGTTTTATTTTATCTTGGCTAAAAATATCTCGAGAGAGACTTAGAATAAGTGATTTTTGCTTATTGTTCATTTAGAAATGTTTTCTTAGATGTATCTTCCACTGAATTGTGATTATATCATATGAAGGGCATAATTTGGTTGAGTATCTTTAAGTCACATAGTTTGAGACAAACTGCAGTTGGTCCCAAGGAACAATGCTACAGTTCTTGAGGTGGAAAAATCTTTTCCCAGCAAAATCATTGAGTGAGAATCAGTGAGGACTTTAAATCTAAATGATGTTCAGCAGCAAGTTTCTTCTGCACAGAAGTGCCACATCTACAGCCTTCAGTCAAATTTTAACCTCAGGAGCTGCTCCAAGGGAAAAAGTATTCCTTCCCCTCCCCAACTCCTTGAGCAGGCAAGCTAATACAAGCAAGTAATGCCTGTACTTTCCTCATACATAACTAGTTTTGGAGCACAACTTGGCAGTTAAGAAAAAGTCTCATTAATATCCTAATTTGTAGGGGCCACTTTTGCCCACGAGCTTTGCAGTTTTTGGGTAAGGCTTTGCTTTCTACATGTAGAGATGTAAATCAGTGCTTATTTCTTTAGCAGATTTCCTGCATGAATTAAACTTCTTCACTGCATGGATGAGGGGGAGAGGGCAACTAGAGGGATAACAAGTAATAAGCATTACTGTACTATTGACTCTAGTTAATCTAATAAACAGCACACTTAACTGGAGTGTGAGTGACCAGGTGCCCTCAAACAGGAGAACATGACAGTCAGTTCTACGTAGACTAGACAAAAATGCTGGTATTAGAGGCTGCTGTAGACACAACATATATTAAGCTGGACTGTCTAGATGACTGGGATTTTGGCTACGCATACACCAGTTCGATTTCATTTTTCATATACTGTACATATGTGCCTAGGAACACCTCATTGATATTTATCATCATTCTGTGTTATCCATGTCTGTAATTTCATTGATGTGATGCTACTGGCTATTGATTAGGGATTTTGTCTCTCCAGGTTAAAGATAAATGCAGACTTGTTCTCAGTTTTCTCTGATCCTGCAAATGGCTGTTGTTCACAAAGTCCACTGTGCTGTGGTACCCCTTATGCCTGTTTTCCTCCAGTGTTAATACCTCAGAAACATTTTTGCACTTCAGGGGTTAGGTCTGATTACATGTAAAACATGATAGTTTAATAAAATTATTTGAAACATTTCAGAACAAATGCATTGTCTGAACTGTTCCTCCACCTGTCAAATTTTTACAGTTTTGTGTACTTGCTTTTAGTGACCTCATTCTACAAAGATGAAAACTGGACCTGAATTTTTAACTCAGTTTGGTTAGAGCTTTCAATATATAGGATAAATTAATGTTAAGTATAGCTTTACTGGTCTTTAAAGGAGGTCAATAAACTCTAGAGATTTATATCCCAGTCTGGAGATAAGTAAATTCAGATAATCTATTTTAATTTACTTGTAAAGACAACCACAGAAATTCCATTAATGTAATTACTACTTCATAACCAGCAGCTTTAGCTGCAAATTTCCAGTGATGGAGATAATCATTTTCATCCTTAGTATGTTTTAATTTCTCTGTTTCTGGAAACTGTTGCTTATACAGAGAAAAGAAATTTATGGTCATTAACAACTACTTGGCCAAAATTGTTGGGGCCTGGGTAGCCTACTAAAATAGGGTACTTCTTACACAATAATGTAATGTGTAAAATGTTTTTCTTACGTTAGTCCAAATTTCTTTTGTGAAGAAACAGGTCATCTTTGTGTAGGTTTTCCTCACATGAAAAGTATTGCATGTGAAAGTAAGATCCCACCCCAGTAGTGTTAGTGAACGGAGTTCCCAGTCATCTGTAGGAGTCATTACTAAGCTTGCTATGGACTGAATGTATTTGTCTCCATCATTCATTAAATGAGATAAATAATTGTTCGTCCTTCATAAAGCACTATGGAGAGTCACAAGTGGAAAATGGTATCTGAAAATGGGCTTATTCATTTGCCCATCTGATGTTGGAATGCTTTATGAATGGTTTTTGAGGGAGGTGAAAACTTGAGCCAGACTGCCCAAATATTTCTAGCAGGAAGAGGGCTGACTGTAAAAACATCCCCATCCTGGTTTGTTTAAAAGAAGCATGCAGGTATTCAGGAGCATGTGGAGGCCACAAGTTGATATCTCACAAGAAACAGGTTGGTCAGAAGTTGGGTAATGTGCATGAAGATTATACCCTTCTCTGAAGGGCAGGATGTTAGGTTGAGAGGGAAGTGGGAATGGATGGAAAACACAAATTGCATGCAGTGGCCAGGGGCTTCTTGCACTCGAGATACCAAGGTTTAAATGGAGTAGCAAATTAAGAAGACACTTCGGATGAAGAAGCTCTGGCCAGATACATAATGGGGGTCTTAGAGTTGGTGAGTGAAATAGAATTACTAGAAGAACAATGGTTCTGCTAACAATATCACTTCTATTAGAGGTGCCCATTACATGTGTTTAAATGTTCTTTTTGCACAGAGTTCAGGTTTCTGTAGGCAAAAACAGTGCACTGAAGCATTCTTAGGTCTGTGACCCAGATTGTGGGGCAGAAGTGAAAGAAACGGAGTGAGACGTTAAGCTAGGTCTAAACCCAGTAGAACTTAAAAAATCTGCAAAGAGGTGAAAACACATCCTGGGTTCCTGTCTTCGGAAGAAATAAATGACATATCCAACTGGAGCTGTGTATGCCAGTGCTTGGGATAAATTCAACTGATATTTGAGAAACAGGCAAGGAAAGCTGAAAGTAAATCACACTTTGCACTTCATTTGGCAGGCATGTTTCTTATTCTTTATCTTAGGCTCCACAAAGATGGCAGAAGCGTCAGCCTTGCCCTGTTAAGCTATTCATCCCTTCATCTGGAGGAGACATAGGCAGGAGTATTATAATAAACTAGGAAATGTTCCAAGTGTGGCAAACTTTTCCTTCCTCAGGTCTTATTTCAGTTCCACTTGGACCTTTCCTATGCCTTTCAGGAAAAAAGAATTAAGAATGGAGGTGGAAGAGACAGCAGAGGGTAGCTTAGCACAGTCATCTGTGGCTGTACTGGCTGTTTGATACACCTGGCTTCTTCAGGACTGTATCATTGTTCTTTGCCATAATGTCTCTTTTGAAAAGATTTTATAACTCTTGCGTTATTTGCAAGTAAGTTGACATCTTCCCAGTCTTTAAAAGAATGTTTGTATAATTAGGAGGCACATGCTTTACATTGTGATATTGGAAATTCAGGGCAGAAAATTTGTGCAAGTGACTTGAACCTTGAGAAGAAGGTAAAATTAATTACAGTTGGCAGATGGAGGAGGGTTGATGGCTAGCCAGATTTCAAATGCTGATACTACATTTATAATAGCTGCTATTGGACTTCATGCTGTAGTCTGAAGAGTATTTTGTGCTAAAGCAGGATCTACCAGTCCATGTAACAAAAAAATACCTTTGAGCAATAGCTCCAACTTTTTTTCAAGTTCACTTGCAATCCCCTGCTAAAAGGGAGAATCTTCAGTGCTTTGGACTGCTAAGATGGTGGCTGTTATAGGCATACAGTATCTTAGCCTGAGCAGGCATCACATTCTTTATTATTAGTTATTTCAGGCATTTCATTCTCTGTATAGAAATGGCTTTCTCTTGTTTAAACTCTAGGTCTCAGAGGTGGGTTTATCTAACGTGCTTGTTTTGCATTAATCAAATAAAAAGTAAAAAAAAAAAAAAAAAAAAAAGGGCTTGCTTCAGCATGTTTTCAACCCCTTTCCCTGGGCTGCAGAATGAACCTGGAGAGGCCCCATGTTCCTGCCAGCAGTTCACGATATTTTCCATCAAGATGTAGAATCTGAATGATGTCCGATAAAAGGACTGTTCAGAGCAGATGAGACAATCCCTGCGCTTGTGACAGTTTTCCCTTAAGTGCTTGTCCCTTGTCCCATGATTCAAGATGAGGGCTGCCTCTATTCAGTCAACTTCATTATTGTTAGCAAATGGTAACATCTGTCTGCTCAGCAGCTGTTTTAAGGAATAGGCACAATATGTGTTTTATTTTGGGGTTTTTATTTTGTTTGGTTTTGGTGGGGTTTTTTTTGGTTATTTTTACCTTATGAAAGGGAATTAATGAACTGGATTGATCCAGTAGTCACAGGTTACTTTATACAGCAGAGAGCCCTGACTTTTTCCTGTCCGGATTGTAGCGAATAAAAATAATGATTCTGTTAATTCAAATGCTAATTGTAAATGAATGTAAGGGCAAAAAATCAGTGTGGGATCTGTACCAGATGATTCACTTGGTGCATATGAGAGTGCATGTTCACCAGCTGTGTATTCTACACATGCTTGCGCTGATTCTGAAGCCAGTGACTTGTCAGGAGTAAGTTCTACTTACGTATTCTCTCACTTGCAGGAGTCAGACCCTGTTTCTGGATGTCAGGGTCTGCACAGCAGAGTAAGTGCCATGTGATGGAGTAATGCCTACAGGGCTTCCCTCGCTCCCTCAAACACAGACCAGTGGGTTTCACATAATCATCACATCACTATAACTAGAATGTCTGGAGCCATGAAATGGGTGGCCAGGACAGCTGTTCCCAGTCAGCCTCATTGCTGGTTCACGGTGCCTCCTAGGCTGAGGATCTGACTCTGGTAGCACCCTGTGCATCCTTTGTAACTTGACAAAGCAAAAGATTCACCAACAAAGAGTGACCTCTGCAACGGTGTCACCAACAAGTCATCCCTCCCTAGCTTTTCTGCCTAAAAATGTAGAAGCAAGGCTCTCAGTGTGACCATACAGCTCCGCCTTATATTGTGTAAGAGCCAGATCAGAAAGCTGCTGCTGGGCATTCAACTGTACAATATGAGCTCCATAATGGTCCCACCAACAGGGCAATATGCCTTCACTTTTTTAACTAAAATGCTATTTTGCATACTCTCTTTCTGGAGCCCTCTCTCAGGTGTCCTCTTCACAGAGTGAGGGCTCTATCCCCTGCTCCCACAGTGGTTGTGTCAGGAAAGAAAGTTGCTTTTGGCAATCACCTACATCCAGGGAGCTCTGCTGTAGTGCCAGCAACATGGCAATGTGCACTACTTTGCATTGTAAAGTTCATCTTAAAACAGTGCCACTTTGATGTTAATTCTCCAGGTGCAGCAGCAATGCTCACAGACTGCAAAAGTCCAGCTAAAGCATATACAGCTGACGAGCCATAGCAAAAGGTGAGTCTGGGCATCACCAACAAGTGAGGTCTACAACGGTGTCACAAGTCAGTCCACCTTAGCTTTCCTGCCTAAAGATGTAGAGGCAAGTCTCTCAATGTGAACATACAGGTCCTGCTTACACTGTGGAGGAGCCAAATCAGAAAGCTGCTGATGGTCATTCTAGTGTACACTGTGAGCTCTGCCAGGATCTCACCAAAAGTGCAGTACACTTTCGCCTTTTTAACTTAAACTCTACTGTATACTCTCTTTCTGGGGCCCTCTCTCAGGCATTCTGTTCAGAAAGTGAGGGCTCCATCCCCTCCTACCACAGTGGAGGTGCTGGGAGAAAAAGTTGCTGCTGGCAATAACCTAGAAACAGGGAGCTCTGCTGTAGTGCCAGCAGCATGGCAATGTGCACTGCCTTTACAATGTAATGTCCATCTTCCTTCAGTGCCTCTTAGATGTTCTCTCGCCGTATCCAGCAGCAATGTTCAGACTGTCAGCCTCCAACTAATGCATATAAAACTGAGGATCCAGAACAGAAAGCTGGTTCTGGGCATCACCAACAACCAGTGAGCTCAGCAATGGTGTCACCATGTCACTCCACCCTAGCTTTCCTGCCTAAAGAAGTAGAAGCCTGGCTCTCAGTGTGAACATACAACTCCTGCTTACAGTATGGAGGAATCATGTCAGAAAGCTGCTGCTTTGCATTCAGCTTTACCTTGTGAACTCTGCCAGGTTCCCACCAACAGGACAGCTCACCTTAGCTTTTTAAAATAAAAAGCTATTTTGCATACTCTCTTTCTGGGGCCCTCTCTCAGGTGTCCTCTTCACAGAGTGAGGGCTCCATCCCCTGCTCCCACACATTAGGAGCCAGGACAGAAAGCTGGTTCTGACAATCACCCACACACAAGGAGCCCTGATGTAGTGTCAGCAAAATGGCAATGTGCTCTACTTTGCAAAGTAAAGAACATCTTCCTACAGTGCCTCTTTGGTGATCCCTCGCGAATTCCAGGAGCAATGCTCTCAGAATACAAGCCTCCAGCTAATGCATATACTACCGATGAGCCAAAGCACAAAGCTTGTGATGGCCATGACTAAAAACCGGTGAGCTCTGCAATGGCATCACCAACATGTCACTACACCCTAGCTTTCCCGCCTAAGGATATAGGGGCATGTCTCTCAGTGAGAACATACAGCTCCAGCTTATACTATGGAGCATTCTGATCAGAAAGCTGATGCTTTGCATAGAGATTTAACCTGTTAGCTCCACCAGGGTCTCACCAAAAGTGCAGTACACTTTCCCTTTTTTAATTAAATGCTGTTCTGCGTACTCTCTTTTTGTGGCCCCCTCTCAGGCTTCCTGTTCACAAAGTGAGGGCTCCATCCCCTGCTTCCACAGTGGAGGTGCCAGGTCAGAAAGTTGCTGCTAGCAATTCACTTACATCCAGGGCACTCTGCTGTAGTTGAAGAGCTCTCAGTTTATAGCTGAATGCCCAGCAGCAGCTTTCTGCTCTGGCTCCTCCACTGGAGAAGCAAAAGCTGTATGTTCGCACTTTGTGAGCCATAATTCTATCATTTTTGGCAGGAAACCTAGGGTGCTTTGACATGCTGGTGACACTGCTGCAGAGTTCCCTGCTTGTTGCTGAGACCCAGCAGCTAATTTCTCCTCTGGCTCCTCCACTGTATACGCATTAGCCGGACGTTCGAAGTCTGAGAGGTCTCCGCCTGGGTCTCGTGAAGGAACATCAAAGAGTCACTAGAGGAAGATGAGCTTTAAATTACAATTTAGTGCACATTGTCATGTTGCTGACACTGCAGAACAGCTCACTCTGTGGGGGTGATTCCCAGCACCAGCTTTCTGGCCTGCCAGCTACACTGTGGGAGCAGGGGATAAAGCCTTCAGTTGAATACCCAGCAGCAGCTTTCTGCTCTGGCTCCTCCACTGGAGAAGCAGAAGCTGTATGTTCCCACTTCGAGAGCCTTGCTCCTACTGTTTAAGGCAGTATGTTGAGGTGTATTGACATGCTGGGAACACTGCTGCAGAGCTGCCTGGTTGCTGCTTACAATCAGCAGAAGCTTTCTGCTCTGGCTTTTCAGATCTATACGCATTAGCTTGACGTTCGGAGTCTGTAAGTGCTGCGCCTGGATCAGGCAGGGAACATCAAAGAATCACTGTAGAAAGATGGACTTTATATGACAAAGGCAGTGAACATTTCCATGTTGCTGACACTGCAGAACAGCTCACTGTCTGCAAGTGATTCCCAGCACCAGCATTCTGCCCTGCCATGTCCACTGTGGGAGCAGGAGATGGAGCCTTCAGCTGAAAGCTCAGCAGCAGCTTTCTGCTCTTGCTCCTCCTCTGGAGAAGCAGAAGCTGTGCATTCGCACTTTGAGAGTCTTGCTTCTACCGTTTTAGTCAGGAAAGCTGGGGTGCATTGACATACTGGCGATACCGCTGCAGAGCTCCCTTGCTGCTGCTGATACCCTCCAGCTCCTTTCTCCTCTGGCTCCTGTGCTGTATATGCATTAGCTGGTCGTTTGGAGCCTGTGAGTCCTGTGTCTGGATCTGGAGAGGAACATAAAAAAGGAACTGTATGAAGACGGACTTTATATGAAAAGGTAGTACACATTTCATTGCGCTGACACTGGAGCACAGCTTGCTCTGTGCGGGTGATTCCCATGACCAGCTTTCTACCCTGCCACCTCCACTGTGGGAGCAGGGGATGGAGCCTTCATTTGAATGCCTAGCAGAAGCTTTCTTCCCTGCTTCCTCCTCTGGAGAAACAGAAGCTGTATGTTCCCATTTTGAGAGCCTTGTTAATAGTTTTAGGCAGGAAGCTGAGGTGCGTTGACACGCTAATGACACAGCTGCAGAGCTACCTGCTCCCTGCAGGTTGCTGCTGAGACACACCAGGTGATTTCTGCTCTGGCTCCTCTGCTTTACATGCATTGGTGGAAGTTCGCAGTCTGTAAGCGCTGCCCCTGGATCTGGCAAGGGAATGCCAAAGAGGAACTGTAGGAAGATGGACTTTACATTACAAAGGTAGTGCACATTGCATTGTTGCTGACACTGCAGAACAGCTCACTCTGTGTAGCCAATTACCATCACCAGCTTTCTCCCCTGCCACCTCCACTGTGGGAGCAGGCGATGGAGCCCTCAGTTGAATGCCCAGCAGTGGCTTTCTGCTCTGGCTCTACCACTGGAGAATCAGAAGCTACATGTTCGAGGTTCCAGAGTCTTGCTTCTACCATTTTAGGCAGCTGTCATGGTTTAAACAAAGTCAACCATAAATTACGCAGTCGCTCTCTCACTCCCCCCCTTCTTGCCCTCCCCCTACACTCGAAGGGATGGAGAGGAGAATCAAAAAGAATGCAACTCCCACAGGCTGAGATAAAAACAGTTTAGTAACTAAGGTATAACGCAAATCACTACTGCTACCACCAATAATAAGAATGATAAAGGAAATAACAAGGGAAGAGAATACAACACCTCAACACCAGCCGACCGAGAACTCATCCCACCCCACCCAATTGAGTACCGACCAATATCTCGTGCAACCCCATGGTGCCCTAACCCTTCCGGGTAAATCTCCGTTACATCCTGGGCATGACATGCTGTGGTATGGAATACCTCTTTGACTAGTTTGGGTCAGGTGTCCTGTCTCTGCTTCCTCCCAGCTTTCCCTCCTCCCTGGCAGAGCATGAGGCTCAGAAAATCCTTGTTCACACTAAAACATTTGTGTTATCAGCTCTGTTCCCAGGCCGAAAAGTCAAAACACAACGCTGCACCAGCTACTAAGAAGGAGAAAACCAACTGCTACTGCTGAACCCAGGATGCCTTGACATGCTGGTGACACTGCTGCAGAGCTGCCTGCTTGCTTCTGATACCCAGGAGCAGCTTTCTGCTCTGGCTCCTCCACAGGAGAAGCAGAAGCTGTATGTTGGCACTTGGAGAGCCTTGCTTCTACCATTTTAGACAGGAAGCTGAGGTGCATTGAAATTCTGGTGACACTGCTGCAGTGGTGCCTGTTTGCTTCTAATGCCCAGGAGCAGCTTTCCACTCTGGCTCCTCCATCGAAGAAGCAGAAGCTGTATGTTCGCACTTGGAGAGCCTTGATTCTAAAGTTTTCTGCAGGAAAGATGGGGTGCCTTAGCAAGCTGGTGACACTGCTGCAGAGCTCCCTGTTTGCTGCTGATGCCCAGTAGGAGATTTCTGCTCTGGCTCCTCGGCTCTATGTGCATCACCTGTGTTCAGGGTCTGTGAGCACTGCACCTGGATCTGATGAGGGAACATCAAAGAGGGACTGTAGGAAGATCGACTTTACATGACAAAGGTAGTGCACATTGCCATGTTGGTGACACTGGAGCACATCTCACTTTATTCTGGTGATTCGCAGCACCAGCTTTCTGCCCTGCAACCTCCACTGTAGGAGCAGGGGATGGAGCCTTCAGGAGAATACCCAATAGCAGCTTTCTGCTCTGGCTTCTCCACTGGAGAAGCAGAGCTGTAGGTCTGCACTTTGAGAGCCTTGCTTCTACCTTTTTAGGCAGGTAAGCTGAGGTGCCTTTTCATGCTGCTGACACTGCTGCAGAGATTCCTGGTTGCAGCTGAAATACACCAGGTGCTTTCTGCTCTGGCTCCTAGGCAGTTTATGCATTAGCTGGACATTTGGAGTCTGTGAGCACTGCACCTGTATCTGGTGAGGGAACATCAAAGTTGAACTGTAGGAAGAAGGACTTTACATTACAAAGGTAGTGCACATTGCCATGTTGCTGATACTGAAGAACAGCTTACTCTGTGCGGGTGATTCCCAGCACAAGCTTTCTGCCCTGCCACCTCCAATGTGGGAGCAAGGGTTAGAGCCTTCTGTTGAATGCCAAGAAACCGCTATCTGCTCTGGCTCCTCCACTGGAGAAGCAGAAGCTCTAGGTTCTCACTTTGGGAGCCTTGCTTCTACCGTTTTAGAAAGCAAGCTGAGGAGCATTTGAATTCTGGTGATGCTGCTGCAGAGCTCCCCGGTTGCTTCTGATGACCATGAGAAAGATTCTGCTCTGGCTCCTCGGATCTGTATGCATTAGCTGGACGTTCTGAGTCTGTGAGCACTGCGCCTGGATCTGGCAAGGGAACATCAAAGAGGAACATTCAACGCCTCATCAAAGAGGCTTTAGTTGAATGCCCAGCAGTAGGTTTCTTCTCTGTCTTCTCAAGTGGAGAAGCAGAAGCTGTATGCACTTTGAGAGGTTTCCCTCTACCGTTTTGAGCAGGAAAACTGGGGTGCCTTGACATGCTGGTGACACTGCTGCAGAGCTTCCTGGTTGCTTCTGACTATGAACAGCAGCTTTCTGCTCTGGCTCTACGAATCTCTATCAGGTGGACGTTCGGAGTCTGTGAGCACTGCTCCTGGATCTGCCGAAGGAAGATCTAAGAGGCACAGTGGGAATATGGGCTTAACATTTCAAAGGTAGCTCACATAGCCATGCTGCTGACACTGGAGCACAGCTCACTCTCTGCAGGCGATTGCCAGCCGGAGCTTTCTGCCGTGCCACCACAAGAGTGGGAACAGACAATGGAGCCTTCAGCTGCATGCCTACTGCTCTGGAGAAAGAGAAACTTTATGTTCGAATTTTAAGAGACTTGCTTCTCCCATTTTTGGCAATAAAGCTGGGGTGCAACGACATGGTGGTTACATTGCTGCAGAGCTCCCTGCTTGCTCCTGACGCCCAGAAGAAGCTTTCTGCTCTGGCTCCTCAGCTCTATATGCATTAGCTGGATGTTTGGAGTCTGTGAGAACTAAGCCTGGATCTGCTGAAGGAACATATAAGAGGCACTGTGGAAATATGGGCTTAACATTTCAAAGGTAGTGCACATTGCCATGTTGCTGACACTGGAGCACAGCTCACTCTGTGCAGGTAATTCCCAGCACCAGCTTTCTGAGCTGCCACCTCCACGGTGGGAGCAGGGGATGGAGCCTTCAGCAGAATGCCCCCAGCAGCTTACTACTCTGGCTCCTGCTCTGGAGAAAGAGAAGCTGCATGTTTGCACTTTGAGAGATTTGCCTCTGATGTTTCAGGGAGGAAAGCTGGGGTGCTTAGAAATGCTGGTGACACTGCTGCAGAGCTCCCTGGTTGCTCCTGAGGCTCAGCAGCAGCTTTCTGCTCTGGCTGTTCTGCACTGTAAGCATTAGCTTGATGTACTCACCCTGATGCTGGACAGCCGAGAGCAGGCACCACAGAGTTTGGATTCAAATGGATGTTTATGAGGGAAACTGAGAAGCAACAGCAATGTGAGAGTCAGTGTTGCGAAGGTCACTGTATGCAGAAAAGGCCCAGCACCAGCTTTCCCTCCTGGATCTTCGGGTGCGGGAGCAGAGGCCAAATGTTCATGCTCTACTCACTTTGGTGCTGGACAGCCAAGAGCAGGAGACGCAGAGCTTGGATTCAAATGGACTTTTAGGTAGGAAAGCGAGAAGCGACAGCAATGCAGGTGGCAGTGCTGCAAAGCTCACTGACTGCAGAAGAGGCCCAGCACCAGCTTTCCCTACTGGATCTTCAGCTGTGGGAACAGAGGCGAAATGTTCGCACTCTAATCACTCTTATGCTGGAGAGCCGAGATGGGGCACCACAGAGCTTGCTTTGAAATGGATTTTTAGGTGGGATAGCGAGGATTGAGAGCAGTGCGGGTGGCACCGTTGCAAAGTTCACTGAGTGCTGAAGAAGCCCAGCATCAGCATTCCCTCCTGACTCTTTGGCTGTGGGTGTAGAGGCCAAACATTCGTGCTCGACTCACTGTGCTGCTGGAGAGCCGAGAGCGGGCTCCGCAGAGCTTGGATTCAAATTGAATTTTAGGTGGTAAAGCGAGGAGCGACAGCAATTATGGTTGGCACTGTTCCAAAGCGCACTGTGTGCAGAAGAGGCTCAGCACCAGCTTTCCCTCCTGGCTCTTCAGGTGTGGATGCAGAGCCTAATCATTTGTGCTTTTTTCACTCTTATACTGGAGAGCCAAGAGCAGCTGCTGCAGAGCTTGGATTCAAATGGACTTTTGGGTAGGAAAGCAAAGAGCGACAGCAATGTGGGTGGCACCATTGTAAAGCTCACTGCCTGCAGAAGAGGACAACCACCAGGTGTAATTCCTGGCTCTTCGACTTGGTAGCAGAGTCCAGACTTCAGTGTTCTGATCACTCTGCTGCTGCTTGGCAGAGAGCAGGAACCAGATAGTTTAGATTCAACTGCAGTTTTTGGAGATAAAGTGAGAGGTTACAGCAATATGTGTGTCACAGTTGCAAATCTGACTGTGCGCTGAAGATGCCCAGCAGAAGCTTTCTGGCATGGCTCTTCCACTGTGGTAGGAGAGTCCAAACTTCACTGTTCTGCACATTCTGCTGCTGCTCAGCAGAGAGCGGGCACTGGAGGGGTTTTATCAAAATGGGGTTTTAGGAGTTGAAGTGAGGAGTGACAGCAATGTGTGTGTCGCAGTTGCAAATCTGGCTGTGTGTTGAAGATGCCCAGCAGAAGCTTTCAGGCCTGGCTCTTCGAATGTGGTAGCAGAGTCCAAAGTTCAGTGTTCTGCTCACTCTGCTGCTCCTCAGCAGAGAGCGGGCACCGGAGAGGTTGGATTCGAATGGACATTTAGGAGTTAAAGCTATTAGTGATAGCAATTTGTGTGTCACAGTTGCAAAGCTCACTGTGTGTTGATCAGAAACAGCTTTCTGGCCTGGCTCTTAGGCTTTGTTAGCAGAGCCCAAACTTCAGTGTTCTGCTCACTCTGCTGCTGCTCAGCAGAGAGCGGGAACCAGAGAGGTTGTATTCAAATGCAGTTTTATGAGATAAAGTGAGGAGCAATAGCAATGTGTGTGTCACAGTTGCAAAACTCACTTTGTGCTGAATATGATCAGCAGGAACATTCCCTCCTGGGTCTTTTGCTGTTTAGCAGAGTCCAAACTTCACTGCTCTACTGACTCTGCTGCTGCTCACATAGAGAGAGCACAGGAGATGTTGGATTCAGTTTTACTTTGAGGTAGGAAAGTGAGGAGGGAAGGCAAAGTGTGTGTCACAGTTGCAAAGATCATTGTGTGCTGAAGATGCCCAGAAGAAGCTTTCCCTCCTGGATCTTCTGCTCTGTTTACAGAGTACAAATGTTACTGCTCTTCTCTGCTGCAAGCGGGCACATGAGAGGTTTTATTCTGAAGTTGCTCAGCAGAAGCTTTCTGGCCTAGCTCTTCAACTGTGGTAGCAGAGTCCAAACTTCACTGTTCTTCTCACTCTGCTGCTGCTCAGAAGAGAGCGGACACCGGAGAGGTTGGATTCAAATGGACGCTTAAGAGATAAAGCTATTAGCGATAGCAATGTCTGTGTCACAGTTGCAAAGCTGACTGTGTGCTGATCAGAAGCACCTTTCTGGCCTTTCACTTAGTCTTTGTTAGCAGAGTCCAAACTTCAGTGTTCTGCTCACTCTGCTGCTGCTCAGCAGGGAGCGGGAACCAGAGAGCTTGGATTCAAATGCAGTTTTAGGAGATAAAGTGAGGAGTGACAGCAATGTATGTGTTACAGTTGCAAAGCTCACTGTCTGCTAAAGAAGCCCAGGAGGAACTTTTGGAGCTAGCTCTTTGGCTCTGATATCGGAGTCAAAACGTTACTGCTCTACTCACTCTGCTGCTGCTCAGCAAAGATCTGGCACCGGAGAGCTTGTATTGAAATGAACTTTTAGGAGATAAAGCCATTAGCGATAGCAATGGGTGTGTAAACAGTTGCAAGTCTGACAGTGTGCTGAAGATGCCCAGCCAGAGCTTTCCCTCCTGGCTCTTCGAATGCTGTAGCAGAGTCCAAAATTCATTGTTCTGGTAACTCTGCTGCTGCTCAGCAGATATCGGGAACGGAGAGTTTGGACTGAAATGTACTTTTCGGGTATAAAGCTGTTAGCGATAGCACTGTGTGTGTCACACTTGCAGAGCTCACTGTGAGCTGATCAGAAGCAGCTTTCATGACTGGCTCTTTGACAGTGGTAGCAGAGTCCAGACTTCACTGTTCTACTCACTCTGCTGCTGCTCAGCAGAGACTGAGAACCAGAGAGGTTGGATTCAAATGCAGTTTTAGGAGATAAAGTAAGGAAGGACAGCAATATGTGTGTCACAGTTGCAAAGCTCACTGTCTGCTAAAGAAGCATGGGAGGAGCTTTTTGACCTTGTTCTTAAGCTCAGGTAGCTTAAAAAAAGAGTCGAAAGAAAGAGTCGAAAAGTTACTGCGGCTCACTCTGCTGATTCTCAGCAGAAAGCAGGCACCGGAGAGGTTGCATTCGAATGCAATTTTATGACATAAAGTGAGGAGTGACAGTAGTGTATATCACAGTTGCAAATCTGACTGCGTGCTGAAGATGCCCAGCAGAAGCTTTCTGTACTGGCTTTTCGACTGTGGTAGCAGAGTCCAAACTTCACCATTCTGCTCACTCTGCTGCTGCTCAGCAGAGAGCAGGCACCGGAGAGGTTGGATTCAAACGGACTTTTAAGAGCTAAAGGTAATAGCCATAGCAATGTGTGTGTCACGCTTGCAGAGCTCACTGTGTTCTGAAAATGACCAGTATAAGCTTTCTGGCCTGGCTCTTCGACTGTGGTAGCAGAGTCCAAATTTCACTGTTCTGCTCACTCTGCTGCTGCTCAGCAGAGACCAGGACCGCAGAGGTTGGATTGAAATGTACTTTTAGGATAAAATGTCATTAGCGATAGCAGTGCGTGAATCACAGTTGCAAATCTGACTGTGTGCGGAAGAGGGCCAGCAGAAGCCTTCTGGTCTGGCTCTTCAACTGTGGTAGGAAAGTCAAAAATTCACTTGTTCTGATCACTCTGCTGCTGCTCAGCAGAGAGCGGGAACTGGAGAGGTTGCATTCAAATGGATTTCATGAGCTAAAATGAGGAGGGACAGCACTGTGTGTGTCACAGTTGCAAAGCTCACTGTCTGCTAAATAAGCCCGGGAAGACCTTTTTGACCTTCTTCTTCAGCTCTGTTAGCAGAGTCGAAACGTTACAGCTCTACTCACTCTGCTACTGCTCAGCAGAGAGCGGGCACCGGACAGGTTGCATTCAAATGCACTTTTAGGAGATAAAGTGAGGAGTGACAGCAATGTGTGTGTTTCGCAATTGCAAATCTGACTGTGTGCTGAAGATGCCCAGCAGAAGCTTTCTGGCCTGGCTTTTCGACTGTGGTAGCAGAGTCCAAACTTCACAGTTCTGCTCACTCTGCTGCAGCTCAGAAGAGAGGGGGAACCAGAGAGGTTGGATTCAAATGCAGTTTTATGAGATAAAGTGAGGAGTGACTGCAATGTGTGTGTCACAGTTGCAAATCTGACTGTGCTGAAGATGCCCAGCAGAAGCTTTCTGGCATGGCTCTTCGACTGTGGCAGAAGTCGGAACTTCATTACTCTGCTTATTCTGCTGCTGCTCAGCAGAGAGCGGGAACCGGAGAGGTTGGATTCAAATGCAGTTTTAGGAGATAAAGTGAGGAAGGGCAGCAACGTGTGTGTCACAGATGCAAAGCTCACTGACTGCTAAAGAAGCATGGGAGGAGCTTTTTGACCTTGCTGTTAGCAGAGTCGAAACCTTACTGTTCTACTCACTCTGGTGCTGCTCAGCAGAGAGCAGGCACCGGAGAGGTTGCATTCAAATGCAATTTTGTGCGATAAATTGAGGAGTGACAGTAGTGTGTGTCACAGTTGCAAATCTGACTGTGTGCTGAAGATGCCCAGCAGAAACTTTCTGGCCTGGTTCTTCGACTGTGGTAGCAGAGTCCAAACTTCACTGTTCTGCACACTCTGCTGCAGTTCAGAAGAGAGGGCGGACCAGAGAGGTTGCATTCAAATGTAGTTTTATGAGATAAAGTGAGGAGTGACTGTACTGTGTGTGTCACAGATGCAAATCTGCCTGTTTGCTGAAGTGGCCCAGCAGAAGTTTTCTGGCCTGGATTTTCCACTGTGGTAGAGGAGACCAAACTTCACTGTTCTTCGCAGTCTGCTGCTGCTCAGCAGAGAGCAGGCTCGGGAGAGGTTGCATTCAAGTGGACTTCTATGAGATAAAGTGAGGAGTGACGGCTATATGCGTGTTACAGTTGCAAATCTGACTGTGTGCTGAAGATGCCCAGCATAATCTTTCTGGCCTGGCTCTTCGTCTGTGGTAGCGGAGACCAAACTTCACTGTTCTGCACACTCTGCTGCAGCTCAGAAGAGAGGGGGAACCAGAGAACTCAAAGTCAAATGCAATTTTATGAGATAAAGTGAGGAGTGACAGCTATATGCGTGTTACAGTTGCAAATCTAACTGTGTGCTCAAGATGCCCAGCAGAAGCTTTCTGGCTTATCTTTGCCACTGCGGTAGCAGAGTCCAGACTTCACTGTTCCGCCCACTCTGCTGCTACTCAGCAGAGAGCGGGAACCGGAGAGGTTGCATTCAAATGGACTTTTATGAGATAAAGTGAAGAGTGACAGTAATGTGTGTGTCACAGTTGCAAATCTGACTGTGTGCTGAAGATGCCCAGCAGAAGCTTTCTGGCCTGGTATTTCGACTGTGGTAGGAGAGTCCAGACTTCTCTCTTCTGATCACAGTGCTACAGCTCAGAAGAGAGGGGGAACCGGAGAGCCTGGAGTCAAATGGAGTTTTATGACATAAAGTGAGGAGTAACTGCAATGTGTGCGTCACAATTGCAAATCTGCCTGTGTGCTGAAGAGGCCCAGCAGAAGATTTCTGGCCTATCTCTGCCACTGTGGTAGCAGAGGCCAAACATCAGTGTTCTCCTCACACTGCTGCTGCTCAGCAGAGAGAGGGCAGTGGAGAGGTTGCATTCAAATGGACTTTTAGGAGATAAAGTGACGAGTGACAGTAATGTGTGCGCCACAGTTGCAAAGCTCACTGTGTGCTGAAGATGATCAGTGGGAACTTTCTGGAGATGCTGGATTCAAAAGGAATTTTACGAGATTAAGTGAGGACTGATATCAATATGTGTGTCACAGCTGTAAAGCTCAGTGTGTGGTGAAGAAGCACAACAGCAGCTTTCTGGACTGTCTCTTCCACTGTCTTGCAGATTCCAAACATTCCTGCTCTCCTCAGTCTGCTGCTCAGCAGAGAGCTGGCATGGGAGTTGTTGGATTCAAATGGACTTTTAGGAGAAAAAGAAGAGTGACAGCAATGCGTGTGTCACAGTTGCAAAGGTGACTGTGTGCTGAATATGATCAGCAGGAATTTTTAGCCTGGCTCTTCTGCTGTTTCAGAAGAGTCCAAACGTAAGTGCTATATTCTGCTGCTGCCCACAAAGAGCAAGCACAGGTAGATGTTAGATTAAATTGGTCTTTGCGGTAGGAAAGTGAGGACTGACAGCAGTGTGTGTGACACTCCTGCAAAGCTCGCTTTGTGCTGAAGATGATCTGCAGGAACATGTTCTGCTGGCACTTCTGCTCTTTCATCAGAGTCTAAACGTTCCTGCTCTATTCTCTCTGCTGCTGCACAGCAGAGAAAGGTCACAAAGATTTTAGATTCAATTGGACTTTGAGGTAGGAAAGTGAGGAGCGACAGCTATATATAAGTCACAGTTGCAAAGCTGACTGCGTGCTGAAGGTGCCCAGCCGGAACGTTCCCTCCTGGATCTTCTGTTGTGGGAGCAGAGGCCAAGAGCTCGTGTTTACCTGCCACTGATGCTGTTCAAATGAGAGAGGTCTCGAGAGACGATGGATTCAAACGGACTATTAGGAGATAAAGTGAGGAGTGACAGCAATGTGTGTTTCAGACTTGCAATGCTCACTGTGCGCTGAAGATAATCAGTGTGAACATTCTGTCCTGGCTCTTCTGCTGTTTTAGCACAGCCTAAACGTTCCTGCTCTACTCACTCTGCTGCTGCTCAGAGAGAGCGGGCAGTGGAGAGGTTTCATTCAAATGGACTTTTAGGAGACAAAGTGACGAGTGACAGTAATGTGTGCGCCACAGTTGCAAAGCTCACTGTGTGCTGAAGATGATCAGTGGGAACTTTCTGGACTGTCTCTTCTGCTGTTTCAGCAGAGTCCAAACGGAAGTGCTATACTCTGCTGCTGCTCACAAAGAGCAGGCTCAGGAGATGGTGGATTCAATTGGACTTTCAGGTAGGGAAGTGAGGGGTGACAGCAAAGTGTGTGACACAGTTCCAAAGCACACTCTGTCCTGAAGATGCTCAGTCGGAGCTCTCCCTCCTGGCCCTTCGGCTGTGGGAGCAGAGTCCAAGCGCTCGTGCTCACCTGTCACGGCTGCTCTTGAAACGACAGAGGGCGCCAGAAACGTTGCATTCAAGTGAACTTTTAGGAGAAACAGTGAAAAGTGACAACTATGTTTGTGTCACAGTTACAAAGGTGACTGTGTGCTGTAGATGATCAGCAGGAGCTTTTTTGCATGGCTCTTCTGCTGTTTTAGCACAGTCTAAACGTTCCTGCTCTACTGTCTCTGTTGCTGCTCAGCTGAGAGCGGGCGCAGAGATGTTGGATCCAATTGGTCTTTCAGGTAGGAAAGGGAGGAGTGGCAGCAATGCGTGTTTCAGAGTTGCAAAGCTCACTGTGCGCTGAAGAAGATCTGCAGGGACAATTTGCCCTGGCACTTCTGTCTTTTAGCAGAGTCTAAACGTTCCTGCTCTACTCTCTCTGCTGCTGCACAGCAGAGAATGGCACGGAGATTTTGGATTCAAGTGGTCTTTGAGGTAGGAAAGAGAGGAGCGACAGCAATATGTGTTTCACAGTTGCAAAGCTGACTGCGTGCTGAAGATGCCCAGCCGGAGTGTACCCTCCTGGCTCTTCAGCTGTGGGAGCAGAGTCCAAGCGCTCGTGCTCACCTGTCACGGCTGCTCTTGAAACGACAGAGGGCACCAGAAACGTTGGCTTCAAATGCACTTTTAGGAGATAAAGTGAGGAGTAATAACAATGTGTGTGTCACAGTTGTAAAGTTCAGTGTGTGGTAAAGAAGCACAACAGCAGCTTTCTGGACTGTCTCTTCCACTGTCTTTGATTCCACACATTCCTGCTCTACTCACTGTGCTGCTCACAGCAGAGAGCTGGAAACGGAGTTGTTGAATTCAAGTGAACTTTTAGGAGAAACAGTGAAAAGTGACAGGAATGTTTGTGTCACAGTTACAAAGGTGACTGTGTGCTATGGATGATCAGCAGGAGCTTTTTTGCATGGCTCTTCTGCTGTTTTGGCACAGTCTAAACGTTCCTGCTCTACTGCCTCTGTTGCTGCTGAGCAGAGAGCGGGCACAGAGATGTTGGATTCAATTGGTCTTTCAGGCAGGAAAGGGAGGAGTGGCAGCAATGCGTGTTTCAGAGTTGCAAAGCTCGCTGTGCGCTGAAGATTATCAGCAGACTCTTTTTGGCCTGGCTCTTCTGCTGTTTTAGCACAGTCTAAACGTTCCTGCTCTACTCACTCTGCTGCTGCTCAGAGAGAGCGGGCAGTGGAGAGGTTGCATTCAAATGGACTTTTAGGAGATAAAGTGACGAGTGACAGTAATGTGTGTGCCACAGTTGCAAAGCTCACTGTGTGCTGAAGATGATCAGTGGGAACTTTCTGGACTGTCTCTTCTGCTGTTTCAGCAGAGTCCAAACGGAAGTGCTATATTCTGCTGCTGCTCACAAAGAGGAGGCTCAGGAGATGGTGGATTCAATTGGACTTTCAGGTAGGGAAGTGAGGGGTGACAGCAAAGTGTGTGACACAGTTCCAAAGCACACTCTGTCCTGAAGATGCTCAGTCGGAGCTCTCCCTCCTGGCCCTTCGGCTGTGGGAGCAGAGTCCAAGCACTCGTGCTCACCTGTCACGGCTGCTCTTGAAACGACAGAGGGCGCCAGAAACGTTGCATTCAAGTGAACTTTTCGGAGAAACAGTGAAAAGTGACAACTATGTTTGTGTCACAGTTACAAAGGTGACTGTGTGCTGTAGATGATCAGCAGGAGCTTTTTTGCATGGCTCTTCTGCTGTTTTAGCACAGTCTAAACGTTCCTGCTCTACTGTCTCTGTTGCTGCTCAGCTGAGAGCGGGCGCAGAGATGTTGGATCCAATTGGTCTTTCAGGTAGGAAAGGGAGGAGTGGCAGCAATGCGTGTTTCAGAGTTGCAAAGCTCACTGTGCGCTGAAGAAGATCTGCAGGGACAATTTGTCCTGGCACTTCTGTCTTTTAGCAGAGTCTAAACGTTCCTGCTCTACTCTCTCTGCTGCTGCACAGCAGAGAATGGCACGGAGATTTTGGATTCAAGTGGTCTTTGAGGTAGGAAAGAGAGGAGCGACAGCAATATGTGTTTCACAGTTGCAAAGCTGACTGCGTGCTGAAGATGCCCAGCCGGAGTGTACCCTCCTGGCTCTTCAGCTGTGGGAGCAGAGTCCAAGCGCTCGTGCTCACCTGTCACGGCTGCTCTTGAAACGACAGAGGGCACCAGAAACGTTGGCTTCAAATGCACTTTTAGGAGATAAAGTGAGGAGTAATAACAATGTGTGTGTCACAGTTGTAAAGTTCAGTGTGTGGTAAAGAAGCACAACAGGAGCTTTCTGGACTGTCTCTTCCACTGTCTTTGATTCCACACATTCCTGCTCTACTCACTGTGCTGCTCACAGCAGAGAGCTGGAAACGGAGTTGTTGAATTCAAGTGAACTTTTAGGAGAAAAAGTGAAAAGTGACAGGAATGTTTGTGTCACAGTTACAAAGGTGACTGTGTGCTATGGATGATCAGCAGGAGTTTTTTTGCATGGCTTTTCTGCTGTTTTAGCACAGTCTAAACGTTCCTGCTCTACTGCCTCTGTTGCTGCTGAGCAGAGAGCGGGCACAGAGATGTTGGATTCAATTGGTCTTTCAGGCAGGAAAGGGAGGAGTGGCAGCAATGCGTGTTTCAGAGTTGCAAAGCTCGCTGTGCGCTGAAGATTATCAGCAGACTCTTTTTGGCCTGGCTCTTCTGCTGTTTTAGCACAGTCTAAACGTTCCTGCTCTACTCACTCTGCTGCTGCTCAGAGAGAGCGGGCAGTGGAGAGGTTTCATTCAAATGGACTTTTAGGAGATAAAGTGACGAGTGACAGTAATGTGTGTGCCACAGTTGCAAAGCTCACTGTGTGCTGAAGATGATCAGTGGGAACTTTCTGGACTGTCTCTTCTGCTGTTTCAGCAGAGTCCAAACGGAAGTGCTATATTCTGCTGCTGCTCACAAAGAGGAGGCTCAGGAGATGGTGGATTCAATTGGACTTTCAGGTAGGGAAGTGAGGGGTGACAGCAAAGTGTGTGACACAGTTCCAAAGCACACTCTGTCCTGAAGATGCTCAGTCGGAGCTCTCCCTCCTGGCCCTTCGGCTGTGGGAGCAGAGTCCAAGCACTCGTGCTCACCTGTCACGGCTGCTCTTGAAACGACAGAGGGCGCCAGAAACGTTGCATTCAAGTGAACTTTTAGGAGAAACAGTGAAAAGTGACAACTATGTTTGTGTCACAGTTACAAAGGTGACTGTGTGCTGTAGATGATCAGCAGGTGCTTTTTTGCATGGCTCTTCTGCTGTTTTAGCACAGTCTAAACGTTCCTGCTCTACTGTCTCTGTTGCTGCTCAGCTGAGAGCGGGCGCAGAGATGTTGGATCCAATTGGTCTTTCAGGTAGGAAAGGGAGGAGTGGCAGCAATGCGTGTTTCAGAGTTGCAAAGCTCACTGTGCGCTGAAGAAGATCTGCAGGGACAATTTGTCCTGGCACTTCTGTCTTTCAGCAGAGTCTAAACGTTCCTGCTCTACTCTCTCTGCTGCTGCACAGCAGAGAATGGCACGGAGATTTTGGATTCAAGTGGCCTTTGAGGTAGGAAAGAGAAAAGCGACAGCTATATGTGTTTCACAGTTGCAAAGCTGACTGCGTGCTGAAGATGCCCAGCCGGAGTGTACCCTCCTGGCTCTTCAGCTGTGGGAGCAGAGTCCAAGCGCTCGTGCTCACCTGTCACGGCTGCTCTTGAAACGACAGAGGGCACCAGAAACGTTGGCTTCAAATGCACTTTTAGGAGATAAAGTGAGGAGTAATAACAATGTGTGTGTCACAGTTGTAAAGTTCAGTGTGTGGTAAAGAAGCACAACAGCAGCTTTCTGGACTGTCTCTTCCACTGTCTTTGATTCCACACATTCCTGCTCTACTCACTGTGCTGCTCACAGCAGAGAGCTGGAAACAGAGTTGTTGAATTCAACTGAACATTTAGGAGAAACAGTGAAAAGTGACAGGAATGTTTGTGTCACAGTTACAAAGGTGTCTGTGTGCTGTAGATGATCAGCAGGAGCTTTTTTGCATGGCTCTTCTGCTGTTTTAGCACAGTCTAAACGTTCCTGCTCTACTGCCTCTGTTGCTGCTGAGCAGAGAGCGGGCACAGAGATGTTGGATTCAATTGGTCTTTCAGGCAGGAAAGGGAGGAGTGGCAGCAATGCGTGTTTCAGAGTTGCAAAGCTCGCTGTGCGCTGAAGATTATCAGCAGACACTTTCTGGCCTGGCTCTTCTGCTGTTTTAGCACAGTCTAAACGTTCCTGCTCTACTCACTCTGCTGCTGCTCAGAGAGAGCGGGCAGTGGAGAGGTTTCATTCAAATGGACTTTTAGGAGATAAAGTGACGAGTGACAGTAATGTGTGTGCCACAGTTGCAAAGCTCACTGTGTGCTGAAGATGATCAATGGGAACTTTCTGGACTGTCTCTTCTGCTGTTTCAGCAGAGTCCAAACGGAAGTGCTATATTCTGCTGCTGCTCACAAAGAGGAGGCTCAGGAGATGGTGGATTCAATTGGACTTTCAGGTAGGGAAGTGAGGGGTGACAGCAAAGTGTGTGACACAGTTTCAAAGCACACTCTGTCCTGAAGATGCTCAGTCGGAGGCCCTTCGGCTGTGGGAGCAGAGTCCAAGCACTCGTGCTCACCTGTCACGGCTGCTCTTGAAACGACAGAGGGCGCCAGAAACGTTGCATTCAAGTGAACTTTTAGGAGAAACAGTGAAAAGTGACAACTATGTTTGTGTCACAGTTACAAAGGTGACTGTGTGCTGTAGATGATCAGCAGGAGCTTTTTTGCATGGCTCTTCTGCTGTTTTAGCACAGTCTAAACGTTCCTGCTCTACTGTCTCTGTTGCTGCTCAGCTGAGAGCGGGCGCAGAGATGTTGGATCCAATTGGTCTTTCAGGTAGGAAAGGGAGGAGTGGCAGCAATGCGTGTTTCAGAGTTGCAAAGCTCACTGTGCGCTGAAGAAGATCTGCAGGGACAATTTGCCCTGGCACTTCTGTCTTTTAGCAGAGTCTAAACGTTCCTGCTCTACTCTCTCTGCTGCTGCACAGCAGAGAATGGCACGGAGATTTTGGATTCAAGTGGTCTTTGAGGTAGGAAAGAGAGGAGCGACAGCAATATGTGTTTCACAGTTGCAAAGCTGACTGCGTGCTGAAGATGCCCAGCCGGAGTGTACCCTCCTGGCTCTTCAGCTGTGGGAGCAGAGTCCAAGCGCTCGTGCTCACCTGTCACGGCTGCTCTTGAAACGACAGAGGGCACCAGAAACGTTGGCTTCAAATGCACTTTTAGGAGATAAAGTGAGGAGTAATAACAATGTGTGTGTCACAGTTGTAAAGTTCAGTGTGTGGTAAAGAAGCACAACAGGAGCTTTCTGGACTGTCTCTTCCACTGTCTTTGATTCCACACATTCCTGCTCTACTCACTGTGCTGCTCACAGCAGAGAGCTGGAAACGGAGTTGTTGAATTCAAGTGAACTTTTAGGAGAAGCAGTGAAAAGTGACAACTATGTTTGTGTCACAGTTACAAAGGTGACTGTGTGCTATGGATGATCAGCAGGAGCTTTTTTGCATGGCTCTTCTGCTGTTTTGGCACAGTCTAAACGTTCCTGCTCTACTGCCTCTGTTGCTGCTGAGCAGAGAGCGGGCACAGAGATGTTGGATTCAATTGGTCTTTCAGGCAGGAAAGGGAGGAGTGGCAGCAATGCGTGTTTCAGAGTTACAAAGCTCGCTGTGCGCTGAAGATTATCAGCAGACTCTTTTTGGCCTGGCTCTTCTGCTGTTTTAGCACAGTCTAAACGTTCCTGCTCTACTCACTCTGCTGCTGCTCAGAGAGAGCGGGCAGTGGAGAGGTTGCATTCAAATGGACTTTTAGGAGATAAAGTGACGAGTGACAGTAATGTGTGTGCCACAGTTGCAAAGCTCACTGTGTGCTGAAGATGATCAGTGGGAACTTTCTGGACTGTCTCTTCTGCTGTTTCAGCAGAGTCCAAACGGAAGTGCTATATTCTGCTGCTGCTCACAAAGAGGAGGCTCAGGAGATGGTGGATTCAATTGGACTTTCAGGTAGGGAAGTGAGGGGTGACAGCAAAGAGTGTGACACAGTTTCAAAGCACACTCTGTCCTGAAGATGCTCAGTCGGAGCTCTCCCTCCTGGCCCTTCGGCTGTGGGAGCAGAGTCCAAGCGCTCGTGCTCACCTGTCACGGCTGCTCTTGAAACGACAGAGGGCGCCAGAAACGTTGCATTCAAGTGAACTTTTCGGAGAAACAGTGAAAAGTGACAACTATGTTTGTGTCACAGTTACAAAGGTGACTGTGTGCTGTAGATGATCAGCAGGAGCTTTTTTGCATGGCTCTTCTGCTGTTTTAGCACAGTCTAAACGTTCCTGCTCTACTGTCTCTGTTGCTGCTCAGCTGAGAGCGGGCGCAGAGATGTTGGATCCAATTGGTCTTTCAGGTAGGAAAGGGAGGAGTGGCAGCAATGCGTGTTTCAGAGTTGCAAAGCTCACTGTGCGCTGAAGAAGATCTGCAGGGACAATTTGTCCTGGCACTTCTGTCTTTTAGCAGAGTCTAAACGTTCCTGCTCTACTCTCTCTGCTGCTGCACAGCAGAGAATGGCACGGAGATTTTGGATTCAAGTGGTCTTTGAGGTAGGAAAGAGAGGAGCGACAGCAATATGTGTTTCACAGTTGCAAAGCTGACTGCGTGCTGAAGATGCCCAGCCGGAGTGTACCCTCCTGGCTCTTCAGCTGTGGGAGCAGAGTCCAAGCGCTCGTGCTCACCTGTCCCGGCTGCTCTTGAAACGACAGAGGGCACCAGAAACGTTGGCTTCAAATGCACTTTTAGGAGATAAAGTGAGGAGTAATAACAATGTGTGTGTCACAGTTGTAAAGTTCAGTGTGTGGTAAAGAAGCACAACAGCAGCTTTCTGGACTGTCTCTTCCACTGTCTTTGATTCCACACATTCCTGCTCTACTCACTGTGCTGCTCACAGCAGAGAGCTGGAAACGGAGTTGTTGAATTCAAGTGAACTTTTAGGAGAAACAGTGAAAAGTGACAGGAATGTTTGTGTCACAGTTACAAAGGTGACTGTGTGCTATGGATGATCAGCAGGAGCTTTTTTGCATGGCTCTTCTGCTGTTTTGGCACAGTCTAAACGTTCCTGCTCTACTGCCTCTGTTGCTGCTGAGCAGAGAGCGGGCACAGAGATGTTGGATTCAATTGGTCTTTCAGGCAGGAAAGGGAGGAGTGGCAGCAATGCGTGTTTCAGAGTTGCAAAGCTCGCTGTGCGCTGAAGATTATCAGCAGACTCTTTTTGGCCTGGCTCTTCTGCTGTTTTAGCACAGTCTAAACGTTCCTGCTCTACTCACTCTGCTGCTGCTCAGAGAGAGCGGGCAGTGGAGAGGTTTCATTCAAATGGACTTTTAGGAGATAAAGTGACGAGTGACAGTAATGTGTGTGCCACAGTTGCAAAGCTCACTGTGTGCTGAAGATGATCAGTGGGAACTTTCTGGACTGTCTCTTCTGCTGTTTCAGCAGAGTCCAAACGGAAGTGCTATACTCTGCTGCTGCTCACAGAGAGGAGGCTCAGGAGATGGTGGATTCAATTGGACTTTCAGGTAGGGAAGTGAGGGGTGACAGCAAAGTGTGTGACACAGTTTCAAAGCACACTCTGTCCTGAAGATGCTCAGTCGGAGCTCTCCCTCCTGGCCCTTCGGCTGTGGGAGCAGAGTCCAAGCGCTCGTGCTCACCTGTCACGGCTGCTCTTGAAACGACAGAGGGCGCCAGAAACGTTGCATTCAAGTGAACTTTTCGGAGAAACAGTGAAAAGACAACTATGTTTGTGTCACAGTTACAAAGGTGACTGTGTGCTGTAGATGATCAGCAGGAGCTTTTTTGCATGGCTCTTCTGCTGTTTTAGCACAGTCTAAACGTTCCTGCTCTACTGTCTCTGTTGCTGCTCAGCTGAGAGCGGGCGCAGAGATGTTGGATCCAATTGGTCTTTCAGGTAGGAAAGGGAGGAGTGGCAGCAATGCGTGTTTCAGAGTTGCAAAGCTCACTGTGCGCTGAAGAAGATCTGCAGGGACAATTTGTCCTGGCACTTCTGTCTTTTAGCAGAGTCTAAACGTTCCTGCTCTACTCTCTCTGCTGCTGCACAGCAGAGAATGGCACGGAGATTTTGGATTCAAGTGGTCTTTGAGGTAGGAAAGAGAGGAGCGACAGCAATATGTGTTTCACAGTTGCAAAGCTGACTGCGTGCTGAAGATGCCCAGCCGGAGTGTACCCTCCTGGCTCTTCAGCTGTGGGAGCAGAGTCCAAGCGCTCGTGCTCACCTGTCCCGGCTGCTCTTGAAACGACAGAGGGCACCAGAAACGTTGGCTTCAAATGCACTTTTAGGAGATAAAGTGAGGAGTAATAACAATGTGTGTGTCACAGTTGTAAAGTTCAGTGTGTGGTAAAGAAGCACAACAGCAGCTTTCTGGACTGTCTCTTCCACTGTCTTTGATTCCACACATTCCTGCTCTACTCACTGTGCTGCTCACAGCAGAGAGCTGGAAACGGAGTTGTTGAATTCAAGTGAACTTTTAGGAGAAACAGTGAAAAGTGACAGGAATGTTTGTGTCACAGTTACAAAGGTGACTGTGTGCTATGGATGATCAGCAGGAGCTTTTTTGCATGGCTCTTCTGCTGTTTTGGCACAGTCTAAACGTTCCTGCTCTACTGCCTCTGTTGCTGCTGAGCAGAGAGCGGGCACAGAGATGTTGGATTCAATTGGTCTTTCAGGCAGGAAAGGGAGGAGTGGCAGCAATGCGTGTTTCAGAGTTGCAAAGCTCGCTGTGCGCTGAAGATTATCAGCAGACTCTTTTTGGCCTGGCTCTTCTGCTGTTTTAGCACAGTCTAAACGTTCCTGCTCTACTCACTCTGCTGCTGCTCAGAGAGAGCGGGCAGTGGAGAGGTTTCATTCAAATGGACTTTTAGGAGATAAAGTGACGAGTGACAGTAATGTGTGTGCCACAGTTGCAAAGCTCACTGTGTGCTGAAGATGATCAGTGGGAACTTTCTGGACTGTCTCTTCTGCTGTTTCAGCAGAGTCCAAACGGAAGTGCTATACTCTGCTGCTGCTCACAGAGAGGAGGCTCAGGAGATGGTGGATTCAATTGGACTTTCAGGTAGGGAAGTGAGGGGTGACAGCAAAGTGTGTGACACAGTTTCAAAGCACACTCTGTCCTGAAGATGCTCAGTCGGAGCTCTCCCTCCTGGCCCTTCGGCTGTGGGAGCAGAGTCCAAGCGCTCGTGCTCACCTGTCACGGCTGCTCTTGAAACGACAGAGGGCGCCAGAAACGTTGCATTCAAGTGAACTTTTCGGAGAAACAGTGAAAAGTGACAACTATGTTTGTGTCACAGTTACAAAGGTGACTGTGTGCTGTAGATGATCAGCAGGAGCTTTTTTGCATGGCTCTTCTGCTGTTTTAGCACAGTCTAAACGTTCCTGCTCTACTGTCTCTGTTGCTGCTCAGCTGAGAGCGGGCGCAGAGATGTTGGATCCAATTGGTCTTTCAGGTAGGAAAGGGAGGAGTGGCAGCAATGCGTGTTTCAGAGTTGCAAAGCTCACTGTGCGCTGAAGAAGATCTGCAGGGACAATTTGTCCTGGCACTTCTGTCTTTTAGCAGAGTCTAAACGTTCCTGCTCTACTCTCTCTGCTGCTGCACAGCAGAGAATGGCACGGAGATTTTGGATTCAAGTGGTCTTTGAGGTAGGAAAGAGAGGAGCGACAGCAATATGTGTTTCACAGTTGCAAAGCTGACTGCGTGCTGAAGATGCCCAGCCGGAGTGTACCCTCCTGGCTCTTCAGCTGTGGGAGCAGAGTCCAAGCGCTCGTGCTCACCTGTCCCGGCTGCTCTTGAAACGACAGAGGGCACCAGAAACGTTGGCTTCAAATGCACTTTTAGGAGATAAAGTGAGGAGTAATAACAATGTGTGTGTCACAGTTGTAAAGTTCAGTGTGTGGTAAAGAAGCACAACAGCAGCTTTCTGGACTGTCTCTTCCACTGTCTTTGATTCCACACATTCCTGCTCTACTCACTGTGCTGCTCACAGCAGAGAGCTGGAAACGGAGTTGTTGAATTCAAGTGAACTTTTAGGAGAAACAGTGAAAAGTGACAGGAATGTTTGTGTCACAGTTACAAAGGTGACTGTGTGCTATGGATGATCAGCAGGAGCTTTTTTGCATGGCTCTTCTGCTGTTTTGGCACAGTCTAAACGTTCCTGCTCTACTGCCTCTGTTGCTGCTGAGCAGAGAGCGGGCACAGAGATGTTGGATTCAATTGGTCTTTCAGGCAGGAAAGGGAGGAGTGGCAGCAATGCGTGTTTCAGAGTTGCAAAGCTCGCTGTGCGCTGAAGATTATCAGCAGACTCTTTTTGGCCTGGCTCTTCTGCTGTTTTAGCACAGTCTAAACGTTCCTGCTCTACTCACTCTGCTGCTGCTCAGAGAGAGCGGGCAGTGGAGAGGTTTCATTCAAATGGACTTTTAGGAGATAAAGTGACGAGTGACAGTAATGTGTGTGCCACAGTTGCAAAGCTCACTGTGTGCTGAAGATGATCAGTGGGAACTTTCTGGACTGTCTCTTCTGCTGTTTCAGCAGAGTCCAAACGGAAGTGCTATACTCTGCTGCTGCTCACAGAGAGGAGGCTCAGGAGATGGTGGATTCAATTGGACTTTCAGGTAGGGAAGTGAGGGGTGACAGCAAAGTGTGTGACACAGTTTCAAAGCACACTCTGTCCTGAAGATGCTCAGTCGGAGCTCTCCCTCCTGGCCCTTCGGCTGTGGGAGCAGAGTCCAAGCGCTCGTGCTCACCTGTCACGGCTGCTCTTGAAACGACAGAGGGCGCCAGAAACGTTGCATTCAAGTGAACTTTTCGGAGAAACAGTGAAAAGTGACAACTATGTTTGTGTCACAGTTACAAAGGTGACTGTGTGCTGTAGATGATCAGCAGGAGCTTTTTTGCATGGCTCTTCTGCTGTTTTAGCACAGTCTAAACGTTCCTGCTCTACTGTCTCTGTTGCTGCTCAGCTGAGAGCGGGCGCAGAGATGTTGGATCCAATTGGTCTTTCAGGTAGGAAAGGGAGGAGTGGCAGCAATGCGTGTTTCAGAGTTGCAAAGCTCACTGTGCGCTGAAGAAGATCTGCAGGGACAATTTGTCCTGGCACTTCTGTCTTTTAGCAGAGTCTAAACGTTCCTGCTCTACTCTCTCTGCTGCTGCACAGCAGAGAATGGCACGGAGATTTTGGATTCAAGTGGTCTTTGAGGTAGGAAAGAGAGGAGCGACAGCAATATGTGTTTCACAGTTGCAAAGCTGACTGCGTGCTGAAGATGCCCAGCCGGAGTGTACCCTCCTGGCTCTTCAGCTGTGGGAGCAGAGTCCAAGCGCTCGTGCTCACCTGTCCCGGCTGCTCTTGAAACGACAGAGGGCACCAGAAACGTTGGCTTCAAATGCACTTTTAGGAGATAAAGTGAGGAGTAATAACAATGTGTGTGTCACAGTTGTAAAGTTCAGTGTGTGGTAAAGAAGCACAACAGCAGCTTTCTGGACTGTCTCTTCCACTGTCTTTGATTCCACACATTCCTGCTCTACTCACTGTGCTGCTCACAGCAGAGAGCTGGAAACGGAGTTGTTGAATTCAAGTGAACTTTTAGGAGAAACAGTGAAAAGTGACAGGAATGTTTGTGTCACAGTTACAAAGGTGACTGTGTGCTATGGATGATCAGCAGGAGCTTTTTTGCATGGCTCTTCTGCTGTTTTGGCACAGTCTAAACGTTCCTGCTCTACTGCCTCTGTTGCTGCTGAGCAGAGAGCGGGCACAGAGATGTTGGATTCAATTGGTCTTTCAGGCAGGAAAGGGAGGAGTGGCAGCAATGCGTGTTTCAGAGTTGCAAAGCTCGCTGTGCGCTGAAGATTATCAGCAGACTCTTTTTGGCCTGGCTCTTCTGCTGTTTTAGCACAGTCTAAACGTTCCTGCTCTACTCACTCTGCTGCTGCTCAGAGAGAGCGGGCAGTGGAGAGGTTTCATTCAAATGGACTTTTAGGAGATAAAGTGACGAGTGACAGTAATGTGTGTGCCACAGTTGCAAAGCTCACTGTGTGCTGAAGATGATCAGTGGGAACTTTCTGGACTGTCTCTTCTGCTGTTTCAGCAGAGTCCAAACGGAAGTGCTATACTCTGCTGCTGCTCACAGAGAGGAGGCTCAGGAGATGGTGGATTCAATTGGACTTTCAGGTAGGGAAGTGAGGGGTGACAGCAAAGTGTGTGACACAGTTTCAAAGCACACTCTGTCCTGAAGATGCTCAGTCGGAGCTCTCCCTCCTGGCCCTTCGGCTGTGGGAGCAGAGTCCAAGCGCTCGTGCTCACCTGTCACGGCTGCTCTTGAAACGACAGAGGGCGCCAGAAACGTTGCATTCAAGTGAACTTTTCGGAGAAACAGTGAAAAGTGACAACTATGTTTGTGTCACAGTTACAAAGGTGACTGTGTGCTGTAGATGATCAGCAGGAGCTTTTTTGCATGGCTCTTCTGCTGTTTTAGCACAGTCTAAACGTTCCTGCTCTACTGTCTCTGTTGCTGCTCAGCTGAGAGCGGGCGCAGAGATGTTGGATCCAATTGGTCTTTCAGGTAGGAAAGGGAGGAGTGGCAGCAATGCGTGTTTCAGAGTTGCAAAGCTCACTGTGCGCTGAAGAAGATCTGCAGGGACAATTTGTCCTGGCACTTCTGTCTTTTAGCAGAGTCTAAACGTTCCTGCTCTACTCTCTCTGCTGCTGCACAGCAGAGAATGGCACGGAGATTTTGGATTCAAGTGGTCTTTGAGGTAGGAAAGAGAGGAGCGACAGCAATATGTGTTTCACAGTTGCAAAGCTGACTGCGTGCTGAAGATGCCCAGCCGGAGTGTACCCTCCTGGCTCTTCAGCTGTGGGAGCAGAGTCCAAGCGCTCGTGCTCACCTGTCCCGGCTGCTCTTGAAACGACAGAGGGCACCAGAAACGTTGGCTTCAAATGCACTTTTAGGAGATAAAGTGAGGAGTAATAACAATGTGTGTGTCACAGTTGTAAAGTTCAGTGTGTGGTAAAGAAGCACAACAGCAGCTTTCTGGACTGTCTCTTCCACTGTCTTTGATTCCACACATTCCTGCTCTACTCACTGTGCTGCTCACAGCAGAGAGCTGGAAACGGAGTTGTTGAATTCAAGTGAACTTTTAGGAGAAACAGTGAAAAGTGACAGGAATGTTTGTGTCACAGTTACAAAGGTGACTGTGTGCTATGGATGATCAGCAGGAGCTTTTTTGCATGGCTCTTCTGCTGTTTTGGCACAGTCTAAACGTTCCTGCTCTACTGCCTCTGTTGCTGCTGAGCAGAGAGCGGGCACAGAGATGTTGGATTCAATTGGTCTTTCAGGCAGGAAAGGGAGGAGTGGCAGCAATGCGTGTTTCAGAGTTGCAAAGCTCGCTGTGCGCTGAAGATTATCAGCAGACTCTTTTTGGCCTGGCTCTTCTGCTGTTTTAGCACAGTCTAAACGTTCCTGCTCTACTCACTCTGCTGCTGCTCAGAGAGAGCGGGCAGTGGAGAGGTTTCATTCAAATGGACTTTTAGGAGATAAAGTGACGAGTGACAGTAATGTGTGTGCCACAGTTGCAAAGCTCACTGTGTGCTGAAGATGATCAGTGGGAACTTTCTGGACTGTCTCTTCTGCTGTTTCAGCAGAGTCCAAACGGAAGTGCTATACTCTGCTGCTGCTCACAGAGAGGAGGCTCAGGAGATGGTGGATTCAATTGGACTTTCAGGTAGGGAAGTGAGGGGTGACAGCAAAGTGTGTGACACAGTTTCAAAGCACACTCTGTCCTGAAGATGCTCAGTCGGAGCTCTCCCTCCTGGCCCTTCGGCTGTGGGAGCAGAGTCCAAGCGCTCGTGCTCACCTGTCACGGCTGCTCTTGAAACGACAGAGGGCGCCAGAAACGTTGCATTCAAGTGAACTTTTCGGAGAAACAGTGAAAAGTGACAACTATGTTTGTGTCACAGTTACAAAGGTGACTGTGTGCTGTAGATGATCAGCAGGAGCTTTTTTGCATGGCTCTTCTGCTGTTTTAGCACAGTCTAAACGTTCCTGCTCTACTGTCTCTGTTGCTGCTCAGCTGAGAGCGGGCGCAGAGATGTTGGATCCAATTGGTCTTTCAGGTAGGAAAGGGAGGAGTGGCAGCAATGCGTGTTTCAGAGTTGCAAAGCTCACTGTGCGCTGAAGAAGATCTGCAGGGACAATTTGTCCTGGCACTTCTGTCTTTTAGCAGAGTCTAAACGTTCCTGCTCTACTCTCTCTGCTGCTGCACAGCAGAGAATGGCACGGAGATTTTGGATTCAAGTGGTCTTTGAGGTAGGAAAGAGAGGAGCGACAGCAATATGTGTTTCACAGTTGCAAAGCTGACTGCGTGCTGAAGATGCCCAGCCGGAGTGTACCCTCCTGGCTCTTCAGCTGTGGGAGCAGAGTCCAAGCGCTCGTGCTCACCTGTCCCGGCTGCTCTTGAAACGACAGAGGGCACCAGAAACGTTGGCTTCAAATGCACTTTTAGGAGATAAAGTGAGGAGTAATAACAATGTGTGTGTCACAGTTGTAAAGTTCAGTGTGTGGTAAAGAAGCACAACAGCAGCTTTCTGGACTGTCTCTTCCACTGTCTTTGATTCCACACATTCCTGCTCTACTCACTGTGCTGCTCACAGCAGAGAGCTGGAAACGGAGTTGTTGAATTCAAGTGAACTTTTAGGAGAAACAGTGAAAAGTGACAGGAATGTTTGTGTCACAGTTACAAAGGTGACTGTGTGCTATGGATGATCAGCAGGAGCTTTTTTGCATGGCTCTTCTGCTGTTTTGGCACAGTCTAAACGTTCCTGCTCTACTGCCTCTGTTGCTGCTGAGCAGAGAGCGGGCACAGAGATGTTGGATTCAATTGGTCTTTCAGGCAGGAAAGGGAGGAGTGGCAGCAATGCGTGTTTCAGAGTTGCAAAGCTCGCTGTGCGCTGAAGATTATCAGCAGACTCTTTTTGGCCTGGCTCTTCTGCTGTTTTAGCACAGTCTAAACGTTCCTGCTCTACTCACTCTGCTGCTGCTCAGAGAGAGCGGGCAGTGGAGAGGTTTCATTCAAATGGACTTTTAGGAGATAAAGTGACGAGTGACAGTAATGTGTGTGCCACAGTTGCAAAGCTCACTGTGTGCTGAAGATGATCAGTGGGAACTTTCTGGACTGTCTCTTCTGCTGTTTCAGCAGAGTCCAAACGGAAGTGCTATACTCTGCTGCTGCTCACAAAGAGGAGGCTCAGGAGATGGTGGATTCAATTGGACTTTCAGGTAGGGAAGTGAGGGGTGACAGCAAAGTGTGTGACACAGTTTCAAAGCACACTCTGTCCTGAAGATGCTCAGTCGGAGCTCTCCCTCCTGGCCCTTCGGCTGTGGGAGCAGAGTCCAAGCGCTCGTGCTCACCTGTCACGGCTGCTCTTGAAACGACAGAGGGCGCCAGAAACGTTGCATTCAAGTGAACTTTTCGGAGAAACAGTGAAAAGTGACAACTATGTTTGTGTCACAGTTACAAAGGTGACTGTGTGCTGTAGATGATCAGCAGGAGCTTTTTTGCATGGCTCTTCTGCTGTTTTAGCACAGTCTAAACGTTCCTGCTCTACTGTCTCTGTTGCTGCTCAGCTGAGAGCGGGCGCAGAGATGTTGGATCCAATTGGTCTTTCAGGTAGGAAAGGGAGGAGTGGCAGCAATGCGTGTTTCAGAGTTGCAAAGCTCACTGTGCGCTGAAGAAGATCTGCAGGGACAATTTGTCCTGGCACTTCTGTCTTTTAGCAGAGTCTAAACGTTCCTGCTCTACTCTCTCTGCTGCTGCACAGCAGAGAATGGCACGGAGATTTTGGATTCAAGTGGTCTTTGAGGTAGGAAAGAGAGGAGCGACAGCAATATGTGTTTCACAGTTGCAAAGCTGACTGCGTGCTGAAGATGCCCAGCCGGAGTGTACCCTCCTGGCTCTTCAGCTGTGGGAGCAGAGTCCAAGCGCTCGTGCTCACCTGTCCCGGCTGCTCTTGAAACGACAGAGGGCACCAGAAACGTTGGCTTCAAATGCACTTTTAGGAGATAAAGTGAGGAGTAATAACAATGTGTGTGTCACAGTTGTAAAGTTCAGTGTGTGGTAAAGAAGCACAACAGCAGCTTTCTGGACTGTCTCTTCCACTGTCTTTGATTCCACACATTCCTGCTCTACTCACTGTGCTGCTCACAGCAGAGAGCTGGAAACGGAGTTGTTGAATTCAAGTGAACTTTTAGGAGAAACAGTGAAAAGTGACAGGAATGTTTGTGTCACAGTTACAAAGGTGACTGTGTGCTATGGATGATCAGCAGGAGCTTTTTTGCATGGCTCTTCTGCTGTTTTGGCACAGTCTAAACGTTCCTGCTCTACTGCCTCTGTTGCTGCTGAGCAGAGAGCGGGCACAGAGATGTTGGATTCAATTGGTCTTTCAGGCAGGAAAGGGAGGAGTGGCAGCAATGCGTGTTTCAGAGTTGCAAAGCTCGCTGTGCGCTGAAGATTATCAGCAGACTCTTTTTGGCCTGGCTCTTCTGCTGTTTTAGCACAGTCTAAACGTTCCTGCTCTACTCACTCTGCTGCTGCTCAGAGAGAGCGGGCAGTGGAGAGGTTTCATTCAAATGGACTTTTAGGAGATAAAGTGACGAGTGACAGTAATGTGTGTGCCACAGTTGCAAAGCTCACTGTGTGCTGAAGATGATCAGTGGGAACTTTCTGGACTGTCTCTTCTGCTGTTTCAGCAGAGTCCAAACGGAAGTGCTATACTCTGCTGCTGCTCACAGAGAGGAGGCTCAGGAGATGGTGGATTCAATTGGACTTTCAGGTAGGGAAGTGAGGGGTGACAGCAAAGTGTGTGACACAGTTTCAAAGCACACTCTGTCCTGAAGATGCTCAGTCGGAGCTCTCCCTCCTGGCCCTTCGGCTGTGGGAGCAGAGTCCAAGCGCTCGTGCTCACCTGTCACGGCTGCTCTTGAAACGACAGAGGGCGCCAGAAACGTTGCATTCAAGTGAACTTTTCGGAGAAACAGTGAAAAGTGACAACTATGTTTGTGTCACAGTTACAAAGGTGACTGTGTGCTGTAGATGATCAGCAGGAGCTTTTTTGCATGGCTCTTCTGCTGTTTTAGCACAGTCTAAACGTTCCTGCTCTACTGTCTCTGTTGCTGCTCAGCTGAGAGCGGGCGCAGAGATGTTGGATCCAATTGGTCTTTCAGGTAGGAAAGGGAGGAGTGGCAGCAATGCGTGTTTCAGAGTTGCAAAGCTCACTGTGCGCTGAAGAAGATCTGCAGGGACAATTTGTCCTGGCACTTCTGTCTTTTAGCAGAGTCTAAACGTTCCTGCTCTACTCTCTCTGCTGCTGCACAGCAGAGAATGGCACGGAGATTTTGGATTCAAGTGGTCTTTGAGGTAGGAAAGAGAGGAGCGACAGCAATATGTGTTTCACAGTTGCAAAGCTGACTGCGTGCTGAAGATGCCCAGCCGGAGTGTACCCTCCTGGCTCTTCAGCTGTGGGAGCAGAGTCCAAGCGCTCGTGCTCACCTGTCCCGGCTGCTCTTGAAACGACAGAGGGCACCAGAAACGTTGGCTTCAAATGCACTTTTAGGAGATAAAGTGAGGAGTAATAACAATGTGTGTGTCACAGTTGTAAAGTTCAGTGTGTGGTAAAGAAGCACAACAGCAGCTTTCTGGACTGTCTCTTCCACTGTCTTTGATTCCACACATTCCTGCTCTACTCACTGTGCTGCTCACAGCAGAGAGCTGGAAACGGAGTTGTTGAATTCAAGTGAACTTTTAGGAGAAACAGTGAAAAGTGACAGGAATGTTTGTGTCACAGTTACAAAGGTGACTGTGTGCTATGGATGATCAGCAGGAGCTTTTTTGCATGGCTCTTCTGCTGTTTTGGCACAGTCTAAACGTTCCTGCTCTACTGCCTCTGTTGCTGCTGAGCAGAGAGCGGGCACAGAGATGTTGGATTCAATTGGTCTTTCAGGCAGGAAAGGGAGGAGTGGCAGCAATGCGTGTTTCAGAGTTGCAAAGCTCGCTGTGCGCTGAAGATTATCAGCAGACTCTTTTTGGCCTGGCTCTTCTGCTGTTTTAGCACAGTCTAAACGTTCCTGCTCTACTCACTCTGCTGCTGCTCAGAGAGAGCGGGCAGTGGAGAGGTTTCATTCAAATGGACTTTTAGGAGATAAAGTGACGAGTGACAGTAATGTGTGTGCCACAGTTGCAAAGCTCACTGTGTGCTGAAGATGATCAGTGGGAACTTTCTGGACTGTCTCTTCTGCTGTTTCAGCAGAGTCCAAACGGAAGTGCTATACTCTGCTGCTGCTCACAAAGAGGAGGCTCAGGAGATGGTGGATTCAATTGGACTTTCAGGTAGGGAAGTGAGGGGTGACAGCAAAGTGTGTGACACAGTTTCAAAGCACACTCTGTCCTGAAGATGCTCAGTCGGAGCTCTCCCTCCTGGCCCTTCGGCTGTGGGAGCAGAGTCCAAGCGCTCGTGCTCACCTGTCACGGCTGCTCTTGAAACGACAGAGGGCGCCAGAAACGTTGCATTCAAGTGAACTTTTCGGAGAAACAGTGAAAAGTGACAACTATGTTTGTGTCACAGTTACAAAGGTGACTGTGTGCTGTAGATGATCAGCAGGAGCTTTTTTGCATGGCTCTTCTGCTGTTTTAGCACAGTCTAAACGTTCCTGCTCTACTGTCTCTGTTGCTGCTCAGCTGAGAGCGGGCGCAGAGATGTTGGATCCAATTGGTCTTTCAGGTAGGAAAGGGAGGAGTGGCAGCAATGCGTGTTTCAGAGTTGCAAAGCTCACTGTGCGCTGAAGAAGATCTGCAGGGACAATTTGTCCTGGCACTTCTGTCTTTTAGCAGAGTCTAAACGTTCCTGCTCTACTCTCTCTGCTGCTGCACAGCAGAGAATGGCACGGAGATTTTGGATTCAAGTGGTCTTTGAGGTAGGAAAGAGAGGAGCGACAGCAATATGTGTTTCACAGTTGCAAAGCTGACTGCGTGCTGAAGATGCCCAGCCGGAGTGTACCCTCCTGGCTCTTCAGCTGTGGGAGCAGAGTCCAAGCGCTCGTGCTCACCTGTCCCGGCTGCTCTTGAAACGACAGAGGGCACCAGAAACGTTGGCTTCAAATGCACTTTTAGGAGATAAAGTGAGGAGTAATAACAATGTGTGTGTCACAGTTGTAAAGTTCAGTGTGTGGTAAAGAAGCACAACAGCAGCTTTCTGGACTGTCTCTTCCACTGTCTTTGATTCCACACATTCCTGCTCTACTCACTGTGCTGCTCACAGCAGAGAGCTGGAAACGGAGTTGTTGAATTCAAGTGAACTTTTAGGAGAAACAGTGAAAAGTGACAGGAATGTTTGTGTCACAGTTACAAAGGTGACTGTGTGCTATGGATGATCAGCAGGAGCTTTTTTGCATGGCTCTTCTGCTGTTTTGGCACAGTCTAAACGTTCCTGCTCTACTGCCTCTGTTGCTGCTGAGCAGAGAGCGGGCACAGAGATGTTGGATTCAATTGGTCTTTCAGGCAGGAAAGGGAGGAGTGGCAGCAATGCGTGTTTCAGAGTTGCAAAGCTCGCTGTGCGCTGAAGATTATCAGCAGACTCTTTTTGGCCTGGCTCTTCTGCTGTTTTAGCACAGTCTAAACGTTCCTGCTCTACTCACTCTGCTGCTGCTCAGAGAGAGCGGGCAGTGGAGAGGTTTCATTCAAATGGACTTTTAGGAGATAAAGTGACGAGTGACAGTAATGTGTGTGCCACAGTTGCAAAGCTCACTGTGTGCTGAAGATGATCAGTGGGAACTTTCTGGACTGTCTCTTCTGCTGTTTCAGCAGAGTCCAAACGGAAGTGCTATACTCTGCTGCTGCTCACAAAGAGGAGGCTCAGGAGATGGTGGATTCAATTGGACTTTCAGGTAGGGAAGTGAGGGGTGACAGCAAAGTGTGTGACACAGTTTCAAAGCACACTCTGTCCTGAAGATGCTCAGTCGGAGCTCTCCCTCCTGGCCCTTCGGCTGTGGGAGCAGAGTCCAAGCGCTCGTGCTCACCTGTCACGGCTGCTCTTGAAACGACAGAGGGCGCCAGAAACGTTGCATTCAAGTGAACTTTTCGGAGAAACAGTGAAAAGTGACAACTATGTTTGTGTCACAGTTACAAAGGTGACTGTGTGCTGTAGATGATCAGCAGGAGCTTTTTTGCATGGCTCTTCTGCTGTTTTAGCACAGTCTAAACGTTCCTGCTCTACTGTCTCTGTTGCTGCTCAGCTGAGAGCGGGCGCAGAGATGTTGGATCCAATTGGTCTTTCAGGTAGGAAAGGGAGGAGTGGCAGCAATGCGTGTTTCAGAGTTGCAAAGCTCACTGTGCGCTGAAGACGATCTGCAGGGACAATTTGTCCTGGCACTTCTGTCTTTTAGCAGAGTCTAAACGTTCCTGCTCTACTCTCTCTGCTGCTGCACAGCAGAGAATGGCACGGAGATTTTGGATTCAAGTGGTCTTTGAGGTAGGAAAGAGAGGAGCGACAGCAATATGTGTTTCACAGTTGCAAAGCTGACTGCGTGCTGAAGATGCCCAGCCGGAGTGTACCCTCCTGGCTCTTCAGCTGTGGGAGCAGAGTCCAAGCGCTCGTGCTCACCTGTCCCGGCTGCTCTTGAAACGACAGAGGGCACCAGAAACGTTGGCTTCAAATGCACTTTTAGGAGATAAAGTGAGGAGTAATAACAATGTGTGTGTCACAGTTGTAAAGTTCAGTGTGTGGTAAAGAAGCACAACAGCAGCTTTCTGGACTGTCTCTTCCACTGTCTTTGATTCCACACATTCCTGCTCTACTCACTGTGCTGCTCACAGCAGAGAGCTGGAAACGGAGTTGTTGAATTCAAGTGAACTTTTAGGAGAAACAGTGAAAAGTGACAGGAATGTTTGTGTCACAGTTACAAAGGTGACTGTGTGCTATGGATGATCAGCAGGAGCTTTTTTGCATGGCTCTTCTGCTGTTTTGGCACAGTCTAAACGTTCCTGCTCTACTGCCTCTGTTGCTGCTGAGCAGAGAGCGGGCACAGAGATGTTGGATTCAATTGGTCTTTCAGGCAGGAAAGGGAGGAGTGGCAGCAATGCGTGTTTCAGAGTTGCAAAGCTCGCTGTGCGCTGAAGATTATCAGCAGACTCTTTTTGGCCTGGCTCTTCTGCTGTTTTAGCACAGTCTAAACGTTCCTGCTCTACTCACTCTGCTGCTGCTCAGAGAGAGCGGGCAGTGGAGAGGTTTCATTCAAATGGACTTTTAGGAGATAAAGTGACGAGTGACAGTAATGTGTGTGCCACAGTTGCAAAGCTCACTGTGTGCTGAAGATGATCAGTGGGAACTTTCTGGACTGTCTCTTCTGCTGTTTCAGCAGAGTCCAAACGGAAGTGCTATACTCTGCTGCTGCTCACAAAGAGCAGGCTCAGGAGATGGTGGATTCAATTGGACTTTCAGGTAGGGAAGTGAGGGGTGACAGCAAAGTGTGTGACACAGTTTCAAAGCACACTCTGTCCTGAAGATGCTCAGTCGGAGCTCTCCCTCCTGGCCCTTCGGCTGTGGGAGCAGAGTCCAAGCGCTCGTGCTCACCTGTCACGGCTGCTCTTGAAACGACAGAGGGCGCCAGAAACGTTGCATTCAAGTGAACTTTTCGGAGAAACAGTGAAAAGTGACAACTATGTTTGTGTCACAGTTACAAAGGTGACTGTGTGCTGTAGATGATCAGCAGGAGCTTTTTTGCATGGCTCTTCTGCTGTTTTAGCACAGTCTAAACGTTCCTGCTCTACTGTCTCTGTTGCTGCTCAGCTGAGAGCGGGCGCAGAGATGTTGGATCCAATTGGTCTTTCAGGTAGGAAAGGGAGGAGTGGCAGCAATGCGTGTTTCAGAGTTGCAAAGCTCACTGTGCGCTGAAGAAGATCTGCAGGGACAATTTGTCCTGGCACTTCTGTCTTTTAGCAGAGTCTAAACGTTCCTGCTCTACTCTCTCTGCTGCTGCACAGCAGAGAATGGCACGGAGATTTTGGATTCAAGTGGTCTTTGAGGTAGGAAAGAGAGGAGCGACAGCAATATGTGTTTCACAGTTGCAAAGCTGACTGCGTGCTGAAGATGCCCAGCCGGAGTGTACCCTCCTGGCTCTTCAGCTGTGGGAGCAGAGTCCAAGCGCTCGTGCTCACCTGTCCCGGCTGCTCTTGAAACGACAGAGGGCACCAGAAACGTTGGCTTCAAATGCACTTTTAGGAGATAAAGTGAGGAGTAATAACAATGTGTGTGTCACAGTTGTAAAGTTCAGTGTGTGGTAAAGAAGCACAACAGCAGCTTTCTGGACTGTCTCTTCCACTGTCTTTGATTCCACACATTCCTGCTCTACTCACTGTGCTGCTCACAGCAGAGAGCTGGAAACGGAGTTGTTGAATTCAAGTGAACTTTTAGGAGAAACAGTGAAAAGTGACAGGAATGTTTGTGTCACAGTTACAAAGGTGACTGTGTGCTATGGATGATCAGCAGGAGCTTTTTTGCATGGCTCTTCTGCTGTTTTGGCACAGTCTAAACGTTCCTGCTCTACTGCCTCTGTTGCTGCTGAGCAGAGAGCGGGCACAGAGATGTTGGATTCAATTGGTCTTTCAGGCAGGAAAGGGAGGAGTGGCAGCAATGCGTGTTTCAGAGTTGCAAAGCTCGCTGTGCGCTGAAGATTATCAGCAGACTCTTTTTGGCCTGGCTCTTCTGCTGTTTTAGCACAGTCTAAACGTTCCTGCTCTACTCACTCTGCTGCTGCTCAGAGAGAGCGGGCAGTGGAGAGGTTTCATTCAAATGGACTTTTAGGAGATAAAGTGACGAGTGACAGTAATGTGTGTGCCACAGTTGCAAAGCTCACTGTGTGCTGAAGATGATCAGTGGGAACTTTCTGGACTGTCTCTTCTGCTGTTTCAGCAGAGTCCAAACGGAAGTGCTATACTCTGCTGCTGCTCACAAAGAGGAGGCTCAGGAGATGGTGGATTCAATTGGACTTTCAGGTAGGGAAGTGAGGGGTGACAGCAAAGTGTGTGACACAGTTTCAAAGCACACTCTGTCCTGAAGATGCTCAGTCGGAGCTCTCCCTCCTGGCCCTTCGGCTGTGGGAGCAGAGTCCAAGCGCTCGTGCTCACCTGTCACGGCTGCTCTTGAAACGACAGAGGGCGCCAGAAACGTTGCATTCAAGTGAACTTTTCGGAGAAACAGTGAAAAGTGACAACTATGTTTGTGTCACAGTTACAAAGGTGACTGTGTGCTGTAGATGATCAGCAGGAGCTTTTTTGCATGGCTCTTCTGCTGTTTTAGCACAGTCTAAACGTTCCTGCTCTACTGTCTCTGTTGCTGCTCAGCTGAGAGCGGGCGCAGAGATGTTGGATCCAATTGGTCTTTCAGGTAGGAAAGGGAGGAGTGGCAGCAATGCGTGTTTCAGAGTTGCAAAGCTCACTGTGCGCTGAAGAAGATCTGCAGGGACAATTTGTCCTGGCACTTCTGTCTTTTAGCAGAGTCTAAACGTTCCTGCTCTACTCTCTCTGCTGCTGCACAGCAGAGAATGGCACGGAGATTTTGGATTCAAGTGGTCTTTGAGGTAGGAAAGAGAGGAGCGACAGCAATATGTGTTTCACAGTTGCAAAGCTGACTGCGTGCTGAAGATGCCCAGCCGGAGTGTACCCTCCTGGCTCTTCAGCTGTGGGAGCAGAGTCCAAGCGCTCGTGCTCACCTGTCCCGGCTGCTCTTGAAACGACAGAGGGCACCAGAAACGTTGGCTTCAAATGCACTTTTAGGAGATAAAGTGAGGAGTAATAACAATGTGTGTGTCACAGTTGTAAAGTTCAGTGTGTGGTAAAGAAGCACAACAGCAGCTTTCTGGACTGTCTCTTCCACTGTCTTTGATTCCACACATTCCTGCTCTACTCACTGTGCTGCTCACAGCAGAGAGCTGGAAACGGAGTTGTTGAATTCAAGTGAACTTTTAGGAGAAACAGTGAAAAGTGACAGGAATGTTTGTGTCACAGTTACAAAGGTGACTGTGTGCTATGGATGATCAGCAGGAGCTTTTTTGCATGGCTCTTCTGCTGTTTTGGCACAGTCTAAACGTTCCTGCTCTACTGCCTCTGTTGCTGCTGAGCAGAGAGCGGGCACAGAGATGTTGGATTCAATTGGTCTTTCAGGCAGGAAAGGGAGGAGTGGCAGCAATGCGTGTTTCAGAGTTGCAAAGCTCGCTGTGCGCTGAAGATTATCAGCAGACTCTTTTTGGCCTGGCTCTTCTGCTGTTTTAGCACAGTCTAAACGTTCCTGCTCTACTCACTCTGCTGCTGCTCAGAGAGAGCGGGCAGTGGAGAGGTTTCATTCAAATGGACTTTTAGGAGATAAAGTGACGAGTGACAGTAATGTGTGTGCCACAGTTGCAAAGCTCACTGTGTGCTGAAGATGATCAGTGGGAACTTTCTGGACTGTCTCTTCTGCTGTTTCAGCAGAGTCCAAACGGAAGTGCTATACTCTGCTGCTGCTCACAGAGAGGAGGCTCAGGAGATGGTGGATTCAATTGGACTTTCAGGTAGGGAAGTGAGGGGTGACAGCAAAGTGTGTGACACAGTTTCAAAGCACACTCTGTCCTGAAGATGCTCAGTCGGAGCTCTCCCTCCTGGCCCTTCGGCTGTGGGAGCAGAGTCCAAGCGCTCGTGCTCACCTGTCACGGCTGCTCTTGAAACGACAGAGGGCGCCAGAAACGTTGCATTCAAGTGAACTTTTCGGAGAAACAGTGAAAAGTGACAACTATGTTTGTGTCACAGTTACAAAGGTGACTGTGTGCTGTAGATGATCAGCAGGAGCTTTTTTGCATGGCTCTTCTGCTGTTTTAGCACAGTCTAAACGTTCCTGCTCTACTGTCTCTGTTGCTGCTCAGCTGAGAGCGGGCGCAGAGATGTTGGATCCAATTGGTCTTTCAGGTAGGAAAGGGAGGAGTGGCAGCAATGCGTGTTTCAGAGTTGCAAAGCTCACTGTGCGCTGAAGAAGATCTGCAGGGACAATTTGTCCTGGCACTTCTGTCTTTTAGCAGAGTCTAAACGTTCCTGCTCTACTCTCTCTGCTGCTGCACAGCAGAGAATGGCACGGAGATTTTGGATTCAAGTGGTCTTTGAGGTAGGAAAGAGAGGAGCGACAGCAATATGTGTTTCACAGTTGCAAAGCTGACTGCGTGCTGAAGATGCCCAGCTGGAGTGTACCCTCCTGGCTCTTCAGCTGTGGGAGCAGAGTCCAAGCGCTCGTGCTCACCTGTCCCGGCTGCTCTTGAAACGACAGAGGGCACCAGAAACGTTGGCTTCAAATGCACTTTTAGGAGATAAAGTGAGGAGTAATAACAATGTGTGTGTCACAGTTGTAAAGTTCAGTGTGTGGTAAAGAAGCACAACAGCAGCTTTCTGGACTGTCTCTTCCACTGTCTTTGATTCCACACATTCCTGCTCTACTCACTGTGCTGCTCACAGCAGAGAGCTGGAAACGGAGTTGTTGAATTCAAGTGAACTTTTAGGAGAAACAGTGAAAAGTGACAGGAATGTTTGTGTCACAGTTACAAAGGTGACTGTGTGCTATGGATGATCAGCAGGAGCTTTTTTGCATGGCTCTTCTGCTGTTTTGGCACAGTCTAAACGTTCCTGCTCTACTGCCTCTGTTGCTGCTGAGCAGAGAGCGGGCACAGAGATGTTGGATTCAATTGGTCTTTCAGGCAGGAAAGGGAGGAGTGGCAGCAATGCGTGTTTCAGAGTTGCAAAGCTCGCTGTGCGCTGAAGATTATCAGCAGACTCTTTTTGGCCTGGCTCTTCTGCTGTTTTAGCACAGTCTAAACGTTCCTGCTCTACTCACTCTGCTGCTGCTCAGAGAGAGCGGGCAGTGGAGAGGTTTCATTCAAATGGACTTTTAGGAGATAAAGTGACGAGTGACAGTAATGTGTGTGCCACAGTTGCAAAGCTCACTGTGTGCTGAAGATGATCAGTGGGAACTTTCTGGACTGTCTCTTCTGCTGTTTCAGCAGAGTCCAAACGGAAGTGCTATACTCTGCTGCTGCTCACAGAGAGGAGGCTCAGGAGATGGTGGATTCAATTGGACTTTCAGGTAGGGAAGTGAGGGGTGACAGCAAAGTGTGTGACACAGTTTCAAAGCACACTCTGTCCTGAAGATGCTCAGTCGGAGCTCTCCCTCCTGGCCCTTCGGCTGTGGGAGCAGAGTCCAAGCGCTCGTGCTCACCTGTCACGGCTGCTCTTGAAACGACAGAGGGCGCCAGAAACGTTGCATTCAAGTGAACTTTTCGGAGAAACAGTGAAAAGTGACAACTATGTTTGTGTCACAGTTACAAAGGTGACTGTGTGCTGTAGATGATCAGCAGGAGCTTTTTTGCATGGCTCTTCTGCTGTTTTAGCACAGTCTAAACGTTCCTGCTCTACTGTCTCTGTTGCTGCTCAGCTGAGAGCGGGCGCAGAGATGTTGGATCCAATTGGTCTTTCAGGTAGGAAAGGGAGGAGTGGCAGCAATGCGTGTTTCAGAGTTGCAAAGCTCACTGTGCGCTGAAGAAGATCTGCAGGGACAATTTGTCCTGGCACTTCTGTCTTTTAGCAGAGTCTAAACGTTCCTGCTCTACTCTCTCTGCTGCTGCACAGCAGAGAATGGCACGGAGATTTTGGATTCAAGTGGTCTTTGAGGTAGGAAAGAGAGGAGCGACAGCAATATGTGTTTCACAGTTGCAAAGCTGACTGCGTGCTGAAGATGCCCAGCCGGAGTGTACCCTCCTGGCTCTTCAGCTGTGGGAGCAGAGTCCAAGCGCTCGTGCTCACCTGTCCCGGCTGCTCTTGAAACGACAGAGGGCACCAGAAACGTTGGCTTCAAATGCACTTTTAGGAGATAAAGTGAGGAGTAATAACAATGTGTGTGTCACAGTTGTAAAGTTCAGTGTGTGGTAAAGAAGCACAACAGCAGCTTTCTGGACTGTCTCTTCCACTGTCTTTGATTCCACACATTCCTGCTCTACTCACTGTGCTGCTCACAGCAGAGAGCTGGAAACGGAGTTGTTGAATTCAAGTGAACTTTTAGGAGAAACAGTGAAAAGTGACAGGAATGTTTGTGTCACAGTTACAAAGGTGACTGTGTGCTATGGATGATCAGCAGGAGCTTTTTTGCATGGCTCTTCTGCTGTTTTGGCACAGTCTAAACGTTCCTGCTCTACTGCCTCTGTTGCTGCTGAGCAGAGAGCGGGCACAGAGATGTTGGATTCAATTGGTCTTTCAGGCAGGAAAGGGAGGAGTGGCAGCAATGCGTGTTTCAGAGTTGCAAAGCTCGCTGTGCGCTGAAGATTATCAGCAGACTCTTTTTGGCCTGGCTCTTCTGCTGTTTTAGCACAGTCTAAACGTTCCTGCTCTACTCACTCTGCTGCTGCTCAGAGAGAGCGGGCAGTGGAGAGGTTTCATTCAAATGGACTTTTAGGAGATAAAGTGACGAGTGACAGTAATGTGTGTGCCACAGTTGCAAAGCTCACTGTGTGCTGAAGATGATCAGTGGGAACTTTCTGGACTGTCTCTTCTGCTGTTTCAGCAGAGTCCAAACGGAAGTGCTATACTCTGCTGCTGCTCACAGAGAGGAGGCTCAGGAGATGGTGGATTCAATTGGACTTTCAGGTAGGGAAGTGAGGGGTGACAGCAAAGTGTGTGACACAGTTTCAAAGCACACTCTGTCCTGAAGATGCTCAGTCGGAGCTCTCCCTCCTGGCCCTTCGGCTGTGGGAGCAGAGTCCAAGCGCTCGTGCTCACCTGTCACGGCTGCTCTTGAAACGACAGAGGGCGCCAGAAACGTTGCATTCAAGTGAACTTTTCGGAGAAACAGTGAAAAGTGACAACTATGTTTGTGTCACAGTTACAAAGGTGACTGTGTGCTGTAGATGATCAGCAGGAGCTTTTTTGCATGGCTCTTCTGCTGTTTTAGCACAGTCTAAACGTTCCTGCTCTACTGTCTCTGTTGCTGCTCAGCTGAGAGCGGGCGCAGAGATGTTGGATCCAATTGGTCTTTCAGGTAGGAAAGGGAGGAGTGGCAGCAATGCGTGTTTCAGAGTTGCAAAGCTCACTGTGCGCTGAAGAAGATCTGCAGGGACAATTTGTCCTGGCACTTCTGTCTTTTAGCAGAGTCTAAACGTTCCTGCTCTACTCTCTCTGCTGCTGCACAGCAGAGAATGGCACGGAGATTTTGGATTCAAGTGGTCTTTGAGGTAGGAAAGAGAGGAGCGACAGCAATATGTGTTTCACAGTTGCAAAGCTGACTGCGTGCTGAAGATGCCCAGCCGGAGTGTACCCTCCTGGCTCTTCAGCTGTGGGAGCAGAGTCCAAGCGCTCGTGCTCACCTGTCCCGGCTGCTCTTGAAACGACAGAGGGCACCAGAAACGTTGGCTTCAAATGCACTTTTAGGAGATAAAGTGAGGAGTAATAACAATGTGTGTGTCACAGTTGTAAAGTTCAGTGTGTGGTAAAGAAGCACAACAGCAGCTTTCTGGACTGTCTCTTCCACTGTCTTTGATTCCACACATTCCTGCTCTACTCACTGTGCTGCTCACAGCAGAGAGCTGGAAACGGAGTTGTTGAATTCAAGTGAACTTTTAGGAGAAACAGTGAAAAGTGACAGGAATGTTTGTGTCACAGTTACAAAGGTGACTGTGTGCTATGGATGATCAGCAGGAGCTTTTTTGCATGGCTCTTCTGCTGTTTTGGCACAGTCTAAACGTTCCTGCTCTACTGCCTCTGTTGCTGCTGAGCAGAGAGCGGGCACAGAGATGTTGGATTCAATTGGTCTTTCAGGCAGGAAAGGGAGGAGTGGCAGCAATGCGTGTTTCAGAGTTGCAAAGCTCGCTGTGCGCTGAAGATTATCAGCAGACTCTTTTTGGCCTGGCTCTTCTGCTGTTTTAGCACAGTCTAAACGTTCCTGCTCTACTCACTCTGCTGCTGCTCAGAGAGAGCGGGCAGTGGAGAGGTTTCATTCAAATGGACTTTTAGGAGATAAAGTGACGAGTGACAGTAATGTGTGTGCCACAGTTGCAAAGCTCACTGTGTGCTGAAGATGATCAGTGGGAACTTTCTGGACTGTCTCTTCTGCTGTTTCAGCAGAGTCCAAACGGAAGTGCTATACTCTGCTGCTGCTCACAAAGAGGAGGCTCAGGAGATGGTGGATTCAATTGGACTTTCAGGTAGGGAAGTGAGGGGTGACAGCAAAGTGTGTGACACAGTTTCAAAGCACACTCTGTCCTGAAGATGCTCAGTCGGAGCTCTCCCTCCTGGCCCTTCGGCTGTGGGAGCAGAGTCCAAGCGCTCGTGCTCACCTGTCACGGCTGCTCTTGAAACGACAGAGGGCGCCAGAAACGTTGCATTCAAGTGAACTTTTCGGAGAAACAGTGAAAAGTGACAACTATGTTTGTGTCACAGTTACAAAGGTGACTGTGTGCTGTAGATGATCAGCAGGAGCTTTTTTGCATGGCTCTTCTGCTGTTTTAGCACAGTCTAAACGTTCCTGCTCTACTGTCTCTGTTGCTGCTCAGCTGAGAGCGGGCGCAGAGATGTTGGATCCAATTGGTCTTTCAGGTAGGAAAGGGAGGAGTGGCAGCAATGCGTGTTTCAGAGTTGCAAAGCTCACTGTGCGCTGAAGAAGATCTGCAGGGACAATTTGTCCTGGCACTTCTGTCTTTTAGCAGAGTCTAAACGTTCCTGCTCTACTCTCTCTGCTGCTGCACAGCAGAGAATGGCACGGAGATTTTGGATTCAAGTGGTCTTTGAGGTAGGAAAGAGAGGAGCGACAGCAATATGTGTTTCACAGTTGCAAAGCTGACTGCGTGCTGAAGATGCCCAGCCGGAGTGTACCCTCCTGGCTCTTCAGCTGTGGGAGCAGAGTCCAAGCGCTCGTGCTCACCTGTCCCGGCTGCTCTTGAAACGACAGAGGGCACCAGAAACGTTGGCTTCAAATGCACTTTTAGGAGATAAAGTGAGGAGTAATAACAATGTGTGTGTCACAGTTGTAAAGTTCAGTGTGTGGTAAAGAAGCACAACAGCAGCTTTCTGGACTGTCTCTTCCACTGTCTTTGATTCCACACATTCCTGCTCTACTCACTGTGCTGCTCACAGCAGAGAGCTGGAAACGGAGTTGTTGAATTCAAGTGAACTTTTAGGAGAAACAGTGAAAAGTGACAGGAATGTTTGTGTCACAGTTACAAAGGTGACTGTGTGCTATGGATGATCAGCAGGAGCTTTTTTGCATGGCTCTTCTGCTGTTTTGGCACAGTCTAAACGTTCCTGCTCTACTGCCTCTGTTGCTGCTGAGCAGAGAGCGGGCACAGAGATGTTGGATTCAATTGGTCTTTCAGGCAGGAAAGGGAGGAGTGGCAGCAATGCGTGTTTCAGAGTTGCAAAGCTCGCTGTGCGCTGAAGATTATCAGCAGACTCTTTTTGGCCTGGCTCTTCTGCTGTTTTAGCACAGTCTAAACGTTCCTGCTCTACTCACTCTGCTGCTGCTCAGAGAGAGCGGGCAGTGGAGAGGTTTCATTCAAATGGACTTTTAGGAGATAAAGTGACGAGTGACAGTAATGTGTGTGCCACAGTTGCAAAGCTCACTGTGTGCTGAAGATGATCAGTGGGAACTTTCTGGACTGTCTCTTCTGCTGTTTCAGCAGAGTCCAAACGGAAGTGCTATACTCTGCTGCTGCTCACAGAGAGGAGGCTCAGGAGATGGTGGATTCAATTGGACTTTCAGGTAGGGAAGTGAGGGGTGACAGCAAAGTGTGTGACACAGTTTCAAAGCACACTCTGTCCTGAAGATGCTCAGTCGGAGCTCTCCCTCCTGGCCCTTCGGCTGTGGGAGCAGAGTCCAAGCGCTCGTGCTCACCTGTCACGGCTGCTCTTGAAACGACAGAGGGCGCCAGAAACGTTGCATTCAAGTGAACTTTTCGGAGAAACAGTGAAAAGTGACAACTATGTTTGTGTCACAGTTACAAAGGTGACTGTGTGCTGTAGATGATCAGCAGGAGCTTTTTTGCATGGCTCTTCTGCTGTTTTAGCACAGTCTAAACGTTCCTGCTCTACTGTCTCTGTTGCTGCTCAGCTGAGAGCGGGCGCAGAGATGTTGGATCCAATTGGTCTTTCAGGTAGGAAAGGGAGGAGTGGCAGCAATGCGTGTTTCAGAGTTGCAAAGCTCACTGTGCGCTGAAGAAGATCTGCAGGGACAATTTGTCCTGGCACTTCTGTCTTTTAGCAGAGTCTAAACGTTCCTGCTCTACTCTCTCTGCTGCTGCACAGCAGAGAATGGCACGGAGATTTTGGATTCAAGTGGTCTTTGAGGTAGGAAAGAGAGGAGCGACAGCAATATGTGTTTCACAGTTGCAAAGCTGACTGCGTGCTGAAGATGCCCAGCCGGAGTGTACCCTCCTGGCTCTTCAGCTGTGGGAGCAGAGTCCAAGCGCTCGTGCTCACCTGTCCCGGCTGCTCTTGAAACGACAGAGGGCACCAGAAACGTTGGCTTCAAATGCACTTTTAGGAGATAAAGTGAGGAGTAATAACAATGTGTGTGTCACAGTTGTAAAGTTCAGTGTGTGGTAAAGAAGCACAACAGCAGCTTTCTGGACTGTCTCTTCCACTGTCTTTGATTCCACACATTCCTGCTCTACTCACTGTGCTGCTCACAGCAGAGAGCTGGAAACGGAGTTGTTGAATTCAAGTGAACTTTTAGGAGAAACAGTGAAAAGTGACAGGAATGTTTGTGTCACAGTTACAAAGGTGACTGTGTGCTATGGATGATCAGCAGGAGCTTTTTTGCATGGCTCTTCTGCTGTTTTGGCACAGTCTAAACGTTCCTGCTCTACTGCCTCTGTTGCTGCTGAGCAGAGAGCGGGCACAGAGATGTTGGATTCAATTGGTCTTTCAGGCAGGAAAGGGAGGAGTGGCAGCAATGCGTGTTTCAGAGTTGCAAAGCTCGCTGTGCGCTGAAGATTATCAGCAGACTCTTTTTGGCCTGGCTCTTCTGCTGTTTTAGCACAGTCTAAACGTTCCTGCTCTACTCACTCTGCTGCTGCTCAGAGAGAGCGGGCAGTGGAGAGGTTTCATTCAAATGGACTTTTAGGAGATAAAGTGACGAGTGACAGTAATGTGTGTGCCACAGTTGCAAAGCTCACTGTGTGCTGAAGATGATCAGTGGGAACTTTCTGGACTGTCTCTTCTGCTGTTTCAGCAGAGTCCAAACGGAAGTGCTATACTCTGCTGCTGCTCACAAAGAGGAGGCTCAGGAGATGGTGGATTCAATTGGACGTTCAGGTAGGGAAGTGAGGGGTGACAGCAAAGTGTGTGACACAGTTTCAAAGCACACTCTGTCCTGAAGATGCTCAGTCGGAGCTCTCCCTCCTGGCCCTTCGGCTGTGGGAGCAGAGTCCAAGCGCTCGTGCTCACCTGTCACGGCTGCTCTTGAAACGACAGAGGGCGCCAGAAACGTTGCATTCAAGTGAACTTTTCGGAGAAACAGTGAAAAGTGACAACTATGTTTGTGTCACAGTTACAAAGGTGACTGTGTGCTGTAGATGATCAGCAGGAGCTTTTTTGCATGGCTCTTCTGCTGTTTTAGCACAGTCTAAACGTTCCTGCTCTACTGTCTCTGTTGCTGCTCAGCTGAGAGCGGGCGCAGAGATGTTGGATCCAATTGGTCTTTCAGGTAGGAAAGGGAGGAGTGGCAGCAATGCGTGTTTCAGAGTTGCAAAGCTCACTGTGCGCTGAAGACGATCTGCAGGGACAATTTGTCCTGGCACTTCTGTCTTTTAGCAGAGTCTAAACGTTCCTGCTCTACTCTCTCTGCTGCTGCACAGCAGAGAATGGCACGGAGATTTTGGATTCAAGTGGTCTTTGAGGTAGGAAAGAGAGGAGCGACAGCAATATGTGTTTCACAGTTGCAAAGCTGACTGCGTGCTGAAGATGCCCAGCCGGAGTGTACCCTCCTGGCTCTTCAGCTGTGGGAGCAGAGTCCAAGCGCTCGTGCTCACCTGTCCCGGCTGCTCTTGAAACGACAGAGGGCACCAGAAACGTTGGCTTCAAATGCACTTTTAGGAGATAAAGTGAGGAGTAATAACAATGTGTGTGTCACAGTTGTAAAGTTCAGTGTGTGGTAAAGAAGCACAACAGCAGCTTTCTGGACTGTCTCTTCCACTGTCTTTGATTCCACACATTCCTGCTCTACTAACTGTGCTGCTCACAGCAGAGAGCTGGAAACAGAGTTGTTGAATTCAAGTGACCGTTTAGGAGAAACAGTGAAAAGTGACAGCAATGTTTGTGTCACAGTTACAAAGGTGACTGTGTGCTATGGATGATCAGCAGGAGCTTTTTTGCATGGCTCTTCTGCTGTTTTGGCACAGTCTAAACGTTCCTGCTCTACTGCCTCTGTTGCTGCTGAGCAGAGAGCGGGCACAGAGATGTTGGATTCAATTGGTCTTTCAGGCAGGAAAGGGAGGAGTGGCAGCAATGCGTGTTTCAGAGTTGCAAAGCTCGCTGTGCGCTGAAGATTATCAGCAGACTCTTTTTGGCCTGGCTCTTCTGCTGTTTTAGCACAGTCTAAACGTTCCTGCTCTACTCACTCTGCTGCTGCTCAGAGAGAGCGGGCAGTGGAGAGGTTTCATTCAAATGGACTTTTAGGAGATAAAGTGACGAGTGACAGTAATGTGTGTGCCACAGTTGCAAAGCTCACTGTGTGCTGAAGATGATCAGTGGGAACTTTCTGGACTGTCTCTTCTGCTGTTTCAGCAGAGTCCAAACGGAAGTGCTATACTCTGCTGCTGCTCACAGAGAGGAGGCTCAGGAGATGGTGGATTCAATTGGACTTTCAGGTAGGGAAGTGAGGGGTGACAGCAAAGTGTGTGACACAGTTTCAAAGCACACTCTGTCCTGAAGATGCTCAGTCGGAGCTCTCCCTCCTGGCCCTTCGGCTGTGGGAGCAGAGTCCAAGCGCTCGTGCTCACCTGTCACGGCTGCTCTTGAAACGACAGAGGGCGCCAGAAACGTTGCATTCAAGTGAACTTTTCGGAGAAACAGTGAAAAGTGACAACTATGTTTGTGTCACAGTTACAAAGGTGACTGTGTGCTGTAGATGATCAGCAGGAGCTTTTTTGCATGGCTCTTCTGCTGTTTTAGCACAGTCTAAACGTTCCTGCTCTACTGTCTCTGTTGCTGCTCAGCTGAGAGCGGGCGCAGAGATGTTGGATCCAATTGGTCTTTCAGGTAGGAAAGGGAGGAGTGGCAGCAATGCGTGTTTCAGAGTTGCAAAGCTCACTGTGCGCTGAAGACGATCTGCAGGGACAATTTGTCCTGGCACTTCTGTCTTTTAGCAGAGTCTAAACGTTCCTGCTCTACTCTCTCTGCTGCTGCACAGCAGAGAATGGCACGGAGATTTTGGATTCAAGTGGTCTTTGAGGTAGGAAAGAGAGGAGCGACAGCAATATGTGTTTCACAGTTGCAAAGCTGACTGCGTGCTGAAGATGCCCAGCCGGAGTGTACCCTCCTGGCTCTTCAGCTGTGGGAGCAGAGTCCAAGCGCTCGTGCTCACCTGTCCCGGCTGCTCTTGAAACGACAGAGGGCACCAGAAACGTTGGCTTCAAATGCACTTTTAGGAGATAAAGTGAGGAGTAATAACAATGTGTGTGTCACAGTTGTAAAGTTCAGTGTGTGGTAAAGAAGCACAACAGCAGCTTTCTGGACTGTCTCTTCCACTGTCTTTGATTCCACACATTCCTGCTCTACTCACTGTGCTGCTCACAGCAGAGAGCTGGAAACGGAGTTGTTGAATTCAAGTGAACTTTTAGGAGAAACAGTGAAAAGTGACAGGAATGTTTGTGTCACAGTTACAAAGGTGACTGTGTGCTATGGATGATCAGCAGGAGCTTTTTTGCATGGCTCTTCTGCTGTTTTGGCACAGTCTAAACGTTCCTGCTCTACTGCCTCTGTTGCTGCTGAGCAGAGAGCGGGCACAGAGATGTTGGATTCAATTGGTCTTTCAGGCAGGAAAGGGAGGAGTGGCAGCAATGCGTGTTTCAGAGTTGCAAAGCTCGCTGTGCGCTGAAGATTATCAGCAGACTCTTTTTGGCCTGGCTCTTCTGCTGTTTTAGCACAGTCTAAACGTTCCTGCTCTACTCACTCTGCTGCTGCTCAGAGAGAGCGGGCAGTGGAGAGGTTTCATTCAAATGGACTTTTAGGAGATAAAGTGACGAGTGACAGTAATGTGTGTGCCACAGTTGCAAAGCTCACTGTGTGCTGAAGATGATCAGTGGGAACTTTCTGGACTGTCTCTTCTGCTGTTTCAGCAGAGTCCAAACGGAAGTGCTATACTCTGCTGCTGCTCACAAAGAGGAGGCTCAGGAGATGGTGGATTCAATTGGACTTTCAGGTAGGGAAGTGAGGGGTGACAGCAAAGTGTGTGACACAGTTTCAAAGCACACTCTGTCCTGAAGATGCTCAGTCGGAGCTCTCCCTCCTGGCCCTTCGGCTGTGGGAGCAGAGTCCAAGCGCTCGTGCTCACCTGTCACGGCTGCTCTTGAAACGACAGAGGGCGCCAGAAACGTTGCATTCAAGTGAACTTTTCAGAGAAACAGTGAAAAGTGACAACTATGTTTGTGTCACAGTTACAAAGGTGACTGTGTGCTGTAGATGATCAGCAGGAGCTTTTTTGCATGGCTCTTCTGCTGTTTTAGCACAGTCTAAACGTTCCTGCTCTACTGTCTCTGTTGCTGCTCAGCTGAGAGCGGGCGCAGAGATGTTGGATCCAATTGGTCTTTCAGGTAGGAAAGGGAGGAGTGGCAGCAATGCGTGTTTCAGAGTTGCAAAGCTCACTGTGCGCTGAAGAAGATCTGCAGGGACAATTTGTCCTGGCACTTCTGTCTTTTAGCAGAGTCTAAACGTTCCTGCTCTACTCTCTCTGCTGCTGCACAGCAGAGAATGGCACGGAGATTTTGGATTCAAGTGGTCTTTGAGGTAGGAAAGAGAGGAGCGACAGCAATATGTGTTTCACAGTTGCAAAGCTGACTGCGTGCTGAAGATGCCCAGCCGGAGTGTACCCTCCTGGCTCTTCAGCTGTGGGAGCAGAGTCCAAGCGCTCGTGCTCACCTGTCCCGGCTGCTCTTGAAACGACAGAGGGCACCAGAAACGTTGGCTTCAAATGCACTTTTAGGAGATAAAGTGAGGAGTAATAACAATGTGTGTGTCACAGTTGTAAAGTTCAGTGTGTGGTAAAGAAGCACAACAGCAGCTTTCTGGACTGTCTCTTCCACTGTCTTTGATTCCACACATTCCTGCTCTACTCACTGTGCTGCTCACAGCAGAGAGCTGGAAACGGAGTTGTTGAATTCAAGTGAACTTTTAGGAGAAACAGTGAAAAGTGACAGGAATGTTTGTGTCACAGTTACAAAGGTGACTGTGTGCTATGGATGATCAGCAGGAGCTTTTTTGCATGGCTCTTCTGCTGTTTTGGCACAGTCTAAACGTTCCTGCTCTACTGCCTCTGTTGCTGCTGAGCAGAGAGCGGGCACAGAGATGTTGGATTCAATTGGTCTTTCAGGCAGGAAAGGGAGGAGTGGCAGCAATGCGTGTTTCAGAGTTGCAAAGCTCGCTGTGCGCTGAAGATTATCAGCAGACTCTTTTTGGCCTGGCTCTTCTGCTGTTTTAGCACAGTCTAAACGTTCCTGCTCTACTCACTCTGCTGCTGCTCAGAGAGAGCGGGCAGTGGAGAGGTTTCATTCAAATGGACTTTTAGGAGATAAAGTGACGAGTGACAGTAATGTGTGTGCCACAGTTGCAAAGCTCACTGTGTGCTGAAGATGATCAGTGGGAACTTTCTGGACTGTCTCTTCTGCTGTTTCAGCAGAGTCCAAACGGAAGTGCTATACTCTGCTGCTGCTCACAAAGAGGAGGCTCAGGAGATGGTGGATTCAATTGGACTTTCAGGTAGGGAAGTGAGGGGTGACAGCAAAGTGTGTGACACAGTTTCAAAGCACACTCTGTCCTGAAGATGCTCAGTCGGAGCTCTCCCTCCTGGCCCTTCGGCTGTGGGAGCAGAGTCCAAGCGCTCGTGCTCACCTGTCACGGCTGCTCTTGAAACGACAGAGGGCGCCAGAAACGTTGCATTCAAGTGAACTTTTCAGAGAAACAGTGAAAAGTGACAACTATGTTTGTGTCACAGTTACAAAGGTGACTGTGTGCTGTAGATGATCAGCAGGAGCTTTTTTGCATGGCTCTTCTGCTGTTTTAGCACAGTCTAAACGTTCCTGCTCTACTGTCTCTGTTGCTGCTCAGCTGAGAGCGGGCGCAGAGATGTTGGATCCAATTGGTCTTTCAGGTAGGAAAGGGAGGAGTGGCAGCAATGCGTGTTTCAGAGTTGCAAAGCTCACTGTGCGCTGAAGACGATCTGCAGGGACAATTTGTCCTGGCACTTCTGTCTTTTAGCAGAGTCTAAACGTTCCTGCTCTACTCTCTCTGCTGCTGCACAGCAGAGAATGGCACGGAGATTTTGGATTCAAGTGGTCTTTGAGGTAGGAAAGAGAGGAGCGACAGCAATATGTGTTTCACAGTTGCAAAGCTGACTGCGTGCTGAAGATGCCCAGCCGGAGTGTACCCTCCTGGCTCTTCAGCTGTGGGAGCAGAGTCCAAGCGCTCGTGCTCACCTGTCCCGGCTGCTCTTGAAACGACAGAGGGCACCAGAAACGTTGGCTTCAAATGCACTTTTAGGAGATAAAGTGAGGAGTAATAACAATGTGTGTGTCACAGTTGTAAAGTTCAGTGTGTGGTAAAGAAGCACAACAGCAGCTTTCTGGACTGTCTCTTCCACTGTCTTTGATTCCACACATTCCTGCTCTACTAACTGTGCTGCTCACAGCAGAGAGCTGGAAACAGAGTTGTTGAATTCAAGTGACCGTTTAGGAGAAACAGTGAAAAGTGACAGCAATGTTTGTGTCACAGTTACAAAGGTGACTGTGTGCTATGGATGATCAGCAGGAGCTTTTTTGCATGGCTCTTCTGCTGTTTTGGCACAGTCTAAACGTTCCTGCTCTACTGCCTCTGTTGCTGCTGAGCAGAGAGCGGGCACAGAGATGTTGGATTCAATTGGTCTTTCAGGCAGGAAAGGGAGGAGTGGCAGCAATGCGTGTTTCAGAGTTGCAAAGCTCGCTGTGCGCTGAAGATTATCAGCAGACTCTTTTTGGCCTGGCTCTTCTGCTGTTTTAGCACAGTCTAAACGTTCCTGCTCTACTCACTCTGCTGCTGCTCAGAGAGAGCGGGCAGTGGAGAGGTTTCATTCAAATGGACTTTTAGGAGATAAAGTGACGAGTGACAGTAATGTGTGTGCCACAGTTGCAAAGCTCACTGTGTGCTGAAGATGATCAGTGGGAACTTTCTGGACTGTCTCTTCTGCTGTTTCAGCAGAGTCCAAACGGAAGTGCTATACTCTGCTGCTGCTCACAGAGAGGAGGCTCAGGAGATGGTGGATTCAATTGGACTTTCAGGTAGGGAAGTGAGGGGTGACAGCAAAGTGTGTGACACAGTTTCAAAGCACACTCTGTCCTGAAGATGCTCAGTCGGAGCTCTCCCTCCTGGCCCTTCGGCTGTGGGAGCAGAGTCCAAGCGCTCGTGCTCACCTGTCACGGCTGCTCTTGAAACGACAGAGGGCGCCAGAAACGTTGCATTCAAGTGAACTTTTCGGAGAAACAGTGAAAAGTGACAACTATGTTTGTGTCACAGTTACAAAGGTGACTGTGTGCTGTAGATGATCAGCAGGAGCTTTTTTGCATGGCTCTTCTGCTGTTTTAGCACAGTCTAAACGTTCCTGCTCTACTGTCTCTGTTGCTGCTCAGCTGAGAGCGGGCGCAGAGATGTTGGATCCAATTGGTCTTTCAGGTAGGAAAGGGAGGAGTGGCAGCAATGCGTGTTTCAGAGTTGCAAAGCTCACTGTGCGCTGAAGACGATCTGCAGGGACAATTTGTCCTGGCACTTCTGTCTTTTAGCAGAGTCTAAACGTTCCTGCTCTACTCTCTCTGCTGCTGCACAGCAGAGAATGGCACGGAGATTTTGGATTCAAGTGGTCTTTGAGGTAGGAAAGAGAGGAGCGACAGCAATATGTGTTTCACAGTTGCAAAGCTGACTGCGTGCTGAAGATGCCCAGCCGGAGTGTACCCTCCTGGCTCTTCAGCTGTGGGAGCAGAGTCCAAGCGCTCGTGCTCACCTGTCCCGGCTGCTCTTGAAACGACAGAGGGCACCAGAAACGTTGGCTTCAAATGCACTTTTAGGAGATAAAGTGAGGAGTAATAACAATGTGTGTGTCACAGTTGTAAAGTTCAGTGTGTGGTAAAGAAGCACAACAGCAGCTTTCTGGACTGTCTCTTCCACTGTCTTTGATTCCACACATTCCTGCTCTACTCACTGTGCTGCTCACAGCAGAGAGCTGGAAACGGAGTTGTTGAATTCAAGTGAACTTTTAGGAGAAACAGTGAAAAGTGACAGGAATGTTTGTGTCACAGTTACAAAGGTGACTGTGTGCTATGGATGATCAGCAGGAGCTTTTTTGCATGGCTCTTCTGCTGTTTTGGCACAGTCTAAACGTTCCTGCTCTACTGCCTCTGTTGCTGCTGAGCAGAGAGCGGGCACAGAGATGTTGGATTCAATTGGTCTTTCAGGCAGGAAAGGGAGGAGTGGCAGCAATGCGTGTTTCAGAGTTGCAAAGCTCGCTGTGCGCTGAAGATTATCAGCAGACTCTTTTTGGCCTGGCTCTTCTGCTGTTTTAGCACAGTCTAAACGTTCCTGCTCTACTCACTCTGCTGCTGCTCAGAGAGAGCGGGCAGTGGAGAGGTTTCATTCAAATGGACTTTTAGGAGATAAAGTGACGAGTGACAGTAATGTGTGTGCCACAGTTGCAAAGCTCACTGTGTGCTGAAGATGATCAGTGGGAACTTTCTGGACTGTCTCTTCTGCTGTTTCAGCAGAGTCCAAACGGAAGTGCTATACTCTGCTGCTGCTCACAAAGAGGAGGCTCAGGAGATGGTGGATTCAATTGGACTTTCAGGTAGGGAAGTGAGGGGTGACAGCAAAGTGTGTGACACAGTTTCAAAGCACACTCTGTCCTGAAGATGCTCAGTCGGAGCTCTCCCTCCTGGCCCTTCGGCTGTGGGAGCAGAGTCCAAGCGCTCGTGCTCACCTGTCACGGCTGCTCTTGAAACGACAGAGGGCGCCAGAAACGTTGCATTCAAGTGAACTTTTCAGAGAAACAGTGAAAAGTGACAACTATGTTTGTGTCACAGTTACAAAGGTGACTGTGTGCTGTAGATGATCAGCAGGAGCTTTTTTGCATGGCTCTTCTGCTGTTTTAGCACAGTCTAAACGTTCCTGCTCTACTGTCTCTGTTGCTGCTCAGCTGAGAGCGGGCGCAGAGATGTTGGATCCAATTGGTCTTTCAGGTAGGAAAGGGAGGAGTGGCAGCAATGCGTGTTTCAGAGTTGCAAAGCTCACTGTGCGCTGAAGAAGATCTGCAGGGACAATTTGTCCTGGCACTTCTGTCTTTTAGCAGAGTCTAAACGTTCCTGCTCTACTCTCTCTGCTGCTGCACAGCAGAGAATGGCACGGAGATTTTGGATTCAAGTGGTCTTTGAGGTAGGAAAGAGAGGAGCGACAGCAATATGTGTTTCACAGTTGCAAAGCTGACTGCGTGCTGAAGATGCCCAGCCGGAGTGTACCCTCCTGGCTCTTCAGCTGTGGGAGCAGAGTCCAAGCGCTCGTGCTCACCTGTCCCGGCTGCTCTTGAAACGACAGAGGGCACCAGAAACGTTGGCTTCAAATGCACTTTTAGGAGATAAAGTGAGGAGTAATAACAATGTGTGTGTCACAGTTGTAAAGTTCAGTGTGTGGTAAAGAAGCACAACAGCAGCTTTCTGGACTGTCTCTTCCACTGTCTTTGATTCCACACATTCCTGCTCTACTCACTGTGCTGCTCACAGCAGAGAGCTGGAAACGGAGTTGTTGAATTCAAGTGAACTTTTAGGAGAAACAGTGAAAAGTGACAGGAATGTTTGTGTCACAGTTACAAAGGTGACTGTGTGCTATGGATGATCAGCAGGAGCTTTTTTGCATGGCTCTTCTGCTGTTTTGGCACAGTCTAAACGTTCCTGCTCTACTGCCTCTGTTGCTGCTGAGCAGAGAGCGGGCACAGAGATGTTGGATTCAATTGGTCTTTCAGGCAGGAAAGGGAGGAGTGGCAGCAATGCGTGTTTCAGAGTTGCAAAGCTCGCTGTGCGCTGAAGATTATCAGCAGACTCTTTTTGGCCTGGCTCTTCTGCTGTTTTAGCACAGTCTAAACGTTCCTGCTCTACTCACTCTGCTGCTGCTCAGAGAGAGCGGGCAGTGGAGAGGTTTCATTCAAATGGACTTTTAGGAGATAAAGTGACGAGTGACAGTAATGTGTGTGCCACAGTTGCAAAGCTCACTGTGTGCTGAAGATGATCAGTGGGAACTTTCTGGACTGTCTCTTCTGCTGTTTCAGCAGAGTCCAAACGGAAGTGCTATACTCTGCTGCTGCTCACAAAGAGGAGGCTCAGGAGATGGTGGATTCAATTGGACTTTCAGGTAGGGAAGTGAGGGGTGACAGCAAAGTGTGTGACACAGTTTCAAAGCACACTCTGTCCTGAAGATGCTCAGTCGGAGCTCTCCCTCCTGGCCCTTCGGCTGTGGGAGCAGAGTCCAAGCGCTCGTGCTCACCTGTCACGGCTGCTCTTGAAACGACAGAGGGCGCCAGAAACGTTGCATTCAAGTGAACTTTTCAGAGAAACAGTGAAAAGTGACAACTATGTTTGTGTCACAGTTACAAAGGTGACTGTGTGCTGTAGATGATCAGCAGGAGCTTTTTTGCATGGCTCTTCTGCTGTTTTAGCACAGTCTAAACGTTCCTGCTCTACTGTCTCTGTTGCTGCTCAGCTGAGAGCGGGCGCAGAGATGTTGGATCCAATTGGTCTTTCAGGTAGGAAAGGGAGGAGTGGCAGCAATGCGTGTTTCAGAGTTGCAAAGCTCACTGTGCGCTGAAGACGATCTGCAGGGACAATTTGTCCTGGCACTTCTGTCTTTTAGCAGAGTCTAAACGTTCCTGCTCTACTCTCTCTGCTGCTGCACAGCAGAGAATGGCACGGAGATTTTGGATTCAAGTGGTCTTTGAGGTAGGAAAGAGAGGAGCGACAGCAATATGTGTTTCACAGTTGCAAAGCTGACTGCGTGCTGAAGATGCCCAGCCGGAGTGTACCCTCCTGGCTCTTCAGCTGTGGGAGCAGAGTCCAAGCGCTCGTGCTCACCTGTCCCGGCTGCTCTTGAAACGACAGAGGGCACCAGAAACGTTGGCTTCAAATGCACTTTTAGGAGATAAAGTGAGGAGTAATAACAATGTGTGTGTCACAGTTGTAAAGTTCAGTGTGTGGTAAAGAAGCACAACAGCAGCTTTCTGGACTGTCTCTTCCACTGTCTTTGATTCCACACATTCCTGCTCTACTCACTGTGCTGCTCACAGCAGAGAGCTGGAAACGGAGTTGTTGAATTCAAGTGAACTTTTAGGAGAAACAGTGAAAAGTGACAGGAATGTTTGTGTCACAGTTACAAAGGTGACTGTGTGCTATGGATGATCAGCAGGAGCTTTTTTGCATGGCTCTTCTGCTGTTTTGGCACAGTCTAAACGTTCCTGCTCTACTGCCTCTGTTGCTGCTGAGCAGAGAGCGGGCACAGAGATGTTGGATTCAATTGGTCTTTCAGGCAGGAAAGGGAGGAGTGGCAGCAATGCGTGTTTCAGAGTTGCAAAGCTCGCTGTGCGCTGAAGATTATCAGCAGACTCTTTTTGGCCTGGCTCTTCTGCTGTTTTAGCACAGTCTAAACGTTCCTGCTCTACTCACTCTGCTGCTGCTCAGAGAGAGCGGGCAGTGGAGAGGTTTCATTCAAATGGACTTTTAGGAGATAAAGTGACGAGTGACAGTAATGTGTGTGCCACAGTTGCAAAGCTCACTGTGTGCTGAAGATGATCAGTGGGAACTTTCTGGACTGTCTCTTCTGCTGTTTCAGCAGAGTCCAAACGGAAGTGCTATACTCTGCTGCTGCTCACAGAGAGGAGGCTCAGGAGATGGTGGATTCAATTGGACTTTCAGGTAGGGAAGTGAGGGGTGACAGCAAAGTGTGTGACACAGTTTCAAAGCACACTCTGTCCTGAAGATGCTCAGTCGGAGCTCTCCCTCCTGGCCCTTCGGCTGTGGGAGCAGAGCCCAAGCGCTCGTGCTCACCTGTCACGGCTGCTCTTGTAACGACAGAGGGCGCCAGAAACGTTGCATTCAAGTGAACTTTTCGGAGAAACAGTGAAAAGTGACAACTATGTTTGTGTCACAGTTACAAAGGTGACTGTGTGCTGTAGATGATCAGCAGGAGCTTTTTTGCATGGCTCTTCTGCTGTTTTAGCACAGTCTAAACGTTCCTGCTCTACTGTCTCTGTTGCTGCTCAGCTGAGAGCGGGCGCAGAGATGTTGGATCCAATTGGTCTTTCAGGTAGGAAAGGGAGGAGTGGCAGCAATGCGTGTTTCAGAGTTGCAAAGCTCACTGTGCGCTGAAGAAGATCTGCAGGGACAATTTGTCCTGGCACTTCTGTCTTTTAGCAGAGTCTAAACGTTCCTGCTCTACTCTCTCTGCTGCTGCACAGCAGAGAATGGCACGGAGATTTTGGATTCAAGTGGTCTTTGAGGTAGGAAAGAGAGGAGCGACAGCAATATGTGTTTCACAGTTGCAAAGCTGACTGCGTGCTGAAGATGCCCAGCCGGAGTGTACCCTCCTGGCTCTTCAGCTGTGGGAGCAGAGTCCAAGCGCTCGTGCTCACCTGTCCCGGCTGCTCTTGAAACGACAGAGGGCACCAGAAACGTTGGCTTCAAATGCACTTTTAGGAGATAAAGTGAGGAGTAATAACAATGTGTGTGTCACAGTTGTAAAGTTCAGTGTGTGGTAAAGAAGCACAACAGCAGCTTTCTGGACTGTCTCTTCCACTGTCTTTGATTCCACACATTCCTGCTCTACTCACTGTGCTGCTCACAGCAGAGAGCTGGAAACGGAGTTGTTGAATTCAAGTGAACTTTTAGGAGAAACAGTGAAAAGTGACAGGAATGTTTGTGTCACAGTTACAAAGGTGACTGTGTGCTATGGATGATCAGCAGGAGCTTTTTTGCATGGCTCTTCTGCTGTTTTGGCACAGTCTAAACGTTCCTGCTCTACTGCCTCTGTTGCTGCTGAGCAGAGAGCGGGCACAGAGATGTTGGATTCAATTGGTCTTTCAGGCAGGAAAGGGAGGAGTGGCAGCAATGCGTGTTTCAGAGTTGCAAAGCTCGCTGTGCGCTGAAGATTATCAGCAGACTCTTTTTGGCCTGGCTCTTCTGCTGTTTTAGCACAGTCTAAACGTTCCTGCTCTACTCACTCTGCTGCTGCTCAGAGAGAGCGGGCAGTGGAGAGGTTTCATTCAAATGGACTTTTAGGAGATAAAGTGACGAGTGACAGTAATGTGTGTGCCACAGTTGCAAAGCTCACTGTGTGCTGAAGATGATCAGTTCGAACTTTCTGGACTGTCTCTTCTGCTGTTTCAGCAGAGTCCAAACGGAAGTGCTATACTCTGCTGCTGCTCACAAAGAGGAGGCTCAGGAGATGGTGGATTCAATTGGACGTTCAGGTAGGGAAGTGAGGGGTGACAGCAAAGTGTGTGACACAGTTTCAAAGCACACTCTGTCCTGAAGATGCTCAGTCGGAGCTCTCCCTCCTGGCCCTTCGGCTGTGGGAGCAGAGTCCAAGCGCTCGTGCTCACCTGTCACGGCTGCTCTTGAAACGACAGAGGGCGCCAGAAACGTTGCATTCAAGTGAACTTTTCGGAGAAACAGTGAAAAGTGACAACTATGTTTGTGTCACAGTTACAAAGGTGACTGTGTGCTGTAGATGATCAGCAGGAGCTTTTTTGCATGGCTCTTCTGCTGTTTTAGCACAGTCTAAACGTTCCTGCTCTACTGTCTCTGTTGCTGCTCAGCTGAGAGCGGGCGCAGAGATGTTGGATCCAATTGGTCTTTCAGGTAGGAAAGGGAGGAGTGGCAGCAATGCGTGTTTCAGAGTTGCAAAGCTCACTGTGCGCTGAAGACGATCTGCAGGGACAATTTGTCCTGGCACTTCTGTCTTTTAGCAGAGTCTAAACGTTCCTGCTCTACTCTCTCTGCTGCTGCACAGCAGAGAATGGCACGGAGATTTTGGATTCAAGTGGTCTTTGAGGTAGGAAAGAGAGGAGCGACAGCAATATGTGTTTCACAGTTGCAAAGCTGACTGCGTGCTGAAGATGCCCAGCCGGAGTGTACCCTCCTGGCTCTTCAGCTGTGGGAGCAGAGTCCAAGCGCTCGTGCTCACCTGTCCCGGCTGCTCTTGAAACGACAGAGGGCACCAGAAACGTTGGCTTCAAATGCACTTTTAGGAGATAAAGTGAGGAGTAATAACAATGTGTGTGTCACAGTTGTAAAGTTCAGTGTGTGGTAAAGAAGCACAACAGCAGCTTTCTGGACTGTCTCTTCCACTGTCTTTGATTCCACACATTCCTGCTCTACTCACTGTGCTGCTCACAGCAGAGAGCTGGAAACAGAGTTGTTGAATTCAAGTGACCGTTTAGGAGAAACAGTGAAAAGTGACAGCAATGTTTGTGTCACAGTTACAAAGGTGTCTGTGTGCTATGGATGATCAGCAGGAGCTTTTTTGCATGGCTCTTCTGCTGTTTTAGCACAGTCTAAACGTTCCTGCTCTACTGCCTCTGTTGCTGCTGAGCAGAGAGCGGGCACAGAGATGTTGGATTCAATTGGTCTTTCAGGCAGGAAAGGGAGGAGTGGCAGCAATGCGTGTTTCAGAGTTGCAAAGCTCGCTGTGCGCTGAAGATTATCAGCAGACACTTTTTGGCCTGACTTCTGCTGTTTTAGCACAGTCTAAACGTTCCTGCTCTACTCACTCTGCTGCTGCTCAGAGAGAGCGGGCAGTGGAGAGGTTTCATTCAAATGGACTTTTAGGAGATAAAGTGACGAGTGACAGTAATGTGTGTGCCACAGTTGCAAAGCTCACTGTGTGCTGAAGATGATCAGTGGGAACTTTCTGGACTGTCTCTTCTGCTGTTTCAGCAGAGTCCAAACGGAAGTGCTATACTCTGCTGCTGCTCACAGAGAGGAGGCTCAGGAGATGGTGGATTCAATTGGACTTTCAGGTAGGGAAGTGAGGGGTGACAGCAAAGTGTGTGACACAGTTTCAAAGCACACTCTGTCCTGAAGATGCTCAGTCGGAGCTCTCCCTCCTGGCCCTTCGGCTGTGGGAGCAGAGTCCAAGCGCTCGTGCTCACCTGTCACGGCTGCTCTTGAAACGACAGAGGGCGCCAGAAACGTTGCATTCAAGTGAACTTTTCGGAGAAACAGTGAAAAGTGACAACTATGTTTGTGTCACAGTTACAAAGGTGACTGTGTGCTGTAGATGATCAGCAGGAGCTTTTTTGCATGGCTCTTCTGCTGTTTTAGCACAGTCTAAACGTTCCTGCTCTACTGTCTCTGTTGCTGCTCAGCTGAGAGCGGGCGCAGAGATATTGGATCCAATTGGTCTTTCAGGTAGGAAAGGGAGGAGTGGCAGCAATGCGTGTTTCAGAGTTGCAAAGCTCACTGTGCGCTGAAGACGATCTGCAGGGACAATTTGTCCTGGCACTTCTGTCTTTTAGCAGAGTCTAAACGTTCCTGCTCTACTCTCTCTGCTGCTGCACAGCAGAGAATGGCACGGAGATTTTGGATTCAAGTGGTCTTTGAGGTAGGAAAGAGAGGAGCGACAGCAATATGTGTTTCACAGTTGCAAAGCTGACTGCGTGCTGAAGATGCCCAGCCGGAGTGTACCCTCCTGGCTCTTCAGCTGTGGGAGCAGAGTCCAAGCGCTCGTGCTCACCTGTCCCGGCTGCTCTTGAAACGACAGAGGGCACCAGAAACGTTGGCTTCAAATGCACTTTTAGGAGATAAAGTGAGGAGTAATAACAATGTGTGTGTCACAGTTGTAAAGTTCAGTGTGTGGTAAAGAAGCACAACAGCAGCTTTCTGGACTGTCTCTTCCACTGTCTTTGATTCCACACATTCCTGCTCTACTCACTGTGCTGCTCACAGCAGAGAGCTGGAAACGGAGTTGTTGAATTCAAGTGAACTTTTAGGAGAAACAGTGAAAAGTGACAGGAATGTTTGTGTCACAGTTACAAAGGTGACTGTGTGCTATGGATGATCAGCAGGAGCTTTTTTGCATGGCTCTTCTGCTGTTTTGGCACAGTCTAAACGTTCCTGCTCTACTGCCTCTGTTGCTGCTGAGCAGAGAGCGGGCACAGAGATGTTGGATTCAATTGGTCTTTCAGGCAGGAAAGGGAGGAGTGGCAGCAATGCGTGTTTCAGAGTTGCAAAGCTCGCTGTGCGCTGAAGATTATCAGCAGACTCTTTTTGGCCTGGCTCTTCTGCTGTTTTAGCACAGTCTAAACGTTCCTGCTCTACTCACTCTGCTGCTGCTCAGAGAGAGCGGGCAGTGGAGAGGTTTCATTCAAATGGACTTTTAGGAGATAAAGTGACGAGTGACAGTAATGTGTGTGCCACAGTTGCAAAGCTCACTGTGTGCTGAAGATGATCAGTTCGAACTTTCTGGACTGTCTCTTCTGCTGTTTCAGCAGAGTCCAAACGGAAGTGCTATACTCTGCTGCTGCTCACAAAGAGGAGGCTCAGGAGATGGTGGATTCAATTGGACGTTCAGGTAGGGAAGTGAGGGGTGACAGCAAAGTGTGTGACACAGTTTCAAAGCACACTCTGTCCTGAAGATGCTCAGTCGGAGCTCTCCCTCCTGGCCCTTCGGCTGTGGGAGCAGAGTCCAAGCGCTCGTGCTCACCTGTCACGGCTGCTCTTGAAACGACAGAGGGCGCCAGAAACGTTGCATTCAAGTGAACTTTTCGGAGAAACAGTGAAAAGTGACAACTATGTTTGTGTCACAGTTACAAAGGTGACTGTGTGCTGTAGATGATCAGCAGGAGCTTTTTTGCATGGCTCTTCTGCTGTTTTAGCACAGTCTAAACGTTCCTGCTCTACTGTCTCTGTTGCTGCTCAGCTGAGAGCGGGCGCAGAGATGTTGGATCCAATTGGTCTTTCAGGTAGGAAAGGGAGGAGTGGCAGCAATGCGTGTTTCAGAGTTGCAAAGCTCACTGTGCGCTGAAGACGATCTGCAGGGACAATTTGTCCTGGCACTTCTGTCTTTTAGCAGAGTCTAAACGTTCCTGCTCTACTCTCTCTGCTGCTGCACAGCAGAGAATGGCACGGAGATTTTGGATTCAAGTGGTCTTTGAGGTAGGAAAGAGAGGAGCGACAGCAATATGTGTTTCACAGTTGCAAAGCTGACTGCGTGCTGAAGATGCCCAGCCGGAGTGTACCCTCCTGGCTCTTCAGCTGTGGGAGCAGAGTCCAAGCGCTCGTGCTCACCTGTCCCGGCTGCTCTTGAAACGACAGAGGGCACCAGAAACGTTGGCTTCAAATGCACTTTTAGGAGATAAAGTGAGGAGTAATAACAATGTGTGTGTCACAGTTGTAAAGTTCAGTGTGTGGTAAAGAAGCACAACAGCAGCTTTCTGGACTGTCTCTTCCACTGTCTTTGATTCCACACATTCCTGCTCTACTCACTGTGCTGCTCACAGCAGAGAGCTGGAAACAGAGTTGTTGAATTCAAGTGACCGTTTAGGAGAAACAGTGAAAAGTGACAGCAATGTTTGTGTCACAGTTACAAAGGTGTCTGTGTGCTATGGATGATCAGCAGGAGCTTTTTTGCATGGCTCTTCTGCTGTTTTAGCACAGTCTAAACGTTCCTGCTCTACTGCCTCTGTTGCTGCTGAGCAGAGAGCGGGCACAGAGATGTTGGATTCAATTGGTCTTTCAGGCAGGAAAGGGAGGAGTGGCAGCAATGCGTGTTTCAGAGTTGCAAAGCTCGCTGTGCGCTGAAGATTATCAGCAGACACTTTTTGGCCTGACTTCTGCTGTTTTAGCACAGTCTAAACGTTCCTGCTCTACTCACTCTGCTGCTGCTCAGAGAGAGCGGGCAGTGGAGAGGTTTCATTCAAATGGACTTTTAGGAGATAAAGTGACGAGTGACAGTAATGTGTGTGCCACAGTTGCAAAGCTCACTGTGTGCTGAAGATGATCAGTGGGAACTTTCTGGACTGTCTCTTCTGCTGTTTCAGCAGAGTCCAAACGGAAGTGCTATACTCTGCTGCTGCTCACAGAGAGGAGGCTCAGGAGATGGTGGATTCAATTGGACTTTCAGGTAGGGAAGTGAGGGGTGACAGCAAAGTGTGTGACACAGTTTCAAAGCACACTCTGTCCTGAAGATGCTCAGTCGGAGCTCTCCCTCCTGGCCCTTCGGCTGTGGGAGCAGAGTCCAAGCGCTCGTGCTCACCTGTCACGGCTGCTCTTGAAACGACAGAGGGCGCCAGAAACGTTGCATTCAAGTGAACTTTTCGGAGAAACAGTGAAAAGTGACAACTATGTTTGTGTCACAGTTACAAAGGTGACTGTGTGCTGTAGATGATCAGCAGGAGCTTTTTTGCATGGCTCTTCTGCTGTTTTAGCACAGTCTAAACGTTCCTGCTCTACTGTCTCTGTTGCTGCTCAGCTGAGAGCGGGCGCAGAGATATTGGATCCAATTGGTCTTTCAGGTAGGAAAGGGAGGAGTGGCAGCAATGCGTGTTTCAGAGTTGCAAAGCTCACTGTGCGCTGAAGACGATCTGCAGGGACAATTTGTCCTGGCACTTCTGTCTTTTAGCAGAGTCTAAACGTTCCTGCTCTACTCTCTCTGCTGCTGCACAGCAGAGAATGGCACGGAGATTTTGGATTCAAGTGGTCTTTGAGGTAGGAAAGAGAGGAGCGACAGCAATATGTGTTTCACAGTTGCAAAGCTGACTGCGTGCTGAAGATGCCCAGCCGGAGTGTACCCTCCTGGCTCTTCAGCTGTGGGAGCAGAGTCCAAGCGCTCGTGCTCACCTGTCCCGGCTGCTCTTGAAACGACAGAGGGCACCAGAAACGTTGGCTTCAAATGCACTTTTAGGAGATAAAGTGAGGAGTAATAACAATGTGTGTGTCACAGTTGTAAAGTTCAGTGTGTGGTAAAGAAGCACAACAGCAGCTTTCTGGACTGTCTCTTCCACTGTCTTTGATTCCACACATTCCTGCTCTACTCACTGTGCTGCTCACAGCAGAGAGCTGGAAACGGAGTTGTTGAATTCAAGTGAACTTTTAGGAGAAACAGTGAAAAGTGACAGGAATGTTTGTGTCACAGTTACAAAGGTGACTGTGTGCTATGGATGATCAGCAGGAGCTTTTTTGCATGGCTCTTCTGCTGTTTTGGCACAGTCTAAACGTTCCTGCTCTACTGCCTCTGTTGCTGCTGAGCAGAGAGCGGGCACAGAGATGTTGGATTCAATTGGTCTTTCAGGCAGGAAAGGGAGGAGTGGCAGCAATGCGTGTTTCAGAGTTGCAAAGCTCGCTGTGCGCTGAAGATTATCAGCAGACTCTTTTTGGCCTGGCTCTTCTGCTGTTTTAGCACAGTCTAAACGTTCCTGCTCTACTCACTCTGCTGCTGCTCAGAGAGAGCGGGCAGTGGAGAGGTTTCATTCAAATGGACTTTTAGGAGATAAAGTGACGAGTGACAGTAATGTGTGTGCCACAGTTGCAAAGCTCACTGTGTGCTGAAGATGATCAGTGGGAACTTTCTGGACTGTCTCTTCTGCTGTTTCAGCAGAGTCCAAACGGAAGTGCTATACTCTGCTGCTGCTCACAGAGAGGAGGCTCAGGAGATGGTGGATTCAATTGGACTTTCAGGTAGGGAAGTGAGGGGTGACAGCAAAGTGTGTGACACAGTTTCAAAGCACACTCTGTCCTGAAGATGCTCAGTCGGAGCTCTCCCTCCTGGCCCTTCGGCTGTGGGAGCAGAGTCCAAGCGCTCGTGCTCACCTGTCACGGCTGCTCTTGAAACGACAGAGGGCGCCAGAAACGTTGCATTCAAGTGAACTTTTAGGAGAAACAGTGAAAAGTGACAACTATGTTTGTGTCACAGTTACAAAGGTGACTGTGTGCTGTAGATGATCAGCAGGAGCTTTTTTGCATGGCTCTTCTGCTGTTTTAGCACAGTCTAAACGTTCCTGCTCTACTGTCTCTGTTGCTGCTCAGCTGAGAGCGGGCGCAGAGATGTTGGATCCAATTGGTCTTTCAGGTAGGAAAGGGAGGAGTGGCAGCAATGCGTGTTTCAGAGTTGCAAAGCTCACTGTGCGCTGAAGAAGATCTGCAGGGACAATTTGTCCTGGCACTTCTGTCTTTTAGCAGAGTCTAAACGTTCCTGCTCTACTCTCTCTGCTGCTGCACAGCAGAGAATGGCACGGAGATTTTGGATTCAAGTGGTCTTTGAGGTAGGAAAGAGAGGAGCGACAGCAATATGTGTTTCACAGTTGCAAAGCTGACTGCGTGCTGAAGATGCCCAGCCGGAGTGTACCCTCCTGGCTCTTCAGCTGTGGGAGCAGAGTCCAAGCGCTCGTGCTCACCTGTCCCGGCTGCTCTTGAAACGACAGAGGGCACCAGAAACGTTGGCTTCAAATGCACTTTTAGGAGATAAAGTGAGGAGTAATAACAATGTGTGTGTCACAGTTGTAAAGTTCAGTGTGTGGTAAAGAAGCACAACAGCAGCTTTCTGGACTGTCTCTTCCACTGTCTTTGATTCCACACATTCCTGCTCTACTCACTGTGCTGCTCACAGCAGAGAGCTGGAAACGGAGTTGTTGAATTCAAGTGAACTTTTAGGAGAAACAGTGAAAAGTGACAGGAATGTTTGTGTCACAGTTACAAAGGTGACTGTGTGCTATGGATGATCAGCAGGAGCTTTTTTGCATGGCTCTTCTGCTGTTTTGGCACAGTCTAAACGTTCCTGCTCTACTGCCTCTGTTGCTGCTGAGCAGAGAGCGGGCACAGAGATGTTGGATTCAATTGGTCTTTCAGGCAGGAAAGGGAGGAGTGGCAGCAATGCGTGTTTCAGAGTTGCAAAGCTCGCTGTGCGCTGAAGATTATCAGCAGACTCTTTTTGGCCTGGCTCTTCTGCTGTTTTAGCACAGTCTAAACGTTCCTGCTCTACTCACTCTGCTGCTGCTCAGAGAGAGCGGGCAGTGGAGAGGTTTCATTCAAATGGACTTTTAGGAGATAAAGTGACGAGTGACAGTAATGTGTGTGCCACAGTTGCAAAGCTCACTGTGTGCTGAAGATGATCAGTTCGAACTTTCTGGACTGTCTCTTCTGCTGTTTCAGCAGAGTCCAAACGGAAGTGCTATACTCTGCTGCTGCTCACAGAGAGGAGGCTCAGGAGATGGTGGATTCAATTGGACGTTCAGGTAGGGAAGTGAGGGGTGACAGCAAAGTGTGTGACACAGTTTCAAAGCACACTCTGTCCTGAAGATGCTCAGTCGGAGCTCTCCCTCCTGGCCCTTCGGCTGTGGGAGCAGAGTCCAAGCGCTCGTGCTCACCTGTCACGGCTGCTCTTGAAACGACAGAGGGCGCCAGAAACGTTGCATTCAAGTGAACTTTTCGGAGAAACAGTGAAAAGTGACAACTATGTTTGTGTCACAGTTACAAAGGTGACTGTGTGCTGTAGATGATCAGCAGGAGCTTTTTTGCATGGCTCTTCTGCTGTTTTAGCACAGTCTAAACGTTCCTGCTCTACTGTCTCTGTTGCTGCTCAGCTGAGAGCGGGCGCAGAGATGTTGGATCCAATTGGTCTTTCAGGTAGGAAAGGGAGGAGTGGCAGCAATGCGTGTTTCAGAGTTGCAAAGCTCACTGTGCGCTGAAGACGATCTGCAGGGACAATTTGTCCTGGCACTTCTGTCTTTTAGCAGAGTCTAAACGTTCCTGCTCTACTCTCTCTGCTGCTGCACAGCAGAGAATGGCACGGAGATTTTGGATTCAAGTGGTCTTTGAGGTAGGAAAGAGAGGAGCGACAGCAATATGTGTTTCACAGTTGCAAAGCTGACTGCGTGCTGAAGATGCCCAGCCGGAGTGTACCCTCCTGGCTCTTCAGCTGTGGGAGCAGAGTCCAAGCGCTCGTGCTCACCTGTCCCGGCTGCTCTTGAAACGACAGAGGGCACCAGAAACGTTGGCTTCAAATGCACTTTTAGGAGATAAAGTGAGGAGTAATAACAATGTGTGTGTCACAGTTGTAAAGTTCAGTGTGTGGTAAAGAAGCACAACAGCAGCTTTCTGGACTGTCTCTTCCACTGTCTTTGATTCCACACATTCCTGCTCTACTCACTGTGCTGCTCACAGCAGAGAGCTGGAAACAGAGTTGTTGAATTCAAGTGACCGTTTAGGAGAAACAGTGAAAAGTGACAGCAATGTTTGTGTCACAGTTACAAAGGTGTCTGTGTGCTATGGATGATCAGCAGGAGCTTTTTTGCATGGCTCTTCTGCTGTTTTAGCACAGTCTAAACGTTCCTGCTCTACTGCCTCTGTTGCTGCTGAGCAGAGAGCGGGCACAGAGATGTTGGATTCAATTGGTCTTTCAGGCAGGAAAGGGAGGAGTGGCAGCAATGCGTGTTTCAGAGTTGCAAAGCTCGCTGTGCGCTGAAGATTATCAGCAGACTCTTTTTGGCCTGGCTCTTCTGCTGTTTTAGCACAGTCTAAACGTTCCTGCTCTACTCACTCTGCTGCTGCTCAGAGAGAGCGGGCAGTGGAGAGGTTTCATTCAAATGGACTTTTAGGAGATAAAGTGACGAGTGACAGTAATGTGTGTGCCACAGTTGCAAAGCTCACTGTGTGCTGAAGATGATCAGTGGGAACTTTCTGGACTGTCTCTTCTGCTGTTTCAGCAGAGTCCAAACGGAAGTGCTATACTCTGCTGCTGCTCACAAAGAGGAGGCTCAGGAGATGGTGGATTCAATTGGACTTTCAGGTAGGGAAGTGAGGGGTGACAGCAAAGTGTGTGACACAGTTTCAAAGCACACTCTGTCCTGAAGATGCTCAGTCGGAGCTCTCCCTCCTGGCCCTTCGGCTGTGGGAGCAGAGTCCAAGCGCTCGTGCTCACCTGTCACGGCTGCTCTTGAAACGACAGAGGGCGCCAGAAACGTTGCATTCAAGTGAACTTTTCAGAGAAACAGTGAAAAGTGACAACTATGTTTGTGTCACAGTTACAAAGGTGACTGTGTGCTGTAGATGATCAGCAGGAGCTTTTTTGCATGGCTCTTCTGCTGTTTTAGCACAGTCTAAACGTTCCTGCTCTACTGTCTCTGTTGCTGCTCAGCTGAGAGCGGGCGCAGAGATGTTGGATCCAATTGGTCTTTCAGGTAGGAAAGGGAGGAGTGGCAGCAATGCGTGTTTCAGAGTTGCAAAGCTCACTGTGCGCTGAAGACGATCTGCAGGGACAATTTGTCCTGGCACTTCTGTCTTTTAGCAGAGTCTAAACGTTCCTGCTCTACTCTCTCTGCTGCTGCACAGCAGAGAATGGCACGGAGATTTTGGATTCAAGTGGTCTTTGAGGTAGGAAAGAGAGGAGCGACAGCAATATGTGTTTCACAGTTGCAAAGCTGACTGCGTGCTGAAGATGCCCAGCCGGAGTGTACCCTCCTGGCTCTTCAGCTGTGGGAGCAGAGTCCAAGCGCTCGTGCTCACCTGTCCCGGCTGCTCTTGAAACGACAGAGGGCACCAGAAACGTTGGCTTCAAATGCACTTTTAGGAGATAAAGTGAGGAGTAATAACAATGTGTGTGTCACAGTTGTAAAGTTCAGTGTGTGGTAAAGAAGCACAACAGCAGCTTTCTGGACTGTCTCTTCCACTGTCTTTGATTCCACACATTCCTGCTCTACTCACTGTGCTGCTCACAGCAGAGAGCTGGAAACGGAGTTGTTGAATTCAAGTGAACTTTTAGGAGAAACAGTGAAAAGTGACAGGAATGTTTGTGTCACAGTTACAAAGGTGACTGTGTGCTATGGATGATCAGCAGGAGCTTTTTTGCATGGCTCTTCTGCTGTTTTGGCACAGTCTAAACGTTCCTGCTCTACTGCCTCTGTTGCTGCTGAGCAGAGAGCGGGCACAGAGATGTTGGATTCAATTGGTCTTTCAGGCAGGAAAGGGAGGAGTGGCAGCAATGCGTGTTTCAGAGTTGCAAAGCTCGCTGTGCGCTGAAGATTATCAGCAGACTCTTTTTGGCCTGGCTCTTCTGCTGTTTTAGCACAGTCTAAACGTTCCTGCTCTACTCACTCTGCTGCTGCTCAGAGAGAGCGGGCAGTGGAGAGGTTTCATTCAAATGGACTTTTAGGAGATAAAGTGACGAGTGACAGTAATGTGTGTGCCACAGTTGCAAAGCTCACTGTGTGCTGAAGATGATCAGTGGGAACTTTCTGGACTGTCTCTTCTGCTGTTTCAGCAGAGTCCAAACGGAAGTGCTATACTCTGCTGCTGCTCACAGAGAGGAGGCTCAGGAGATGGTGGATTCAATTGGACTTTCAGGTAGGGAAGTGAGGGGTGACAGCAAAGTGTGTGACACAGTTTCAAAGCACACTCTGTCCTGAAGATGCTCAGTCGGAGCTCTCCCTCCTGGCCCTTCGGCTGTGGGAGCAGAGCCCAAGCGCTCGTGCTCACCTGTCACGGCTGCTCTTGTAACGACAGAGGGCGCCAGAAACGTTGCATTCAAGTGAACTTTTCGGAGAAACAGTGAAAAGTGACAACTATGTTTGTGTCACAGTTACAAAGGTGACTGTGTGCTGTAGATGATCAGCAGGAGCTTTTTTGCATGGCTCTTCTGCTGTTTTAGCACAGTCTAAACGTTCCTGCTCTACTGTCTCTGTTGCTGCTCAGCTGAGAGCGGGCGCAGAGATGTTGGATCCAATTGGTCTTTCAGGTAGGAAAGGGAGGAGTGGCAGCAATGCGTGTTTCAGAGTTGCAAAGCTCACTGTGCGCTGAAGAAGATCTGCAGGGACAATTTGTCCTGGCACTTCTGTCTTTTAGCAGAGTCTAAACGTTCCTGCTCTACTCTCTCTGCTGCTGCACAGCAGAGAATGGCACGGAGATTTTGGATTCAAGTGGTCTTTGAGGTAGGAAAGAGAGGAGCGACAGCAATATGTGTTTCACAGTTGCAAAGCTGACTGCGTGCTGAAGATGCCCAGCCGGAGTGTACCCTCCTGGCTCTTCAGCTGTGGGAGCAGAGTCCAAGCGCTCGTGCTCACCTGTCCCGGCTGCTCTTGAAACGACAGAGGGCACCAGAAACGTTGGCTTCAAATGCACTTTTAGGAGATAAAGTGAGGAGTAATAACAATGTGTGTGTCACAGTTGTAAAGTTCAGTGTGTGGTAAAGAAGCACAACAGCAGCTTTCTGGACTGTCTCTTCCACTGTCTTTGATTCCACACATTCCTGCTCTACTCACTGTGCTGCTCACAGCAGAGAGCTGGAAACGGAGTTGTTGAATTCAAGTGAACTTTTAGGAGAAACAGTGAAAAGTGACAGGAATGTTTGTGTCACAGTTACAAAGGTGACTGTGTGCTATGGATGATCAGCAGGAGCTTTTTTGCATGGCTCTTCTGCTGTTTTGGCACAGTCTAAACGTTCCTGCTCTACTGCCTCTGTTGCTGCTGAGCAGAGAGCGGGCACAGAGATGTTGGATTCAATTGGTCTTTCAGGCAGGAAAGGGAGGAGTGGCAGCAATGCGTGTTTCAGAGTTGCAAAGCTCGCTGTGCGCTGAAGATTATCAGCAGACTCTTTTTGGCCTGGCTCTTCTGCTGTTTTAGCACAGTCTAAACGTTCCTGCTCTACTCACTCTGCTGCTGCTCAGAGAGAGCGGGCAGTGGAGAGGTTTCATTCAAATGGACTTTTAGGAGATAAAGTGACGAGTGACAGTAATGTGTGTGCCACAGTTGCAAAGCTCACTGTGTGCTGAAGATGATCAGTTCGAACTTTCTGGACTGTCTCTTCTGCTGTTTCAGCAGAGTCCAAACGGAAGTGCTATACTCTGCTGCTGCTCACAAAGAGGAGGCTCAGGAGATGGTGGATTCAATTGGACGTTCAGGTAGGGAAGTGAGGGGTGACAGCAAAGTGTGTGACACAGTTTCAAAGCACACTCTGTCCTGAAGATGCTCAGTCGGAGCTCTCCCTCCTGGCCCTTCGGCTGTGGGAGCAGAGTCCAAGCGCTCGTGCTCACCTGTCACGGCTGCTCTTGAAACGACAGAGGGCGCCAGAAACGTTGCATTCAAGTGAACTTTTCGGAGAAACAGTGAAAAGTGACAACTATGTTTGTGTCACAGTTACAAAGGTGACTGTGTGCTGTAGATGATCAGCAGGAGCTTTTTTGCATGGCTCTTCTGCTGTTTTAGCACAGTCTAAACGTTCCTGCTCTACTGTCTCTGTTGCTGCTCAGCTGAGAGCGGGCGCAGAGATGTTGGATCCAATTGGTCTTTCAGGTAGGAAAGGGAGGAGTGGCAGCAATGCGTGTTTCAGAGTTGCAAAGCTCACTGTGCGCTGAAGACGATCTGCAGGGACAATTTGTCCTGGCACTTCTGTCTTTTAGCAGAGTCTAAACGTTCCTGCTCTACTCTCTCTGCTGCTGCACAGCAGAGAATGGCACGGAGATTTTGGATTCAAGTGGTCTTTGAGGTAGGAAAGAGAGGAGCGACAGCAATATGTGTTTCACAGTTGCAAAGCTGACTGCGTGCTGAAGATGCCCAGCCGGAGTGTACCCTCCTGGCTCTTCAGCTGTGGGAGCAGAGTCCAAGCGCTCGTGCTCACCTGTCCCGGCTGCTCTTGAAACGACAGAGGGCACCAGAAACGTTGGCTTCAAATGCACTTTTAGGAGATAAAGTGAGGAGTAATAACAATGTGTGTGTCACAGTTGTAAAGTTCAGTGTGTGGTAAAGAAGCACAACAGCAGCTTTCTGGACTGTCTCTTCCACTGTCTTTGATTCCACACATTCCTGCTCTACTCACTGTGCTGCTCACAGCAGAGAGCTGGAAACAGAGTTGTTGAATTCAAGTGACCGTTTAGGAGAAACAGTGAAAAGTGACAGCAATGTTTGTGTCACAGTTACAAAGGTGTCTGTGTGCTATGGATGATCAGCAGGAGCTTTTTTGCATGGCTCTTCTGCTGTTTTAGCACAGTCTAAACGTTCCTGCTCTACTGCCTCTGTTGCTGCTGAGCAGAGAGCGGGCACAGAGATGTTGGATTCAATTGGTCTTTCAGGCAGGAAAGGGAGGAGTGGCAGCAATGCGTGTTTCAGAGTTGCAAAGCTCGCTGTGCGCTGAAGATTATCAGCAGACACTTTTTGGCCTGACTTCTGCTGTTTTAGCACAGTCTAAACGTTCCTGCTCTACTCACTCTGCTGCTGCTCAGAGAGAGCGGGCAGTGGAGAGGTTTCATTCAAATGGACTTTTAGGAGATAAAGTGACGAGTGACAGTAATGTGTGTGCCACAGTTGCAAAGCTCACTGTGTGCTGAAGATGATCAGTGGGAACTTTCTGGACTGTCTCTTCTGCTGTTTCAGCAGAGTCCAAACGGAAGTGCTATACTCTGCTGCTGCTCACAGAGAGGAGGCTCAGGAGATGGTGGATTCAATTGGACTTTCAGGTAGGGAAGTGAGGGGTGACAGCAAAGTGTGTGACACAGTTTCAAAGCACACTCTGTCCTGAAGATGCTCAGTCGGAGCTCTCCCTCCTGGCCCTTCGGCTGTGGGAGCAGAGTCCAAGCGCTCGTGCTCACCTGTCACGGCTGCTCTTGAAACGACAGAGGGCGCCAGAAACGTTGCATTCAAGTGAACTTTTCGGAGAAACAGTGAAAAGTGACAACTATGTTTGTGTCACAGTTACAAAGGTGACTGTGTGCTGTAGATGATCAGCAGGAGCTTTTTTGCATGGCTCTTCTGCTGTTTTAGCACAGTCTAAACGTTCCTGCTCTACTGTCTCTGTTGCTGCTCAGCTGAGAGCGGGCGCAGAGATATTGGATCCAATTGGTCTTTCAGGTAGGAAAGGGAGGAGTGGCAGCAATGCGTGTTTCAGAGTTGCAAAGCTCACTGTGCGCTGAAGACGATCTGCAGGGACAATTTGTCCTGGCACTTCTGTCTTTTAGCAGAGTCTAAACGTTCCTGCTCTACTCTCTCTGCTGCTGCACAGCAGAGAATGGCACGGAGATTTTGGATTCAAGTGGTCTTTGAGGTAGGAAAGAGAGGAGCGACAGCAATATGTGTTTCACAGTTGCAAAGCTGACTGCGTGCTGAAGATGCCCAGCCGGAGTGTACCCTCCTGGCTCTTCAGCTGTGGGAGCAGAGTCCAAGCGCTCGTGCTCACCTGTCCCGGCTGCTCTTGAAACGACAGAGGGCACCAGAAACGTTGGCTTCAAATGCACTTTTAGGAGATAAAGTGAGGAGTAATAACAATGTGTGTGTCACAGTTGTAAAGTTCAGTGTGTGGTAAAGAAGCACAACAGCAGCTTTCTGGACTGTCTCTTCCACTGTCTTTGATTCCACACATTCCTGCTCTACTCACTGTGCTGCTCACAGCAGAGAGCTGGAAACGGAGTTGTTGAATTCAAGTGAACTTTTAGGAGAAACAGTGAAAAGTGACAGGAATGTTTGTGTCACAGTTACAAAGGTGACTGTGTGCTATGGATGATCAGCAGGAGCTTTTTTGCATGGCTCTTCTGCTGTTTTGGCACAGTCTAAACGTTCCTGCTCTACTGCCTCTGTTGCTGCTGAGCAGAGAGCGGGCACAGAGATGTTGGATTCAATTGGTCTTTCAGGCAGGAAAGGGAGGAGTGGCAGCAATGCGTGTTTCAGAGTTGCAAAGCTCGCTGTGCGCTGAAGATTATCAGCAGACTCTTTTTGGCCTGGCTCTTCTGCTGTTTTAGCACAGTCTAAACGTTCCTGCTCTACTCACTCTGCTGCTGCTCAGAGAGAGCGGGCAGTGGAGAGGTTTCATTCAAATGGACTTTTAGGAGATAAAGTGACGAGTGACAGTAATGTGTGTGCCACAGTTGCAAAGCTCACTGTGTGCTGAAGATGATCAGTGGGAACTTTCTGGACTGTCTCTTCTGCTGTTTCAGCAGAGTCCAAACGGAAGTGCTATACTCTGCTGCTGCTCACAGAGAGGAGGCTCAGGAGATGGTGGATTCAATTGGACTTTCAGGTAGGGAAGTGAGGGGTGACAGCAAAGTGTGTGACACAGTTTCAAAGCACACTCTGTCCTGAAGATGCTCAGTCGGAGCTCTCCCTCCTGGCCCTTCGGCTGTGGGAGCAGAGTCCAAGCGCTCGTGCTCACCTGTCACGGCTGCTCTTGAAACGACAGAGGGCGCCAGAAACGTTGCATTCAAGTGAACTTTTAGGAGAAACAGTGAAAAGTGACAACTATGTTTGTGTCACAGTTACAAAGGTGACTGTGTGCTGTAGATGATCAGCAGGAGCTTTTTTGCATGGCTCTTCTGCTGTTTTAGCACAGTCTAAACGTTCCTGCTCTACTGTCTCTGTTGCTGCTCAGCTGAGAGCGGGCGCAGAGATGTTGGATCCAATTGGTCTTTCAGGTAGGAAAGGGAGGAGTGGCAGCAATGCGTGTTTCAGAGTTGCAAAGCTCACTGTGCGCTGAAGAAGATCTGCAGGGACAATTTGTCCTGGCACTTCTGTCTTTTAGCAGAGTCTAAACGTTCCTGCTCTACTCTCTCTGCTGCTGCACAGCAGAGAATGGCACGGAGATTTTGGATTCAAGTGGTCTTTGAGGTAGGAAAGAGAGGAGCGACAGCAATATGTGTTTCACAGTTGCAAAGCTGACTGCGTGCTGAAGATGCCCAGCCGGAGTGTACCCTCCTGGCTCTTCAGCTGTGGGAGCAGAGTCCAAGCGCTCGTGCTCACCTGTCCCGGCTGCTCTTGAAACGACAGAGGGCACCAGAAACGTTGGCTTCAAATGCACTTTTAGGAGATAAAGTGAGGAGTAATAACAATGTGTGTGTCACAGTTGTAAAGTTCAGTGTGTGGTAAAGAAGCACAACAGCAGCTTTCTGGACTGTCTCTTCCACTGTCTTTGATTCCACACATTCCTGCTCTACTCACTGTGCTGCTCACAGCAGAGAGCTGGAAACGGAGTTGTTGAATTCAAGTGAACTTTTAGGAGAAACAGTGAAAAGTGACAGGAATGTTTGTGTCACAGTTACAAAGGTGACTGTGTGCTATGGATGATCAGCAGGAGCTTTTTTGCATGGCTCTTCTGCTGTTTTGGCACAGTCTAAACGTTCCTGCTCTACTGCCTCTGTTGCTGCTGAGCAGAGAGCGGGCACAGAGATGTTGGATTCAATTGGTCTTTCAGGCAGGAAAGGGAGGAGTGGCAGCAATGCGTGTTTCAGAGTTGCAAAGCTCGCTGTGCGCTGAAGATTATCAGCAGACTCTTTTTGGCCTGGCTCTTCTGCTGTTTTAGCACAGTCTAAACGTTCCTGCTCTACTCACTCTGCTGCTGCTCAGAGAGAGCGGGCAGTGGAGAGGTTTCATTCAAATGGACTTTTAGGAGATAAAGTGACGAGTGACAGTAATGTGTGTGCCACAGTTGCAAAGCTCACTGTGTGCTGAAGATGATCAGTTCGAACTTTCTGGACTGTCTCTTCTGCTGTTTCAGCAGAGTCCAAACGGAAGTGCTATACTCTGCTGCTGCTCACAGAGAGGAGGCTCAGGAGATGGTGGATTCAATTGGACGTTCAGGTAGGGAAGTGAGGGGTGACAGCAAAGTGTGTGACACAGTTTCAAAGCACACTCTGTCCTGAAGATGCTCAGTCGGAGCTCTCCCTCCTGGCCCTTCGGCTGTGGGAGCAGAGTCCAAGCGCTCGTGCTCACCTGTCACGGCTGCTCTTGAAACGACAGAGGGCGCCAGAAACGTTGCATTCAAGTGAACTTTTCGGAGAAACAGTGAAAAGTGACAACTATGTTTGTGTCACAGTTACAAAGGTGACTGTGTGCTGTAGATGATCAGCAGGAGCTTTTTTGCATGGCTCTTCTGCTGTTTTAGCACAGTCTAAACGTTCCTGCTCTACTGTCTCTGTTGCTGCTCAGCTGAGAGCGGGCGCAGAGATGTTGGATCCAATTGGTCTTTCAGGTAGGAAAGGGAGGAGTGGCAGCAATGCGTGTTTCAGAGTTGCAAAGCTCACTGTGCGCTGAAGACGATCTGCAGGGACAATTTGTCCTGGCACTTCTGTCTTTTAGCAGAGTCTAAACGTTCCTGCTCTACTCTCTCTGCTGCTGCACAGCAGAGAATGGCACGGAGATTTTGGATTCAAGTGGTCTTTGAGGTAGGAAAGAGAGGAGCGACAGCAATATGTGTTTCACAGTTGCAAAGCTGACTGCGTGCTGAAGATGCCCAGCCGGAGTGTACCCTCCTGGCTCTTCAGCTGTGGGAGCAGAGTCCAAGCGCTCGTGCTCACCTGTCCCGGCTGCTCTTGAAACGACAGAGGGCACCAGAAACGTTGGCTTCAAATGCACTTTTAGGAGATAAAGTGAGGAGTAATAACAATGTGTGTGTCACAGTTGTAAAGTTCAGTGTGTGGTAAAGAAGCACAACAGCAGCTTTCTGGACTGTCTCTTCCACTGTCTTTGATTCCACACATTCCTGCTCTACTCACTGTGCTGCTCACAGCAGAGAGCTGGAAACAGAGTTGTTGAATTCAAGTGACCGTTTAGGAGAAACAGTGAAAAGTGACAGCAATGTTTGTGTCACAGTTACAAAGGTGTCTGTGTGCTATGGATGATCAGCAGGAGCTTTTTTGCATGGCTCTTCTGCTGTTTTAGCACAGTCTAAACGTTCCTGCTCTACTGCCTCTGTTGCTGCTGAGCAGAGAGCGGGCACAGAGATGTTGGATTCAATTGGTCTTTCAGGCAGGAAAGGGAGGAGTGGCAGCAATGCGTGTTTCAGAGTTGCAAAGCTCGCTGTGCGCTGAAGATTATCAGCAGACTCTTTTTGGCCTGGCTCTTCTGCTGTTTTAGCACAGTCTAAACGTTCCTGCTCTACTCACTCTGCTGCTGCTCAGAGAGAGCGGGCAGTGGAGAGGTTTCATTCAAATGGACTTTTAGGAGATAAAGTGAGGAGTGACAGCAATGTGTGTGCCACAGTTGCAAAGCTCACTGTGTGCTGAAGATGATCAGTGGGAACTTTCTGGACTGTCTCTTCTGCTGTTTCAGCAGAGTCCAAACGGAAGTGCTATACTCTGCTGCTGCTCACAGAGAGGAGGCTCAGGAGATGGTGGATTCAATTGGACTTTCAGGTAGGGAAGTGAGGGGTGACAGCAAAGTGTGTGACACAGTTTCAAAGCACACTCTGTCCTGAAGATGCTCAGTCGGAGCTCTCCCTCCTGGCCCTTCGGCTGTGGGAGCAGAGTCCAAGCGCTCGTGCTCACCTGTCACGGCTGCTCTTGAAACGACAGAGGGCGCCAGAAACGTTGCATTCAAGTGAACTTTTAGGAGAAACAGTGAAAAGTGACAACTATGTTTGTGTCACAGTTACAAAGGTGACTGTGTGCTGTAGATGATCAGCAGGAGCTTTTTTGCATGGCTCTTCTGCTGTTTTAGCACAGTCTAAACGTTCCTGCTCTACTGTCTCTGTTGCTGCTCAGCTGAGAGCGGGCGCAGAGATGTTGGATCCAATTGGTCTTTCAGGTAGGAAAGGGAGGAGTGGCAGCAATGCGTGTTTCAGAGTTGCAAAGCTCACTGTGCGCTGAAGAAGATCTGCAGGGACAATTTGTCCTGGCACTTCTGTCTTTTAGCAGAGTCTAAACGTTCCTGCTCTACTCTCTCTGCTGCTGCACAGCAGAGAATGGCACGGAGATTTTGGATTCAAGTGGTCTTTGAGGTAGGAAAGAGAGGAGCGACAGCAATATGTGTTTCACAGTTGCAAAGCTGACTGCGTGCTGAAGATGCCCAGCCGGAGTGTACCCTCCTGGCTCTTCAGCTGTGGGAGCAGAGTCCAAGCGCTCGTGCTCACCTGTCCCGGCTGCTCTTGAAACGACAGAGGGCACCAGAAACGTTGGCTTCAAATGCACTTTTAGGAGATAAAGTGAGGAGTAATAACAATGTGTGTGTCACAGTTGTAAAGTTCAGTGTGTGGTAAAGAAGCACAACAGCAGCTTTCTGGACTGTCTCTTCCACTGTCTTTGATTCCACACATTCCTGCTCTACTCACTGTGCTGCTCACAGCAGAGAGCTGGAAACGGAGTTGTTGAATTCAAGTGAACTTTTAGGAGAAACAGTGAAAAGTGACAGGAATGTTTGTGTCACAGTTACAAAGGTGACTGTGTGCTATGGATGATCAGCAGGAGCTTTTTTGCATGGCTCTTCTGCTGTTTTGGCACAGTCTAAACGTTCCTGCTCTACTGCCTCTGTTGCTGCTGAGCAGAGAGCGGGCACAGAGATGTTGGATTCAATTGGTCTTTCAGGCAGGAAAGGGAGGAGTGGCAGCAATGCGTGTTTCAGAGTTGCAAAGCTCGCTGTGCGCTGAAGATTATCAGCAGACTCTTTTTGGCCTGGCTCTTCTGCTGTTTTAGCACAGTCTAAACGTTCCTGCTCTACTCACTCTGCTGCTGCTCAGAGAGAGCGGGCAGTGGAGAGGTTTCATTCAAATGGACTTTTAGGAGATAAAGTGACGAGTGACAGTAATGTGTGTGCCACAGTTGCAAAGCTCACTGTGTGCTGAAGATGATCAGTTCGAACTTTCTGGACTGTCTCTTCTGCTGTTTCAGCAGAGTCCAAACGGAAGTGCTATACTCTGCTGCTGCTCACAAAGAGGAGGCTCAGGAGATGGTGGATTCAATTGGACGTTCAGGTAGGGAAGTGAGGGGTGACAGCAAAGTGTGTGACACAGTTTCAAAGCACACTCTGTCCTGAAGATGCTCAGTCGGAGCTCTCCCTCCTGGCCCTTCGGCTGTGGGAGCAGAGTCCAAGCGCTCGTGCTCACCTGTCACGGCTGCTCTTGAAACGACAGAGGGCGCCAGAAACGTTGCATTCAAGTGAACTTTTCGGAGAAACAGTGAAAAGTGACAACTATGTTTGTGTCACAGTTACAAAGGTGACTGTGTGCTGTAGATGATCAGCAGGAGCTTTTTTGCATGGCTCTTCTGCTGTTTTAGCACAGTCTAAACGTTCCTGCTCTACTGTCTCTGTTGCTGCTCAGCTGAGAGCGGGCGCAGAGATGTTGGATCCAATTGGTCTTTCAGGTAGGAAAGGGAGGAGTGGCAGCAATGCGTGTTTCAGAGTTGCAAAGCTCACTGTGCGCTGAAGACGATCTGCAGGGACAATTTGTCCTGGCACTTCTGTCTTTTAGCAGAGTCTAAACGTTCCTGCTCTACTCTCTCTGCTGCTGCACAGCAGAGAATGGCACGGAGATTTTGGATTCAAGTGGTCTTTGAGGTAGGAAAGAGAGGAGCGACAGCAATATGTGTTTCACAGTTGCAAAGCTGACTGCGTGCTGAAGATGCCCAGCCGGAGTGTACCCTCCTGGCTCTTCAGCTGTGGGAGCAGAGTCCAAGCGCTCGTGCTCACCTGTCCCGGCTGCTCTTGAAACGACAGAGGGCACCAGAAACGTTGGCTTCAAATGCACTTTTAGGAGATAAAGTGAGGAGTAATAACAATGTGTGTGTCACAGTTGTAAAGTTCAGTGTGTGGTAAAGAAGCACAACAGCAGCTTTCTGGACTGTCTCTTCCACTGTCTTTGATTCCACACATTCCTGCTCTACTCACTGTGCTGCTCACAGCAGAGAGCTGGAAACAGAGTTGTTGAATTCAAGTGACCGTTTAGGAGAAACAGTGAAAAGTGACAGCAATGTTTGTGTCACAGTTACAAAGGTGTCTGTGTGCTATGGATGATCAGCAGGAGCTTTTTTGCATGGCTCTTCTGCTGTTTTAGCACAGTCTAAACGTTCCTGCTCTACTGCCTCTGTTGCTGCTGAGCAGAGAGCGGGCACAGAGATGTTGGATTCAATTGGTCTTTCAGGCAGGAAAGGGAGGAGTGGCAGCAATGCGTGTTTCAGAGTTGCAAAGCTCGCTGTGCGCTGAAGATTATCAGCAGACACTTTTTGGCCTGACTTCTGCTGTTTTAGCACAGTCTAAACGTTCCTGCTCTACTCACTCTGCTGCTGCTCAGAGAGAGCGGGCAGTGGAGAGGTTTCATTCAAATGGACTTTTAGGAGATAAAGTGACGAGTGACAGTAATGTGTGTGCCACAGTTGCAAAGCTCACTGTGTGCTGAAGATGATCAGTGGGAACTTTCTGGACTGTCTCTTCTGCTGTTTCAGCAGAGTCCAAACGGAAGTGCTATACTCTGCTGCTGCTCACAGAGAGGAGGCTCAGGAGATGGTGGATTCAATTGGACTTTCAGGTAGGGAAGTGAGGGGTGACAGCAAAGTGTGTGACACAGTTTCAAAGCACACTCTGTCCTGAAGATGCTCAGTCGGAGCTCTCCCTCCTGGCCCTTCGGCTGTGGGAGCAGAGTCCAAGCGCTCGTGCTCACCTGTCACGGCTGCTCTTGAAACGACAGAGGGCGCCAGAAACGTTGCATTCAAGTGAACTTTTCGGAGAAACAGTGAAAAGTGACAACTATGTTTGTGTCACAGTTACAAAGGTGACTGTGTGCTGTAGATGATCAGCAGGAGCTTTTTTGCATGGCTCTTCTGCTGTTTTAGCACAGTCTAAACGTTCCTGCTCTACTGTCTCTGTTGCTGCTCAGCTGAGAGCGGGCGCAGAGATGTTGGATCCAATTGGTCTTTCAGGTAGGAAAGGGAGGAGTGGCAGCAATGCGTGTTTCAGAGTTGCAAAGCTCACTGTGCGCTGAAGACGATCTGCAGGGACAATTTGTCCTGGCACTTCTGTCTTTTAGCAGAGTCTAAACGTTCCTGCTCTACTCTCTCTGCTGCTGCACAGCAGAGAATGGCACGGAGATTTTGGATTCAAGTGGTCTTTGAGGTAGGAAAGAGAGGAGCGACAGCAATATGTGTTTCACAGTTGCAAAGCTGACTGCGTGCTGAAGATGCCCAGCCGGAGTGTACCCTCCTGGCTCTTCAGCTGTGGGAGCAGAGTCCAAGCGCTCGTGCTCACCTGTCCCGGCTGCTCTTGAAACGACAGAGGGCACCAGAAACGTTGGCTTCAAATGCACTTTTAGGAGATAAAGTGAGGAGTAATAACAATGTGTGTGTCACAGTTGTAAAGTTCAGTGTGTGGTAAAGAAGCACAACAGCAGCTTTCTGGACTGTCTCTTCCACTGTCTTTGATTCCACACATTCCTGCTCTACTCACTGTGCTGCTCACAGCAGAGAGCTGGAAACGGAGTTGTTGAATTCAAGTGAACTTTTAGGAGAAACAGTGAAAAGTGACAGGAATGTTTGTGTCACAGTTACAAAGGTGACTGTGTGCTATGGATGATCAGCAGGAGCTTTTTTGCATGGCTCTTCTGCTGTTTTGGCACAGTCTAAACGTTCCTGCTCTACTGCCTCTGTTGCTGCTGAGCAGAGAGCGGGCACAGAGATGTTGGATTCAATTGGTCTTTCAGGCAGGAAAGGGAGGAGTGGCAGCAATGCGTGTTTCAGAGTTGCAAAGCTCGCTGTGCGCTGAAGATTATCAGCAGACTCTTTTTGGCCTGGCTCTTCTGCTGTTTTAGCACAGTCTAAACGTTCCTGCTCTACTCACTCTGCTGCTGCTCAGAGAGAGCGGGCAGTGGAGAGGTTTCATTCAAATGGACTTTTAGGAGATAAAGTGACGAGTGACAGTAATGTGTGTGCCACAGTTGCAAAGCTCACTGTGTGCTGAAGATGATCAGTGGGAACTTTCTGGACTGTCTCTTCTGCTGTTTCAGCAGAGTCCAAACGGAAGTGCTATACTCTGCTGCTGCTCACAGAGAGGAGGCTCAGGAGATGGTGGATTCAATTGGACTTTCAGGTAGGGAAGTGAGGGGTGACAGCAAAGTGTGTGACACAGTTTCAAAGCACACTCTGTCCTGAAGATGCTCAGTCGGAGCTCTCCCTCCTGGCCCTTCGGCTGTGGGAGCAGAGTCCAAGCGCTCGTGCTCACCTGTCACGGCTGCTCTTGAAACGACAGAGGGCGCCAGAAACGTTGCATTCAAGTGAACTTTTCGGAGAAACAGTGAAAAGTGACAACTATGTTTGTGTCACAGTTACAAAGGTGACTGTGTGCTGTAGATGATCAGCAGGAGCTTTTTTGCATGGCTCTTCTGCTGTTTTAGCACAGTCTAAACGTTCCTGCTCTACTGTCTCTGTTGCTGCTCAGCTGAGAGCGGGCGCAGAGATGTTGGATCCAATTGGTCTTTCAGGTAGGAAAGGGAGGAGTGGCAGCAATGCGTGTTTCAGAGTTGCAAAGCTCACTGTGCGCTGAAGACGATCTGCAGGGACAATTTGTCCTGGCACTTCTGTCTTTTAGCAGAGTCTAAACGTTCCTGCTCTACTCTCTCTGCTGCTGCACAGCAGAGAATGGCACGGAGATTTTGGATTCAAGTGGTCTTTGAGGTAGGAAAGAGAGGAGCGACAGCAATATGTGTTTCACAGTTGCAAAGCTGACTGCGTGCTGAAGATGCCCAGCCGGAGTGTACCCTCCTGGCTCTTCAGCTGTGGGAGCAGAGTCCAAGCGCTCGTGCTCACCTGTCCCGGCTGCTCTTGAAACGACAGAGGGCACCAGAAACGTTGGCTTCAAATGCACTTTTAGGAGATAAAGTGAGGAGTAATAACAATGTGTGTGTCACAGTTGTAAAGTTCAGTGTGTGGTAAAGAAGCACAACAGCAGCTTTCTGGACTGTCTCTTCCACTGTCTTTGATTCCACACATTCCTGCTCTACTCACTGTGCTGCTCACAGCAGAGAGCTGGAAACGGAGTTGTTGAATTCAAGTGAACTTTTAGGAGAAACAGTGAAAAGTGACAGGAATGTTTGTGTCACAGTTACAAAGGTGACTGTGTGCTATGGATGATCAGCAGGAGCTTTTTTGCATGGCTCTTCTGCTGTTTTGGCACAGTCTAAACGTTCCTGCTCTACTGCCTCTGTTGCTGCTGAGCAGAGAGCGGGCACAGAGATGTTGGATTCAATTGGTCTTTCAGGCAGGAAAGGGAGGAGTGGCAGCAATGCGTGTTTCAGAGTTGCAAAGCTCGCTGTGCGCTGAAGATTATCAGCAGACTCTTTTTGGCCTGGCTCTTCTGCTGTTTTAGCACAGTCTAAACGTTCCTGCTCTACTCACTCTGCTGCTGCTCAGAGAGAGCGGGCAGTGGAGAGGTTTCATTCAAATGGACTTTTAGGAGATAAAGTGACGAGTGACAGTAATGTGTGTGCCACAGTTGCAAAGCTCACTGTGTGCTGAAGATGATCAGTGGGAACTTTCTGGACTGTCTCTTCTGCTGTTTCAGCAGAGTCCAAACGGAAGTGCTATACTCTGCTGCTGCTCACAGAGAGGAGGCTCAGGAGATGGTGGATTCAATTGGACTTTCAGGTAGGGAAGTGAGGGGTGACAGCAAAGTGTGTGACACAGTTTCAAAGCACACTCTGTCCTGAAGATGCTCAGTCGGAGCTCTCCCTCCTGGCCCTTCGGCTGTGGGAGCAGAGTCCAAGCGCTCGTGCTCACCTGTCACGGCTGCTCTTGAAACGACAGAGGGCGCCAGAAACGTTGCATTCAAGTGAACTTTTCGGAGAAACAGTGAAAAGTGACAACTATGTTTGTGTCACAGTTACAAAGGTGACTGTGTGCTGTAGATGATCAGCAGGAGCTTTTTTGCATGGCTCTTCTGCTGTTTTAGCACAGTCTAAACGTTCCTGCTCTACTGTCTCTGTTGCTGCTCAGCTGAGAGCGGGCGCAGAGATGTTGGATCCAATTGGTCTTTCAGGTAGGAAAGGGAGGAGTGGCAGCAATGCGTGTTTCAGAGTTGCAAAGCTCACTGTGCGCTGAAGAAGATCTGCAGGGACAATTTGTCCTGGCACTTCTGTCTTTTAGCAGAGTCTAAACGTTCCTGCTCTACTCTCTCTGCTGCTGCACAGCAGAGAATGGCACGGAGATTTTGGATTCAAGTGGTCTTTGAGGTAGGAAAGAGAGGAGCGACAGCAATATGTGTTTCACAGTTGCAAAGCTGACTGCGTGCTGAAGATGCCCAGCCGGAGTGTACCCTCCTGGCTCTTCAGCTGTGGGAGCAGAGTCCAAGCGCTCGTGCTCACCTGTCCCGGCTGCTCTTGAAACGACAGAGGGCACCAGAAACGTTGGCTTCAAATGCACTTTTAGGAGATAAAGTGAGGAGTAATAACAATGTGTGTGACACAGTTGTAAAGTTCAGTGTGTGGTAAAGAAGCACAACAGCAGCTTTCTGGACTGTCTCTTCCACTGTCTTTGATTCCACACATTCCTGCTCTACTCACTGTGCTGCTCACAGCAGAGAGCTGGAAACGGAGTTGTTGAATTCAAGTGAACTTTTAGGAGAAACAGTGAAAAGTGACAGGAATGTTTGTGTCACAGTTACAAAGGTGACTGTGTGCTATGGATGATCAGCAGGAGCTTTTTTGCATGGCTCTTCTGCTGTTTTGGCACAGTCTAAACGTTCCTGCTCTACTGCCTCTGTTGCTGCTGAGCAGAGAGCGGGCACAGAGATGTTGGATTCAATTGGTCTTTCAGGCAGGAAAGGGAGGAGTGGCAGCAATGCGTGTTTCAGAGTTGCAAAGCTCGCTGTGCGCTGAAGATTATCAGCAGACTCTTTTTGGCCTGGCTCTTCTGCTGTTTTAGCACAGTCTAAACGTTCCTGCTCTACTCACTCTGCTGCTGCTCAGAGAGAGCGGGCAGTGGAGAGGTTTCATTCAAATGGACTTTTAGGAGATAAAGTGAGGAGTGACAGCAATGTGTGTGCCACAGTTGCAAAGCTCACTGTGTGCTGAAGATGATCAGTGGGAACTTTCTGGACTGTCTCTTCTGCTGTTTCAGCAGAGTCCAAACGGAAGTGCTATACTCTGCTGCTGCTCACAGAGAGGAGGCTCAGGAGATGGTGGATTCAATTGGACTTTCAGGTAGGGAAGTGAGGGGTGACAGCAAAGTGTGTGACACAGTTTCAAAGCACACTCTGTCCTGAAGATGCTCAGTCGGAGCTCTCCCTCCTGGCCCTTCGGCTGTGGGAGCAGAGTCCAAGCCCTCGTGCTCACCTGTCACGGCTGCTCTTGAAACGACAGAGGGCGCCAGAAACGTTGCATTCAAGTGAACTTTTAGGAGAAACAGTGAAAAGTGACAACTATGTTTGTGTCACAGTTACAAAGGTGACTGTGTGCTGTAGATGATCAGCAGGAGCTTTTTTGCATGGCTCTTCTGCTGTTTTAGCACAGTCTAAACGTTCCTGCTCTACTGTCTCTGTTGCTGCTCAGCTGAGAGCGGGCGCAGAGATGTTGGATCCAATTGGTCTTTCAGGTAGGAAAGGGAGGAGTGGCAGCAATGCGTGTTTCAGAGTTGCAAAGCTCACTGTGCGCTGAAGAAGATCTGCAGGGACAATTTGTCCTGGCACTTCTGTCTTTTAGCAGAGTCTAAACGTTCCTGCTCTACTCTCTCTGCTGCTGCACAGCAGAGAATGGCACGGAGATTTTGGATTCAAGTGGTCTTTGAGGTAGGAAAGAGAGGAGCGACAGCAATATGTGTTTCACAGTTGCAAAGCTGACTGCGTGCTGAAGATGCCCAGCCGGAGTGTACCCTCCTGGCTCTTCAGCTGTGGGAGCAGAGTCCAAGCGCTCGTGCTCACCTGTCCCGGCTGCTCTTGAAACGACAGAGGGCACCAGAAACGTTGGCTTCAAATGCACTTTTAGGAGATAAAGTGAGGAGTAATAACAATGTGTGTGTCACAGTTGTAAAGTTCAGTGTGTGGTAAAGAAGCACAACAGCAGCTTTCTGGACTGTCTCTTCCACTGTCTTTGATTCCACACATTCCTGCTCTACTCACTGTGCTGCTCACAGCAGAGAGCTGGAAACAGAGTTGTTGAATTCAAGTGAACTTTTAGGAGAAACAGTGAAAAGTGACAGGAATGTTTGTGTCACAGTTACAAAGGTGACTGTGTGCTATGGATGATCAGCAGGAGCTTTTTTGCATGGCTCTTCTGCTGTTTTGGCACAGTCTAAACGTTCCTGCTCTACTGCCTCTGTTGCTGCTGAGCAGAGAGCGGGCACAGAGATGTTGGATTCAATTGGTCTTTCAGGCAGGAAAGGGAGGAGTGGCAGCAATGCGTGTTTCAGAGTTGCAAAGCTCGCTGTGCGCTGAAGATTATCAGCAGACTCTTTTTGGCCTGGCTCTTCTGCTGTTTTAGCACAGTCTAAACGTTCCTGCTCTACTCACTCTGCTGCTGCTCAGAGAGAGCGGGCAGTGGAGAGGTTTCATTCAAATGGACTTTTAGGAGATAAAGTGACGAGTGACAGTAATGTGTGTGCCACAGTTGCAAAGCTCACTGTGTGCTGAAGATGATCAGTTCGAACTTTCTGGACTGTCTCTTCTGCTGTTTCAGCAGAGTCCAAACGGAAGTGCTATACTCTGCTGCTGCTCACAAAGAGGAGGCTCAGGAGATGGTGGATTCAATTGGACGTTCAGGTAGGGAAGTGAGGGGTGACAGCAAAGTGTGTGACACAGTTTCAAAGCACACTCTGTCCTGAAGATGCTCAGTCGGAGCTCTCCCTCCTGGCCCTTCGGCTGTGGGAGCAGAGTCCAAGCGCTCGTGCTCACCTGTCACGGCTGCTCTTGAAACGACAGAGGGCGCCAGAAACGTTGCATTCAAGTGAACTTTTCGGAGAAACAGTGAAAAGTGACAACTATGTTTGTGTCACAGTTACAAAGGTGACTGTGTGCTGTAGATGATCAGCAGGAGCTTTTTTGCATGGCTCTTCTGCTGTTTTAGCACAGTCTAAACGTTCCTGCTCTACTGTCTCTGTTGCTGCTCAGCTGAGAGCGGGCGCAGAGATGTTGGATCCAATTGGTCTTTCAGGTAGGAAAGGGAGGAGTGGCAGCAATGCGTGTTTCAGAGTTGCAAAGCTCACTGTGCGCTGAAGACGATCTGCAGGGACAATTTGTCCTGGCACTTCTGTCTTTTAGCAGAGTCTAAACGTTCCTGCTCTACTCTCTCTGCTGCTGCACAGCAGAGAATGGCACGGAGATTTTGGATTCAAGTGGTCTTTGAGGTAGGAAAGAGAGGAGCGACAGCAATATGTGTTTCACAGTTGCAAAGCTGACTGCGTGCTGAAGATGCCCAGCCGGAGTGTACCCTCCTGGCTCTTCAGCTGTGGGAGCAGAGTCCAAGCGCTCGTGCTCACCTGTCCCGGCTGCTCTTGAAACGACAGAGGGCACCAGAAACGTTGGCTTCAAATGCACTTTTAGGAGATAAAGTGAGGAGTAATAACAATGTGTGTGTCACAGTTGTAAAGTTCAGTGTGTGGTAAAGAAGCACAACAGCAGCTTTCTGGACTGTCTCTTCCACTGTCTTTGATTCCACACATTCCTGCTCTACTCACTGTGCTGCTCACAGCAGAGAGCTGGAAACGGAGTTGTTGAATTCAAGTGACCGTTTAGGAGAAACAGTGAAAAGTGACAGCAATGTTTGTGTCACAGTTACAAAGGTGTCTGTGTGCTATGGATGATCAGCAGGAGCTTTTTTGCATGGCTCTTCTGCTGTTTTAGCACAGTCTAAACGTTCCTGCTCTACTGCCTCTGTTGCTGCTGAGCAGAGAGCGGGCACAGAGATGTTGGATTCAATTGGTCTTTCAGGCAGGAAAGGGAGGAGTGGCAGCAATGCGTGTTTCAGAGTTGCAAAGCTCGCTGTGCGCTGAAGATTATCAGCAGACACTTTTTGGCCTGACTTCTGCTGTTTTAGCACAGTCTAAACGTTCCTGCTCTACTCACTCTGCTGCTGCTCAGAGAGAGCGGGCAGTGGAGAGGTTTCATTCAAATGGACTTTTAGGAGATAAAGTGACGAGTGACAGTAATGTGTGTGCCACAGTTGCAAAGCTCACTGTGTGCTGAAGATGATCAGTGGGAACTTTCTGGACTGTCTCTTCTGCTGTTTCAGCAGAGTCCAAACGGAAGTGCTATACTCTGCTGCTGCTCACAGAGAGGAGGCTCAGGAGATGGTGGATTCAATTGGACTTTCAGGTAGGGAAGTGAGGGGTGACAGCAAAGTGTGTGACACAGTTTCAAAGCACACTCTGTCCTGAAGATGCTCAGTCGGAGCTCTCCCTCCTGGCCCTTCGGCTGTGGGAGCAGAGTCCAAGCGCTCGTGCTCACCTGTCACGGCTGCTCTTGAAACGACAGAGGGCGCCAGAAACGTTGCATTCAAGTGAACTTTTCGGAGAAACAGTGAAAAGTGACAACTATGTTTGTGTCACAGTTACAAAGGTGACTGTGTGCTGTAGATGATCAGCAGGAGCTTTTTTGCATGGCTCTTCTGCTGTTTTAGCACAGTCTAAACGTTCCTGCTCTACTGTCTCTGTTGCTGCTCAGCTGAGAGCGGGCGCAGAGATGTTGGATCCAATTGGTCTTTCAGGTAGGAAAGGGAGGAGTGGCAGCAATGCGTGTTTCAGAGTTGCAAAGCTCACTGTGCGCTGAAGACGATCTGCAGGGACAATTTGTCCTGGCACTTCTGTCTTTTAGCAGAGTCTAAACGTTCCTGCTCTACTCTCTCTGCTGCTGCACAGCAGAGAATGGCACGGAGATTTTGGATTCAAGTGGTCTTTGAGGTAGGAAAGAGAGGAGCGACAGCAATATGTGTTTCACAGTTGCAAAGCTGACTGCGTGCTGAAGATGCCCAGCCGGAGTGTACCCTCCTGGCTCTTCAGCTGTGGGAGCAGAGTCCAAGCGCTCGTGCTCACCTGTCCCGGCTGCTCTTGAAACGACAGAGGGCACCAGAAACGTTGGCTTCAAATGCACTTTTAGGAGATAAAGTGAGGAGTAATAACAATGTGTGTGTCACAGTTGTAAAGTTCAGTGTGTGGTAAAGAAGCACAACAGCAGCTTTCTGGACTGTCTCTTCCACTGTCTTTGATTCCACACATTCCTGCTCTACTCACTGTGCTGCTCACAGCAGAGAGCTGGAAACGGAGTTGTTGAATTCAAGTGAACTTTTAGGAGAAACAGTGAAAAGTGACAGGAATGTTTGTGTCACAGTTACAAAGGTGACTGTGTGCTATGGATGATCAGCAGGAGCTTTTTTGCATGGCTCTTCTGCTGTTTTGGCACAGTCTAAACGTTCCTGCTCTACTGCCTCTGTTGCTGCTGAGCAGAGAGCGGGCACAGAGATGTTGGATTCAATTGGTCTTTCAGGCAGGAAAGGGAGGAGTGGCAGCAATGCGTGTTTCAGAGTTGCAAAGCTCGCTGTGCGCTGAAGATTATCAGCAGACTCTTTTTGGCCTGGCTCTTCTGCTGTTTTAGCACAGTCTAAACGTTCCTGCTCTACTCACTCTGCTGCTGCTCAGAGAGAGCGGGCAGTGGAGAGGTTTCATTCAAATGGACTTTTAGGAGATAAAGTGACGAGTGACAGTAATGTGTGTGCCACAGTTGCAAAGCTCACTGTGTGCTGAAGATGATCAGTGGGAACTTTCTGGACTGTCTCTTCTGCTGTTTCAGCAGAGTCCAAACGGAAGTGCTATACTCTGCTGCTGCTCACAGAGAGGAGGCTCAGGAGATGGTGGATTCAATTGGACTTTCAGGTAGGGAAGTGAGGGGTGACAGCAAAGTGTGTGACACAGTTTCAAAGCACACTCTGTCCTGAAGATGCTCAGTCGGAGCTCTCCCTCCTGGCCCTTCGGCTGTGGGAGCAGAGTCCAAGCGCTCGTGCTCACCTGTCACGGCTGCTCTTGAAACGACAGAGGGCGCCAGAAACGTTGCATTCAAGTGAACTTTTCGGAGAAACAGTGAAAAGTGACAACTATGTTTGTGTCACAGTTACAAAGGTGACTGTGTGCTGTAGATGATCAGCAGGAGCTTTTTTGCATGGCTCTTCTGCTGTTTTAGCACAGTCTAAACGTTCCTGCTCTACTGTCTCTGTTGCTGCTCAGCTGAGAGCGGGCGCAGAGATGTTGGATCCAATTGGTCTTTCAGGTAGGAAAGGGAGGAGTGGCAGCAATGCGTGTTTCAGAGTTGCAAAGCTCACTGTGCGCTGAAGAAGATCTGCAGGGACAATTTGTCCTGGCACTTCTGTCTTTTAGCAGAGTCTAAACGTTCCTGCTCTACTCTCTCTGCTGCTGCACAGCAGAGAATGGCACGGAGATTTTGGATTCAAGTGGTCTTTGAGGTAGGAAAGAGAGGAGCGACAGCAATATGTGTTTCACAGTTGCAAAGCTGACTGCGTGCTGAAGATGCCCAGCCGGAGTGTACCCTCCTGGCTCTTCAGCTGTGGGAGCAGAGTCCAAGCGCTCGTGCTCACCTGTCCCGGCTGCTCTTGAAACGACAGAGGGCACCAGAAACGTTGGCTTCAAATGCACTTTTAGGAGATAAAGTGAGGAGTAATAACAATGTGTGTGTCACAGTTGTAAAGTTCAGTGTGTGGTAAAGAAGCACAACAGCAGCTTTCTGGACTGTCTCTTCCACTGTCTTTGATTCCACACATTCCTGCTCTACTCACTGTGCTGCTCACAGCAGAGAGCTGGAAACGGAGTTGTTGAATTCAAGTGAACTTTTAGGAGAAACAGTGAAAAGTGACAGGAATGTTTGTGTCACAGTTACAAAGGTGACTGTGTGCTATGGATGATCAGCAGGAGCTTTTTTGCATGGCTCTTCTGCTGTTTTGGCACAGTCTAAACGTTCCTGCTCTACTGCCTCTGTTGCTGCTGAGCAGAGAGCGGGCACAGAGATGTTGGATTCAATTGGTCTTTCAGGCAGGAAAGGGAGGAGTGGCAGCAATGCGTGTTTCAGAGTTGCAAAGCTCGCTGTGCGCTGAAGATTATCAGCAGACTCTTTTTGGCCTGGCTCTTCTGCTGTTTTAGCACAGTCTAAACGTTCCTGCTCTACTCACTCTGCTGCTGCTCAGAGAGAGCGGGCAGTGGAGAGGTTTCATTCAAATGGACTTTTAGGAGATAAAGTGAGGAGTGACAGCAATGTGTGTTTCAGACTTGCAATGCTCACTGTGCGCTGAAGATAATCAGTGTGAACTTTCTGTCCTGGCTCTTCTGCTGTTTTAGCACAGCCTAAACGTTCCTGCTCTACTCTGCTGCTGCTCAGACAGAGCGGGCAGTGGAGAGGTTGCATTCAAATGGACTTTTAGGAGATAAAGTGACGAGTGACAGTAATGTGTGTGCCACAGTTGCAAAGCTCACTGTGTGCTGAAGATGATCAGTGGGAACTTTCTGGACTGTCTCTTCTGCTGTTTCAGCAGAGTCCAAACGGAAGTGCTATACTCTGCTGCTGCTCACAAAGAGCAGGCTCAGGAGATGGTGGATTCAATTGGACTTTCAGGTAGGGAAGTGAGGGGTGACAGCAAAGTGTGTGACACAGTTTCAAAGCACACTCTGTCCTGAAGATGCTCAGTCGGAGCTCTCCCTCCTGGCCCTTCGGCTGTGGGAGCAGAGTCCAAGCGCTCGTGCTCACCTGTCACGGCTGCTCTTGAAACGACAGAGGGCGCCAGAAACGTTGCATTCAAGTGAACTTTTCGGAGAAACAGTGAAAAGTGACAACTATGTTTGTGTCACAGTTACAAAGGTGACTGTGTGCTGTAGATGATCAGCAGGAGCTTTTTTGCATGGCTCTTCTGCTGTTTTAGCACAGTCTAAACGTTCCTGCTCTACTGTCTCTGTTGCTGCTCAGCTGAGAGCGGGCGCAGAGATGTTGGATCCAATTGGTCTTTCAGGTAGGAAAGGGAGGAGTGGCAGCAATGCGTGTTTCAGAGTTGCAAAGCTCACTGTGCGCTGAAGAAGATCTGCAGGGACAATTTGTCCTGGCACTTCTGTCTTTTAGCAGAGTCTAAACGTTCCTGCTCTACTCTCTCTGCTGCTGCACAGCAGAGAATGGCACGGAGATTTTGGATTCAAGTGGTCTTTGAGGTAGGAAAGAGAGGAGCGACAGCAATATGTGTTTCACAGTTGCAAAGCTGACTGCGTGCTGAAGATGCCCAGCCGGAGTGTACCCTCCTGGCTCTTCAGCTGTGGGAGCAGAGTCCAAGCGCTCGTGCTCACCTGTCCCGGCTGCTCTTGAAACGACAGAGGGCACCAGAAACGTTGGCTTCAAATGCACTTTTAGGAGATAAAGTGAGGAGTAATAACAATGTGTGTGTCACAGTTGTAAAGTTCAGTGTGTGGTAAAGAAGCACAACAGCAGCTTTCTGGACTGTCTCTTCCACTGTCTTTGATTCAACACATTCCTGCTCTACTCACTGTGCTGCTCACAGCAGAGAGCTGGAAACGGAGTTGTTGAATTCAAGTGAACTTTTAGGAGAAACAGTGAAAAGTGACAGGAATGTTTGTGTCACAGTTACAAAGGTGTCTGTGTGCTATGGATGATCAGCAGGAGCTTTTTTGCATGGCTCTTCTGCTGTTTTGGCACAGTCTAAACGTTCCTGCTCTACTGCCTCTGTTGCTGCTGAGCAGAGAGCGGGCACAGAGATGTTGGATTCAATTGGTCTTTCAGGCAGGAAAGGGAGGAGTGGCAGCAATGCGTGTTTCAGAGTTGCAAAGCTCGCTGTGCGCTGAAGATTATCAGCAGACTCTTTTTGGCCTGGCTCTTCTGCTGTTTTAGCACAGTCTAAACGTTCCTGCTCTACTCACTCTGCTGCTGCTCAGAGAGAGCGGGCAGTGGAGAGGTTTCATTCAAATGGACTTTTAGGAGATAAAGTGAGGAGTGACAGCAATGTGTGTTTCAGACTTGCAATGCTCACTGTGCGCTGAAGATAATCAGTGTGAACTTTCTGTCCTGGCTCTTCTGCTGTTTTAGCACAGCCTAAACGTTCCTGCTCTACTCTGCTGCTGCTCAGACAGAGCGGGCAGTGGAGAGGTTGCATTCAAATGGACTTTTAGGAGATAAAGTGACGAGTGACTGTAATGTGTGCGCCACAGTTGCAAAGCTCACTGTGTGCTGAAGATGATCAGTGGGAACTTTCTGGACTGTCTCTTCTGCTGTTTCAGCAGAGTCCAAACGGAAGTGCTATACTCTGCTGCTGCTCACAAAGAGCAGGCTCAGGAGATGGTGGATTCAATTGGACTTTCAGGTAGGGAAGTGAGGGGTGACAGCAAAGTGTGTGACACAGTTTCAAAGCACACTCTGTCCTGAAGATGCTCAGTCGGAGCTCTCCCTCCTGGCCCTTCGGCTGTGGGAGCAGAGTCCAAGCGCTCGTGCTCACCTGTCACGGCTGCTCTTGAAACGACAGAGGGCGCCAGAAACGTTGCATTCAAGTGAACTTTTCGGAGAAACAGTGAAAAGTGACAACTATGTTTGTGTCACAGTTACAAAGGTGACTGTGTGCTGTAGATGATCAGCAGGAGCTTTTTTGCATGGCTCTTCTGCTGTTTTAGCACAGTCTAAACGTTCCTGCTCTACTGTCTCTGTTGCTGCTCAGCTGAGAGCGGGCGCAGAGATGTTGGATCCAATTGGTCTTTCAGGTAGGAAAGGGAGGAGTGGCAGCAATGCGTGTTTCAGAGTTGCAAAGCTCACTGTGCGCTGAAGAAGATCTGCAGGGACAATTTGTCCTGGCACTTCTGTCTTTTAGCAGAGTCTAAACGTTCCTGCTCTACTCTCTCTGCTGCTGCACAGCAGAGAATGGCACGGAGATTTTGGATTCAAGTGGTCTTTGAGGTAGGAAAGAGAGGAGCGACAGCAATATGTGTTTCACAGTTGCAAAGCTGACTGCGTGCTGAAGATGCCCAGCCGGAGTGTACCCTCCTGGCTCTTCAGCTGTGGGAGCAGAGTCCAAGCGCTCGTGCTCACCTGTCCCGGCTGCTCTTGAAACGACAGAGGGCACCAGAAACGTTGGCTTCAAATGCACTTTTAGGAGATAAAGTGAGGAGTAATAACAATGTGTGTGTCACAGTTGTAAAGTTCAGTGTGTGGTAAAGAAGCACAACAGCAGCTTTCTGGACTGTCTCTTCCACTGTCTTTGATTCCACACATTCCTGCTCTACTCACTGTGCTGCTCACAGCAGAGAGCTGGAAACGGAGTTGTTGAATTCAAGTGAACTTTTTGGAGAAACAGTGAAAAGTGACAGGAATGTTTGTGTCACAGTTACAAAGGTGACTGTGTGCTATGGATGATCAGCAGGAGCTTTTTTGCATGGCTCTTCTGCTGTTTTGGCACAGTCTAAACGTTCCTGCTCTACTGCCTCTGTTGCTGCTGAGCAGAGAGCGGGCACAGAGATGTTGGATTCAATTGGTCTTTCAGGCAGGAAAGGGAGGAGTGGCAGCAATGCGTGTTTCAGAGTTGCAAAGCTCGCTGTGCGCTGAAGATTATCAGCAGACTCTTTTTGGCCTGGCTCTTCTGCTGTTTTAGCACAGTCTAAACGTTCCTGCTCTACTCACTCTGCTGCTGCTCAGAGAGAGCGGGCAGTGGAGAGGTTTCATTCAAATGGACTTTTAGGAGATAAAGTGAGGAGTGACAGCAATGTGTGTTTCAGACTTGCAATGCTCACTGTGCGCTGAAGATAATCAGTGTGAACTTTCTGTCCTGGCTCTTCTGCTGTTTTAGCACAGCCTAAACGTTCCTGCTCTACTCTGCTGCTGCTCAGACAGAGCGGGCAGTGGAGAGGTTGCATTCAAATGGACTTTTAGGAGATAAAGTGACGAGTGACTGTAATGTGTGCGCCACAGTTGCAAAGCTCACTGTGTGCTGAAGATGATCAGTGGGAACTTTCTGGACTGTCTCTTCTGCTGTTTCAGCAGAGTCCAAACGGAAGTGCTATACTCTGCTGCTGCTCACAGAGAGGAGGCTCAGGAGATGGTGGATTCAATTGGACTTTCAGGTAGGGAAGTGAGGGGTGACAGCAAAGTGTGTGACACAGTTTCAAAGCACACTCTGTCCTGAAGATGCTCAGTCGGAGCTCTCCCTCCTGGCCCTTCGGCTGTGGGAGCAGAGTCCAAGCGCTCGTGCTCACCTGTCACGGCTGCTCTTGAAACGACAGAGGGCGCCAGAAACGTTGCATTCAAGTGAACTTTTAGGAGAAACAGCGAAAAGTGACAACTATGTTTGTGTCACAGTTACAAAGGTGACTGTGTGCTGTAGATGATCAGCAGGAGCTTTTTTGCATGGCTCTTCTGCTGTTTTAGCACAGTCTAAACGTTCCTGCTCTACTGTCTCTGTTGCTGCTCAGCTGAGAGCGGGCGCAGAGATGTTGGATCCAATTGGTCTTTCAGGTAGGAAAGGGAGGAGTGGCAGCAATGCGTGTTTCAGAGTTGCAAAGCTCACTGTGCACTGAAGAAGATCTGCAGGGACAATTTGTCCTGGCACTTCTGTCTTTTAGCAGAGTCTAAACGTTCCTGCTCTACTCTCTCTGCTGCTGCACAGCAGAGAATGGCACGGAGATTTTGGATTCAAGTGGTCTTTGAGGTAGGAAAGAGAGGAGCGACAGCAATATGTGTTTCACAGTTGCAAAGCTGACTGCGTGCTGAAGATGCCCAGCCGGAGTGTACCCTCCTGGCTCTTCAGCTGTGGGAGCAGAGTCCAAGCGCTCGTGCTCACCTGTCCCGGCTGCTCTTGAAACGACAGAGGGCACCAGAAACGTTGGCTTCAAATGCACTTTTAGGAGATAAAGTGAGGAGTAATAACAATGTGTGTGTCACAGTTGTAAAGTTCAGTGTGTGGTAAAGAAGCACAACAGCAGCTTTCTGGACTGTCTCTTCCACTGTCTTTGATTCCACACATTCCTGCTCTACTCACTGTGCTGCTCACAGCAGAGAGCTGGAAACGGAGTTGTTGAATTCAAGTGAACTTTTTGGAGAAACAGTGAAAAGTGACAGGAATGTTTGTGTCACAGTTACAAAGGTGACTGTGTGCTATGGATGATCAGCAGGAGCTTTTTTGCATGGCTCTTCTGCTGTTTTGGCACAGTCTAAACGTTCCTGCTCTACTGCCTCTGTTGCTGCTGAGCAGAGAGCGGGCACAGAGATGTTGGATTCAATTGGTCTTTCAGGCAGGAAAGGGAGGAGTGGCAGCAATGCGTGTTTCAGAGTTGCAAAGCTCGCTGTGCGCTGAAGATTATCAGCAGACTCTTTTTGGCCTGGCTCTTCTGCTGTTTTAGCACAGTCTAAACGTTCCTGCTCTACTCACTCTGCTGCTGCTCAGAGAGAGCGGGCAGTGGAGAGGTTTCATTCAAATGGACTTTTAGGAGATAAAGTGACGAGTGACAGTAATGTGTGTGCCACAGTTGCAAAGCTCACTGTGTGCTGAAGATGATCAGTGGGAACTTTCTGGACTGTCTCTTCTGCTGTTTCAGCAGAGTCCAAACGGAAGTGCTATACTCTGCTGCTGCTCACAAAGAGGAGGCTCAGGAGATGGTGGATTCAATTGGACTTTCAGGTAGGGAAGTGAGGGGTGACAGCAAAGTGTGTGACACAGTTTCAAAGCACACTCTGTCCTGAAGATGCTCAGTCGGAGCTCTCCCTCCTGGCCCTTCGGCTGTGGGAGCAGAGTCCAAGCGCTCGTGCTCACCTGTCACGGCTGCTCTTGAAACGACAGAGGGCGCCAGAAACGTTGCATTCAAGTGAACTTTTCGGAGAAACAGTGAAAAGTGACAACTATGTTTGTGTCACAGTTACAAAGGTGACTGTGTGCTGTAGATGATCAGCAGGAGCTTTTTTGCATGGCTCTTCTGCTGTTTTAGCACAGTCTAAACGTTCCTGCTCTACTGTCTCTGTTGCTGCTCAGCTGAGAGCGGGCGCAGAGATGTTGGATCCAATTGGTCTTTCAGGTAGGAAAGGGAGGAGTGGCAGCAATGCGTGTTTCAGAGTTGCAAAGCTCACTGTGCGCTGAAGAAGATCTGCAGGGACAATTTGTCCTGGCACTTCTGTCTTTTAGCAGAGTCTAAACGTTCCTGCTCTACTCTCTCTGCTGCTGCACAGCAGAGAATGGCACGGAGATTTTGGATTCAAGTGGTCTTTGAGGTAGGAAAGAGAGGAGCGACAGCAATATGTGTTTCACAGTTGCAAAGCTGACTGCGTGCTGAAGATGCCCAGCCGGAGTGTACCCTCCTGGCTCTTCAGCTGTGGGAGCAGAGTCCAAGCGCTCGTGCTCACCTGTCCCGGCTGCTCTTGAAACGACAGAGGGCACCAGAAACGTTGGCTTCAAATGCACTTTTAGGAGATAAAGTGAGGAGTAATAACAATGTGTGTGTCACAGTTGTAAAGTTCAGTGTGTGGTAAAGAAGCACAACAGCAGCTTTCTGGACTGTCTCTTCCACTGTCTTTGATTCCACACATTCCTGCTCTACTCACTGTGCTGCTCACAGCAGAGAGCTGGAAACGGAGTTGTTGAATTCAAGTGAACTTTTTGGAGAAACAGTGAAAAGTGACAGGAATGTTTGTGTCACAGTTACAAAGGTGACTGTGTGCTATGGATGATCAGCAGGAGCTTTTTTGCATGGCTCTTCTGCTGTTTTGGCACAGTCTAAACGTTCCTGCTCTACTGCCTCTGTTGCTGCTGAGCAGAGAGCGGGCACAGAGATGTTGGATTCAATTGGTCTTTCAGGCAGGAAAGGGAGGAGTGGCAGCAATGCGTGTTTCAGAGTTGCAAAGCTCGCTGTGCGCTGAAGATTATCAGCAGACTCTTTTTGGCCTGGCTCTTCTGCTGTTTTAGCACAGTCTAAACGTTCCTGCTCTACTCACTCTGCTGCTGCTCAGAGAGAGCGGGCAGTGGAGAGGTTTCATTCAAATGGACTTTTAGGAGATAAAGTGACGAGTGACAGTAATGTGTGTGCCACAGTTGCAAAGCTCACTGTGTGCTGAAGATGATCAGTGGGAACTTTCTGGACTGTCTCTTCTGCTGTTTCAGCAGAGTCCAAACGGAAGTGCTATACTCTGCTGCTGCTCACAAAGAGGAGGCTCAGGAGATGGTGGATTCAATTGGACTTTCAGGTAGGGAAGTGAGGGGTGACAGCAAAGTGTGTGACACAGTTTCAAAGCACACTCTGTCCTGAAGATGCTCAGTCGGAGCTCTCCCTCCTGGCCCTTCGGCTGTGGGAGCAGAGTCCAAGCGCTCGTGCTCACCTGTCACGGCTGCTCTTGAAACGACAGAGGGCGCCAGAAACGTTGCATTCAAGTGAACTTTTAGGAGAAACAGTGAAAAGTGACAACTATGTTTGTGTCACAGTTACAAAGGTGACTGTGTGCTGTAGATGATCAGCAGGAGCTTTTTTGCATGGCTCTTCTGCTGTTTTAGCACAGTCTAAACGTTCCTGCTCTACTGTCTCTGTTGCTGCTCAGCTGAGAGCGGGCGCAGAGATGTTGGATCCAATTGGTCTTTCAGGTAGGAAAGGGAGGAGTGGCAGCAATGCGTGTTTCAGAGTTGCAAAGCTCACTGTGCACTGAAGAAGATCTGCAGGGACAATTTGTCCTGGCACTTCTGTCTTTTAGCAGAGTCTAAACGTTCCTGCTCTACTCTCTCTGCTGCTGCACAGCAGAGAATGGCACGGAGATTTTGGATTCAAGTGGTCTTTGAGGTAGGAAAGAGAGGAGCGACAGCAATATGTGTTTCACAGTTGCAAAGCTGACTGCGTGCTGAAGATGCCCAGCCGGAGTGTACCCTCCTGGCTCTTCAGCTGTGGGAGCAGAGTCCAAGCGCTCGTGCTCACCTGTCCCGGCTGCTCTTGAAACGACAGAGGGCACCAGAAACGTTGGCTTCAAATGCACTTTTAGGAGATAAAGTGAGGAGTAATAACAATGTGTGTGTCACAGTTGTAAAGTTCAGTGTGTGGTAAAGAAGCACAACAGCAGCTTTCTGGACTGTCTCTTCCACTGTCTTTGATTCCACACATTCCTGCTCTACTCACTGTGCTGCTCACAGCAGAGAGCTGGAAACGGAGTTGTTGAATTCAAGTGAACTTTTTGGAGAAACAGTGAAAAGTGACAGGAATGTTTGTGTCACAGTTACAAAGGTGACTGTGTGCTATGGATGATCAGCAGGAGCTTTTTTGCATGGCTCTTCTGCTGTTTTGGCACAGTCTAAACGTTCCTGCTCTACTGCCTCTGTTGCTGCTGAGCAGAGAGCGGGCACAGAGATGTTGGATTCAATTGGTCTTTCAGGCAGGAAAGGGAGGAGTGGCAGCAATGCGTGTTTCAGAGTTGCAAAGCTCGCTGTGCGCTGAAGATTATCAGCAGACTCTTTTTGGCCTGGCTCTTCTGCTGTTTTAGCACAGTCTAAACGTTCCTGCTCTACTCACTCTGCTGCTGCTCAGAGAGAGCGGGCAGTGGAGAGGTTTCATTCAAATGGACTTTTAGGAGATAAAGTGAGGAGTGACAGCAATGTGTGTTTCAGACTTGCAATGCTCACTGTGCGCTGAAGATAATCAGTGTGAACTTTCTGTCCTGGCTCTTCTGCTGTTTTAGCACAGCCTAAACGTTCCTGCTCTACTCTGCTGCTGCTCAGACAGAGCGGGCAGTGGAGAGGTTGCATTCAAATGGACTTTTAGGAGATAAAGTGACGAGTGACTGTAATGTGTGCGCCACAGTTGCAAAGCTCACTGTGTGCTGAAGATGATCAGTGGGAACTTTCTGGACTGTCTCTTCTGCTGTTTCAGCAGAGTCCAAACGGAAGTGCTATACTCTGCTGCTGCTCACAAAGAGCAGGCTCAGGAGATGGTGGATTCAATTGGACTTTCAGGTAGGGAAGTGAGGGGTGACAGCAAAGTGTGTGACACAGTTTCAAAGCACACTCTGTCCTGAAGATGCTCAGTCGGAGCTCTCCCTCCTGGCCCTTCGGCTGTGGGAGCAGAGTCCAAGCGCTCGTGCTCACCTGTCACGGCTGCTCTTGAAACGACAGAGGGCGCCAGAAACGTTGCATTCAAGTGAACTTTTAGGAGAAACAGTGAAAAGTGACAACTATGTTTGTGTCACAGTTACAAAGGTGACTGTGTGCTGTAGATGATCAGCAGGAGCTTTTTTGCATGGCTCTTCTGCTGTTTTAGCACAGTCTAAACGTTCCTGCTCTACTGTCTCTGTTGCTGCTCAGCTGAGAGCGGGCGCAGAGATGTTGGATCCAATTGGTCTTTCAGGTAGGAAAGGGAGGAGTGGCAGCAATGCGTGTTTCAGAGTTGCAAAGTTCACTGTGCGCTGAAGAAGATCTGCAGGGACAATTTGTCCTGGCACTTCTGTCTTTTAGCAGAGTCTAAACGTTCCTGCTCTACTCTCTCTGCTGCTGCACAGCAGAGAATGGCACGGAGATTTTGGATTCAAGTGGTCTTTGAGGTAGGAAAGAGAGGAGCGACAGCAATATGTGTTTCACAGTTGCAAAGCTGACTGCGTGCTGAAGATGCCCAGCCGGAGTGTACCCTCCTGGCTCTTCAGCTGTGGGAGCAGAGTCCAAGCGCTCGTGCTCACCTGTCCCGGCTGCTCTTGAAACGACAGAGGGCACCAGAAACGTTGGCTTCAAATGCACTTTTAGGAGATAAAGTGAGGAGTAATAACAATGTGTGTGTCACAGTTGTAAAGTTCAGTGTGTGGTAAAGAAGCACAACAGCAGCTTTCTGGACTGTCTCTTCCACTGTCTTTGATTCCACACATTCCTGCTCTACTCACTGTGCTGCTCACAGCAGAGAGCTGGAAACGGAGTTGTTGAATTCAAGTGAACTTTTAGGAGAAACAGTGAAAAGTGACAGGAATGTTTGTGTCACAGTTACAAAGGTGACTGTGTGCTATGGATGATCAGCAGGAGCTTTTTTGCATGGCTCTTCTGCTGTTTTGGCACAGTCTAAACGTTCCTGCTCTACTGCCTCTGTTGCTGCTGAGCAGAGAGCGGGCACAGAGATGTTGGATTCAATTGGTCTTTCAGGCAGGAAAGGGAGGAGTGGCAGCAATGCGTGTTTCAGAGTTGCAAAGCTCGCTGTGCGCTGAAGATTATCAGCAGACTCTTTTTGGCCTGGCTCTTCTGCTGTTTTAGCACAGTCTAAACGTTCCTGCTCTACTCACTCTGCTGCTGCTCAGAGAGAGCGGGCAGTGGAGAGGTTTCATTCAAATGGACTTTTAGGAGATAAAGTGACGAGTGACAGTAATGTGTGTGCCACAGTTGCAAAGCTCACTGTGTGCTGAAGATGATCAGTGGGAACTTTCTGGACTGTCTCTTCTGCTGTTTCAGCAGAGTCCAAACGGAAGTGCTATACTCTGCTGCTGCTCACAAAGAGGAGGCTCAGGAGATGGTGGATTCAATTGGACTTTCAGGTAGGGAAGTGAGGGGTGACAGCAAAGTGTGTGACACAGTTTCAAAGCACACTCTGTCCTGAAGATGCTCAGTCGGAGCTCTCCCTCCTGGCCCTTCGGCTGTGGGAGCAGAGTCCAAGCGCTCGTGCTCACCTGTCACGGCTGCTCTTGAAACGACAGAGGGCGCCAGAAACGTTGCATTCAAGTGAACTTTTAGGAGAAACAGTGAAAAGTGACAACTATGTTTGTGTCACAGTTACAAAGGTGACTGTGTGCTGTAGATGATCAGCAGGAGCTTTTTTGCATGGCTCTTCTGCTGTTTTAGCACAGTCTAAACGTTCCTGCTCTACTGTCTCTGTTGCTGCTCAGCTGAGAGCGGGCGCAGAGATGTTGGATCCAATTGGTCTTTCAGGTAGGAAAGGGAGGAGTGGCAGCAATGCGTGTTTCAGAGTTGCAAAGCTCACTGTGCACTGAAGAAGATCTGCAGGGACAATTTGTCCTGGCACTTCTGTCTTTTAGCAGAGTCTAAACGTTCCTGCTCTACTCTCTCTGCTGCTGCACAGCAGAGAATGGCACGGAGATTTTGGATTCAAGTGGTCTTTGAGGTAGGAAAGAGAGGAGCGACAGCAATATGTGTTTCACAGTTGCAAAGCTGACTGCGTGCTGAAGATGCCCAGCCGGAGTGTACCCTCCTGGCTCTTCAGCTGTGGGAGCAGAGTCCAAGCGCTCGTGCTCACCTGTCCCGGCTGCTCTTGAAACGACAGAGGGCACCAGAAACGTTGGCTTCAAATGCACTTTTAGGAGATAAAGTGAGGAGTAATAACAATGTGTGTGTCACAGTTGTAAAGTTCAGTGTGTGGTAAAGAAGCACAACAGCAGCTTTCTGGACTGTCTCTTCCACTGTCTTTGATTCCACACATTCCTGCTCTACTCACTGTGCTGCTCACAGCAGAGAGCTGGAAACGGAGTTGTTGAATTCAAGTGAACTTTTTGGAGAAACAGTGAAAAGTGACAGGAATGTTTGTGTCACAGTTACAAAGGTGACTGTGTGCTATGGATGATCAGCAGGAGCTTTTTTGCATGGCTCTTCTGCTGTTTTGGCACAGTCTAAACGTTCCTGCTCTACTGCCTCTGTTGCTGCTGAGCAGAGAGCGGGCACAGAGATGTTGGATTCAATTGGTCTTTCAGGCAGGAAAGGGAGGAGTGGCAGCAATGCGTGTTTCAGAGTTGCAAAGCTCGCTGTGCGCTGAAGATTATCAGCAGACTCTTTTTGGCCTGGCTCTTCTGCTGTTTTAGCACAGTCTAAACGTTCCTGCTCTACTCACTCTGCTGCTGCTCAGAGAGAGCGGGCAGTGGAGAGGTTTCATTCAAATGGACTTTTAGGAGATAAAGTGAGGAGTGACAGCAATGTGTGTTTCAGACTTGCAATGCTCACTGTGCGCTGAAGATAATCAGTGTGAACTTTCTGTCCTGGCTCTTCTGCTGTTTTAGCACAGCCTAAACGTTCCTGCTCTACTCTGCTGCTGCTCAGACAGAGCGGGCAGTGGAGAGGTTGCATTCAAATGGACTTTTAGGAGATAAAGTGACGAGTGACTGTAATGTGTGCGCCACAGTTGCAAAGCTCACTGTGTGCTGAAGATGATCAGTGGGAACTTTCTGGACTGTCTCTTCTGCTGTTTCAGCAGAGTCCAAACGGAAGTGCTATACTCTGCTGCTGCTCACAAAGAGCAGGCTCAGGAGATGGTGGATTCAATTGGACTTTCAGGTAGGGAAGTGAGGGGTGACAGCAAAGTGTGTGACACAGTTTCAAAGCACACTCTGTCCTGAAGATGCTCAGTCGGAGCTCTCCCTCCTGGCCCTTCGGCTGTGGGAGCAGAGTCCAAGCGCTCGTGCTCACCTGTCACGGCTGCTCTTGAAACGACAGAGGGCGCCAGAAACGTTGCATTCAAGTGAACTTTTAGGAGAAACAGTGAAAAGTGACAACTATGTTTGTGTCACAGTTACAAAGGTGACTGTGTGCTGTAGATGATCAGCAGGAGCTTTTTTGCATGGCTCTTCTGCTGTTTTAGCACAGTCTAAACGTTCCTGCTCTACTGTCTCTGTTGCTGCTCAGCTGAGAGCGGGCGCAGAGATGTTGGATCCAATTGGTCTTTCAGGTAGGAAAGGGAGGAGTGGCAGCAATGCGTGTTTCAGAGTTGCAAAGTTCACTGTGCGCTGAAGAAGATCTGCAGGGACAATTTGTCCTGGCACTTCTGTCTTTTAGCAGAGTCTAAACGTTCCTGCTCTACTCTCTCTGCTGCTGCACAGCAGAGAATGGCACGGAGATTTTGGATTCAAGTGGTCTTTGAGGTAGGAAAGAGAGGAGCGACAGCAATATGTGTTTCACAGTTGCAAAGCTGACTGCGTGCTGAAGATGCCCAGCCGGAGTGTACCCTCCTGGCTCTTCAGCTGTGGGAGCAGAGTCCAAGCGCTCGTGCTCACCTGTCCCGGCTGCTCTTGAAACGACAGAGGGCACCAGAAACGTTGGCTTCAAATGCACTTTTAGGAGATAAAGTGAGGAGTAATAACAATGTGTGTGTCACAGTTGTAAAGTTCAGTGTGTGGTAAAGAAGCACAACAGCAGCTTTCTGGACTGTCTCTTCCACTGTCTTTGATTCCACACATTCCTGCTCTACTCACTGTGCTGCTCACAGCAGAGAGCTGGAAACGGAGTTGTTGAATTCAAGTGAACTTTTAGGAGAAACAGTGAAAAGTGACAGGAATGTTTGTGTCACAGTTACAAAGGTGACTGTGTGCTATGGATGATCAGCAGGAGCTTTTTTGCATGGCTCTTCTGCTGTTTTGGCACAGTCTAAACGTTCCTGCTCTACTGCCTCTGTTGCTGCTGAGCAGAGAGCGGGCACAGAGATGTTGGATTCAATTGGTCTTTCAGGCAGGAAAGGGAGGAGTGGCAGCAATGCGTGTTTCAGAGTTGCAAAGCTCGCTGTGCGCTGAAGATTATCAGCAGACTCTTTTTGGCCTGGCTCTTCTGCTGTTTTAGCACAGTCTAAACGTTCCTGCTCTACTCACTCTGCTGCTGCTCAGAGAGAGCGGGCAGTGGAGAGGTTTCATTCAAATGGACTTTTAGGAGATAAAGTGAGGAGTGACAGCAATGTGTGTTTCAGACTTGCAATGCTCACTGTGCGCTGAAGATAATCAGTGTGAACTTTCTGTCCTGGCTCTTCTGCTGTTTTAGCACAGCCTAAACGTTCCTGCTCTACTCTGCTGCTGCTCAGACAGAGCGGGCAGTGGAGAGGTTGCATTCAAATGGACTTTTAGGAGATAAAGTGACGAGTGACTGTAATGTGTGCGCCACAGTTGCAAAGCTCACTGTGTGCTGAAGATGATCAGTGGGAACTTTCTGGACTGTCTCTTCTGCTGTTTCAGCAGAGTCCAAACGGAAGTGCTATACTCTGCTGCTGCTCACAAAGAGCAGGCTCAGGAGATGGTGGATTCAATTGGACTTTCAGGTAGGGAAGTGAGGGGTGACAGCAAAGTGTGTGACACAGTTTCAAAGCACACTCTGTCCTGAAGATGCTCAGTCGGAGCTCTCCCTCCTGGCCCTTCGGCTGTGGGAGCAGAGTCCAAGCGCTCGTGCTCACCTGTCACGGCTGCTCTTGAAACGACAGAGGGCGCCAGAAACGTTGCATTCAAGTGAACTTTTCGGAGAAACAGTGAAAAGTGACAACTATGTTTGTGTCACAGTTACAAAGGTGACTGTGTGCTGTAGATGATCAGCAGGAGCTTTTTTGCATGGCTCTTCTGCTGTTTTAGCACAGTCTAAACGTTCCTGCTCTACTGTCTCTGTTGCTGCTCAGCTGAGAGCGGGCGCAGAGATGTTGGATCCAATTGGTCTTTCAGGTAGGAAAGGGAGGAGTGGCAGCAATGCGTGTTTCAGAGTTGCAAAGCTCACTGTGCGCTGAAGAAGATCTGCAGGGACAATTTGTCCTGGCACTTCTGTCTTTTAGCAGAGTCTAAACGTTCCTGCTCTACTCTCTCTGCTGCTGCACAGCAGAGAATGGCACGGAGATTTTGGATTCAAGTGGTCTTTGAGGTAGGAAAGAGAGGAGCGACAGCAATATGTGTTTCACAGTTGCAAAGCTGACTGCGTGCTGAAGATGCCCAGCCGGAGTGTACCCTCCTGGCTCTTCAGCTGTGGGAGCAGAGTCCAAGCGCTCGTGCTCACCTGTCCCGGCTGCTCTTGAAACGACAGAGGGCACCAGAAACGTTGGCTTCAAATGCACTTTTAGGAGATAAAGTGAGGAGTAATAACAATGTGTGTGTCACAGTTGTAAAGTTCAGTGTGTGGTAAAGAAGCACAACAGCAGCTTTCTGGACTGTCTCTTCCACTGTCTTTGATTCCACACATTCCTGCTCTACTCACTGTGCTGCTCACAGCAGAGAGCTGGAAACGGAGTTGTTGAATTCAAGTGAACTTTTAGGAGAAACAGTGAAAAGTGACAGGAATGTTTGTGTCACAGTTACAAAGGTGACTGTGTGCTATGGATGATCAGCAGGAGCTTTTTTGCATGGCTCTTCTGCTGTTTTGGCACAGTCTAAACGTTCCTGCTCTACTGCCTCTGTTGCTGCTGAGCAGAGAGCGGGCACAGAGATGTTGGATTCAATTGGTCTTTCAGGCAGGAAAGGGAGGAGTGGCAGCAATGCGTGTTTCAGAGTTGCAAAGCTCGCTGTGCGCTGAAGATTATCAGCAGACTCTTTTTGGCCTGGCTCTTCTGCTGTTTTAGCACAGTCTAAACGTTCCTGCTCTACTCACTCTGCTGCTGCTCAGAGAGAGCGGGCAGTGGAGAGGTTTCATTCAAATGGACTTTTAGGAGATAAAGTGACGAGTGACAGTAATGTGTGTGCCACAGTTGCAAAGCTCACTGTGTGCTGAAGATGATCAGTGGGAACTTTCTGGACTGTCTCTTCTGCTGTTTCAGCAGAGTCCAAACGGAAGTGCTATACTCTGCTGCTGCTCACAAAGAGGAGGCTCAGGAGATGGTGGATTCAATTGGACTTTCAGGTAGGGAAGTGAGGGGTGACAGCAAAGTGTGTGACACAGTTTCAAAGCACACTCTGTCCTGAAGATGCTCATTCGGAGCTCTCCCTCCTGGCCCTTCGGCTGTGGGAGCAGAGTCCAAGCGCTCGTGCTCACCTGTCACGGCTGCTCTTGAAACGACAGAGGGCGCCAGAAACGTTGCATTCAAGTGAACTTTTCGGAGAAACAGTGAAAAGTGACAACTATGTTTGTGTCACAGTTACAAAGGTGACTGTGTGCTGTAGATGATCAGCAGGAGCTTTTTTGCATGGCTCTTCTGCTGTTTTAGCACAGTCTAAACGTTCCTGCTCTACTGTCTCTGTTGCTGCTCAGCTGAGAGCGGGCGCAGAGATGTTGGATCCAATTGGTCTTTCAGGTAGGAAAGGGAGGAGTGGCAGCAATGCGTGTTTCAGAGTTGCAAAGCTCACTGTGCGCTGAAGAAGATCTGCAGGGACAATTTGTCCTGGCACTTCTGTCTTTTAGCAGAGTCTAAACGTTCCTGCTCTACTCTCTCTGCTGCTGCACAGCAGAGAATGGCACGGAGATTTTGGATTCAAGTGGTCTTTGAGGTAGGAAAGAGAGGAGCGACAGCAATATGTGTTTCACAGTTGCAAAGCTGACTGCGTGCTGAAGATGCCCAGCCGGAGTGTACCCTCCTGGCTCTTCAGCTGTGGGAGCAGAGTCCAAGCGCTCGTGCTCACCTGTCCCGGCTGCTCTTGAAACGACAGAGGGCACCAGAAACGTTGGCTTCAAATGCACTTTTAGGAGATAAAGTGAGGAGTAATAACAATGTGTGTGTCACAGTTGTAAAGTTCAGTGTGTGGTAAAGAAGCACAACAGCAGCTTTCTGGACTGTCTCTTCCACTGTCTTTGATTCCACACATTCCTGCTCTACTCACTGTGCTGCTCACAGCAGAGAGCTGGAAACGGAGTTGTTGAATTCAAGTGAACTTTTAGGAGAAACAGTGAAAAGTGACAGGAATGTTTGTGTCACAGTTACAAAGGTGACTGTGTGCTATGGATGATCAGCAGGAGCTTTTTTGCATGGCTCTTCTGCTGTTTTGGCACAGTCTAAACGTTCCTGCTCTACTGCCTCTGTTGCTGCTGAGCAGAGAGCGGGCACAGAGATGTTGGATTCAATTGGTCTTTCAGGCAGGAAAGGGAGGAGTGGCAGCAATGCGTGTTTCAGAGTTGCAAAGCTCGCTGTGCGCTGAAGATTATCAGCAGACTCTTTTTGGCCTGGCTCTTCTGCTGTTTTAGCACAGTCTAAACGTTCCTGCTCTACTCACTCTGCTGCTGCTCAGAGAGAGCGGGCAGTGGAGAGGTTGCATTCAAATGGACTTTTAGGAGATAAAGTGACGAGTGACTGTAATGTGTGCGCCACAGTTGCAAAGCTCACTGTGTGCTGAAGATGATCAGTGGGAACTTTCTGGACTGTCTCTTCTGCTGTTTCAGCAGAGTCCAAACGGAAGTGCTATACTCTGCTGCTGCTCACAAAGAGCAGGCTCAGGAGATGGTGGATTCAATTGGACTTTCAGGTAGGGAAGTGAGGGGTGACAGCAAAGTGTGTGACACAGTTTCAAAGCACACTCTGTCCTGAAGATGCTCAGTCGGAGCTCTCCCTCCTGGCCCTTCGGCTGTGGGAGCAGAGTCCAAGCGCTCGTGCTCACCTGTCACGGCTGCTCTTGAAACGACAGAGGGCGCCAGAAACGTTGCATTCAAGTGAACTTTTAGGAGAAACAGTGAAAAGTGACAACTATGTTTGTGTCACAGTTACAAAGGTGACTGTGTGCTGTAGATGATCAGCAGGAGCTTTTTTGCATGGCTCTTCTGCTGTTTTAGCACAGTCTAAACGTTCCTGCTCTACTGTCTCTGTTGCTGCTCAGCTGAGAGCGGGCGCAGAGATGTTGGATCCAATTGGTCTTTCAGGTAGGAAAGGGAGGAGTGGCAGCAATGCGTGTTTCAGAGTTGCAAAGTTCACTGTGCGCTGAAGAAGATCTGCAGGGACAATTTGTCCTGGCACTTCTGTCTTTTAGCAGAGTCTAAACGTTCCTGCTCTACTCTCTCTGCTGCTGCACAGCAGAGAATGGCACGGAGATTTTGGATTCAAGTGGTCTTTGAGGTAGGAAAGAGAGGAGCGACAGCAATATGTGTTTCACAGTTGCAAAGCTGACTGCGTGCTGAAGATGCCCAGCCGGAGTGTACCCTCCTGGCTCTTCAGCTGTGGGAGCAGAGTCCAAGCGCTCGTGCTCACCTGTCCCGGCTGCTCTTGAAACGACAGAGGGCACCAGAAACGTTGGCTTCAAATGCACTTTTAGGAGATAAAGTGAGGAGTAATAACAATGTGTGTGTCACAGTTGTAAAGTTCAGTGTGTGGTAAAGAAGCACAACAGCAGCTTTCTGGACTGTCTCTTCCACTGTCTTTGATTCCACACATTCCTGCTCTACTCACTGTGCTGCTCACAGCAGAGAGCTGGAAACGGAGTTGTTGAATTCAAGTGAACTTTTAGGAGAAACAGTGAAAAGTGACAGGAATGTTTGTGTCACAGTTACAAAGGTGACTGTGTGCTATGGATGATCAGCAGGAGCTTTTTTGCATGGCTCTTCTGCTGTTTTGGCACAGTCTAAACGTTCCTGCTCTACTGCCTCTGTTGCTGCTGAGCAGAGAGCGGGCACAGAGATGTTGGATTCAATTGGTCTTTCAGGCAGGAAAGGGAGGAGTGGCAGCAATGCGTGTTTCAGAGTTGCAAAGCTCGCTGTGCGCTGAAGATTATCAGCAGACTCTTTTTGGCCTGGCTCTTCTGCTGTTTTAGCACAGTCTAAACGTTCCTGCTCTACTCACTCTGCTGCTGCTCAGAGAGAGCGGGCAGTGGAGAGGTTTCATTCAAATGGACTTTTAGGAGATAAAGTGAGGAGTGACAGCAATGTGTGTTTCAGACTTGCAATGCTCACTGTGCGCTGAAGATAATCAGTGTGAACTTTCTGTCCTGGCTCTTCTGCTGTTTTAGCACAGCCTAAACGTTCCTGCTCTACTCTGCTGCTGCTCAGACAGAGCGGGCAGTGGAGAGGTTGCATTCAAATGGACTTTTAGGAGATAAAGTGACGAGTGACTGTAATGTGTGCGCCACAGTTGCAAAGCTCACTGTGTGCTGAAGATGATCAGTGGGAACTTTCTGGACTGTCTCTTCTGCTGTTTCAGCAGAGTCCAAACGGAAGTGCTATACTCTGCTGCTGCTCACAAAGAGCAGGCTCAGGAGATGGTGGATTCAATTGGACTTTCAGGTAGGGAAGTGAGGGGTGACAGCAAAGTGTGTGACACAGTTTCAAAGCACACTCTGTCCTGAAGATGCTCAGTCGGAGCTCTCCCTCCTGGCCCTTCGGCTGTGGGAGCAGAGTCCAAGCGCTCGTGCTCACCTGTCACGGCTGCTCTTGAAACGACAGAGGGCGCCAGAAACGTTGCATTCAAGTGAACTTTTCGGAGAAACAGTGAAAAGTGACAACTATGTTTGTGTCACAGTTACAAAGGTGACTGTGTGCTGTAGATGATCAGCAGGAGCTTTTTTGCATGGCTCTTCTGCTGTTTTAGCACAGTCTAAACGTTCCTGCTCTACTGTCTCTGTTGCTGCTCAGCTGAGAGCGGGCGCAGAGATGTTGGATCCAATTGGTCTTTCAGGTAGGAAAGGGAGGAGTGGCAGCAATGCGTGTTTCAGAGTTGCAAAGCTCACTGTGCGCTGAAGAAGATCTGCAGGGACAATTTGTCCTGGCACTTCTGTCTTTTAGCAGAGTCTAAACGTTCCTGCTCTACTCTCTCTGCTGCTGCACAGCAGAGAATGGCACGGAGATTTTGGATTCAAGTGGTCTTTGAGGTAGGAAAGAGAGGAGCGACAGCAATATGTGTTTCACAGTTGCAAAGCTGACTGCGTGCTGAAGATGCCCAGCCGGAGTGTACCCTCCTGGCTCTTCAGCTGTGGGAGCAGAGTCCAAGCGCTCGTGCTCACCTGTCCCGGCTGCTCTTGAAACGACAGAGGGCACCAGAAACGTTGGCTTCAAATGCACTTTTAGGAGATAAAGTGAGGAGTAATAACAATGTGTGTGTCACAGTTGTAAAGTTCAGTGTGTGGTAAAGAAGCACAACAGCAGCTTTCTGGACTGTCTCTTCCACTGTCTTTGATTCCACACATTCCTGCTCTACTCACTGTGCTGCTCACAGCAGAGAGCTGGAAACGGAGTTGTTGAATTCAAGTGAACTTTTTGGAGAAACAGTGAAAAGTGACAGGAATGTTTGTGTCACAGTTACAAAGGTGACTGTGTGCTATGGATGATCAGCAGGAGCTTTTTTGCATGGCTCTTCTGCTGTTTTGGCACAGTCTAAACGTTCCTGCTCTACTGCCTCTGTTGCTGCTGAGCAGAGAGCGGGCACAGAGATGTTGGATTCAATTGGTCTTTCAGGCAGGAAAGGGAGGAGTGGCAGCAATGCGTGTTTCAGAGTTGCAAAGCTCGCTGTGCGCTGAAGATTATCAGCAGACTCTTTTTGGCCTGGCTCTTCTGCTGTTTTAGCACAGTCTAAACGTTCCTGCTCTACTCACTCTGCTGCTGCTCAGAGAGAGCGGGCAGTGGAGAGGTTTCATTCAAATGGACTTTTAGGAGATAAAGTGACGAGTGACAGTAATGTGTGTGCCACAGTTGCAAAGCTCACTGTGTGCTGAAGATGATCAGTGGGAACTTTCTGGACTGTCTCTTCTGCTGTTTCAGCAGAGTCCAAACGGAAGTGCTATACTCTGCTGCTGCTCACAAAGAGGAGGCTCAGGAGATGGTGGATTCAATTGGACTTTCAGGTAGGGAAGTGAGGGGTGACAGCAAAGTGTGTGACACAGTTTCAAAGCACACTCTGTCCTGAAGATGCTCAGTCGGAGCTCTCCCTCCTGGCCCTTCGGCTGTGGGAGCAGAGTCCAAGCGCTCGTGCTCACCTGTCACGGCTGCTCTTGAAACGACAGAGGGCGCCAGAAACGTTGCATTCAAGTGAACTTTTCGGAGAAACAGTGAAAAGTGACAACTATGTTTGTGTCACAGTTACAAAGGTGACTGTGTGCTGTAGATGATCAGCAGGAGCTTTTTTGCATGGCTCTTCTGCTGTTTTAGCACAGTCTAAACGTTCCTGCTCTACTGTCTCTGTTGCTGCTCAGCTGAGAGCGGGCGCAGAGATGTTGGATCCAATTGGTCTTTCAGGTAGGAAAGGGAGGAGTGGCAGCAATGCGTGTTTCAGAGTTGCAAAGCTCACTGTGCGCTGAAGAAGATCTGCAGGGACAATTTGTCCTGGCACTTCTGTCTTTTAGCAGAGTCTAAACGTTCCTGCTCTACTCTCTCTGCTGCTGCACAGCAGAGAATGGCACGGAGATTTTGGATTCAAGTGGTCTTTGAGGTAGGAAAGAGAGGAGCGACAGCAATATGTGTTTCACAGTTGCAAAGCTGACTGCGTGCTGAAGATGCCCAGCCGGAGTGTACCCTCCTGGCTCTTCAGCTGTGGGAGCAGAGTCCAAGCGCTCGTGCTCACCTGTCCCGGCTGCTCTTGAAACGACAGAGGGCACCAGAAACGTTGGCTTCAAATGCACTTTTAGGAGATAAAGTGAGGAGTAATAACAATGTGTGTGTCACAGTTGTAAAGTTCAGTGTGTGGTAAAGAAGCACAACAGCAGCTTTCTGGACTGTCTCTTCCACTGTCTTTGATTCCACACATTCCTGCTCTACTCACTGTGCTGCTCACAGCAGAGAGCTGGAAACGGAGTTGTTGAATTCAAGTGAACTTTTAGGAGAAACAGTGAAAAGTGACAGGAATGTTTGTGTCACAGTTACAAAGGTGACTGTGTGCTATGGATGATCAGCAGGAGCTTTTTTGCATGGCTCTTCTGCTGTTTTGGCACAGTCTAAACGTTCCTGCTCTACTGCCTCTGTTGCTGCTGAGCAGAGAGCGGGCACAGAGATGTTGGATTCAATTGGTCTTTCAGGCAGGAAAGGGAGGAGTGGCAGCAATGCGTGTTTCAGAGTTGCAAAGCTCGCTGTGCGCTGAAGATTATCAGCAGACTCTTTTTGGCCTGGCTCTTCTGCTGTTTTAGCACAGTCTAAACGTTCCTGCTCTACTCACTCTGCTGCTGCTCAGAGAGAGCGGGCAGTGGAGAGGTTGCATTCAAATGGACTTTTAGGAGATAAAGTGACGAGTGACTGTAATGTGTGCGCCACAGTTGCAAAGCTCACTGTGTGCTGAAGATGATCAGTGGGAACTTTCTGGACTGTCTCTTCTGCTGTTTCAGCAGAGTCCAAACGGAAGTGCTATACTCTGCTGCTGCTCACAAAGAGCAGGCTCAGGAGATGGTGGATTCAATTGGACTTTCAGGTAGGGAAGTGAGGGGTGACAGCAAAGTGTGTGACACAGTTTCAAAGCACACTCTGTCCTGAAGATGCTCAGTCGGAGCTCTCCCTCCTGGCCCTTCGGCTGTGGGAGCAGAGTCCAAGCGCTCGTGCTCACCTGTCACGGCTGCTCTTGAAACGACAGAGGGCGCCAGAAACGTTGCATTCAAGTGAACTTTTCGGAGAAACAGTGAAAAGTGACAACTATGTTTGTGTCACAGTTACAAAGGTGACTGTGTGCTGTAGATGATCAGCAGGAGCTTTTTTGCATGGCTCTTCTGCTGTTTTAGCACAGTCTAAACGTTCCTGCTCTACTGTCTCTGTTGCTGCTCAGCTGAGAGCGGGCGCAGAGATGTTGGATCCAATTGGTCTTTCAGGTAGGAAAGGGAGGAGTGGCAGCAATGCGTGTTTCAGAGTTGCAAAGCTCACTGTGCGCTGAAGAAGATCTGCAGGGACAATTTGTCCTGGCACTTCTGTCTTTTAGCAGAGTCTAAACGTTCCTGCTCTACTCTCTCTGCTGCTGCACAGCAGAGAATGGCACGGAGATTTTGGATTCAAGTGGTCTTTGAGGTAGGAAAGAGAGGAGCGACAGCAATATGTGTTTCACAGTTGCAAAGCTGACTGCGTGCTGAAGATGCCCAGCCGGAGTGTACCCTCCTGGCTCTTCAGCTGTGGGAGCAGAGTCCAAGCGCTCGTGCTCACCTGTCCCGGCTGCTCTTGAAACGACAGAGGGCACCAGAAACGTTGGCTTCAAATGCACTTTTAGGAGATAAAGTGAGGAGTAATAACAATGTGTGTGTCACAGTTGTAAAGTTCAGTGTGTGGTAAAGAAGCACAACAGCAGCTTTCTGGACTGTCTCTTCCACTGTCTTTGATTCCACACATTCCTGCTCTACTCACTGTGCTGCTCACAGCAGAGAGCTGGAAACGGAGTTGTTGAATTCAAGTGAACTTTTAGGAGAAACAGTGAAAAGTGACAGGAATGTTTGTGTCACAGTTACAAAGGTGACTGTGTGCTATGGATGATCAGCAGGAGCTTTTTTGCATGGCTCTTCTGCTGTTTTGGCACAGTCTAAACGTTCCTGCTCTACTGCCTCTGTTGCTGCTGAGCAGAGAGCGGGCACAGAGATGTTGGATTCAATTGGTCTTTCAGGCAGGAAAGGGAGGAGTGGCAGCAATGCGTGTTTCAGAGTTGCAAAGCTCGCTGTGCGCTGAAGATTATCAGCAGACTCTTTTTGGCCTGGCTCTTCTGCTGTTTTAGCACAGTCTAAACGTTCCTGCTCTACTCACTCTGCTGCTGCTCAGAGAGAGCGGGCAGTGGAGAGGTTGCATTCAAATGGACTTTTAGGAGATAAAGTGACGAGTGACTGTAATGTGTGCGCCACAGTTGCAAAGCTCACTGTGTGCTGAAGATGATCAGTGGGAACTTTCTGGACTGTCTCTTCTGCTGTTTCAGCAGAGTCCAAACGGAAGTGCTATACTCTGCTGCTGCTCACAAAGAGCAGGCTCAGGAGATGGTGGATTCAATTGGACTTTCAGGTAGGGAAGTGAGGGGTGACAGCAAAGTGTGTGACACAGTTTCAAAGCACACTCTGTCCTGAAGATGCTCAGTCGGAGCTCTCCCTCCTGGCCCTTCGGCTGTGGGAGCAGAGTCCAAGCGCTCGTGCTCACCTGTCACGGCTGCTCTTGAAACGACAGAGGGCGCCAGAAACGTTGCATTCAAGTGAACTTTTAGGAGAAACAGTGAAAAGTGACAACTATGTTTGTGTCACAGTTACAAAGGTGACTGTGTGCTGTAGATGATCAGCAGGAGCTTTTTTGCATGGCTCTTCTGCTGTTTTAGCACAGTCTAAACGTTCCTGCTCTACTGTCTCTGTTGCTGCTCAGCTGAGAGCGGGCGCAGAGATGTTGGATCCAATTGGTCTTTCAGGTAGGAAAGGGAGGAGTGGCAGCAATGCGTGTTTCAGAGTTGCAAAGTTCACTGTGCGCTGAAGAAGATCTGCAGGGACAATTTGTCCTGGCACTTCTGTCTTTTAGCAGAGTCTAAACGTTCCTGCTCTACTCTCTCTGCTGCTGCACAGCAGAGAATGGCACGGAGATTTTGGATTCAAGTGGTCTTTGAGGTAGGAAAGAGAGGAGCGACAGCAATATGTGTTTCACAGTTGCAAAGCTGACTGCGTGCTGAAGATGCCCAGCCGGAGTGTACCCTCCTGGCTCTTCAGCTGTGGGAGCAGAGTCCAAGCGCTCGTGCTCACCTGTCCCGGCTGCTCTTGAAACGACAGAGGGCACCAGAAACGTTGGCTTCAAATGCACTTTTAGGAGATAAAGTGAGGAGTAATAACAATGTGTGTGTCACAGTTGTAAAGTTCAGTGTGTGGTAAAGAAGCACAACAGCAGCTTTCTGGACTGTCTCTTCCACTGTCTTTGATTCCACACATTCCTGCTCTACTCACTGTGCTGCTCACAGCAGAGAGCTGGAAACGGAGTTGTTGAATTCAAGTGAACTTTTAGGAGAAACAGTGAAAAGTGACAGGAATGTTTGTGTCACAGTTACAAAGGTGACTGTGTGCTATGGATGATCAGCAGGAGCTTTTTTGCATGGCTCTTCTGCTGTTTTGGCACAGTCTAAACGTTCCTGCTCTACTGCCTCTGTTGCTGCTGAGCAGAGAGCGGGCACAGAGATGTTGGATTCAATTGGTCTTTCAGGCAGGAAAGGGAGGAGTGGCAGCAATGCGTGTTTCAGAGTTGCAAAGCTCGCTGTGCGCTGAAGATTATCAGCAGACTCTTTTTGGCCTGGCTCTTCTGCTGTTTTAGCACAGTCTAAACGTTCCTGCTCTACTCACTCTGCTGCTGCTCAGAGAGAGCGGGCAGTGGAGAGGTTTCATTCAAATGGACTTTTAGGAGATAAAGTGAGGAGTGACAGCAATGTGTGTTTCAGACTTGCAATGCTCACTGTGCGCTGAAGATAATCAGTGTGAACTTTCTGTCCTGGCTCTTCTGCTGTTTTAGCACAGCCTAAACGTTCCTGCTCTACTCTGCTGCTGCTCAGACAGAGCGGGCAGTGGAGAGGTTGCATTCAAATGGACTTTTAGGAGATAAAGTGACGAGTGACTGTAATGTGTGCGCCACAGTTGCAAAGCTCACTGTGTGCTGAAGATGATCAGTGGGAACTTTCTGGACTGTCTCTTCTGCTGTTTCAGCAGAGTCCAAACGGAAGTGCTATACTCTGCTGCTGCTCACAAAGAGCAGGCTCAGGAGATGGTGGATTCAATTGGACTTTCAGGTAGGGAAGTGAGGGGTGACAGCAAAGTGTGTGACACAGTTTCAAAGCACACTCTGTCCTGAAGATGCTCAGTCGGAGCTCTCCCTCCTGGCCCTTCGGCTGTGGGAGCAGAGTCCAAGCGCTCGTGCTCACCTGTCACGGCTGCTCTTGAAACGACAGAGGGCGCCAGAAACGTTGCATTCAAGTGAACTTTTCGGAGAAACAGTGAAAAGTGACAACTATGTTTGTGTCACAGTTACAAAGGTGACTGTGTGCTGTAGATGATCAGCAGGAGCTTTTTTGCATGGCTCTTCTGCTGTTTTAGCACAGTCTAAACGTTCCTGCTCTACTGTCTCTGTTGCTGCTCAGCTGAGAGCGGGCGCAGAGATGTTGGATCCAATTGGTCTTTCAGGTAGGAAAGGGAGGAGTGGCAGCAATGCGTGTTTCAGAGTTGCAAAGTTCACTGTGCGCTGAAGAAGATCTGCAGGGACAATTTGTCCTGGCACTTCTGTCTTTTAGCAGAGTCTAAACGTTCCTGCTCTACTCTCTCTGCTGCTGCACAGCAGAGAATGGCACGGAGATTTTGGATTCAAGTGGTCTTTGAGGTAGGAAAGAGAGGAGCGACAGCAATATGTGTTTCACAGTTGCAAAGCTGACTGCGTGCTGAAGATGCCCAGCCGGAGTGTACCCTCCTGGCTCTTCAGCTGTGGGAGCAGAGTCCAAGCGCTCGTGCTCACCTGTCCCGGCTGCTCTTGAAACGACAGAGGGCACCAGAAACGTTGGCTTCAAATGCACTTTTAGGAGATAAAGTGAGGAGTAATAACAATGTGTGTGTCACAGTTGTAAAGTTCAGTGTGTGGTAAAGAAGCACAACAGCAGCTTTCTGGACTGTCTCTTCCACTGTCTTTGATTCCACACATTCCTGCTCTACTCACTGTGCTGCTCACAGCAGAGAGCTGGAAACGGAGTTGTTGAATTCAAGTGAACTTTTAGGAGAAACAGTGAAAAGTGACAGGAATGTTTGTGTCACAGTTACAAAGGTGACTGTGTGCTATGGATGATCAGCAGGAGCTTTTTTGCATGGCTCTTCTGCTGTTTTGGCACAGTCTAAACGTTCCTGCTCTACTGCCTCTGTTGCTGCTGAGCAGAGAGCGGGCACAGAGATGTTGGATTCAATTGGTCTTTCAGGCAGGAAAGGGAGGAGTGGCAGCAATGCGTGTTTCAGAGTTGCAAAGCTCGCTGTGCGCTGAAGATTATCAGCAGACTCTTTTTGGCCTGGCTCTTCTGCTGTTTTAGCACAGTCTAAACGTTCCTGCTCTACTCACTCTGCTGCTGCTCAGAGAGAGCGGGCAGTGGAGAGGTTTCATTCAAATGGACTTTTAGGAGATAAAGTGAGGAGTGACAGCAATGTGTGTTTCAGACTTGCAATGCTCACTGTGCGCTGAAGATAATCAGTGTGAACTTTCTGTCCTGGCTCTTCTGCTGTTTTAGCACAGCCTAAACGTTCCTGCTCTACTCTGCTGCTGCTCAGACAGAGCGGGCAGTGGAGAGGTTGCATTCAAATGGACTTTTAGGAGATAAAGTGACGAGTGACTGTAATGTGTGCGCCACAGTTGCAAAGCTCACTGTGTGCTGAAGATGATCAGTGGGAACTTTCTGGACTGTCTCTTCTGCTGTTTCAGCAGAGTCCAAACGGAAGTGCTATACTCTGCTGCTGCTCACAAAGAGCAGGCTCAGGAGATGGTGGATTCAATTGGACTTTCAGGTAGGGAAGTGAGGGGTGACAGCAAAGTGTGTGACACAGTTTCAAAGCACACTCTGTCCTGAAGATGCTCAGTCGGAGCTCTCCCTCCTGGCCCTTCGGCTGTGGGAGCAGAGTCCAAGCGCTCGTGCTCACCTGTCACGGCTGCTCTTGAAACGACAGAGGGCGCCAGAAACGTTGCATTCAAGTGAACTTTTCGGAGAAACAGTGAAAAGTGACAACTATGTTTGTGTCACAGTTACAAAGGTGACTGTGTGCTGTAGATGATCAGCAGGAGCTTTTTTGCATGGCTCTTCTGCTGTTTTAGCACAGTCTAAACGTTCCTGCTCTACTGTCTCTGTTGCTGCTCAGCTGAGAGCGGGCGCAGAGATGTTGGATCCAATTGGTCTTTCAGGTAGGAAAGGGAGGAGTGGCAGCAATGCGTGTTTCAGAGTTGCAAAGCTCACTGTGCGCTGAAGAAGATCTGCAGGGACAATTTGTCCTGGCACTTCTGTCTTTTAGCAGAGTCTAAACGTTCCTGCTCTACTCTCTCTGCTGCTGCACAGCAGAGAATGGCACGGAGATTTTGGATTCAAGTGGTCTTTGAGGTAGGAAAGAGAGGAGCGACAGCAATATGTGTTTCACAGTTGCAAAGCTGACTGCGTGCTGAAGATGCCCAGCCGGAGTGTACCCTCCTGGCTCTTCAGCTGTGGGAGCAGAGTCCAAGCGCTCGTGCTCACCTGTCCCGGCTGCTCTTGAAACGACAGAGGGCACCAGAAACGTTGGCTTCAAATGCACTTTTAGGAGATAAAGTGAGGAGTAATAACAATGTGTGTGTCACAGTTGTAAAGTTCAGTGTGTGGTAAAGAAGCACAACAGCAGCTTTCTGGACTGTCTCTTCCACTGTCTTTGATTCCACACATTCCTGCTCTACTCACTGTGCTGCTCACAGCAGAGAGCTGGAAACGGAGTTGTTGAATTCAAGTGAACTTTTAGGAGAAACAGTGAAAAGTGACAGGAATGTTTGTGTCACAGTTACAAAGGTGACTGTGTGCTATGGATGATCAGCAGGAGCTTTTTTGCATGGCTCTTCTGCTGTTTTGGCACAGTCTAAACGTTCCTGCTCTACTGCCTCTGTTGCTGCTGAGCAGAGAGCGGGCACAGAGATGTTGGATTCAATTGGTCTTTCAGGCAGGAAAGGGAGGAGTGGCAGCAATGCGTGTTTCAGAGTTGCAAAGCTCGCTGTGCGCTGAAGATTATCAGCAGACTCTTTTTGGCCTGGCTCTTCTGCTGTTTTAGCACAGTCTAAACGTTCCTGCTCTACTCACTCTGCTGCTGCTCAGAGAGAGCGGGCAGTGGAGAGGTTTCATTCAAATGGACTTTTAGGAGATAAAGTGAGGAGTGACAGCAATGTGTGTTTCAGACTTGCAATGCTCACTGTGCGCTGAAGATAATCAGTGTGAACTTTCTGTCCTGGCTCTTCTGCTGTTTTAGCACAGCCTAAACGTTCCTGCTCTACTCTGCTGCTGCTCAGACAGAGCGGGCAGTGGAGAGGTTGCATTCAAATGGACTTTTAGGAGATAAAGTGACGAGTGACTGTAATGTGTGCGCCACAGTTGCAAAGCTCACTGTGTGCTGAAGATGATCAGTGGGAACTTTCTGGACTGTCTCTTCTGCTGTTTCAGCAGAGTCCAAACGGAAGTGCTATACTCTGCTGCTGCTCACAAAGAGCAGGCTCAGGAGATGGTGGATTCAATTGGACTTTCAGGTAGGGAAGTGAGGGGTGACAGCAAAGTGTGTGACACAGTTTCAAAGCACACTCTGTCCTGAAGATGCTCAGTCGGAGCTCTCCCTCCTGGCCCTTCGGCTGTGGGAGCAGAGTCCAAGCGCTCGTGCTCACCTGTCACGGCTGCTCTTGAAACGACAGAGGGCGCCAGAAACGTTGCATTCAAGTGAACTTTTCGGAGAAACAGTGAAAAGTGACAACTATGTTTGTGTCACAGTTACAAAGGTGACTGTGTGCTGTAGATGATCAGCAGGAGCTTTTTTGCATGGCTCTTCTGCTGTTTTAGCACAGTCTAAACGTTCCTGCTCTACTGTCTCTGTTGCTGCTCAGCTGAGAGCGGGCGCAGAGATGTTGGATCCAATTGGTCTTTCAGGTAGGAAAGGGAGGAGTGGCAGCAATGCGTGTTTCAGAGTTGCAAAGCTCACTGTGCGCTGAAGAAGATCTGCAGGGACAATTTGTCCTGGCACTTCTGTCTTTTAGCAGAGTCTAAACGTTCCTGCTCTACTCTCTCTGCTGCTGCACAGCAGAGAATGGCACGGAGATTTTGGATTCAAGTGGTCTTTGAGGTAGGAAAGAGAGGAGCGACAGCAATATGTGTTTCACAGTTGCAAAGCTGACTGCGTGCTGAAGATGCCCAGCCGGAGTGTACCCTCCTGGCTCTTCAGCTGTGGGAGCAGAGTCCAAGCGCTCGTGCTCACCTGTCCCGGCTGCTCTTGAAACGACAGAGGGCACCAGAAACGTTGGCTTCAAATGCACTTTTAGGAGATAAAGTGAGGAGTAATAACAATGTGTGTGTCACAGTTGTAAAGTTCAGTGTGTGGTAAAGAAGCACAACAGCAGCTTTCTGGACTGTCTCTTCCACTGTCTTTGATTCCACACATTCCTGCTCTACTCACTGTGCTGCTCACAGCAGAGAGCTGGAAACGGAGTTGTTGAATTCAAGTGAACTTTTAGGAGAAACAGTGAAAAGTGACAGGAATGTTTGTGTCACAGTTACAAAGGTGACTGTGTGCTATGGATGATCAGCAGGAGCTTTTTTGCATGGCTCTTCTGCTGTTTTGGCACAGTCTAAACGTTCCTGCTCTACTGCCTCTGTTGCTGCTGAGCAGAGAGCGGGCACAGAGATGTTGGATTCAATTGGTCTTTCAGGCAGGAAAGGGAGGAGTGGCAGCAATGCGTGTTTCAGAGTTGCAAAGCTCGCTGTGCGCTGAAGATTATCAGCAGACTCTTTTTGGCCTGGCTCTTCTGCTGTTTTAGCACAGTCTAAACGTTCCTGCTCTACTCACTCTGCTGCTGCTCAGAGAGAGCGGGCAGTGGAGAGGTTTCATTCAAATGGACTTTTAGGAGATAAAGTGACGAGTGACAGTAATGTGTGTGCCACAGTTGCAAAGCTCACTGTGTGCTGAAGATGATCAGTGGGAACTTTCTGGACTGTCTCTTCTGCTGTTTCAGCAGAGTCCAAACGGAAGTGCTATACTCTGCTGCTGCTCACAAAGAGGAGGCTCAGGAGATGGTGGATTCAATTGGACTTTCAGGTAGGGAAGTGAGGGGTGACAGCAAAGTGTGTGACACAGTTTCAAAGCACACTCTGTCCTGAAGATGCTCAGTCGGAGCTCTCCCTCCTGGCCCTTCGGCTGTGGGAGCAGAGTCCAAGCGCTCGTGCTCACCTGTCACGGCTGCTCTTGAAACGACAGAGGGCGCCAGAAACGTTGCATTCAAGTGAACTTTTCGGAGAAACAGTGAAAAGTGACAACTATGTTTGTGTCACAGTTACAAAGGTGACTGTGTGCTGTAGATGATCAGCAGGAGCTTTTTTGCATGGCTCTTCTGCTGTTTTAGCACAGTCTAAACGTTCCTGCTCTACTGTCTCTGTTGCTGCTCAGCTGAGAGCGGGCGCAGAGATGTTGGATCCAATTGGTCTTTCAGGTAGGAAAGGGAGGAGTGGCAGCAATGCGTGTTTCAGAGTTGCAAAGCTCACTGTGCGCTGAAGAAGATCTGCAGGGACAATTTGTCCTGGCACTTCTGTCTTTTAGCAGAGTCTAAACGTTCCTGCTCTACTCTCTCTGCTGCTGCACAGCAGAGAATGGCACGGAGATTTTGGATTCAAGTGGTCTTTGAGGTAGGAAAGAGAGGAGCGACAGCAATATGTGTTTCACAGTTGCAAAGCTGACTGCGTGCTGAAGATGCCCAGCCGGAGTGTACCCTCCTGGCTCTTCAGCTGTGGGAGCAGAGTCCAAGCGCTCGTGCTCACCTGTCCCGGCTGCTCTTGAAACGACAGAGGGCACCAGAAACGTTGGCTTCAAATGCACTTTTAGGAGATAAAGTGAGGAGTAATAACAATGTGTGTGTCACAGTTGTAAAGTTCAGTGTGTGGTAAAGAAGCACAACAGCAGCTTTCTGGACTGTCTCTTCCACTGTCTTTGATTCCACACATTCCTGCTCTACTCACTGTGCTGCTCACAGCAGAGAGCTGGAAACGGAGTTGTTGAATTCAAGTGAACTTTTTGGAGAAACAGTGAAAAGTGACAGGAATGTTTGTGTCACAGTTACAAAGGTGACTGTGTGCTATGGATGATCAGCAGGAGCTTTTTTGCATGGCTCTTCTGCTGTTTTGGCACAGTCTAAACGTTCCTGCTCTACTGCCTCTGTTGCTGCTGAGCAGAGAGCGGGCACAGAGATGTTGGATTCAATTGGTCTTTCAGGCAGGAAAGGGAGGAGTGGCAGCAATGCGTGTTTCAGAGTTGCAAAGCTCGCTGTGCGCTGAAGATTATCAGCAGACTCTTTTTGGCCTGGCTCTTCTGCTGTTTTAGCACAGTCTAAACGTTCCTGCTCTACTCACTCTGCTGCTGCTCAGAGAGAGCGGGCAGTGGAGAGGTTTCATTCAAATGGACTTTTAGGAGATAAAGTGACGAGTGACAGTAATGTGTGTGCCACAGTTGCAAAGCTCACTGTGTGCTGAAGATGATCAGTGGGAACTTTCTGGACTGTCTCTTCTGCTGTTTCAGCAGAGTCCAAACGGAAGTGCTATACTCTGCTGCTGCTCACAAAGAGGAGGCTCAGGAGATGGTGGATTCAATTGGACTTTCAGGTAGGGAAGTGAGGGGTGACAGCAAAGTGTGTGACACAGTTTCAAAGCACACTCTGTCCTGAAGATGCTCAGTCGGAGCTCTCCCTCCTGGCCCTTCGGCTGTGGGAGCAGAGTCCAAGCGCTCGTGCTCACCTGTCACGGCTGCTCTTGAAACGACAGAGGGCGCCAGAAACGTTGCATTCAAGTGAACTTTTAGGAGAAACAGTGAAAAGTGACAACTATGTTTGTGTCACAGTTACAAAGGTGACTGTGTGCTGTAGATGATCAGCAGGAGCTTTTTTGCATGGCTCTTCTGCTGTTTTAGCACAGTCTAAACGTTCCTGCTCTACTGTCTCTGTTGCTGCTCAGCTGAGAGCGGGCGCAGAGATGTTGGATCCAATTGGTCTTTCAGGTAGGAAAGGGAGGAGTGGCAGCAATGCGTGTTTCAGAGTTGCAAAGTTCACTGTGCGCTGAAGAAGATCTGCAGGGACAATTTGTCCTGGCACTTCTGTCTTTTAGCAGAGTCTAAACGTTCCTGCTCTACTCTCTCTGCTGCTGCACAGCAGAGAATGGCACGGAGATTTTGGATTCAAGTGGTCTTTGAGGTAGGAAAGAGAGGAGCGACAGCAATATGTGTTTCACAGTTGCAAAGCTGACTGCGTGCTGAAGATGCCCAGCCGGAGTGTACCCTCCTGGCTCTTCAGCTGTGGGAGCAGAGTCCAAGCGCTCGTGCTCACCTGTCCCGGCTGCTCTTGAAACGACAGAGGGCACCAGAAACGTTGGCTTCAAATGCACTTTTAGGAGATAAAGTGAGGAGTAATAACAATGTGTGTGTCACAGTTGTAAAGTTCAGTGTGTGGTAAAGAAGCACAACAGCAGCTTTCTGGACTGTCTCTTCCACTGTCTTTGATTCCACACATTCCTGCTCTACTCACTGTGCTGCTCACAGCAGAGAGCTGGAAACGGAGTTGTTGAATTCAAGTGAACTTTTTGGAGAAACAGTGAAAAGTGACAGGAATGTTTGTGTCACAGTTACAAAGGTGACTGTGTGCTATGGATGATCAGCAGGAGCTTTTTTGCATGGCTCTTCTGCTGTTTTGGCACAGTCTAAACGTTCCTGCTCTACTGCCTCTGTTGCTGCTGAGCAGAGAGCGGGCACAGAGATGTTGGATTCAATTGGTCTTTCAGGCAGGAAAGGGAGGAGTGGCAGCAATGCGTGTTTCAGAGTTGCAAAGCTCGCTGTGCGCTGAAGATTATCAGCAGACTCTTTTTGGCCTGGCTCTTCTGCTGTTTTAGCACAGTCTAAACGTTCCTGCTCTACTCACTCTGCTGCTGCTCAGAGAGAGCGGGCAGTGGAGAGGTTTCATTCAAATGGACTTTTAGGAGATAAAGTGAGGAGTGACAGCAATGTGTGTTTCAGACTTGCAATGCTCACTGTGCGCTGAAGATAATCAGTGTGAACTTTCTGTCCTGGCTCTTCTGCTGTTTTAGCACAGCCTAAACGTTCCTGCTCTACTCTGCTGCTGCTCAGACAGAGCGGGCAGTGGAGAGGTTGCATTCAAATGGACTTTTAGGAGATAAAGTGACGAGTGACTGTAATGTGTGCGCCACAGTTGCAAAGCTCACTGTGTGCTGAAGATGATCAGTGGGAACTTTCTGGACTGTCTCTTCTGCTGTTTCAGCAGAGTCCAAACGGAAGTGCTATACTCTGCTGCTGCTCACAAAGAGCAGGCTCAGGAGATGGTGGATTCAATTGGACTTTCAGGTAGGGAAGTGAGGGGTGACAGCAAAGTGTGTGACACAGTTTCAAAGCACACTCTGTCCTGAAGATGCTCAGTCGGAGCTCTCCCTCCTGGCCCTTCGGCTGTGGGAGCAGAGTCCAAGCGCTCGTGCTCACCTGTCACGGCTGCTCTTGAAACGACAGAGGGCGCCAGAAACGTTGCATTCAAGTGAACTTTTAGGAGAAACAGTGAAAAGTGACAACTATGTTTGTGTCACAGTTACAAAGGTGACTGTGTGCTGTAGATGATCAGCAGGAGCTTTTTTGCATGGCTCTTCTGCTGTTTTAGCACAGTCTAAACGTTCCTGCTCTACTGTCTCTGTTGCTGCTCAGCTGAGAGCGGGCGCAGAGATGTTGGATCCAATTGGTCTTTCAGGTAGGAAAGGGAGGAGTGGCAGCAATGCGTGTTTCAGAGTTGCAAAGTTCACTGTGCGCTGAAGAAGATCTGCAGGGACAATTTGTCCTGGCACTTCTGTCTTTTAGCAGAGTCTAAACGTTCCTGCTCTACTCTCTCTGCTGCTGCACAGCAGAGAATGGCACGGAGATTTTGGATTCAAGTGGTCTTTGAGGTAGGAAAGAGAGGAGCGACAGCAATATGTGTTTCACAGTTGCAAAGCTGACTGCGTGCTGAAGATGCCCAGCCGGAGTGTACCCTCCTGGCTCTTCAGCTGTGGGAGCAGAGTCCAAGCGCTCGTGCTCACCTGTCCCGGCTGCTCTTGAAACGACAGAGGGCACCAGAAACGTTGGCTTCAAATGCACTTTTAGGAGATAAAGTGAGGAGTAATAACAATGTGTGTGTCACAGTTGTAAAGTTCAGTGTGTGGTAAAGAAGCACAACAGCAGCTTTCTGGACTGTCTCTTCCACTGTCTTTGATTCCACACATTCCTGCTCTACTCACTGTGCTGCTCACAGCAGAGAGCTGGAAACGGAGTTGTTGAATTCAAGTGAACTTTTAGGAGAAACAGTGAAAAGTGACAGGAATGTTTGTGTCACAGTTACAAAGGTGACTGTGTGCTATGGATGATCAGCAGGAGCTTTTTTGCATGGCTCTTCTGCTGTTTTGGCACAGTCTAAACGTTCCTGCTCTACTGCCTCTGTTGCTGCTGAGCAGAGAGCGGGCACAGAGATGTTGGATTCAATTGGTCTTTCAGGCAGGAAAGGGAGGAGTGGCAGCAATGCGTGTTTCAGAGTTGCAAAGCTCGCTGTGCGCTGAAGATTATCAGCAGACTCTTTTTGGCCTGGCTCTTCTGCTGTTTTAGCACAGTCTAAACGTTCCTGCTCTACTCACTCTGCTGCTGCTCAGAGAGAGCGGGCAGTGGAGAGGTTTCATTCAAATGGACTTTTAGGAGATAAAGTGACGAGTGACAGTAATGTGTGTGCCACAGTTGCAAAGCTCACTGTGTGCTGAAGATGATCAGTGGGAACTTTCTGGACTGTCTCTTCTGCTGTTTCAGCAGAGTCCAAACGGAAGTGCTATACTCTGCTGCTGCTCACAAAGAGGAGGCTCAGGAGATGGTGGATTCAATTGGACTTTCAGGTAGGGAAGTGAGGGGTGACAGCAAAGTGTGTGACACAGTTTCAAAGCACACTCTGTCCTGAAGATGCTCAGTCGGAGCTCTCCCTCCTGGCCCTTCGGCTGTGGGAGCAGAGTCCAAGCGCTCGTGCTCACCTGTCACGGCTGCTCTTGAAACGACAGAGGGCGCCAGAAACGTTGCATTCAAGTGAACTTTTAGGAGAAACAGTGAAAAGTGACAACTATGTTTGTGTCACAGTTACAAAGGTGACTGTGTGCTGTAGATGATCAGCAGGAGCTTTTTTGCATGGCTCTTCTGCTGTTTTAGCACAGTCTAAACGTTCCTGCTCTACTGTCTCTGTTGCTGCTCAGCTGAGAGCGGGCGCAGAGATGTTGGATCCAATTGGTCTTTCAGGTAGGAAAGGGAGGAGTGGCAGCAATGCGTGTTTCAGAGTTGCAAAGTTCACTGTGCGCTGAAGAAGATCTGCAGGGACAATTTGTCCTGGCACTTCTGTCTTTTAGCAGAGTCTAAACGTTCCTGCTCTACTCTCTCTGCTGCTGCACAGCAGAGAATGGCACGGAGATTTTGGATTCAAGTGGTCTTTGAGGTAGGAAAGAGAGGAGCGACAGCAATATGTGTTTCACAGTTGCAAAGCTGACTGCGTGCTGAAGATGCCCAGCCGGAGTGTACCCTCCTGGCTCTTCAGCTGTGGGAGCAGAGTCCAAGCGCTCGTGCTCACCTGTCCCGGCTGCTCTTGAAACGACAGAGGGCACCAGAAACGTTGGCTTCAAATGCACTTTTAGGAGATAAAGTGAGGAGTAATAACAATGTGTGTGTCACAGTTGTAAAGTTCAGTGTGTGGTAAAGAAGCACAACAGCAGCTTTCTGGACTGTCTCTTCCACTGTCTTTGATTCCACACATTCCTGCTCTACTCACTGTGCTGCTCACAGCAGAGAGCTGGAAACGGAGTTGTTGAATTCAAGTGAACTTTTAGGAGAAACAGTGAAAAGTGACAGGAATGTTTGTGTCACAGTTACAAAGGTGACTGTGTGCTATGGATGATCAGCAGGAGCTTTTTTGCATGGCTCTTCTGCTGTTTTGGCACAGTCTAAACGTTCCTGCTCTACTGCCTCTGTTGCTGCTGAGCAGAGAGCGGGCACAGAGATGTTGGATTCAATTGGTCTTTCAGGCAGGAAAGGGAGGAGTGGCAGCAATGCGTGTTTCAGAGTTGCAAAGCTCGCTGTGCGCTGAAGATTATCAGCAGACTCTTTTTGGCCTGGCTCTTCTGCTGTTTTAGCACAGTCTAAACGTTCCTGCTCTACTCACTCTGCTGCTGCTCAGAGAGAGCGGGCAGTGGAGAGGTTTCATTCAAATGGACTTTTAGGAGATAAAGTGAGGAGTGACAGCAATGTGTGTTTCAGACTTGCAATGCTCACTGTGCGCTGAAGATAATCAGTGTGAACTTTCTGTCCTGGCTCTTCTGCTGTTTTAGCACAGCCTAAACGTTCCTGCTCTACTCTGCTGCTGCTCAGACAGAGCGGGCAGTGGAGAGGTTGCATTCAAATGGACTTTTAGGAGATAAAGTGACGAGTGACTGTAATGTGTGCGCCACAGTTGCAAAGCTCACTGTGTGCTGAAGATGATCAGTGGGAACTTTCTGGACTGTCTCTTCTGCTGTTTCAGCAGAGTCCAAACGGAAGTGCTATACTCTGCTGCTGCTCACAAAGAGCAGGCTCAGGAGATGGTGGATTCAATTGGACTTTCAGGTAGGGAAGTGAGGGGTGACAGCAAAGTGTGTGACACAGTTTCAAAGCACACTCTGTCCTGAAGATGCTCAGTCGGAGCTCTCCCTCCTGGCCCTTCGGCTGTGGGAGCAGAGTCCAAGCGCTCGTGCTCACCTGTCACGGCTGCTCTTGAAACGACAGAGGGCGCCAGAAACGTTGCATTCAAGTGAACTTTTCGGAGAAACAGTGAAAAGTGACAACTATGTTTGTGTCACAGTTACAAAGGTGACTGTGTGCTGTAGATGATCAGCAGGAGCTTTTTTGCATGGCTCTTCTGCTGTTTTAGCACAGTCTAAACGTTCCTGCTCTACTGTCTCTGTTGCTGCTCAGCTGAGAGCGGGCGCAGAGATGTTGGATCCAATTGGTCTTTCAGGTAGGAAAGGGAGGAGTGGCAGCAATGCGTGTTTCAGAGTTGCAAAGCTCACTGTGCGCTGAAGAAGATCTGCAGGGACAATTTGTCCTGGCACTTCTGTCTTTTAGCAGAGTCTAAACGTTCCTGCTCTACTCTCTCTGCTGCTGCACAGCAGAGAATGGCACGGAGATTTTGGATTCAAGTGGTCTTTGAGGTAGGAAAGAGAGGAGCGACAGCAATATGTGTTTCACAGTTGCAAAGCTGACTGCGTGCTGAAGATGCCCAGCCGGAGTGTACCCTCCTGGCTCTTCAGCTGTGGGAGCAGAGTCCAAGCGCTCGTGCTCACCTGTCCCGGCTGCTCTTGAAACGACAGAGGGCACCAGAAACGTTGGCTTCAAATGCACTTTTAGGAGATAAAGTGAGGAGTAATAACAATGTGTGTGTCACAGTTGTAAAGTTCAGTGTGTGGTAAAGAAGCACAACAGCAGCTTTCTGGACTGTCTCTTCCACTGTCTTTGATTCCACACATTCCTGCTCTACTCACTGTGCTGCTCACAGCAGAGAGCTGGAAACGGAGTTGTTGAATTCAAGTGAACTTTTAGGAGAAACAGTGAAAAGTGACAGGAATGTTTGTGTCACAGTTACAAAGGTGACTGTGTGCTATGGATGATCAGCAGGAGCTTTTTTGCATGGCTCTTCTGCTGTTTTGGCACAGTCTAAACGTTCCTGCTCTACTGCCTCTGTTGCTGCTGAGCAGAGAGCGGGCACAGAGATGTTGGATTCAATTGGTCTTTCAGGCAGGAAAGGGAGGAGTGGCAGCAATGCGTGTTTCAGAGTTGCAAAGCTCGCTGTGCGCTGAAGATTATCAGCAGACTCTTTTTGGCCTGGCTCTTCTGCTGTTTTAGCACAGTCTAAACGTTCCTGCTCTACTCACTCTGCTGCTGCTCAGAGAGAGCGGGCAGTGGAGAGGTTTCATTCAAATGGACTTTTAGGAGATAAAGTGACGAGTGACAGTAATGTGTGTGCCACAGTTGCAAAGCTCACTGTGTGCTGAAGATGATCAGTGGGAACTTTCTGGACTGTCTCTTCTGCTGTTTCAGCAGAGTCCAAACGGAAGTGCTATACTCTGCTGCTGCTCACAAAGAGGAGGCTCAGGAGATGGTGGATTCAATTGGACTTTCAGGTAGGGAAGTGAGGGGTGACAGCAAAGTGTGTGACACAGTTTCAAAGCACACTCTGTCCTGAAGATGCTCATTCGGAGCTCTCCCTCCTGGCCCTTCGGCTGTGGGAGCAGAGTCCAAGCGCTCGTGCTCACCTGTCACGGCTGCTCTTGAAACGACAGAGGGCGCCAGAAACGTTGCATTCAAGTGAACTTTTCGGAGAAACAGTGAAAAGTGACAACTATGTTTGTGTCACAGTTACAAAGGTGACTGTGTGCTGTAGATGATCAGCAGGAGCTTTTTTGCATGGCTCTTCTGCTGTTTTAGCACAGTCTAAACGTTCCTGCTCTACTGTCTCTGTTGCTGCTCAGCTGAGAGCGGGCGCAGAGATGTTGGATCCAATTGGTCTTTCAGGTAGGAAAGGGAGGAGTGGCAGCAATGCGTGTTTCAGAGTTGCAAAGCTCACTGTGCGCTGAAGAAGATCTGCAGGGACAATTTGTCCTGGCACTTCTGTCTTTTAGCAGAGTCTAAACGTTCCTGCTCTACTCTCTCTGCTGCTGCACAGCAGAGAATGGCACGGAGATTTTGGATTCAAGTGGTCTTTGAGGTAGGAAAGAGAGGAGCGACAGCAATATGTGTTTCACAGTTGCAAAGCTGACTGCGTGCTGAAGATGCCCAGCCGGAGTGTACCCTCCTGGCTCTTCAGCTGTGGGAGCAGAGTCCAAGCGCTCGTGCTCACCTGTCCCGGCTGCTCTTGAAACGACAGAGGGCACCAGAAACGTTGGCTTCAAATGCACTTTTAGGAGATAAAGTGAGGAGTAATAACAATGTGTGTGTCACAGTTGTAAAGTTCAGTGTGTGGTAAAGAAGCACAACAGCAGCTTTCTGGACTGTCTCTTCCACTGTCTTTGATTCCACACATTCCTGCTCTACTCACTGTGCTGCTCACAGCAGAGAGCTGGAAACGGAGTTGTTGAATTCAAGTGAACTTTTAGGAGAAACAGTGAAAAGTGACAGGAATGTTTGTGTCACAGTTACAAAGGTGACTGTGTGCTATGGATGATCAGCAGGAGCTTTTTTGCATGGCTCTTCTGCTGTTTTGGCACAGTCTAAACGTTCCTGCTCTACTGCCTCTGTTGCTGCTGAGCAGAGAGCGGGCACAGAGATGTTGGATTCAATTGGTCTTTCAGGCAGGAAAGGGAGGAGTGGCAGCAATGCGTGTTTCAGAGTTGCAAAGCTCGCTGTGCGCTGAAGATTATCAGCAGACTCTTTTTGGCCTGGCTCTTCTGCTGTTTTAGCACAGTCTAAACGTTCCTGCTCTACTCACTCTGCTGCTGCTCAGAGAGAGCGGGCAGTGGAGAGGTTGCATTCAAATGGACTTTTAGGAGATAAAGTGACGAGTGACTGTAATGTGTGCGCCACAGTTGCAAAGCTCACTGTGTGCTGAAGATGATCAGTGGGAACTTTCTGGACTGTCTCTTCTGCTGTTTCAGCAGAGTCCAAACGGAAGTGCTATACTCTGCTGCTGCTCACAAAGAGCAGGCTCAGGAGATGGTGGATTCAATTGGACTTTCAGGTAGGGAAGTGAGGGGTGACAGCAAAGTGTGTGACACAGTTTCAAAGCACACTCTGTCCTGAAGATGCTCAGTCGGAGCTCTCCCTCCTGGCCCTTCGGCTGTGGGAGCAGAGTCCAAGCGCTCGTGCTCACCTGTCACGGCTGCTCTTGAAACGACAGAGGGCGCCAGAAACGTTGCATTCAAGTGAACTTTTAGGAGAAACAGTGAAAAGTGACAACTATGTTTGTGTCACAGTTACAAAGGTGACTGTGTGCTGTAGATGATCAGCAGGAGCTTTTTTGCATGGCTCTTCTGCTGTTTTAGCACAGTCTAAACGTTCCTGCTCTACTGTCTCTGTTGCTGCTCAGCTGAGAGCGGGCGCAGAGATGTTGGATCCAATTGGTCTTTCAGGTAGGAAAGGGAGGAGTGGCAGCAATGCGTGTTTCAGAGTTGCAAAGTTCACTGTGCGCTGAAGAAGATCTGCAGGGACAATTTGTCCTGGCACTTCTGTCTTTTAGCAGAGTCTAAACGTTCCTGCTCTACTCTCTCTGCTGCTGCACAGCAGAGAATGGCACGGAGATTTTGGATTCAAGTGGTCTTTGAGGTAGGAAAGAGAGGAGCGACAGCAATATGTGTTTCACAGTTGCAAAGCTGACTGCGTGCTGAAGATGCCCAGCCGGAGTGTACCCTCCTGGCTCTTCAGCTGTGGGAGCAGAGTCCAAGCGCTCGTGCTCACCTGTCCCGGCTGCTCTTGAAACGACAGAGGGCACCAGAAACGTTGGCTTCAAATGCACTTTTAGGAGATAAAGTGAGGAGTAATAACAATGTGTGTGTCACAGTTGTAAAGTTCAGTGTGTGGTAAAGAAGCACAACAGCAGCTTTCTGGACTGTCTCTTCCACTGTCTTTGATTCCACACATTCCTGCTCTACTCACTGTGCTGCTCACAGCAGAGAGCTGGAAACGGAGTTGTTGAATTCAAGTGAACTTTTAGGAGAAACAGTGAAAAGTGACAGGAATGTTTGTGTCACAGTTACAAAGGTGACTGTGTGCTATGGATGATCAGCAGGAGCTTTTTTGCATGGCTCTTCTGCTGTTTTGGCACAGTCTAAACGTTCCTGCTCTACTGCCTCTGTTGCTGCTGAGCAGAGAGCGGGCACAGAGATGTTGGATTCAATTGGTCTTTCAGGCAGGAAAGGGAGGAGTGGCAGCAATGCGTGTTTCAGAGTTGCAAAGCTCGCTGTGCGCTGAAGATTATCAGCAGACTCTTTTTGGCCTGGCTCTTCTGCTGTTTTAGCACAGTCTAAACGTTCCTGCTCTACTCACTCTGCTGCTGCTCAGAGAGAGCGGGCAGTGGAGAGGTTTCATTCAAATGGACTTTTAGGAGATAAAGTGAGGAGTGACAGCAATGTGTGTTTCAGACTTGCAATGCTCACTGTGCGCTGAAGATAATCAGTGTGAACTTTCTGTCCTGGCTCTTCTGCTGTTTTAGCACAGCCTAAACGTTCCTGCTCTACTCTGCTGCTGCTCAGACAGAGCGGGCAGTGGAGAGGTTGCATTCAAATGGACTTTTAGGAGATAAAGTGACGAGTGACTGTAATGTGTGCGCCACAGTTGCAAAGCTCACTGTGTGCTGAAGATGATCAGTGGGAACTTTCTGGACTGTCTCTTCTGCTGTTTCAGCAGAGTCCAAACGGAAGTGCTATACTCTGCTGCTGCTCACAAAGAGCAGGCTCAGGAGATGGTGGATTCAATTGGACTTTCAGGTAGGGAAGTGAGGGGTGACAGCAAAGTGTGTGACACAGTTTCAAAGCACACTCTGTCCTGAAGATGCTCAGTCGGAGCTCTCCCTCCTGGCCCTTCGGCTGTGGGAGCAGAGTCCAAGCGCTCGTGCTCACCTGTCACGGCTGCTCTTGAAACGACAGAGGGCGCCAGAAACGTTGCATTCAAGTGAACTTTTCGGAGAAACAGTGAAAAGTGACAACTATGTTTGTGTCACAGTTACAAAGGTGACTGTGTGCTGTAGATGATCAGCAGGAGCTTTTTTGCATGGCTCTTCTGCTGTTTTAGCACAGTCTAAACGTTCCTGCTCTACTGTCTCTGTTGCTGCTCAGCTGAGAGCGGGCGCAGAGATGTTGGATCCAATTGGTCTTTCAGGTAGGAAAGGGAGGAGTGGCAGCAATGCGTGTTTCAGAGTTGCAAAGCTCACTGTGCGCTGAAGAAGATCTGCAGGGACAATTTGTCCTGGCACTTCTGTCTTTTAGCAGAGTCTAAACGTTCCTGCTCTACTCTCTCTGCTGCTGCACAGCAGAGAATGGCACGGAGATTTTGGATTCAAGTGGTCTTTGAGGTAGGAAAGAGAGGAGCGACAGCAATATGTGTTTCACAGTTGCAAAGCTGACTGCGTGCTGAAGATGCCCAGCCGGAGTGTACCCTCCTGGCTCTTCAGCTGTGGGAGCAGAGTCCAAGCGCTCGTGCTCACCTGTCCCGGCTGCTCTTGAAACGACAGAGGGCACCAGAAACGTTGGCTTCAAATGCACTTTTAGGAGATAAAGTGAGGAGTAATAACAATGTGTGTGTCACAGTTGTAAAGTTCAGTGTGTGGTAAAGAAGCACAACAGCAGCTTTCTGGACTGTCTCTTCCACTGTCTTTGATTCCACACATTCCTGCTCTACTCACTGTGCTGCTCACAGCAGAGAGCTGGAAACGGAGTTGTTGAATTCAAGTGAACTTTTAGGAGAAACAGTGAAAAGTGACAGGAATGTTTGTGTCACAGTTACAAAGGTGACTGTGTGCTATGGATGATCAGCAGGAGCTTTTTTGCATGGCTCTTCTGCTGTTTTGGCACAGTCTAAACGTTCCTGCTCTACTGCCTCTGTTGCTGCTGAGCAGAGAGCGGGCACAGAGATGTTGGATTCAATTGGTCTTTCAGGCAGGAAAGGGAGGAGTGGCAGCAATGCGTGTTTCAGAGTTGCAAAGCTCGCTGTGCGCTGAAGATTATCAGCAGACTCTTTTTGGCCTGGCTCTTCTGCTGTTTTAGCACAGTCTAAACGTTCCTGCTCTACTCACTCTGCTGCTGCTCAGAGAGAGCGGGCAGTGGAGAGGTTGCATTCAAATGGACTTTTAGGAGATAAAGTGACGAGTGACTGTAATGTGTGCGCCACAGTTGCAAAGCTCACTGTGTGCTGAAGATGATCAGTGGGAACTTTCTGGACTGTCTCTTCTGCTGTTTCAGCAGAGTCCAAACGGAAGTGCTATACTCTGCTGCTGCTCACAAAGAGCAGGCTCAGGAGATGGTGGATTCAATTGGACTTTCAGGTAGGGAAGTGAGGGGTGACAGCAAAGTGTGTGACACAGTTTCAAAGCACACTCTGTCCTGAAGATGCTCAGTCGGAGCTCTCCCTCCTGGCCCTTCGGCTGTGGGAGCAGAGTCCA